>NC_090926.1:197308668-197959501 GCF_040938575.1 Ambystoma mexicanum | reverse complement strand
TGGTAGACATGAGTGGGGGCCTGGTGGAGGGTGCCCCTGGATGCTGGGGGGTGGGGGTGGTGGTAGACATGAGTGGGGGCCAGGTGGAGGGTGCCCCTGCACTGCTGGGGGGTGGGGGTGATGGGAGACATGAGTGGGGGCCTGGTGGAGGGTGCCCCTGGATGCTGTGGGGTGGGGGTGCAGGGGGACATGAGTGGGGGCCTGGTGGAGGCTGCCCCTGCACTGCTGGGGGGTGAGGGTGGTGGAAGACATGAGTGGGGGCCTGGTGGAGGCTGCCCCTGGATGCTGGGGGGTGGGGGTGGTGGGAGACATGAGTGGGGGCCTGGTGGAGGCTGCACCTGCACTGCTGGGGGCAGTGGGAGACATGAGTGGGGGCCTGGTGGAGGCTGCCCCTGCACTGCTGGGGGGTGGGGGTGCAGGGAGACATGAGTTGGACATGAGTGGGGGCCTGGTGGAGGGTGCCCCTGGATGCTGGGGGGTGGGGGAGGTGTAAGACATGAGTGGGGGCCTGGTGGAGGGTGCCCCTGGATGCTGGGGGTTGAGGGTGCAGGGGGACATGAGTGGGGGCCTGGTGGAGGCTGCCTCTGCACTGCTGGGGGGTGGGGGTGCAGGGAGACATGAGTTGGACATGAGTGGGGGCCTGGTGGAGGGTGCCCCTGGATGCTGGGGGATGGGGGTGGTGGGAGACATGAGTGGGGGCCTGGTGGAGGCTGCCCCTGGGTGCTGTGGGGTGGGGGTCCAGGGGGACATGTGTGGGGGCCTGGTGGAGGGTGCCCTTGGATGCTGGGGGATGGGGGTGCAGGGGGACATGAGTGGGGGCCTGGTGGAGGCTGCCCCTGCACTGCTGGGGGGTGGGGTTGGTGGGAGACATGAGTGGGGGCCAAGTGGAGGCTGCCCCTGGATGCTGGGGGGTGGGGTGGTGGTAGACATGGGTGGGGGCCTGGTGGAGGCTGCCCTTGCACTGCTGGGGGGTGGGGGTGATGGGAGACATGAGTGGGGGCCTGGTGGAGGCTGCCCCTGCACTGCTGGGTGGTGGGGCTGGTGGGAGACATGAGTGGGGGCCTGGTGGAGGCTGCCCCTGCACTGCTGGGGGGTGGGGGTGGTGGGAGACATGAGTGGGGGCCTGGTGGAGGCTGCCCCTGGATGCTGGGGGGTGGGGGTGCAGGGAGACATGAGTTGGACATGAGTGGGGGCCTGGTGGAGGGTGCCCCTGGATGCTGGGGGGGGTGGGGGTGGTGGGAGACATGAGTGGGGCCTGGTGGAGGCTACCCCTGCACTGCTGGGGGGTGGGGTGGTGGTAGACATGAGTGGGGGCCGGGTGGAGGGTCCCCCTGGATGCTGGGGGGTGGGGGTGGTGGTAGACATGAGTGGGGGCCTGGTGGAGGCTGCCCCTGCACTGCTGGGGGGTGGGGGTGGTGGTAGATGTGAGTGGGGGCCTGGTGGAGGCTGCCCCTGCACTGCTGGGGGGTGGGGGTGGTGGGAGACATGAGTGGGGGCCTGGTGGAGGCTGCCCCTGGATGCTGGGGGTGGGGGTCTAGGGAGGCATGAGTTGGACATGAGTGGGGGCCTGGTGGAGGGTGCCCCTGGATGCTGGGGGGTGGGGTGGTGGGAGACATGAGTGGGGGCCTGGTGGAGGCTGCCCCTGCACTGCTGGGGGGTGGGGGTGGTGGTAGACATGAGTGGGGGCCTGGTGGAGGGTGCCCCTGGATGCTGGGGGGTGGGGTGTTGACAGACATGAGTGGGGGCCTGGTGGAGGCTGCCCCTGCCCTGCTGGGGGTGGGGGTGGTGGTAGACATGAGTGGGGGCCTTGTGGAGGCTGCCCCTGCACTGCTGGGGGTGGGGGTGGTGGGAGACATGAGTGGGGGCCTGGTGGAGGCTGCCCCTGCACTGCTGGGCAGTGGGGGTGGTGGTAGACATGAGTGGGGGCCTGGTGGAGGGTGCCCCTGGATGCTGGGGGGTGGGGGTGGTGGTAGACATGAGTGGGGGCCAGGTGGAGGGTGCCCCTGCACTGCTGGGGGGTGGGGGTGATGGGAGACATGAGTGGGGGCCTGGTGGAGGGTGCCCCTGGATGCTGTGGGGTGGGGGTGCAGGGGGACATGAGTGGGGGCCTGGTGGAGGCTGCCCCTGCACTGCTGGGGGGTGAGGGTGGTGGAAGACATGAGTGGGGGCCTGGTGGAGGCTGCCCCTGGATGCTGGGGGGTGGGGGTGGTGGGAGACATGAGTGGGGGCCTGGTGGAGGCTGCCCTTGGATGCTGGGGGGTGGGGATGCAGGGGGACATGAGTGGGGCCTGGTGGAGGCTGCCCCTGCACTGCTGGGGGCAGTGGGAGACATGAGTGGGGGCCTGGTGGAGGCTGCCCCTGCACTGCTGGGGGGTGTGGGTGCAGGGAGACATGAGTTGGACATGAGTGGGGGCCTGGTGGAGGGTGCCCCTGGATGCTGGGGGGTGGGGGAGGTGGTAGACATGAGTGGGGGCCTGGTGGAGGGTGCCCCTGGATGCTGGGGGGTGGGGGTGGTGGTAGACATGAGTGGGGGCCTGGTGGAGGGTGCCCCTGGTGGCTGGGGGTGCAGGGGGACATGCGTTGGTGGGCAGTAGTGCAAGGTGACATGTGGGTTGGCTGGGGGGCATGGCCATGGTGGATGGGGTGCCTGCGGGACATGTGCAGGGTAGGCCCCTGTGGTGTGGGCCACCTGCAGGGGCCGTGGAGGGTGTAGAGGGAACACCTGGGAGGACCCACACGTGCAATTCACGTGTGGTGCTCCCCGCGCACCCCTGGAATACACGTACCCTGATGGAATCGCGTGTGATACTTCCTGTGCACCCCTGAAATACACGTACCCTGCTGCTTTTGCATGTGATACTTCCCGCGCACCCCTGGAATACACGCACCCTGCTGCTTTTGCGTGTGATACTTCCCGCGCACCCCTGGAATACACGTACCCTGATGGAATTGCGTGTGATTCTTCCTGCGCTCCCCTGAAATACACGTACCCTGCTGCTTTTGCCTGTGATACTTCCCGCGCACCCCTGGAATGCACGTACCCTGCTGTTTTTGTGTGTGATACTTCCCGCGCACCCCTGGAATACACGTGCCCTGATGGAATCGCGTGTGTTACTTCCCACGCACCCCTGATGTACACGTACCCAGAACAATCGCGTGTGAAACTTCCCGCGAACCACTGAAATACACGTTCCCCGCTTGGCGTTTGCTGTTTGGCAGCCCTGTGAACTGGTCCAGGGTTAGCGCAGCCCTTTGCGATGATTTGGGGATTTTGAAGGCTTTTCCTTGCGCGAGGGCGTTCTCGGGGGCGTAACTGGCGTTGCTGCAGGGTCGCTGCGCCACTCTGCGCCACGGCTGGTTTCGGAGGCTAAAATCCATGAATACGCTGTGCGATGAAAAGGATTTTTTCGCACGCGGCTGGCGCAGTGTATCGCACGGGGACACTGTGCGCCAGCCGCGTGCGCCACTTTTGTGCGAATTTCTATGAATTACCCTGTAAGTCCGCAAGTTCAACTCAAATGTATGTCTGTGTCAAAACCTATGCTTGCCCTCACATCTAATACAGAAATGTAGTGTAGAGATATTCTAACATAAATAGTGTTCAACATAAAGTCTAGAGCAGTCTACAGCCCCTTCAAAAGTTCAGTATGCAGTTTTAAGCACAAAGTTCAAAAAGGTGTTTAGGGTTCCCTTCCCCAAGCTTAAGCACTGTTTCACCAAATCAACAAAGTTCCAAAGGAGCTCCGGGGTTCCCTTCCCCAAGCTTCGTGCAGGACCGCCCAAAGCATCAATCATTCAAAAGGAGCTCAGGGTTCCCCTTTCCTCAAGTTTTGAATACTGATGCCCAAAACACCACCGTTCAGCTTTAGTGTCTTTCAAAGTTGCTTTCACTCAAATACTTTTTCTCATTACCAAAACACCAATGTTCAGCTGTAGCATATTTCAAGGTTGCTTTCACACTTCTTCTTGTTTGGGCGTCTTGATCTAGGCGCAGTTAATAGGCCACATGGTCCATCCATTGCCAAATTACAAAGTTTCCCCAGTTCTTAGATTCAGGGGTTTCCTTTCTTTATGCTCCTTTAGTTATCCTTTGTATAATACGCTTGCTTGATTTCCAATCACAGTTTTATTTTGCCCAATCAAAGAGGGCGCTAGAGGGCCAACCAAGATGGCGGCTCCTCTGTGAGCTCCCTGGAGGCTCCTTCATAAATCCTGTCTAATCGCAGCAATCATGATGCTGAATCGACCCTGGTATGCAGGCGGAAAGCAGCTAACATATAGAACTAATTCTGCACCTGAAAATCGAGAGAAAATCGACTCTGTGGGCACACCGAGGCGCAATGACACAGGCGGCTGACTCGTGATGGGCCGCGTCCCAGAGGCTCGAGTGGACCACCGGGTGCCCGAGGCTGCGCCCCAGCGAGACCCAGCCCGCCTGCGAGCAGTAGCAATGACCCAGAGACAGCCGCGGGTCCACCTCACCAGCAGATCCAGAGAGGCGCAGGGAGTGGGGACTTCACACTCACATCGGCACCTCACGGGGCCGGCGGACAGCACTCGGGCGCATCATCAGCATGGCTGAGGGAGGAGAGACACCAGATCGGCTCACAACAGTGGGCCCATTCCGGGTCCGCATCGGAGAGGGGAGCGGTGCATCCGTGGGGTGTGGAGGGGCACAGTTCGGGCACCGGGAGGCAGAGTGAGCATAATCAGCGGACTGTAGAAGACCCGCAGCAGTAGAACTGGTCCGGGCGGCCTTCCTCGCGGCACCACCCTCCCCCCCTCCCTCACGCTCCAGCCTCAGCCGGAGATCAATATCAGAAGAGGAGGATAGAGGCGCCGCGACATGGGGTGCTTTGACCCCCATCCGAGCAGAAAGAGGGGGGACTCACGCCGTGGCTGCATTCCGGCTTGTCCACAAAGGCACAACAACCAAAGTGCATAATTGGACAAGCGAACCACATGAGAAACAGTTAGACCATGTTAATGATACCTTGTCCGGAAAGCAACAACAATTATAGGCAAGCCCCTGTAATTCGGGAAGGCAGAGCAAGCCACGGACGCCGCTAGCTCAACAACTTCAAACTCCACAAAAATCCGGCAACCCGGCATAGTCTGAGCTCCCACAGTAAGCCCACGGAACATATCCAAGCAGCCCAGGGTGACTGATTGACCCATGAGGGGCAGGGGAAAAGTGGGAAAAAAGAGAGGTCAGCAGCAGCACGGGAAGGACTGAGGCACCGCCTGGGCGACAACATTATATCGCATGGACCCACTCCAAGAAACGCCACGTAAGGACAGCGCTCACACTGCCCATAACTCCAAGCTCCATGGGTGGTGCTAGATACCCCGACCGTGAGGACACAGCTGGACGACACTGCTGTACTGCTGTAGCACATCCCTGCACCGATTAGCATCTAGGGCAATTTGACCACGAGGCTGATATTTGAATCCACGCTGCCATCGACTCCACTGAGCCGCATAGACTCCCCACAAAATCACACGAGCCTAGAGGAGGAACATCCCCAACAGATGGATATCTGAGAGATCCTAATGGACCTAAAAGCACGGATAGGCAACCTTGACAGCAAGATCAACACGCTATTGTCTAAGGTAGACCTACTCCAACATCGCCTTGACAAACACAGTGATAGATTGGACAATGTCGAACAAAGTGTCTCAGACCTTGACGATGGCGCAACGGCACTAGCATCAAGAGTGTCAACACTGGAGGCCAAATGAATGTAGTCATAGCCAAAAATGAGGACTTAGAGGGACGTTCCCGACGAAACAATACAAGGGCGGTTGGAGTCAGGGAACAACAACTGCAAACCAAGATGGAGGACCATATCGAAGAAATATGCAGAGACCTCTTTGGAGCCACTGCTCTATCATAACTATTTGTCGTAGAGAGGGCACACAGGATCCCACCAACCAAACCCATCCCCGGAGCACCTCCCCGCCCGATTATAGCCAGGCTGCTGAATTACAAAGATCGTGACACAATCGTAAGACTAGCTAGAGACAAAGGCAGCCTTCAATATGACGGAGACGACATACAAATTCATCCAGACTTCTCCCCATCAGTCCAGGCTCAAAGGAGATCCTTTGCCACGGTCAAACGCCGACTACGCGACAACCAAATAGTATATTCAATGCTCTTCCCCGTGAAATTACAAATCCAATTCAAAGGGAAAGTCCAATTCTTTAACTCACCAGAAGATGCCAATCTATTCCTCGACAGACATGGATGCAAGGCTCCTAACAACGGCCCGGGGACGCCCCGGAGAGAAGGAGCAGGAAGAAAGCCACCGTGAACCACAAATAACCAACCCGCCTGGACAACAGCTCAGCGACGTCCAACATCAGGACAATACACGCAGTTCGAGAAAGGAGCCCCCAACCTTGGGAGGATGCTAGCGCCCCACACGCAGCAACATTTACTTCATTTTGGGGGGATTCCGAACAGACGATTTGGGGGTTGCCCATGAAAGGAACAGTTTATTAGACTTTTTATGTGTATGCGCCACCCGACCTCCCCTTGCACCACCTCATTCCTCGGTCATCAGTGATCAAGCCAATCCCACACCTCGGCGAAGGAAAGTGCACTCATGCTCCCACAGAGCTCTCCATACCGCCACTGGACACCGGGAGACTCTGCGCTATCAATGATCCATGAACAAGAAACCCACCCAGACAATTCAAGGTAGCAACGTGGAATATCAGAGGGGGTAATCTTCCGTCCAAAACAATAAAAAGATTCTGCAACACCTCAAACGTCACAATGTAGACGTAGCTATGATACAAGAGACACATTTTACACCATATAAAGAACACCTCTGGGCTCGAAACTGGGGACTTCATTGTTACTTTTCCTCCTACTCATCGTATGCTAGAGGAGTGGCTACCCTCATAAACCCAAAATCCTGCTTTCACTTGATAAAAACAGAAAAGGATGCGGAGGGTAGGGCTCTTCTGGTACAGGGAGTCATAGCCGGGAAGGAAATAGTATTTGTAAACTCCTATGCCCCCAATGTAGACGGAGCTTTGACTGGGTGCTCTCTCATCTCACGCAAATCAGCACAGCAACCATAATCTTGGGAGGCAACCTAAATACACACATAGACCCTCGAAAAGATAAATCACAGGCATGAACAGCTCAACCATCCAACCATCCAAAGCCAGCCTTCAAGTGCAAGAGATATGTAGAGCCTATGACCTAATCGACATAAGAATTGGGAGAACCGTGAATACACGTTTCATTCGAATGTACACAATACTCGCTCGCGTATAAACTACCTTTCTCAGATCATGCCACAGTGACGCTTGAATGCAATCTCCCCAATACTAACTGACCAAGTATTTGCAAATGAACTACGGGATGAGTTCATATCCTTCCTGGATCTCAACCAAGATACAGTCTCTTCAGCAGGCACGCTCAGGGAAACATTAAAGAGCTACATAAGGGGGGCATGCATCGCAAAAGAAAATGGAATATTAAAACTAATACGATGAGAATTGGCCACCAGTGAAGAACACCTGAAGGCTTTAGAACTACAGTACACCACCACAAATGAAACGCACATCCAAGCGGAACTCAAGGAAAAACTACTGAAATTCAGAACCACAGCAGAACGAGAGCTGAAATTCCTAAAACGCGGATACCAGATACGCCAATATGGAGAGGGGTAAAAACCTGGAGCCCTCCTTTCCCGCCTGATTGCTGCTGATAGGAAGCCAACCCTGGTAGAAAGGGTGCGCTCCCCGCAAGGTACATTGGTTCACACAGAGGAGGGTATAGTAGAAGTGTTCCGCACCTTCGACCAAGAACTTTATAGTGCAAAATACCCAATAGACTCTGAGATCCTACGCAACTACCTAGCTGAGACCGAATTGTACTGGGTAGAGAGAGAACTTTGCGAACCCCTAAATGACCCCATCATATTAGAGGAGATCCTACAGGCAATAAAGAGTCTACCCTACACCAAAGCCCCCGGGCCAGATGGCTTGATAGGGAAATTCTATAAAACATTTGCCCCCATTCTGGCACCCCGCATATTAAAAGTGTATGAGGAAGCATTAGAGACCGGAATCCTTCCCCAAACTCTAAGGGAAGATAACGTAATCCTCCTGTATAAAAAAGACAAGCCTCCCGAGGAATGCAGATCATATAGACCAATTTCCTTAATAAATCTAGATAATAAGATCATAGCTAACATCCTATCCACTAGACTACTTCCCCTGATGCCAGTGCTGGTACTAGCTGACCAGGCAGGCTTTGTGCCCAGCCACAACACAGCATTTGGCAAAAGAAGAATATTTAGGGCCATGGAGGCACTTGATCCCACACACCAGGCGGTCGCAACCCTTCTGGACGCGAAGAAGGCCTTTGACTCTGTCGAATGGCCCCTCATGTTTGCTGTGCTCAGGCAACTTAGACTTGGGAACCAATTCATCAAATTAGTGTCTCTATTATATAACAAACCCCAATCAGCCATTATTCTCGGTACAACGAAATCCAGAAACGTAAATCTTCAACGCTGAACCAGCCAGGGATGCCCACTATCAGCGCTAATCTTTGCACTAGTGATCGAACCCCTGGCATCAGGCCTATGCTCTCGACAACTCCAAACAGGTCTTTCCATAGGGCCTCATAAACTAATTATATCCTTCTATGCCGACGATGTAGTATTCTTCATTCAAAACCCTAGTGAAAATTTGAACCCTATAATGCATGAAATAGTTAAATTTGGCCTGGTCTCCAGCTTAGAAATTAACCACTCCAATTCGATTGTATTCCCCCTAACCTCCAGCACTAGAAAATTTGCAGATGACTACAACTTTAAGTGGGAGAGTTCTTGAATGCGGTACCTCGGGATCCTACTATCCCAAAGCTACCATGATATTTTCCAAGATAACTACGAGACTGCACATAGATCGCTCCAGGAGAAAGTGAACAAATGGAAGTCACTGCCACTAACTCTATGGGGGAGAGCATCGCTGGTTAAGATGGTACTCCTCCCTAAATTCCAATACCTGTTCGCCAATATACCAATTTTAATACCACGGTGCTATCTGGGGAAAATAAAGAGCCTCATACTGGAATGAACATGGGCCGGCAAACCAGCAAGGGTAGCTTACACGACACTCACATTACCGGTAACCAAAGGAGGACTTGCACTCCCCGACCTGGAGCGGTACTATTGAGCCGCTCAGGCACAATTATTGAGCTACTGGTATTCCACCCACTTTATCAGACCACATGTCCAAATAGAACGTGCCCTGGCATCACCAAGCCTACTGAGACCGGTCATCATTAGCCAACAATCAGTGCCCCACACCACACTAAACGTGGTACTGTCCACATACGCAATCTGGAAAAAAATAGCCCAAAAATATGGTGTGCAAACAAGATACTCCCCCCTCCCGCCCGTTAGATTCATACAAGGGATACTCCTCACTGCAGAAAAGCTTTTTCACCAGTGGGTCGACAAAGTACACATACACATGCTGGGTGACCTATTAGTCGACGGGACATTCAGAACACCGCAACAAGTTAAAGAGAGAGGCAGCACCACCTCCCTAGACACATTTATATACTTCAGACTGCGCTATACTATCCAGACATATTTCCCTTCATTTCCACAACAACCACCAACGTGGCATCTACTTCACGGCGTGATACAGGCACAAGGGGAGGGAAGACTGGTCTCATTGATATACAAATTAACCGACACAGTACCGGAAAACGCACACACAAAAGAGAGGTGGGAAAAAGCTCTACGGTTCCCCATCCCAGATGAAGAATGGGTGTACATAGTACAACAGACTCAATTGAACTTGCGCTTTAAGCTAATCCATTTTAACTTTCTACACCAGACATACTACACTCCAGACAAAAGATGCAAGCATTGCCCAGAATCAGGGGTAAAGTGTGATAGATGTGGAACGCCAGTAGATGACTTTTTCCATCTTGTCTGGAGCTGCCCAGAAATAACCCCGTTCTGGTCACAGGCCCTCCAAGAGATGGAAGCAATAATCAGAGAAGAACTAAGACCCATCCCCACAGTAGCATTACTTGGAATGACCAAACACCTATCACCCACAACGAGGAAACTAGCGAATGTTCTGCTCGTATTAGCACGCAGGAGAATTGCCATGTCATGGGGTCAGGGTTCTGTCCCGATAATAGCAAAATGGCATAAAGACGTACTTTATTGCCAAGACGTGGAATCAGAGTTTATTAAGACACTGCCTCTACACACGCGCCCCCAGACATCTGGGGCCCCTATGTAGCATATTTAATTTCCAGCAAAGGCGTCTCCTCATCCTCCACGACTCCAAGGCAACCACATGATTAACACAAGAATACAAACCTGTGCAAAACCAAGAGGCGGACACCGACGTAAAGTATCATGGGGGAAAAATGACTCTGCACAATCCGAGGGCAGGAGGGAGGGGCGAGGACAAGGGGCACTATACCAGCGCAAGTTGACTGACCCGCGGTTGGGCAGTCCAGTTTTTGTTTTGTAATTGTAAACCTAAAATGTATAAATAAAGTTTTTTAATTTTTTTTTTCCCAATCAACATTTTGCTCGCACTTCACTGGCTCCCCTCGGGTTACTCGTTCATTACTTTCAGTGTGTTTCACCCTGACACAATGTTTCTGTAAGTTTCACTTCAAGTACTGCATTTGTTTGGATTCTTTCCCTTAATTCACTCGGATGCTTCGAGAAAGTGCCGCAACCACTCTGCTACAATGCATTCCTTTCACTTTCATGCGTGCATCGGGTTTCCTCACATTCTCTAGAAACTCACCAGCTGCGATGTACTTTTCTTCAGTTTCTTCAACCAGATGCTTTCTGGGATTTGAGGTCAGGGTCTCACTGCCTGTCCCTCAGATGCCCCTGGATGGTTAATGCAATTCAGGGGAACGAGCAGTTCTTGGCCACAGTAAAAAGGACTGGTGTCTTCCACAGTACCCTTCTGCCGCGTTCCCCGGCTTCTTGGAGACATGGCTCCCTCGCCACCCAATAACAGGTTCTCTTGCTCTGCTATCCTTCAGCATCCTGGCGTCCCGTTCTCCTCTGGCTCCCCGCAGACTGCAATGGCTCTCCTGCTGTTCTCTCCAACTCCCTTGAATTCTCTCTTTCACTCTCTGTGGACTCCACGTTTTATATACCTGTGAGTTTCAAATAGGCTGCAGGTGTGAAGTATTATGCTCATTCGCGTGACCCCAACTAGTCCAATTAACGGGGCATGCCTGACCTTCAGTTCTATAGCCTTCAGGCTCCCTCTTCTTCATCCCAGTACTATAGTGGTGTTTCCTATGAGTAATCGTCATTACTCTTGGGGTTAGTTTCTTCTTCTCAGTACTTGATCTGACTTCAAGGGGAAAAGTGGGGTCTGTGTAACAATATCCTACAAAGGCTGAGGGAGGGTAAGGTAAATCACTGTCAGGAAATAGGGGATACCATGTCTCACCCTCTGGCACCCTTTCCCCAATCCCCAAGGTCCCTCCACCCAGGTGATACCCCCTCGCTAGTCCACCCCCAGGGTCGGGATTCAAAAGCGATGGCCCTTCCCTAGCCACCTGAACAGAAGATCCCTGGGGAGTAGATGTGAGAGGACCTTCTGGTTTCCCACGATATGCACAGTATATTCCAGTATTCCAGTATTGTCACTGTAAAAGAATGCTCATGCTGATTGCAATGTAATACAGTGTAATGTAAGTTGTCATTTGTGTAGCACTTTTTACCATTGCTATGGCCTTAAAGCTCTGTAGGTGAACGTCCTTGGGGGACAGAAGTCCAAGGTATGGGGAATTCATCAGAGGAGTTTAGAATGCATGTGTGAATTTTAGCCAATACGAAGGTAGGTAGGGGTGGCCAAGTCCCTGTTAGCTACCCATGCGAGGTGGCATGTGGATGGGTACTGTATGGTAGTCTGGAGAGTATACGAGTGCAGGAAACTCTTAATGTGTCCAGCTAGACCACATTTCTGTCATGGGGGACAGCTGCATTCTTATGGAAGAAGTGTTGTGCGATGAGTCTTAAGTAGTGTATGATATTAGATGTGTGTGGGTGGCCGTGCCTTTGGCTATCTTACATGAGCATGGAGTGTGATAAGCACCCATGTGTCCTGGCTGGTTTCTTGTTTTCAGGAGAAGTGGTGTGGATTCTGTCCTGTGGTCTGCTGGAGTTTATTCTCTCTGTCGCTCAGTAAATGTCATTGCAGGTTCATTGCTTCCCCAGCCTACCTGTGAGGTAGGTAAATAGCCCAAAGTGAGGCATGGGTTTGTCAGGATGCAGGAGTGTGTGGGGGAGCCAGGCCTTGAGGGCCCTATAGAAGGCAAGGTGATCCTCTATGCGGCAGGTGCTAAGGGGAATTTCGTTCCTGATTGTGTCCAATATATGCAAGCATTGACACTCTAAAACCATTCCAGTGGTGAATGAGTCCAATATATAACACCATTAAAAGTGCTCTGAAAATACTACAGTCATGATTTCACCCAGTATAAAAATCCTAATAAAATAACATTGTCTAGTAAAACATGCTGCCATGCACCAGTGCCCAATTTGTTCCAGTATTGCCACTGTGAAAATGTTTTCATGAAGATAATGCCACGATTACCTTGTAAACCCGTGTTCATGCAGTCATTGCCCAATATATGCAAGAAAACATCCCCACAATGGCTTCTTAAGGGACCACTATCAGAGGCAAATACTTCCTACTCCATGATAAGAGCACAGGCAACAAACACTCCACCCCTCACTATAAGTGACAACGCATCCCTAATCCAGTTGAGACAATGACTGCATGGTGAAAGCTTAGTGGGAGCAGATTTCAAAGGATAGGAGGACCTAGCACAAGTAGTTCGGGGTCTCATCTTGTGTGACATCAGATTCTTGAAACAACTGCTGTAATCTGCCCTGGAAGCAGTGCTTACTTGGATGTGAACTAATGAACATCATTTCTAAGATAGATGGGGCTCCTCCAGTGTGATGCTGCGCATGTTTTCTAAATGATTCTTATTTTTCATAGCGGATTAACAAAAGAATATGCTTGCAATGGAAAATATGCAATTTTACTTGCCTAGTGTTATGAATCAACTTCTGGGATAGCAGTGGTCTTGGGGTGGATATTGATTTATAAACATTCTTGTCCAATTTTGGTAAGGTGGACAGAATGGCAGACTTATCTCCGAAAGGTCGTGGATGGTTGGTTAGTTGCAACCCAGCGAAAATACAATTTTTGCCCAATGATAAAAAGAGTGTGCATTCAAGGCTGTATTAAAAATATCTACATTATTAATTACAACAGACATTTTAACAACACTACGAAATACAACCCACCCTGGAAAGGAATGCAGAGGACAGACAGTTTCAAAGAAGGAAAGGGGATGTACTCTGGATACTGACAGGAGGGTAGTCGCTATGGTTAATAACCATAACAGTTTGTTAAGGTTTTTTTGCTTCAGCACAAAGGGACCAATGGGTCTTAAAATGTCTGTAGGGGGCTTCTGGGAAGTACCAGGAGGATAGAACCACAACATACCTTGTGCTGTAGGTGTTCTTTGTGCTTGACAGGGTTGAGTCAGCTTCAGGGCGGTTTGCAGGCTTCTGTGACAGAGTTCGAGATGGGAGTCAGCTGCGGGTATCAGACGGCAGGACGGTTTGGCGAGCGAAGCTGGAGGAACGGCTGCAGGCTGGCCTACATGGTGGCTTGGGGTCAGGAATCATCTCAGTGCTGATCAGCGGTTCTGAAGCCCTGGTCAAGATGTCTCATATGTCTTTAAGTAATGGCGGCTTGAAAACGGTCAGTGTTGAAGTCGGTTGCAGATCGAGAAACTCAACTGGCTCGAAAATGTCCTTTAAGGTGGACAGTGGTAGATGCTCTTCGAGGCACTTCTCCCAGCTTCTTCAATGGGCTTCAGTCATCCCTTAAGATGGATATCCCAGAGCTGTGAAGTGTGCTGCTGGCAGCTGCCTTGTCCTTGGTGGTAGGACCAGAGACCTTCTGGCACTCCCTATCCAGGAAGCTTGCTGCAGAGCCTAGAACGGCTTGCAGTGTGCTAGCTGGGTACCAGTTCTGGAGTGGCTGGAGGATCCACGGAGTTCTGTTTCACCCTCTGTTCACTGGGAGAGGTTTAGGGGAGGGACCTTGCTTCCCTAGTGGGATATCCTGGCTTTCTTTCACCAAGCCTAAGATGTAAGGCAGACTGTACCTTCAGCCAGGGTCCAAGGTTGAGTTATTCTTTCTTACTTCTTGTGAAGTCTTTAGATTATCTGCCAAAAGAGGGGCTTGCCCTCCTTTAAAGCCTTAAAGCCAAGTGGGCCCCAGTGATTGGTGTAGGCTAATTTAGTGAACCAATCCTAGGGTCCTTGCCAACATTCTTCTTTATGCATGAGGTCATAACCAGAGAGCTTTGCAACAGGAAAGGTAAAGGAGTAAAAACAGGAACAAGGTGTGCCCCAGTAATAATATGACAGAACTCCCTTGTGCTACTAAGTCCCGCCCATCTTCCTGCCTGTTGTGTTCAAAGAATGTCTCTGGTTAATGGTCCTCCCTGAGTGGTTCCTTTTAAAGCAACAGGTCTCCCTTGAAGCTGCTGAGAGACCAGACTGTCTGACACCTGCAAACCACATTCTTGTACCTTGTGAATGGGTTCCCCCTAGTGGGGTGGCCTACTGTAACAACAACCCCAGACATGACAGTTCACTGTCATTGATACTGAGAGGCGGGAGCAGGCTTCAGATTGACACAGTTACATATAAAAAGTTGTTAGGTTTCCTGTCTCCTTTGTTATCCTCTGCACTGGGCCTGTTTCAAATACCCACTGTTGGTATGATAATCGCTGCCAACAGCTGCAGGGACTAAAAAAGGAGCAGGGCATTTCCATGAAGCTTTTGACAGATAATCAGGCTGACCATTGCAGGGGAAATTTTGGTCCTATCCCGACCTTGGATGACATTGTGCTCTCCTTGGCTGTCACATTCCAACTAAATATGACACGGGCAGACTGTGCCTGTAGGCGGTGTCCAGCCAAGAGTACACACGTTTTTGCTTTTGTCGTGGTGTGAGCATAGGGAAATGCGTGTGGATTAGCCCCACACATTTTCCTGAGGTCAGTCTACCATCATTCCATCTAAGTAAAAATGTCAAAAAAGTCCAGGAGAGTCCACATCCACCATGCGGATGGTCGAATTCCTCACACCTAGCAAAAGCCTAATGGTGGTCTGCTTACCACTTTGTCAAATGCCAATCACTAATGGGGTGTGCGCCCTTAGACACAGATTTTCTCTACCTTCATACGGTGGAAAGAACAGTGCTGTACCACATACAGTACTAGATTCCAGGCTACTAAATTGACACTTCATAAAAGGACATCTGTTTTCCCAAAAATATTCTGGGTTTCAAGTGGGCAATCTCTGCAAAAATACATCAGTCGGAGATTAGGGAGAGCCAAAAATCATTAACTTCTTTTTAAACTTTTGAAGCCAGCTCCCGGGCTAATAATGAGTTATAGAAACGTTTAGGTAATCGGGAATGCTCCTCTATACTTTTAAGGCGATGTAAATGTTTGAGTGTGACCTGCACATGATTGTTAATCACTTACATCAGGTTTAATCAATAAAGCAAGGTTGTATTTACATATCAATCAGTAAAGGGGAGAGAAGCAGGACAGCTGTGGCACCCCACAGTTCTCACCTTGAGAGACTGATCTCAATTCTTCTAGGGTTTTCGACTGTCCTGTACTCTGGAAAAAATAAGAAAACAGACAAGAGTCACTGTGGAGGCCATGAAGTGTGTACACACTATCAGAAGACAGAGCATGAGCAGACAAAAGGGAGAAATGGTACTGAAGATGTAAAGCTGGAGCCCAGAGAGAGCATGTATGTTAAGCGATGGCAGGACATATGCAGATGGGATGCACCAGCAAAAGACAGGCAAGGAAAAGGTTGGGGCTCGTAAATAGCCCACATATAACAAGAAGACAGAACATGACCAGCCAATCAAAAGGAGACCACAAACATATAGCTCTTCTTAACTTTTGGAACCATCTACAAAACTACCCAACCACATATATTGAAATCAACTTGCAAATATTAGGCTGCAAGCAGTCACCTCCACCATATCCCTATCCCCTTTTATTTTCTCCTTTTGTAGCGCACATTTATTATATTTGATTTTTTGTTTAGTGTTTGTTCTACACAGACGTTATCGAAGCACCTTACATGGTTCAAATATTGAAAAGGTTGGAGATGAAAAAAGAAGTTGCAAAATGTTTTCAGGAAACAATTGGAAGATTAGGATATTCAAGTGAAAGCAGTGGAGGAGGGCAGGGTTTGTTTGTTTGTGCATTTATATAGCGTTATATAGCATTACGAACCCTCAGGTATCTGAGCACTGCTTATTTCCCACAGTGTGTGGTGCTCATTCATCAACCCCAAAGCGAGCGCTCTACTCACTGTGCTATCTGACCAGCTTATGTTATGTGTGGGGAACAGGTATGTTTTGTGCATGTTTCTGAAAGGGGTGGAGGATGCAGTGCGTATGTGAAGGGGTGAGCTAAGTTTTCGCTTGCAAAGCGAAAAATGCAGAATCCATACTGGAATATGCTTCTGCATGTCCTAAAAAATCACCATTACGGTACCGCTGGCTCTGAAATGTTGCAAGTTTTGTGCGGTTTCGCGCAGTATGTGATTTTCCGATCCCATGTTAATTTTGTGTAGCGTGATGAGAAACTTTGCACTGGTCTTTTTTTCGATTTGTGTACAGTTGCAGAAGAAACTTTGAGAGGTTTTTCTATTTGTGATAGGTTCGCGCAACGTCACGAAAAATTTCGTGCAGGTCTTTTTTTGATTTGTGCTAGGTTCATGACATGAGAAACTTTGTATAGGTATGTTTTCAATACATGGTAGTTTCGTGCAGATGCATGAGAAACGTTGTATGGTTTTCCGCGATCTGTGCTAGTTTCGCGCAACAGGATGAGAAACTTCACAGAGCTTTTGTTCGATTCATGGTGGGTTGGTGCAGTGGCACGAGAAACATCATGCCGTGCTTTTAGATTCATGCTAGGTTTAAACATCAAGATAAGAAACTTAGTGCTGCACTTTTCTATCCGTGCAAGGTTCATGTAGCGGCGCAAGAAACTTTGGGCCCCTCTTTTCAATTTGTGCTAAGTTTACACAGAGGCACGAGAAACTTTGTGCCGCTCTTTTCGATCTGTGCTAGGTTCGTGCATCGGCACAAGAAACTTTGCCCAGCTTGTTTTGGTTTGTGAGACGGCACAAGAAACGTTGCACTGCTCTTTTTGATATGCAGGGGTGGCGGAATGGTGGATTGCAGCAAAACAGATCAAAATCTTACAGATTTCGCTTCCCACAGCTGGTGGAATGGAATTTCACAATTTCGCCCAGTCATCTGTGTTTCATGCCCTGGGTGCCCAGTGGACAAATACTTGTTTTTGTGTGCATGCAAGTTTGCACAGTGGAAAATGTACAAGGTGTTGGTTGGCTTGTCTGGTGTTTGTGTATGTGAGTGGTTTGAGTTTGACATGAAGGTAAGATGGAATTTTGAGGTGGATGGCTTTGAATACAATGAAGAGTCCTTTGAAGGTCATTCTCTGTGGTATGGGGATCTAGTGGAGCTGGGCAAGAGCAGGGCTGATGTGTGAATGTTTGGGTAGGTGGAAGATGAGTGTGGCTGATGCATTTTGTATGGCTTGCAGGGGGCATGGGTGGTTTTAGGGAGCCCAGTGAAGAGAGCATTTCCATAGTCCAGGTTATAGAGAACCAGTGCTTGGACTGCGGTGTGGAGGTCCTCATGGAAGGATATGTCTGATTTTGTGTAGGAGGTAAAGTTGTAGATTGCATGTTTTGGTGACAGTGGCCATGTGGTTTGTGAATGAAAGGTGGGGGTCTATCATGAAGCCAAGGGTTTTACCAGGTTTGGAGAGGAAGAAACGTGGGCTGTCCATGGTGAGTTCTTGGATCCAGGGAGTGAAGTTGGGTTTGTGCCTTGGGGACGGAGGGGTGCGAAGGTATACTGTTTTGGAAGGGTTGTGTTTGAGGAAGTGGGTGGTCATCCAGGTGGTGATGGTGGAAGACAGGGTTTGAGGGTGTGTAGTTGTGAAGGGGATGAAATTTAAGTATTTTTGTGTGTCATCTGGATGTTGGTGGAAATGTATGTTGTGTTTGCTAAGGGTCCGTCCAAGAGATTCAACATATAGGTTGAAGAGGAATTGGGATACGGAGGTGCCTTGCGGGACCCCATACTTGACAGGGGTGTGGTCTGAACAGTAAGGGGGCATGGAGACAAAGTTTGTTGTGTCAGTGACAAAGGAGGTAAACTCATTGAGTACAGTGTCAGAAGGGGTTGAGTAGGTTTTTTGTGGTGATGTGTTGTTGCAGTTGGATAGTTACAAAGCTTTCCCTGATTCTGGTGATGTATGGTAGGATAGTAATAGGATGGTAGTTTTCAGGAATCATGGGGTCAAGAGATGGTTTTTTGAGGAGGGGTGAGAGCTCTCAATTTTTGAGTGCAGTGTGATAGTACCACTTGAGAGACAGGAATTGATGATGTTGAGCCAGTGTGGAGCGAGGGTGGTGATGCAATTGGATGCAGCTTGAGATGGGCATGCATCATCCAGGGAGTGTTCATGTTTTGTTTTGGCAGTGAGGGTGATGACAGTAAATAAATAACTGTTGATGAAAAAGATGTCTCTCAGCCTGCCAAGCAGCATATCAAGGGACTTGAAATTCGGGGCATGGGTCTTCATATCTCAGGCAGCCATCCCTCTGAACCAAAGGTTCATATCTTCTATAACCCTTAGCTATTGGCTTATGGTAATGATTGGAGTGTCTAGACTGCTCTCTTCCTCCATTGGCCCCTTGCAGGCTCCCTGTTGCACAAGGAGTGAAATGTATCATTTTGAGAGGGGGAAAGAAAGAGAGAGGGCGGGTTTTGACGAATGCAACATGAGAAACTGAAATGGGAGCTCTCTGCACAGCAGGGGCGTTGCTAGGGGGGCTTAGTGGGTAGCTGTAGCCCCGGATATTTTGGTTGTAGCCACGGATAGAAGTTCAGCGGCTCCAACCAAATGGCTAGCTAGCCCCGAGTCCTGACATTAGCGTAGCCCCAGATCTTTCCCAGACCTAGCAAAACCCCTTCTGCACAGGCAGTGGAAAGAGAGCGTGAAACAAGTGCATTGCCTTGTTCTTCTCTTTTCATGTGTTGCTATAACGTGTAATGTCTTCTGATGGACTTTCATGACCTTTACATGCCTTGCTAAGTGAAGTTATGATTTTCTATATGAGGTTTCGGGATTGTCTGGGCCCCTCTCCAGCATGCCCATAGAGGCCTCGGACCACTCCTCACTGTTGAGGGTTCGTCCATGCCCCCATGCGGTCCCGTAGCCCCCAACTAGCAAGGACACACCTCACACACGTCCTTACTGTTCGGGCATCCCGATCGCTCTGCGCGGCTGGGAAACGCCCCGTTTATTTATGTTGCATGCGGCGATGTGCAACGTCACACCGCCGCGTGCGTGCCCGTCATCGGGCAGCGCCACACTCCTCCTTTTTCCAGGAGAACAAACAACACACACTACAACTATGCACTGCACACGATAACAACATAACAATAACATTTTAACATTCCCCGTTGTCGGAAGCACCCCTTTATTGCCAGCCAGCCGGGTCCCCTTACTTTAATAGTGATTACCACTACAGTATTCGGCCAAATGTCCAAGTACGTAATCGGTGAGGCGAGCAGGTTTCCCTCGCCCAGCCCTCTGGGGGTACCTCCTGCTCACCTCCGGCACGGGTGATCTGTCCACAGGTGTTGGTATGGCCGGAGACTCAGGCAGGCCAGGTGTTTCATCAGTGTCCTCTGGGAGCTCCCCGGGATCGGGCTCAGGAGGCGGGTCGGTTCTTGGATCCCGTAGCTTCTTGAAAAAGCTGACATTTCGAGTGACCGCAGACCGGCCGTCCGATGCAGTTATCATGGACCCTTTTACCGCGACAACGTCCAGCGGTTTTGGCTCATAAGGCAGAGAGAGCTTTCCATGTGGATGTCTGTTGCGAATGAGGACCTCGTCCCCTGGATCCAGTCGTTGTGGGCGAAGCCCTCTCCGAGCATTCTCCTGCTCGATCCGTGTTTTTCTGTCAGCCTCGACCTGCTGATCATCGATCACACCCGGTTCCTTCTCCCCCACTTCGGGTCGCAACCCTCGTGGGCAACGCCTAAACAGGGCCTCCGCCGGGGCCACTCCAGTGGATGCTTGGGGCGTGGTGCGATAGACCCTCAGACCCTCAGAAATTGGTACAACGCTCTCTGCAATGGCTGTCCCTGCCCCTGGGCAATTCTAAAGGTCTTGTTGAGGGTCCTCATGAGCCGTTCAGCTTCACCATTGGCCCTTGGCCACAGGGGAGTGATCTTCCGGTGCACCACCCCATAGCTCACCAACAGCTCCGAAAAGCGTTTGCTCTGGAATGGTGCCCCATTGTCCGAGCACAACGTCTGAGGGAATCCATGGGCCGCAAATATTTTCTCCACGGCAACCACAACGTGCTCGAATGCTACTGAATCCACAAATTCCACCTCTGGACATCTTGAGTACTCGTCAACTATTACCAAGAAGTGGGTGCCCATCGTGGTGGAGCCGAAGTCCGCATGGACGACCTCCCATGGTCGCATCCCGCGAGGCATCGCCTCTATCTCTGGCTCCCGCTGCAGTGGAGAAGCCGCCTGACACCACACACAGGCCGCCACGAAATCATCCACCTTGCGCTCGAGTTCCGGAAACCACACCTTCAGCCTTAGGCGGGCCTTGGTCTTGGCGGCACCCTGGTGACCGCGATGTGCCAGCGCAATCACGTCGCCCATCTTCGACTGGGGCATCACAATCCGATCACCCCTGAGCAGGAGCCCGGACGTTGAAAATTATAGTTCTTCCCGGACTTTCCATAGCTCCAGCACAGTCCTGGCCTCCTGGGTGCGCCCTGCCAGGGCCTCCAGCACCGACTTCCAAGAGCCCTGCTGCATGGACTGCTTCAGAATGTTAAAACACTCATCCTCAGCTGCCTCCACCTCAAGCTCTTGGAGAGGCATGGCATTCGGTGTCGCCGCCTCCACTACCACCCGGACATGTTCTTCGGCCTCCTCTGTGCACGTGTCTGGGTCTCCTCCGCCGGGTGCCCCCGGGTGTCTGGAGAGGTAATCAGCCGCGTTATTCACCCCAGGCCGATAGACCAGAGCGACCCCATACTCCAGCAGGGCGAGCATCCATCTTTCAATCCGCGTGGGTGGCTTGGATGATGACCCCGCCAGGATAGGCAGCAACGGTTTGTGGTCCGTCACGACCGTCACCGGGCGTCCAAGGACATAGAGTCAGAAGTGCCGGCATCCCCAGAGCCCCGCCAGTGCCTCCCGCTCAATTTGCGAGTATCGTCGTTCCGCCTCCGACAGGGCCTTGCTGGCGTAGGCCACTGGGCGGACACCCCCATCCGGGTCTACCTGGGTCAGGACAGCGCCTAGTCCGAACGGGCTGGCGTCAACGATAATCTCCGATGGTAACATGGAATCGAAGAAGGACATGGTGTCGTCAGCTGCCAGGGCGCCTTTGATGTCGTCAAATGCAGCCTGCTCCAGTGGGCCCCAGTTCCAGATCGTGTCCTTTCTCGTAAGTGCCCTGAGCGGTTCCGACCTGGAGGCAAGATTTTTGATAAACCGTCCACAGTACGTAACCATGCCCAGGAAGCTCCATACCTCAGACACAGACTCCGGAGGCTGCGCCTTCTTTATGTCCTGCACCTTCTTGGGATCAGGAGACACTCCCCCCTCCTTGAACACAAAACCAAAGAACTCTATGGATGGTCGGAGGAACTCACACTTCTCCTTGTGCAGGGTGAGGCCCAAGGACTGCAGTCTCTCAAATGTCTTTGCCAGATGCCGCAGATGATCGACCTCTGTTCTCGCGAACACCAAAATGTCGTCGCTTATATTCAGAACTCCCTCCAAGTCCGCTAGGGCACCCCTGATTATATTCTGGAATACCTCGGCCGCCGAGGAGACACCAAAGCTAAGCCTCTTGTAACGGTAGAGCCCCCGATGTGTGGTGAAGGTGATGATATATCTCGACTCGGGGTGGAGGACAACCTGGTGATACCCCGCCCTGAGGTCCAGTTTCAAGAAGAAAGAAGCACCTTGTACCTCTGCAATGATGTCGTCTATCGTCGGGGTGAGGTGTCTTTCTCTCCTGATGGCCTTGTTTGGGAGCCTCATGTCAACGCAGATCCTGACAGCGTCGGGCTGCTTGGGTTTTCGTGCCACTACTATGGGGGACACCCAGGGGGTGGGGCCCTCCACCTTCTCTATTATGTCCAGATCCACCAGGCTATCCAGCTCTTTGTCCACCTGTTCTCGAAGGTGGAACGGCACCCTCCGATGCTTCAGGGCAATGGGCTGCACCGAATCATCAATGTGTAGTCTCACAGGTTCCCCAACCATCTGTCCGATCCCCTTGAACAGTGCTGCGTATTTCTCCAACAAGTCATTTATGTCCTCCAAGTAGACAGAATACGCAAAAGTGACAATACCAAGGGCCTCCGCTGTAGCACAGCTCAGCAACGTGTTGGTGCTCACAGGTGTCACATAGAACCGTGCTTTAATTTGCGAGCCATCATGCTCCACCCTGGCCACAAACGCACCATCCAGGGGAATCGGGTTACGACCACCAAAAGCAAAAATGCAGGCCCATGACGCAGCCAACTTCGGGGGTTGGTCCATCACATCATAATGTCCCCGTGCCATTACATCGACGGATGCCCCAGTGTCCACGAGGACCGGAACGGGAGATTGATTCACCTCGATTACACACCTGGGCTGTCTCCTGTTCTTACTCTTCAGGACCCCCACACTCGAGACAAAGAACACATTTTCTTCCTCGTCCTCTTCCACTTCCTCCACCTGTGCATCCTCCTCGCTCTGATCCACCTGAGCGACGTTGGGCGGCCGACCCTGTCGGGTGAAGCTTGCCCGCCCTGGGCCTCTCGGTACCAGCACAGGCGTGGCCGCCTTGCAAACCCTGGAGAAATGGTCTGGCAAGCCACACCGCCCGCACCTTTTTCCTGCCGCCGGGCACTCTGCTGGGTGGGGCAGGTCCTATCCATACTTTATGCAAATTTCCCCTGCCCTTCCGGCCCTCTCTCGGGGATCACCTCCAGGCCTTCTGACACCCCTGCCGCCGCGCCACATCGCACATACCTCCTTAGTCTTGATGGAGCGCGACCCTGCCTCCATTTTGGTTGCCCTCGCCTCTGACACCTCATGGCACCTCCCCAATTCAAGGATGCGCTGAAGCGTGATGCCTGGTTCTTGTAGCACCTGGCACCTGAGCTTTCCTGATGAACATGCCTGGATAAGCATTGTCCTAATCATGTCCTCTGCATCTCCCCAGGCGCAGGCTAAGGAGAGACGCCTCAGGCGTCTATAGAAGGAGTCCAGATTTTCATCGTCTTTCTGCTTGGCCGATAGCATCACAAAACGCTCATAGTCCGCGTTGGCAAGGGGCAAAAAGTAAGCCTGCAGGGCAGCCTTCGCCTGACCGTATGATCCATCCCCAGGCGGCAGCGATTCAAAAATCTCTTGCACAGACGGTCCTGCCGAATACAGCATGGTTGCCAGCCTGGTGTCATCATCCACCACCTGGGCCGCTCGAAAGTACATGTCCAGACGGTCCACCCACCTTCTCCATCTGGGCCCTAGGCTAGATGGTGGGCCCGACACATCAAACTCGGGGATGGGCTGCAGAGCTGCCTGGGTACGCACCTGGGCCATGACTGGAAGGATTTGTGGAGCAACGGGCCCAGCCGCTGGCTGTACAGGACGTGGAAGATCCTGAGGAGCCGCCTGAACAAGTGGAGGTTGCTGCACCGGCTGCCCCTGAGGTAGCGCACGTGGCAGGGGTGGAGGAGGCCGCTGAATTGCTGCTGCGCCACCTTGGTCCTCAGTGTCACTCATGAGTCTGAGCGCACAGGCACCCCAGCATGGAACACCGGGGCCGCAACTCAGACTCCACAGTCACTGCAACACCTTGTGATGATGAAGAGGGTGAAATCAGCGTGGCCACCAACCTGTTGATGAAGATGCACCACCTTGATGATGAAGAGGATGAAACAGAGTGTATCCATCAGTCTGATGATGAAAGAGATGAGGATGAACTGTCCAGCCTACAAACGTTCCAAAAATTAGAAGAAGAAAATGTGTGGGTCATGTAGATCCTAGGCCCAAAGGCTTCTTCCTTGTTTCCACTCGACGTAGTAAACCCAAAGAAAAGCCAAAATTGAAAATAGGCATATATTCCTGCAGGTATGCCTTCCTGCTGTCAGGGGTTCCAAAAATTAAGCTTGGGGCTGCTTCCGAGCCGAAACCAGAGCCTCGTGAAGTCCCACAGCTTGTTTGGCAAAATGGCCGCCAGCCGCGTGGGTAACGCACTACCTGCGGCAAAGAAACGAAGTGTTGCATCCACCTCGTTTCGGTGAAAAATGATCTTAATAGTCACCGCCGGGTCCGGGCATCGTTTCCCCCACTCGTCACCACTGTTGAGGGTTCGTCCATGCCCCCATGCGGTCCCGTAGCCCCAACTAGCAAGGACGACACCTCACACACGTCCTTACTGCTCGGGCTTCCCAGTCGCTCTGCGCCCCGTTTATTTATGTTGCACGCCGCGTGCGTGCCCGTCATCGGGCAGCGCCACACTCACAGTCACACGCCCAACACGCAATACACATACCAACTAAACCACACATACATGGCAATTGAGCAACCCCCAAAAGACAACAGATATCAAACATCTCCTCACAACACCTCTACAGACATCCTAAATGTCACAGCCCCAGACATGCATTCTATCATCATGGGCACACAAGCTCCCCTCTAGAGAAAAAAAGCCCCTATCCCTTCGACACAGAACTTCTAGAAACAGTCCCACACTCAGAGCTCAGGGTACTTCCTGTCTGCATGCATTAACAAAAGAGGAAAGGTGTTATAAATATTTTCCCTTTCTTCCCTCTAACCTAACCATGCCCCTTTCTTTCAGATCAGCTAGAGTGCCTGTTGCAAATGGCAGCAGAGTGCTGTTTAAATCTAAAAATATAACATAACATGATAGTTTTTTATTTATTTATTGGGTATTTGAGGCGCCAATACAGCATAAGTTTTTCAAGGCTCATCAAGACAAGGGAGGGGAGGAAGGAGAGGAAAACAAAATAATAACTATCCTACTAGGTCTTGTGGCATTCAGACCGTGCAAGTGCACTAACAAGTAAAACAGGGGAGAGGGGCAGGGGAGGGGAGGGATGGGAAAATCTGGGAAGACAAAGCAATAACATTCCTACTGGCTCGTGAGACAATGCCGAGCGTGCAAGTGCAGTAAAAGAAATGGGGGAGAGGAGGAGGATTATCAGTGAAGGCCTGTGCATAATGGACGGGCTGCACCCCAACACTCATTATGCATCTGCCGCCACTGATATATACATTGAATGGTAGAGGGGCAGAAGTGACCCTCTATTCACCACCGATAAAGACATTAGAGCAGTGAAAACGAATGAGGAGACATGTGTCCAGTTTGGCCAAGTGATTGTGAAGCTTCAAGACTGTGACGAAGCGAGTTTGCATCCACGTTAGAAAACAAACGGGCTAGTGGGGGATTTCTCTAAGAACGTGTTGTTTCTGCTGAATTACACCCTATGGGATTTTTGAAAATCCAGGCAACAAGGGCTGACTGTTGGTGGGTTGCTTCTTCCGTGGCCTTTTCCAACTCATTCTATAAATCCACACTTTAAGGTAGTTTTATCGGGCTGGGTTGGGAATCTCCCACAAATCAACAGTCATGTGGTGATTTTTTCCATGAATTAAAGCTTGCCAACGTAGCAGAGTAAAAAGGCGGTATTTCCACTGGGCGCCATGTTGGGGAGCCTGCATGAGTGCATCGCACGTGAACCTGCAGTCTATACCCACCATCAGTGTTCCCTAGCTGTTGTACTGGCTGCTTGACAGTGGTCATGCTTCAGATCACAATGACCTACCTCACTCTCTCATTTCCTCAACAGCCATATGGGGCCACTTTGTACATTATTACAAGGGCCTCTTTTGGTCCCCAGTAATTATTTCCAGGGCCTCTTTTAATTCCCAGTCCACCCCTGACAGCCTTGGATATTCTAAGCACTGTGAACAGCAATTCATATTCATCCAGCTCAACAGTACTTACTGTATTAACCGTGGGATGATGTCAAACTGACACAAAGCTCAACGGCTTCACTGCTGTCTATAGACAGCTTCTTCGGAATATTTAAGTCACCCCATTTTGCAGGCCTCAATTTGTCAAAGGGAACTACAGGCAGGTGACATTGTCTCCCAGTTCTGTGTGTGTTGTGTTTCTTTAACTCTTGAAACTACATTTGCAAAACTCTTAGTAGATTGTGTAAAGCTGTGCATGTTGGTACTTGAAGGCTTCCATCCACGATGGAGCAAACAAAGGTACAATTATACTCTTTGAGTTTAGAATAAGGATCATATATTTGTCAGGTGGTATAATGTATCTTTCAAGTCATCTCTATAAAACCGGATGTTAATGTATCTCTTTTAAAACCGTACATTAACACATATTTATGTCAGCTGAACTTAAAATTATTGGTGGTCAAGTGTCTAAAGTGCAGGCTGTGCTCAAATTGTAGCTTTGCCGAACTGAACTGTGTGATCCTCAGTAAATGATTTTAGAATTCCCATGCATGGGTTTTGCATTGTGAGGAGCGAGGTGGCCAGATGCTTGGTATGGATATTGTGCTGTGGGGTGGTATGGCTGGAATCCAGGTGTGAGTCTTGTTGGGAGGGAGAATGCTGGACACTAAGGAGCCGATTCATGGAACAAATGTACACCGAAATCTGTGGCGCAAGCTTGTGGAAGCGTGAAAAAGCAAGCGCACACACACGCTTGCGATTCATGGAAGGCTCCGCGCGTGTTTTCCTGGGGATGTGCGCCAAATCCACGGGGGGCGCACATGGGTGCACACGTCACTGCAACATCCTGAACGCCGTGATGCGCACTCGAAAGCACACAACGTGTAGCGCACACACCAAAAAGGGGGTGGAACAGGCGGAATGGGGAACAACACGTGAAAATGAAGGCGTAACTGGGGAAGTACTGCTGGGAAATACACAGAACGCCCACACGCGCGCGAACATCACATATTCATGGAATCGAATACGGGAAACCCGCGCACACCAAAAGACACGCACAGGCATAAACTCGTCCGCCACACGAAGGCAGGCGGAAGCATCCCCGCGCAGTATAAAAGTGCGTGCAAACAACAAACACGTATATACAGCTACGATGAATGTCCCATTACTCGCAGCAATGATCGTGGGACACCGCAGGAGGAGAATAGCCAGGCCGCGCATTGTTTTGCCTCGGACCATCCTTTTTGGGATGTCTGATGACGAGATCTATGGCAGGTATAGGTTTCCACCACGTATCATCCTAGACCTGGTCACTGAGTGGGAGGATGACCTCACATCACCCACCTTGTGCTCCCAAGCACTGAGCCCCTTGGAAAAGGTGCTCAATGTCCTGCATTTTTTGGCCACTGAGTCATTTCAGCGCACAACTGCCATAGTTGGGGGTGTCTCACAGGCCACGCAGTCACGCTGTCTACACCAGGTGTTGGCAATCATCACTGCACGCCCCTTAGTCCGCAGGCACATATACATGTCCAGAACACCTGCAGAAAGGCAGGCCATGGTCCTGCACTTTTACAGGGTGGCACACTTCTC
This sequence comes from Ambystoma mexicanum, assembly GCF_040938575.1. Classification (NCBI taxonomy): domain Eukaryota; kingdom Metazoa; phylum Chordata; class Amphibia; order Caudata; family Ambystomatidae; genus Ambystoma; species Ambystoma mexicanum. Next base: position 197,931,664 of record NC_090926.1, on the reverse strand, counting down.
CAAAGTGCTCTGTGGCATAGATTGCACCCATGTGGCCCTACGTCCACCTAGGGCCACTGAGCACATCTATCGAAACCGCAAGCACTGGCATTCCATCAACGTACAGGTTGTATGCAATGCCCATGGAATCATCACCTCTGTCTATGCAAACTATCCTGGATCTACCCATGACAGTTTCATAAACAGAATGTCTGCCCTGAGTCGGGACCTGGAAGCTGGGAAGCATGGCGACACATGGCTCATTGGTGAGTATAAATGTCTGCGCACATGCATGCATGTCACACACAGACAAATACACAAACCCAACTAATGACAACCATCCTCACCTCCCCAGGGGACAGTGCCTACCCTTGAGCAACCACATGATGACGCCAATACAGAACCCCACCACACCACCCCAGGTAAGATACAACGCTTCACATATTGCAACCAGGGGCATAGTGGAGCGCACATTCGGAGTGCTCAAGTCACGCTTCTGCACCCTTGACCGCTCTGGCAGGCAGCTACTATATGCACCCCCAGTAGTGTGCAGGATCATTGTGGCAGCATGTGTCCTGCACAATGTTGCAACACCGCAGGGCGTACCGGTGGACATGGTGGTGCCCCCATATCCCCAACCACAGGCACAGGCGCTGCTCATGGGAGGGGAAAGGGCACGTGGCGAGGCAGCCCGGACCCAGCTTGTGGTCACATTTTTCACCTAAACTCATCTGCCATCTGCACAGTCTGAGTGAGACACCCTGCATCAAGGACAAAGGATGTACCCACAGTATGTGTCTGGCAGTCTGGCAGGTTGGCTAGGGGAAGTATACATGTACACAGGATCATTGAACAGGCCATTGCAGTAATACAACATGTTACCCACAAGTGCAATGGTGTAATAGTGGTGCAGGGGGGTGGAGGGGCAAGGGAGCATGCCTACGTAGAGTACCCGCATGCAGGCGGAACACACATGCACATCAGTCATGCGATGACATAGTCCGAGTGCTGAGTGGAAAGACACCCCAGGCTACATGCTGAAGGGCCAGTGAGCTGGAACATGGACCCGAGGGGCAGCCGGGTGACTAGCATGTGAATAGGGTGCAAGTGTGGTGAGGAGGACAGTCCCTGTCTGCACTATATGTTCAGCATGCTGCACAGCAGTCACGCATTAGTGAAGCATTGCATGACTCGCACATGAGAACCATGTACACATAGCATGTATTGGCAGTCAATCACAACACATCGCACAAGAAAACCACTGATGCCTGGACAAACACGCAAAAACACTCACTGGACGGGGTGTCAAAATCCAGCATCCCTCCCACTCCTTCGATCAATTCTGCCGGGATGAACTTTGCAGTGATAACCTCGTGCGAAGTGAGTTCTTCCTCCTCAGGTGGTGGCCCACTGCCAGTCACCAGAGTCATGGCATAATTGGAGGCATGCTTTAGCTTAATGTGGCATCGGAGGTCATCCCAAAGCTTTTTGCACACCTGAGCTGTGCGCACCTCATGTCCGAATGAACTAACACCCTCCGCAACATGCTTCCAGTGGTCCGAACCCTGGGCAGGCGTAGTGTGACAATTTGGGCCCACTAGCATATCACGGTCGTGTTCCGACACGTAGCCCACAAGGAAGTCCAGTTCCTGCTTACAGAAAGGCTTCTTCCTCGACGTGCCAGAGGCCGGAGCCGTGTCTGGGGTCCCAGCCTCTTGTGCAGGTGAAACCTTCCTCCTCTTGGGCAGTGACCCGGACCCTGACTGGCAAATGTTGCCCTGATCAGTCGGGGCAGTGGCGCTGGTGGATTGAACCAAAGGAGTGGCAGGTGGAACTAGCACGGAAGCCCTGACTTGTGTCAGTGGCTGCTGGGTGCTCTTGACTGGACCCTGCGCAGCTACAGCCGCTGTGCCAAGGTCATTGACCGAGACTGTCCTGGCTGGCAGACTCACAGCCGGGGTGGTGTCGTCTGCATCTGCCCATGCAGTTGCCAACACCCGGCTGCTCGGGGCAGCAGATGACAACACTGCCCCAGGGACATGTGCCTCGGTCAGAGCAGCCCTGCGTGCACTTACCACGTGCCTCCTAAACACCTGGAAATCATCCTGGGACTCTTCAGGTGGCAACGCAGCATGCGCTGGCAGACCCTGAGCCTGGGTAGTGGTGGCCACAGCTGCACCTGCAGCTACCACTACCCTTGGGCCAGTGGCAATCGATGAAACGGACAGCTGGGTCACATGGGCGCCAGTGCCAGATGCAAGAGCTGCATCTCCCGGAACCACAGGGGGTGGTGGCATGTCTGCACCAATACATGGCAGTACATCCTGCCGAAGTGGCGCACCCCTGCCTCTTTTCCCTCTGCAGCCACCCTGGACACCCTGGAGTCCCCCTACTCCCTGGTCACCCCGGCCACGTCCCTGACCACGCCCGCCATGTGGAGGACGCCCAGCTGAGGCGCCCCTCCCCTTTCGTGGCCTCCCAACCATGGCACAGATGTAGTAGCGCCGGCACAGATGTAGTAGTGCCAATGGGAGGTGTACATGACAATTGTCCTGGGCAATTAGGGTGAAGGGGTGGGGTACTGGATGTTAACAGCACCCCTGTGTGCCTGCAAGGCTGTATGTGACCCCAGTGATAAAGTGACGGGTCACGCAACGCTCAGGCACCCCAAAACTGCAGTAAAACTGTGCACGCAACCCCCGGTAGCCCACGTGTATGGAATTAACCTCCCGTAGTATGCTGTGGCACCCAGGGACACGAAAAACACGTATGCGTGGGACACGCAGGCTACTATGACCTCAAAAATGGGTACGCAATACACAGGGGGACCCGCAGTGGGAAAAATAGCATGCGCGACTCACCGTCTGACTAGCGTGGTAATGAAAAACACGCATAGCCAATATCCCCGCCAAAAAAAGAGATACGTCCTTGATCCGCTGTGAAGTAGTGATGGCGCGTGAAACAACCAAAAGTAGCATCACACGCGTCCGTCTCCATGAAAAGAACGTACAGCGAACTGCTGGCCCTGCTCACCTTTAACCCATGCTGGGGGTAACGTCCAGCACGTCACGTCACTTACGCACTTAGGCCCTTTCCTTGAATTACACGCATTTACACGTGGACATGCAGTTTTTTTACGTGCTGAATCACTATGCACCTGTGCCGAGGGAAATGACAGCGCGTGTTATGTCACATAAGGCACTTATGCGCTAAAGCCCTTTCCCCAAATTACACGCTGATGTGCTGTGTTTTCACGTGCCTATTCACTCTGTATCAAGCTGGCCACGCGACAACACACAGAAGACCACGCTCCTGCCCAGAAGGCCATTTACCTGCCCCCCAGAGCCCTGGGGTGCCTCCTACAAGCCATCTGCTGCTGCCTGCCTGCTGCCAACAGTGCCCTGCCATTTGGTGCTGCACATCAGCAATCTGCACGGATCCAGTTGCTATGACCACCCCTGCTGGAACAGAAGACTCCCGACTGGTATTCCAACGCTCCACAGCCCAGCCCCAGGATCCAGTTGCCCACACACACCTGCTTCGGGGGTTTCCATGTCTAAACCCACACCATCTGGCACCAGTGGCAACCCCCCAGCAGAGAGGCAGAGGGCTGCCAGCTTCACAACCAATGAAGTTGGCATCCTGGTGGAGCAAGTTCTGGGCATTATGATGCCCTCTTCTCACCATCGCGCAATGACAAGGAAGGACTGAGGAGGATCTGGGCGGACATAGTGGGTGCCATCCACGCGGAGGGGGTGGCACCCCGTGACATCAAACACGTCCAAAAGCGCTTGGAGGACTACAAGTCCAGGACTCTCAAGAAGGTCCGGCGCCTCTTAGACGCAGCGGATGCAGTGGGACGCCGGGGTCAGCTTACCAACCAGCAGATCAGGGTCCTGGAGCGCATTCGCCCAGTGCTTCACCATCAGATCCTCAGTATGCAGGCCCGTCTGGAGTCGAACGGTAAGTGCCCATGCATTGCCATGTAAAACAGTGCATGTTGCAGTGTGGTGGTAGTTAGCTACTTAGCTGTATGTGTGACAGGGGTCATGTATGGATGTGTGTATGCAGGGACATAATGGTGCTGCATGTGAGTCCAGTCAGGAGTGAACCACATGGATGGTGTATGTGTTACAATGCAACATGCGGAGCAGCATGCGGAATGCACACATGCATGCATGCCTGTCTCTGTACTTGGACATGTTTGGGGTGTGAGAGATGGGTGCTGCTGTCATGGACATGCATGGTGTACATGTCTGTGTTTCTGAGTAGTATGTGTGTGACTGGTAAACACCATGAATGCATGATACATGTCCGTGACGATGTGTTGATTCACTGATACAGCCTAGTCATCCTTGTATCCACTGTGTCTGGGGGTATGCGAGGACAGATGCATGACCCCCCGGTGATGTGTGTGCAGGTGATCAGAATGTCCCATGATGTATGTGAGTTTCAACCCACCATTGGATGTTTCTACAGTGCCTTGGACATGGATGCAAATGTTTGTTGTATGTGCCATGCCTGTTTCTGCATGTGTGTTGCCTGCGCTGACACATGTGTTGTGGAGGGACATGATGGAAGTGACGTTTGACAGTGCCACTCATGTGCTATTGCTTTGTGTCTAGGGGACTATTGTACAGTATCCTGATGCTTGTGTTCTATGTCTCCCTTTATGCATAGGCGTGTGAAGAAGAGGGCGGAGACGGCGCTGTGGAGCAAAGTGGCATGGATGTCTCCACCGGCCGGCGACGCAAGGCCCAATCACCCTCCCAGGAAATTCCATCATCCGGTAGTGAGGGGACTGGTGCCGCGTTCGCCACTACAGCTGCAGTGGAAGGGGCGGGTGAGCCCCCACAGGGGCTTGCGATGGCGGAAGATGGGGCGGAGCCATCCAGGTTGGTGGTGTGTACGGAGGAGGAGGAGTCCGCATCCAAGCTGCACATGGGGCCTGGTGGGGGTGGTACCACTGGTGCAAGTAGTGCAGTCCAGGGGCAGGAGGCAGCACAGGTCGCCGTGGAGGGGCCTGTGCATGTCACTGTCCCTGACACTGTGACTGCATCGCCATGCACCAGCAGGGATGCCCCGTCCCAGGCCCGTCCGCAGGTAGGGGAGAGGATCACGTCATCTGGCACTCCTCTACCTGCGGACGTGGGGACCTATGATAGGATCGAGTTCATCCACATTGGTGTTGCGTTGCACACATGTGTAATTCTTGATGACGTGCGTGCTCCCTGGGGGGATCATGCACGTCATCATGAAGAGACGTGTGCCAACGTGGCCCATTTGAGAGGGCTCATGGTCTGGGGTTTCCTCCATGTGTCGCTCTGTCTTGCGGCCCTCTCCTCCTCTGTGCACACTATACGCCAGTCATTCTCTGTGCCGTCTTCCAGCCCAGATGCCACCAGGCCCCCCGGTGGACCTGCCCCAACCAACGCAGCCAGGCTAGTGGAGATCCCATCCCTGCCACAGTCGGGAGTCGGAGCTCCAGTACAGGCAGTCACCCTAGCAACTGGACCCCTGGCAACGGACGATGTGCACGCACATTCAAGCGGGGCACCTGCATGACGGCCTCGGGTGTTGCCATCTGGTGGAGGCAGTCGTGGTGGCGGTGGCAGGCAGCAGAAAGGTGGCGGCAGCAGGCTCGGCGTAGGAGGCATGTGGCCTCAGGGCCATCAACATCATCAGGGCAGGCATCGGCCGGCGGGCAGGAGGACCCAGGATTGGGAGTGTCTTCTGTGTGGCAGCGGTTGGGCCAGCAGATATGTGCAGAGCGGCGGTGGGTGGAGAGGGCACGGCTCACAATGGTCAGGGCGGAGAACTCCATGCACAGGGCATTGAGGCGGGCTGAGTGCCTCGAAGCAACTCGCAGGGAGTTGGAGGAGGTCATGGCTGCATCCCTGCAAGACCTCGAGGCCAGGGAAGAGGCCTGCCTCCGGAACATCGACGTGGAGTTCGATGATGCCCTGGCCCAGAACATCAAAAAGTGAGCCATCGGACTAGCCCGCCGCCTTTGTACATAGTTATTCAGGCTCAGGTTTCATTTGTTTTATATTTGTTTTTGGAGTTCATGGACTTTGCTCCACTTTTTGTATATAGTTGTGTTTTTTATAGGATTTTTGGTAGGTTTCCTTTTGTTTGGGGATCATGGACCCTTCTGACTTGCAGTGTAAATAGTTCCCGACTTGTATATACTTTCGTTATTTCATCATCCCATGGATCAATGTTTTTTTGTGCTTTTGGTTTTTATTTACTTTATATGGACTTTGGCGATGGACCACTTTTCAGTTTTCATGTCTTGGATTTTTGTTTTTCATTGGATTTTACTATTTTTTTGGTATTGCTTTCATTATTTCTTCTTTTGCAAGTGTGATTTTCATTATGTAATTTATTATGTTTTTTAATACATTTCACATATCTTCATTATTGGTGTTGTGTACTCTCATTGGTTTTGTGCATGTCTCTATGAGCATTGCCTCAATCATGTGTTGCCACTGTGTGACTCTGTTGTACATTTATTCATGGCCATGCTGGTTCTTTTCAGACTCTCATGGCATGGGTAATTTGGGAGTGTGTGCAGTGGATGGTTGCGTGCTTTTACTGGGGGGGGCGGGGGTATTTGGGTTGGCATTAGGGCCATGGGTCTGTTTTGTTTGGGGGGTTTTGGTGGGCCTTATGTCGGGGCCTGCTGGCCGGTGCCCGTGAATGGGGGTTAGGTGGGGGGGCATGAGTCGGGGCCTGCTGGAAGGTGCCCGTCAATGCGGGGGGGCATGAGTCGGGGGGCAGGTGCCTGTCAATGGGGGGTCAGATGGGGGACATGAGTCGTGGCTCACAAGTGCATGGTGACATGTGGCCTGCCTGTGGGGCATGGACTGGGGTGATGGGCTGCCTGCGGGCCATGGGGGGGAGGGCCCACACTGCCAAATCGCGTGTCAAACTCCCTGCACACCCCTCGGATTACGCGTACCCCGCTCGTGTGTGAAACTGCATGTAAAACTCCCCGCGCACCCCCAGAATATGCGTACCCCGCTCACGCCAGGGAAATCGCATGTAAAACTCCCTGCGCACCCCCAGAATACGCTTACCCCACTCGCACAAGGACGATCGCGTGTAAAACTTCCCACCCACCCAAGAATACACGCAAGCAGACCATCCACCCTATCCATGACCGCAGGCAGCCCATCACCCCTGGGTATGCCCTGCCTGCAGCCCTTCACCCCTGGGCATGCCCCGCAGGCAGCCCATTACCCCTGGGCATGCCCCGCAGGCAGTCCATCACCCCTGGGCATGATCCGCAGGCAGCCCACCACCCCTGGGCATGCTGTGCAGGCAGCCTATCACCCCTGGGCATGCCCCGCAGGCAGCCCATCACCCCTGGGCATGCTCCGCAGGCAGCCCATCAGCCCCAGGTATACCCCGCAGGCAGCCCATCACCCCTGGGCATGCCCTGCAGGCAGCCCATCAACCCTGGGCATGCCCCGCAGGCAGCCCATCAACCCTGGGGATGCCCTGCAGGCAGCCCATCACCCCTGGGCATGCTCCGCAGACAGCTGATCACCCCTGGTCATGCCCCGCTGGCAGCCCATCACCCCTGGGCATGCCCCACAGGCAGCCGATCACCCCTGGGCATGCTCCGCAGACAGCCGATCACCCCTGGTCATGCCCCGCTGGCAGCCCATCACCCCTGGGCATGCCCCACAGGCAGCCGATCACCCCTGGGCATGCTCCGCAGGCAGCCCATCACCCCTGGGCATGCCCTGCAGGCAGCCCATCACCCCTGGGCATGCTCCGCAGGCAGCCCATCACCCAAGCCATACCCACTGACTCAACTGCAGTTTGACTCTTCTCATGGATTATCTGGCTCCCTCACCTGCAGATCTATGCAATCAGGAATTGCGGCCCTTTGCTGAGGACTGCATGGAGGGCCATGCACAGAATCTTCCACTCCATGCACTCAGCCACCGGCAGCCGATGCAGGGATTCTAGGGTAGGGGCTCCACACATCTAGTATGCAGCACCATGTGGAAGTTTCTGCAGGTGGCCATCCTGCCACTGTGGAATGCAGAGATGGCTATGGCTGGCATAATCCAGGTAGGATGGGAACACGTGTGCCTTCTGCTCATTATTAAACTTTGCTTGCTAAGTGCTCAAGGACATTTATGTTAACTGTCATTTAGAATGGTGGTAATAAGTCGTTATGAAAAAATTTCTTGGAGAAGTGTCTATACTGAAACGTTGCGGTTAAAGAACAAATGTGCAACACTACGTTGTAAAATAATTAATCCCTGAAAAGGTGAACATTTATGAATTTTCTTCAACAATTATTTGTGTAATCAACTGCATAGATTTCTAACACACCAAGTGTGTACTAGACTGTTGTGGCAGAGTGCAAGACGGGTGAGAGATTGGCTAACCTGTTAGATGGGACTGCTCATTACTCGGCCCAAAGGGATCCCCCACCACCACCTTAAATGGAAGCGTGGTCCTATAAGCCACAACCAATTGCCTGTGTAGTGGAGTCAGGGATGGGATCCCAAATAAAAGATGATTCTAGAATTTTCTCAGGGGAGGAATTATCGGTGAGGCAAATGATTAGAACTATTTTACAGGGAACCCATCCTATCCTGGAGTTTTATCATCTTTTAGATTTTGCATAACCTCTTTCGTCTTTTGTTTTTTTGTCCAGAGCCCAGTGCCTTTCGACAGGGAGGATGCAGTCACCCCATTTTCAGAGTCTTTCATGGTGAGGAGCAGATTGAGGAGTTTCTCACTGTTTGGACACGCTGTGCGTCACCGTGTGTTGCAGCCCACTATGTATCGCTCCACAATAAATCTGAGCCAGCCCACAAACTCTGTGCGACTTTCACGCCAACAAAAGTTCTTGCTGAAAGACAGCAATAACAGGACTCCAATTTGGACTTCCTGCCCGCCACAATTACGCGCCATCTGCGAAGTCCCCCTCTGTGGTGCAGTCTCTGCCAAGTGTCCGTCACGGAGCAATTTCCTTCATGTCAAAAAACTCTCTCCTAGGAGATGAAGGAGGTTGGCAGACAGCAGCTTTTCTAGTTTCCCTTCCTCATACCTGTGCTCGCGCCATTGCCAGCCAATAGGCTTCCAGAAAACAGACTTATAATGGCTGACCGCTCTTTGTTGATGCTGGCTTTCTGGGAAATGCTGAGGCCCAAATTAACCACAATGGACGGACGCTGGTTCTGGATTCTATTGTATACCCCTCTCTCTGCACACTCACTCCTCCACTATAGGTAGGATCGGCAATAGGGAAGGGGGAACCTTTTCTTGACAGACCAGACCAGTGCCCATGAAAGGGCATTAGGGCTGGGGTCCTGGGAAAGAGTCAGCCACATAAGATTGGTGTGGATGGGGTAATGTTTCCCACGTGTTAGACACCCCTGGAGTGTTAATGGGGCAATGAGGTGATGGGTTACGGTACATTACAGTCCCTTGTGCAGCAGGGCTATCACAGTGTGTTGCGATGCCTGGCGCAAAAAGCTTGGTGGCCACCTTGCTGCATTTTGTATTGCGGCAGCGACACCACGAATTGGAAATGTAAAAACTGCAAGGGACTTCATTTGGGGGTCGCCAGGGGTAGTTTTTTTTTCTCCTTTGGATGCGCCATGTGGCTCTTTGTTTCTGGAGTGTCTGGCTTTCTTGTTCAGGCCTCTTAAAAAAAAAATACAACAACAGGGGGGTTCCACAAGTGTAATACTTTGAGCAGGGGCCCTAAATCAGAAAGAATATGAATAACAAATAATTTGTCTTTCTGGAATTCTATACAATAATTGCTAGACTCATTAAAGGTTTATTTCAGGCCCACTTAAGGGGGTGAGTCACTGATTTAGTCTGTTCTTAAACACCTCCAATTCACAATGCAGACAAAAACTTCCAATAAAGCATTTAGAGTAAAATAAGCATCCATTTATTTTCCTTTTCGCAAGTTCCAGTCATAACATGTTTTTTTCTGCCGTTGTCTCTGTTAGGATGATCACAAGATATTCCATCTCGGTGTCCGCGGTCACTTGGCAAAATCCTTATGCCTAAAAGAATGTGTACAGTGTAGAAATGTTTGACCATCGCACATAAAGTGGCTCTTGATTTCATTGTGCCACAATTAATGCTGTGTTGTAATGTGTCTATCTTTCCTATCTCCATTGCTTGTTGTTCAGGATGTTTGTTTCCAAGTATGCGGTAATGAGTGCCCAGGGTACGGGATGCCGTGCAAGTGCACTGCTTTCCCCGCGCTACACTAAATTCTGTAATTCACAGTTATAAACCCTCTGAATGGTATGTATTTTGCCACCTCTGAAGACTGAAAAGTAGATCCACGCAGGCTTCACATGTGGAGAACTTTGCACCAGACCTGCAGATGAACTGGCCTGCTGTTAAATCTCAGTTACCAGTTTAATGGTATCCACTACAGAGGGTAATTTGCTTTCTGAATTTGAGAAAATTCAGACACGTAATTGCTCATTTTACTATAGCCGGTAAGATAGCTATAGCCGGTAAGAAAGCTCAGTGGGTTGAGCGCTTGCTGCTGCGATATGTGTGTGATCTTCAGGGTCGAATCTCAGCAAGGCTAACTCAGCCTTTCATCCTTCTGAGGTCGATAAATGAGTAGCAACACAGGTTGTGTGATATTGTATGTATATTTGTTCTATAAAAAGCGCTTAAACTTAAGTGCTATATAATAACACCTCATTATCATTTGGCCTTGGACGTCTGCTTGCAATCACAGTCATTTGGTAATATGGGCCTATACACACTGATATTAATGATACATATGTTGATCCATTCTTGTATCATTACAGTGTTATCATAAACATATTTTTCGTTGTGTATTTAGGCACAATGCTCTGTGATGCCACTTCCTGTTTTGTGAAGGGGAAAGGTCATGTTCCATCGCCTTCCATGATGCCACCTCAGGTGTGGTCAAATGACATCACTTCCTGTGATTTCATCAGAGGTAAAGGGTCGTGTGATGTCACTACTGCTACCCCTGGCATTTTGGTGAAATGACATTCCTGAAAAACTATCTCTTTGAGTTCATGTATGGAGTGAATAGAGAGGTTGCCCACTGGATGCAGCTGGGCTTAGCTAAAATCTTGCTGTTGGTCCATTGCACTTACCATCACAAAGATGTGTAGGGTGGATCTGGAGACTGAACACACTGGAAATCTTGCAAAGATCATGGAATTGTCAGCAAACATATTTCATCTTCCACCAGTATCTAGGGTCGTGAACCATGAGCCTATCATGTACACTCTAGTCAGATGAAATCTTCCATCACAATACCCCCTGCAGAAGCCTTCCTTATTATACCTGTGTTTTGGCTTTCTCTAATATGCTATCTTCGCAAAGGTACGGCTGAAATGCAGCCTCTGACTAAAACGGCCAGACAGACTTGATGCCCCTGACCTATTTCGCGTCATTTGATTGCTTCTAAGGCCTATCATTTTGAGCAGAAATATTCCATGTTTTAAAGTCCTTGTGAGCTAGATTTTACTGTATCCAGATTGAATAGTTGTTATTATAACATATTGCTATATATAGTATTTCATGCCTGACTCCTAATTCCTCCTGCTTCTAAGCGTGGTACAGATCATTATTATTGCTACGAAAATGTCATAGTGCTTAATTTATCAACCTCAGAAGTATGAAGGGCTGATTCAGTCTTGCTGAAATATGGACTTCTATCTCGCTGAGCTATCCAATGGGCACGCAGTATGCTGGTTAATGAACTGTGCAGTTTATTATGATATCTACCCACTGCCCTCTCCTGTACCCGCCAGTCCTTACCACACTACTGTTATCATGTTTACTAGTGGGCTGTGGCATATTACTCCTGCTTCTAAGCACTGTAATATTAATAAGAAAAATAACACCCTGCGTGAGGCAATGTGAAGATGAGGTGCTAAGACCTCGATCGTGCTCTTTTTCACCTCTTCCATTCTGTCAGGCCCTCCTGGACATCTGGGGCCCTCTGTGCTCTCTGGGATCCTCTGGCATTTCAGCAAAAGTAATTCAAGCAGCAGGCAAGGAGGCAGGGTCAGGTTAATTAGGTTTTATTTCATGCCAGCTGCCAGAGACCACAAACAGCATCGTTGTCAAGTACACAAACCCCTCCTGCCAGCTACAAACGGAGCCTCCTTTTATATCTGTCAGAGAAAGAGGATTCAAAGCCCCACCTTTTCTGAACATGTCCAGGCAAACTCTTTGTTGAACATTTGTGCACACGGCAATTATTTTTTATCTGTTTAAACCTTCAAATGAAATACATGCTGGCACACATCCTCGGTTTTTCCTGTTGGCACTGCACTCTCAATATGGTCATGCAGCTGTTTCTCTTAACTAAATTTTCAGACACAGCCCAATTACCTATCTGGTTTCAGCGCTTTTATCTGATTCTTACAAGGCAAGGTGGCCTTGAATTGTTGAACTCTGGGCTGGCCCATGGGCCACTGTCTACAAGTAGTCGCTTCATTTAATACATTTCTTTTACTCATATAAAGGCATTTGTCAGTTAAAGGCATTGTTGGTTACATCAATGGCAGAGTCCTTTTCTGTCTGGGTATAGGAAAAAACTTAGATCATTTTCCCACTCAATTTTTATACTATGCATTCTGTACCTTGCCTACTTACTTAACCCTGATAAAAGCACTTTCGACCTTATAAACATAACACTATTAAAGGTACTAATATCTTTTAACCCTGTGAGTCTATTTTCACACATTTACCATACTAAATAATTCCATACAAATTTCTCTGCCTAGCTTTAAGTGGGGAAGGGGGCTGCACAGCTGCCCCTACTGCATTCAGTTGTTGGTACCTTATCTTCATTTCAGCACCTCCATTACATTTCCCATCTTCAAAGTTCTTGTTTGTTAAAACAATGACTTTCAACCATATCCATGTCCACCCTCCTTGATACTTATCTAAAACACATCCTATCACAATCTTACAATTTGTCACATAGGAACATATTGTTATTTTTAAAATAAAACATGTGTGTGTGTCCCTAAACTATTTTTATCTTCTTCCATTTAAGCCCCACTTCATTTCTCCATTTACTTTAAACTAACTGTATGCCTTATATAATTTCACAGCCATTGTGAGACTCTAGATAACCCATTATCCCATTGTCTCTTTGTATGTCATATCTTGTCTGCAACTCCCACCCCAACAAAATATAATCTCGCCTTCATTTTCTTCTTCTGCCCATGCATATATATATTGTCTTTCCCTCTTGTTCCAGACAGTTTCTTCTTCCGCATCTTCCACTTTACTTGCCTCTAGTTTGGCATTTGTGGACAGTCTGTGTCCTGTCGCCTTTGTCCTTTCTTTTGAGCTGTTTTCACAGTCAATAATAAATTTGGCATTTATATAGCGCTACGAACCCTCAGGTACCTGAGCGCTGCTTATTATTACCCACGGTGTGTGGTGCTCATTTATCAACCTCGGAAGGATGAAAGGCTGAGTTTGGCCCCGCCGGGAATCAAACCTGCATTAGCAGGCTCTGCACGGATGTCAAAGCGAACACTCTACTCGCTGTGCCACTTTACTGGCTAATCTCTGAGGTTCTTTTGATGCGTAGACCAGGAGTCCATTGTCTCTTTTTCCTTTTTCACAAGGAGTTCATTTTTACTCGAGTGTCTCTCTTTCAATAAATACATTGTTCACATGAGTCCAAAAGAGGGAATGTTTCAGCATGGGAACACAGGGTTGGGGGAGTCTCTTGCAGACACAGCTTAGACCATCTTCTTTGTCGGCTTCCACTACGACCTCCCTCTTTTCTCACGCGGTTCGACGTTAATTGCCCAAGGCATACAGGTACCTCGATAAATACCTGTAATATAAAACTAAATGAGTTTCTTTTGTAAAATAAACATGTCTCTTCTATTTAACACATTTCCTACCAAGCCATTTCCTTAAAACCTTAAGACATGCTGCTGAGCTCGATAGAGGGTGACCTCCCATAAACATATTACTCAAAAATCCATGAGACCTTCTCCACGATTGACTTTATACTGGTAGACAATACCCTACTCACCCATGCAAAGGACCTTAAGGTGGACCCTGTCCCCTGGTCCGATCATGGCCTATTGAGAATTACCTTGATGGGAGGTTGGGGTCGACAACGAAGAGGCAGATCGAAATGTAATGATTCCGTGTTGAAGGACTCGGTAATCGCCAAAATGGTGCTAGAAAACATAATAGAATACTTTGAATTGAATGATAACGGGGAGGTCAGCCCACACATTCTATGGGACGCATTTAAGGCCTCTATACGGGGGGGCTCTGATAAAAGCTGTTGAACTAAAGAAAAGGGAAAGGGACAACCATGAAAAGGCCCTTCGGTACAGAATTGCGGAACAACCACCGGGACAAGTACCAGGCTCGTCTATCACACTAGATCAAGCGGCAGCTCTAGACCAGTATAAGACCCAACTAAAGGATCTCTTACTGTCCAAAATGGAAAGGAGCCTCCAATTCCTCAAACAAAAATATTATGAGAAAGGGGACAAGGCAGATAACATTTTGCCATGGAAACTGAAGGAAGCCCAGAAAAGTAAAATGGTAAAAGCTACGAAATCCGATGAGGGTAGGTTGACCTATGACATCCAATGTATAGGTGGGGCCTTTAAACAGTATTATGAAAGGCTTTACAAATCTAAATTCAACGGTAATGTTGCCCTAATTGAACATTCCCTTGAAAAGATTCCTATACCTGGGCTAGTTAGAGATGTGGCAGATAACCTAGAGGCCCCTATAGCGGAGAAGTAAATTGTCCATGTGATAAAGGCAATGAAGGGAGGTACGACACCGGGGGAAGAAGGGTTCTCAGTAAAATGTTATAAATTGTTATGCTCTACCCTCGCCCTGCACCTGGCTAGAGTCTTTAATGCAGTCCTCAAGTGAGAGACCCTTCCTGAGACAATGATGGGGGCCATTATAGTAGTGTTACCAAAGCAGGGAAAGGACCCGACCGAGTGCGCCTCATATCGCCCAATATCTTTACTCAATACCAACGTCAAGATTCTGGCTAAAGTGCTTGGTAGAAGGATGGAGGGGATTATGCCCTCCCTGGTCCAAGGGGATCAAGTGGGCATCATTAGGGGATGCCAGGGGTCGGATAACATCCAGAATACCCTAGACCTTATCCACCTTATCCAATACACACAGGAATCAGATCTAAATGCCAGCCTGCTTTCTCTCGATTCGGAGAAAGCTTTCGACAGAATGGAATGGAGGTACATGATGATTCTCCTTCAGAAACTGGGATTCAGGGAGCACATGTGAAAATGGATAGCCACCCTGTACAGGGCCCCCACAGTCAAAGTACAGGTAAATGGGGAGCTCACAGCTTCTTTTAACCTTGCCCGGGGTACTAGATAGGGCTGCCCTCTTTCCCCCCTGATATATGCCCTCACAATGGAACTCCAAGTGTTAGCAGTGAGGACACACCCAGGAATACAGGGGATTCATAGTGGCCTGGTGTAATTCAAACTCTCTCTGTTCACAGATGACATCTTGGGCTATTTAGTAGACCTGCACCTGTCGCTCCCTCCCCTTCTCTCCCTAATTGACACCTTTGGGGTCTTCTCTGGGTTGAAAATCAACAAATCAAAATCCATGTTGCTACCCATTCGAGCACATGATGCGATATTGGATCCCCTGACCACCTTCCTTGGGGTTAGGATCGAAAGAACTGCAATCCAGTAACTGGGCGTGAGAGTCCCCAGGGATATCTCGGCGCTGGCTTCAGCTAACTACAATCCCTTATTGGCCAACATCAAGATAGATCTAAAATGATGGAGCAACATGATTCTGTCATAGTACAGCCGTATGACCGCTGTGAAGATGAATGGCCTACCGAGACTACTGTACTTGTTCACAGCCCTCCCAACGAAAGTATCTGAACATACCTTTAAAGATCTCCAGTCAGCGGTGGACAGATTTGTCTGGCAAGGCAAGTCCCCGAGGACCAAAAGATCCATTCTCACCCTCCTCAGGGGCTTCTGCCTCTCCGACTTCCGTCACTATCACAAAGTGGCCCAACCCCGGGTCCTCCTGGAACACATGAAAGATGATAAGGGTACGTACTGGACGTGCCTAGAAGATATGGATATGCACCTGCTCAATGTGAGGGACCTTCTATGGGCCCCACGAAAGGACATCCCGGGTAGATTACTTGATCATCCCACACTAGGGGAACTGTGGTCCTTGCGGAGGGAGGGCACACAAACAGAACATCTATCAACATGGCCCTCCCCAATGGTATCACTATGGGGCCCCATACTCAGAATGGGAGAAAGGGGATTCCGGAATGCACAGAACTAGTCAGAGAAAGGCATGGAAAGGGCAGGCCAACAATTCCAGGGAGGAGATTTCCTACCTTACGAGGAGGTGTTTGAGGCTCTGGGTCCAGACAGGATCACGGTATTCAAGTACCTTAGGCTGAAGGGTCTCCTATGTGACCAGAAATGGGGAGAGAATCTCAATAGACCTCTAACCCCCTTTGAGAAAGTCGATTGAGCCAGCTCAAGGAAGGGGATGGTAACTAAATTGTACAAAGTAATCAACACCAATAAACTAAAAGAGAGACAAGGGTTCCAACAGTACTGGAATGATATGGCAGGGGAGGGACTCATGGAGGAGGTCTGGGACAAAGTTTTCAAGATAGCTTTCCACTGGAATCTTTTTACAGCTGACATGGAACATAACTTTAAGGTACTCCGGGGATGGCACAGAGACCCTCTCAAAATATCTAGACTGTTCTCGGGGGCTTCTCCACAATGTCCAAATGGGTGCAGCCTCATCTCAGGGCCCACATGTGATGGCTCTGTCCACAGATACAAGTATATTGGGAACATTTGCATGGGTGGATGGCTGAGGTTACGGAGGAAACACTCCTATGGGACCCGCTGACAATGTTACTGGGCTTGCCTCAGAGAAACCCGGAGATATACAGATACCCCAGAATGTGGGAGACGATGCTGCGGGTGTGAAGGGTAGCCCTGGCTCAGAAGTGGAAAAACCCAATGATCCCTAATAAAGAAGAATGGCTGACTAAAGTGAAAAATATGTTTTTAATGGAAAAGCTTATGGCCCTGGTGAATGACGAATTGGGCACCTTCCGGGCAGCCTGGGGCGGGGTAAGACAGAAATGCGAATGGGAAGTGCACTGAGGGAAAGAGCCATGTCACGTGCCATGTAACAAGGTAGCGCAGAAACTAGTACAGAGCTGAAGAGAAATGGGAGAGTACACCTCATGTGAAGGGGGAGAATGGGGGAGTCGCCATGGCGTGGGGAACCCATAATAATAAGCTCATTACAGAGAGACAACCGGACACGGTAGGTTAATTTACCATCCCAGGTCCAGGAATGACGTCCCCCTGGAGGGGAAGTGATCTTTCAGTGAACTTTTCACCAAATTGATCTATCTTCCTTTACACAAGAAACCACTGTTGATGTTTTTGGGTTAGGGGGACGGATTGAGGAGGGAAGGGGAAATGTTATGTTTATTAAGGACAGGCTAAGGGCCTCATTACGAGAATCACGCTAAAAACTGAGTCATTACCAGCATGGAGGTAGAAGCGTGTCCGTGCTCCCTTGACGCCACTAATAGCAGCTAATTACGTGTGCGCGAGCACGCGCAAACCCCCATTTCCTGGTAATGGCTGCACTGCCATGCTGCAAAAGGCCCTCCAACCCCCCGATAACGCCATCACGGGACCCGCCGATACCGCCTCCGCCAAGTAGCAACCCCTTAATAACAACCCGGTAATAACATAATTCTAATAGCGGGCTCGTAATACCGTCCTGGAAGTGACGTCATCACGTCGGAACGGGAAATGCGCTGGCGGCCATCATTAAAAACACAATCCATTACAATCCTCTCAATCCAGCAGTGATACAGAGGAGAGAGCAGGGCCATACCACCCAGCATGTTGAAGGCTACCCGCAAGACAACCCCCCGACTGCGCAAGAAGCGCTTCTCAGATGAGGAGCTAAACATGTTGGCTGATTCCCTTGCAGCCATGCAGATGAGGTTTTTGAAAACAACCTCAAAAGGGAAGTTCAGTTAAGAAAGAAAGAAATCTGGGAGGAGGTTGCGCGCAAGGTGTCAGCGGCTGGCACCACCCCCATGCACAGTCAAAGACTGTAAAAAACGATGGTACGACCTACGTCTCTGGGTCCGGAACATCCTGGCCACTAATCGCAGTGAGGCCATGACCACAGGCGGGGGTGCCCACTCACCATTCAAACTGATGTGCTGGGAAGAGACCTGCAGCAGGACCATCCAAATGGAGTCCATAGAGGGCTTTGTCGAAATGGAGACAGGTACCGCGACATCGGGAGATGGATGTGAGTGACCTTGCAAACCCCAGTAGGTCAAACCATGACATAGTACAACTGATGTGAAAGTGAGCCAAGCCAATGCATGGCCCATCATACATACATATATAGATCCATGTCCAGATGGAGGCCCAAACCCTGGCACAATGCATGCTGGGTGCCAATCACATTATCAACAGACACCCAACACACAGTGACCATTTTTATGTCATACATCACACAAACCTCAATACAATGGCATGCCACCTGGTACGCATCAGTGCCGAATGGAAACGCCACGGCTTATGCCAATATGCCCCCCCTGAAAGTACCCTGTGTGACACACCTATAAAAATACAATGCATGCAAAATGAAATACTGTACAGCACCAACTCATGCATCTTGCATGTAACACCATCACTGATGCCCTGCATCTCTTGTTCGCCCACAGGCACTGATGCAGAAGGTGAAGGGCAGGACCCTGCCCCAAGGCCATCAACATCCAGGGCCAGACCACAGGGCACTGGGCATTCCACTTCTGGGGCAGCACTGCGGCTAAGAGTACAATGCAGGGCACCTGTACAGGCCAGGCAGGCTGCTGAGGAGACAACAGCAGCAGACGAGACTGCGAATACTGTGCTGGCAACAACAGCTGAAGGAGAGGCTGATGGCACACAGTCTGCTGCCACCAGTTCAGTGGATGAGGCAGCAGCCACAGCCCCACTCAGTGATGTGGATGTTCAAGCGTAGGAGTACGAGGACTTAGACGGCACAATACATGTCGAATGTCCCCACAGCCCAAGTCCCCCGTTCACCCCCCAATACACCACTCAGGGCACACTGTCCAGCCCCATGCAGGACCCAGCGGTCCAACTGCACATTTCGCAATTTACAAGCATCCCAGAGGCCAGCCCTGCAATGGCTCACCCAGCCGCAGCACCCTCAACCTCCACTGTCCCCACTGACATGGAGGCACGGCTGTCAAGGGTAGAGGCCCGCCAGTACTCGATGATCGAGCTGTTGCGCCAGTATGTGGCCGAGGGTAAGGAAACACACCGTGAGATCTGGGAGGTGAATGCAGGAACCATTGCAGCCATCAATGCAAGTATCAGTATGATACGTGACAGTTTGGGTGCCATCACACAGGTCCTAAACAGGATGCTTGAACACCTGCAGCACCAACAACCGGCACCCACATTGCAAAACTCATCCGCATCCACCCCATCGTCCACACCTGCAAACTCCACTGCCTCGAGCCCTGTGCGGATGACGAGGCGCAGTGTAAGGCAGACAGAAATGCTGCCCCCAGACCCACGAAATAGCCGGTCAAAACACATTGGGCCTCATTACGAGTCCAGCGGTAACCGCGGCGGTAAAACCGCCTGGTTACCGCCGGACTCGCATTACCATTCCGCCTCCTTGACTCCCAGCATTACCAGGGCATTACAGCCCCGGTGTCCCGGGAGTCACGGAGGCGGAATGGTGTTAATCCCCATTCCCATTGAGTCCTATAGGACTCAATGGGAATGGGGAAGTGGAAACACCGGCACCATCTTGTGATGGTGCTGGTGTGTCCACGTCCGCCTGCAGGTGGGAGGTGTTCAACCCGCCAGGTCAGACCTGGCGGGAAGATCACCTCCCACCTGCAGGACTAGGGATCCGGCGGTCCGGAATTAACAGTGGCGGCGGGTTTACCGCCACTGTTAATTCCGAACCGCCCGACCCATAATGAGGCCCATTGTGTGTGAGATGACAATGGGTGAGGGGGAAGGTGGTGTTGGTGGTGTTGAGGGGATTAAGGGGGTGTTTATGGAGGGTATGGGTTGTTTGGGGGTATGGGATATTTGGGGGGTGTGGGGTGTTTGGGGTGTATGGGGTGTTTGGGGAGTATGGGGTGTTTGGGGAGTATGTGGTGTTTGGGTGTTTTGGGGGTAGGGGGAAGGGTGTGTGAGTGGTGGAGGGAGGAATCACTATGTTGTAATTTTACTTAATACACCCGTTGTTTTCAAAATCATTTAATGCCTGGACATTGTTAATTTCGTGTTTGTTCATTCTATTAATTACAGCGCACACTGCCCAACTCCCCACACACCCTGTGTCCATGTCCACACGGTCCCAGTGCTCAGTGTAGTACTGACACAAAACCATCAACGTCCCTGTGGTTCAGAAGTAATCGTCAATCAGTGATTGGCGTACAGCACAGCCATCTTGTGCATCACGTGCTGCCAGGGGTGCTGCTTCTCCTCCATCATCATCCTCATCATCCTCACCCGGTGCATGTATGTCAATCTCAGGTGGCAGTGGTACGTTTCTCCAGATGCACATGTTGTGCAGCATGACACAGACCATGGTGATCTTTACCACCTTCTCAGGGCCATAAAGAAGTGCCCCACCAGACCTGGTTAGGCAGCGGAACCGTGCCTTCAATAGGCCAAAGGTCTCCTCAATCACAACACGGGTACGGGTATGAACCGGATTGTACTCCTCTTCATGCCTGTTCCGCACAGGGGTAAGTAGCCACAGCTTCAAGGGATAGCCTCCATCTCCTGCATGGGAGCACGAAGAGGTATGTGTGAGTGAAACTCAGATGACACCTTTAGGATTAACGGCCATGTCTGCAGATATTTGGTGTTCACATGCACATGTCCCTGTATGTATGCACACAGGTTTGTTTGATGCATTGTGTACTGCACAATGGTCTACTAGTGTGGATTGCATTGTACAGATGATGTAGAGTGTTCCCTTGCATGCTGATGCGGATGTACTGTGGATGCGGAACAATGTCTTGCCACCCATTATTGCAGTGTATGCTACTCTGTACCTAACCACACTAGCGGCATTGCCACAGTTGTAATCATGATTAGTCATGCATCGCCTGACATACTCATGGTGGCCTGCTTGTGCGTCTGGCATGTTGTCATTGATGTGCGGCATTGGTCTTATGTATGGCATTGATGTGTCATGTTCAGGTTGGGATGTTCAGGACAACAGTGTTTAGCTCTGAGTGCATTGTCCACTCACTGCCCAATTCCACCCAGGTGGAGTATGCATTCCCCCCTATCCCACCCAGGTGGAGTATGCATCCCCCCCAATACCACCCAGGTGGAGTATGCATCCCCCCTACCTCACAACCCCAATGCACTGCCATGGCCCAGTCAGGCAATTTACCGAGCAGTCAGGCATGTCGTCCTGCATATCGCTCCATGTAGCGGGGTAGCGTGGAGTTACGCAGCACCATGGCATCATGTGTAGATCCGGGATATTGGGCGCAGCAATGTGTAATGATCTTGCTGGAGTCACATACCATCTGAACATTGATGGAGTGGTATTGCTTGTGATTGCGGTACACACCCTCTATGGCATGAGGGACCACCAATTCCACATGGGTGCAGTCGAGGGCACCGACGCAATTGGGCATGCCTGCCAGTGCATGGAAGCCTACTTTGGTGTCAGCGAGCTACTGGCCAGTCCATGGTAGGGTAATGTGGATGCTTGCGTGCTTCAGGAGGGCATCAAGCACTTGGGTCAGCATGCGGGAAAAGAGTGGTTGTGATATGCCATGCAGCTGCCCCACTGTGTGCTGGTAGGTGCCTGTGGCCAGGAAGTGGAGCAAAAACACCACCTTTAGTAGCGGGGGGATGGCAGTGCGTATTTCTATGAGGCTGATGATGTTGTCGCGTATCATGTCCATTATGGTGGTGATGGTGTCCTGGTCCAACTGGTACAGGGTGTGGATCTGCTCAGGGGTTAGAGTGAATGGACTGGATCTGATGCAAGGGATTGTTGGCTGCCTATGTGGTACCACTGACTGCACTGGTGGAACTTGCTGGGCCTGTCTCACCCTCCTTCTCCTCCTGCGTCTCCTCTGTGCTGCCTGTTGTTGTAGTTGTAGTTGTTGTTGTTGCTGATGTTGTGCAAATACAAGCATGTCCTCCAGCCCCATGATTGCAACAGCTAGTGGTATAATTTTGGGTTAGGAAGGGGTGTGGTGTGTGGGTGTACTCCTTTTCTACTGGGACAGGCTCCATTGACTCCACCTGTGGTGATTGTGGGCACCTGTGGCAGTTGCCTGCACTGGAGGTTGCTATTGGTGGGTGATCCGCAATGCCTGTATTGCTGCCTTCGTGCAAGCCCTAATTACCGCCTTGAGATGCCGGTAAGTGCATGTCCGCGTAACTTGTGATGTCCTCCTGTTAGCGGCATCCCGGTATTGGCGCTGCAAAGGGGCGCGTATACGCGCACATGCCGGTAAGAAGGGGCACAGTATGGGCGGTGGCGGTATTGGCAGGTTGCTGGCTCTTAATGGCCCGGGCCCGTTAACGATGCCGATAATGCCATTCCGCCTTCCTTTTTTCATTACCTCCATACTTGTAATGAGGCCCAAAGTGTTTAAGAGATGTGCACCAATGGTCCTTGTTTTGGTTTGTTGAAATGCTAATAAAAATCTAAAGTTCAAAAAAAGACTAGACTGTCACTGTGGCCTTCTGGTCGTGTCAGTGCTTCATCAGCTCCTGACTGGCCGTTAGGTTTCTCATTGATTGTTCCATGTACTTTGCCATTCTAGACCAAAGGCCAAGTACATAGTCCACCACAATTACCTACAGAGAATCCACCTTCACTTCGTTGCACAAAAATGAAAACCAAAGTCATGATAGTATGCTCTTGCACATAGCCTTCTGCCACAGAGAAGCATTAACAAAACAACACAAATATTCCCTGGTTTAGTTAGCTCCATGGCCATTTATTATAGGATGGAACAAAGGGATGAAAGCCTACTCTGCACCTAACGCTTATAGATCTTACCATAACTTGAAAGAATACAGGGAGGCACCATCAGAAATTATGTTCCTCGGAAGAGCATGGGATGAAAACTATTTAATCAGTCCTCCTCAGGCGTCCCCATCACCGGCATCCTCAGAAAAGGACGTGCAAAGATAAGACCTCACCTGATTGTGCCTGTTTGGGCCTGATAGGCTCAAGGGCCTCACCCACTATCCTGCATGTGTCTCCTTTCTCCACAGCCAATCCCCACTCTCACTAGGGTTCGAATGACCATGTGCCCTGGGCGGCCCTGGCAAGCTATTCTAGCAAACCTCATCAATATTTCCCTTGCCCCGATCCAATCCATGGACTACATGCACACGCCCTCTCATGTTGATCAATGCTCACTCAGCAGTCGCTCACCCTGCAGAGGTCGCTGAACTCATCTCGTACAACAACCTTGATACCCTGTTCATCTCTGAAACATTATTTTCCCCGTCCTCCCCGCATGTTTTTGACATGCTACTACCCCAAGGCTACAGGATCCAACATGCAGACCGACCAGGAAGGGAAGGGGGCGGTGTGGCAATCATCTACAGGAGCAATTCGCCATGCTCAATCATCCCCTCTCTCAGAACAAACTAATTTGAATTACTCACCTGCCGGTTCTCTCTATTGCACAAGTAATCCATCACCTGCCACCTCATCTATAGACCACCTCACAGGAGTGACTCTTTCATTGCAGACATCTCCAATTTACTCTGGTCTGTCAAATAGACACATTCAAATAATGTATTTTTCAGTGATTTCAACATCCCCAAGTCACAGGCTGACAACCACACTCAAAGCATCCTTTTCGCACTGACTGCTTCCATGGACCTTAAGCAAATTGTGCTCTCCCCGATGCATAACAAAGGCAACATCCTAGACTTAGGGCTTCATCACGACTTTGGCAGTAACCCTTAAATCCGGCGGTAGCGCTATTACCGCCGGATTTAAGGGTCCGCCAAATCAGGACTTCGGCGGATTTCGCCCCAGCTCTGAACTGGGAGGAAATCTGCTGAAAATTCGCGCTATTACCGCCGGCAGACAATCCGCCGGCGGTAAGAGCGCAAATTTTCCCCATTGAGTCCAATGGGGAATGGGGCATTCCCAAATGGGCTGAATGGGGAATGGGGATTTACTTTACCGCCGAACTCGTGATCCGGCGCTATTAGCGCCGGGGAGTTCGGCGGTAGGGCTAATACCGCCGGCAGTAATACCGCTGGCGTTACCGCCCAAGTCGTGATGAGGCCCTGAGTCTTCACATCATCCCCCTGCATCATCTATGCAGACCCTATCCATCTTGACTGTTCTGACAATGCCACCATCCCATTATCAGTCACCCACTGGACTGTGGCTCACAAAGGTTAGGCTAAGCACCCCCTCACTCAACGCCACTTATTCAAAACCTTCCCGTCAATGAGCTAGAAACAAACTTTGCAGAATTCCCTACCACAGGGAATGCCTCAGGTCACCTGGAATTATTCAGCAACTCTGCTATGAAACTGGTGGACACTCGTGCCCCTCTAAAATCCGTGGTCAGTCTCTATACGAGTATTCCCCAACAAGACTGTTTAAAGGTGATATCTGGTTATCTGAATAATTGTACCCATACACTGACAAAAGTTCCAACTGCGTTCATTGTAGAATGTGTTAGATTGGCCCTCACAGAGAATTTCTTTCTCTATGACAGTAAATCTTATAACCAACTACAAGGAACAAGCATGGGGGCTACGTTTGCCCTGTATTTGGCTAATTTGTCTATCATCCTGACAATCCATTTGCTCAATACATAACAATATGGCTCTGCTACATTGATGATGGGTGTATGATATGGAGCGGGACCATGGAGGAATTAACAGCTTTCCACACATGGCTAAGCACACAGAATCCATCCATTCAATTTACGATGGAATGTGATCCAAGGAGAGTGGCTTTTTTAGATCTGGAAATTGAGAAAACAGATCGGGGCAACTTAGAGACAGTTCTCTATAGAAAACCGTTGCACTAAAACATGCTTTTGAACTATCAAAGCTTCCATTCGCAGAGTTTAAAAGAAGGCCTTCCTTATGGACAGTTTTTGCAAATTCACAGAAACTGTACACAAATAGAGGCATACATAAACCATGGGAAAATCCTGAAAAACAGGTTGAAAGATAGAGGATATCTGCCCTCGACTATACATCGAGTGTACAAAAGGGCACAGCACATGGATAGAGCGACATGTTTGCAGCCAGCAACCCATAATAATCTAGAGAAAATGACATGTATAAGTACATACAGTGCAATAAGTAGCCTTCTTAGAAAAACTATTTAAAGAATTGGCACATGATCAAGACAGAGGATTTCAATCCGTCCACTCCTCGCTTTGCATTCAAAGGGCAAGAAAAATCTTAAGGACACTGTAGTTCACTCTTATCCCAATAAATCCTTGGGAAGTCAGCAACGAACACCACTATGGGGGCTGCCCTCTGTGGTGGGACACCATCGTTATGGTAAATGTTCAGTATGTGAACAGACACAGAATATGAAAAGCATTAGACTAAGAGACAGAGAAATCCACCTCACACCCAAATGTCCTTGTAACCTAGTCTACATAGGTAAAACGAAACAACAAATTTGACAGAGAATATGTGATCATAAATCTTGTATAAGAAAGAGAGTAGATTCTAAACCACTGCTGGCTCAATATTGGTCAAAAAAACATAAATACACAGACATGCTCTGGTACGTTATACAGGTCATCAAACAGCCTCCGAGAGGAGGCAACAGAGATCTGAGTTTAACCAAATGTGAACAAAGGTGGATATATGACCTAGACATGGTTAAACATGGCCTTAATGTAGTGGTAGAATGGAATGTGTTCCTATAACAACATCTCAGAGGGAAAGGAGGTTACCATATTTAAGCACCTCCCTATTAGGTCTAGTTTATAAACTAGTTATGTATCCGACCAAAATTCTTGCCCAGGTTTGATAAAGGTGACCACTCTGTTTTTTTGCCTTTTGGAACTGAACTTTTAGAAGTTAAGCGCAAAAGTAACAATCACACTGAGCCGATACTTTTTTATAAACACCTAACAGTCTTAAGATAAGATCCTTCTATACTATAGACCACCATGATCAGCTAAAACAACAATGCCGGTCCACTTATTTTTTCCAAGAGATGGTCGGCGGGGCCAACAATATAACAATAACAGATGGGATGCCAGCAGTAATATAAGTGAGGCAATATAAAACAATGGAATCATGTAGATATTTATATTACATCAATCACCATCAGAGTTTTCAGAGACCAGATACATCCAAATTAAGAAAGTAGAATACGTGTTCAGGTAATACACTCCAGGTGCTCATGAGCGCCTTTGAATAACTTGTATTGTCGTCTATATATGAAGGCCGTCCTCTATGATAGGTCCGAAAATCAGGGAGGCCATTTCTCTCTTTTTATTGCTCCACCATAGAATAAAGTTAAAAAACAGTTCAGACTAAGAAAGAGGAACATATCGTAAAGTTTTCTTGAGATGCGTAATCACGTAATGAGTCTCTCTTTTCATTCACACTGTCGATGGTATTTAAAAATCAGACGTACTTTGGTCCGTTTTCTAACATGTGACCAGGCGTCTGTATTAACATAACCGCGAGTAGTCAACTTGAATATACGCTCTATACCTCTTCATCACGTAATCACGTGACTAGGCGAGCTCTAGTAACGTGACCGCGAGTAGCCACAATAAAGTCACGCTCACGGACCTAGCCTATGTTCCAACATTTATGGATTGGGACTGAGGACATGCTTACAGAGTGAGAACAAATCATTGAGGTAAGTGAGGGAAGGTAATCACGCTCATGAAACATGTAAGGGACTTAGATGTAGGTGGTCGCTGTAATCCGGAAATCCCAAGTAAGGGATAATAGTTCAAAATTGGGGATTGCTCCACCCAGAACTGTGAATTAAGATTTTTCGAACACGGATAAGACCACACTGTGGCGTAATGGTGCCACGATGTTTTGCAAGACATATAGCATTTT
Organism: Ambystoma mexicanum; assembly: GCF_040938575.1. Lineage (NCBI taxonomy): Eukaryota > Metazoa > Chordata > Amphibia > Caudata > Ambystomatidae > Ambystoma > Ambystoma mexicanum. The sequence goes on along the minus strand of NC_090926.1, from coordinate 197,904,500 downwards.
TGTCCCACAAATGCTAGTTAAAATGAAGAGCAGGATAAAGGAGGAGTTCATTCCTCAAGATAAATGAACTTTCTAAGTAATACCAATGGTTAGGCTTGGAATATTCAATTGCCATCTTTTGTGCAAAACCAACTATATAACGCGGTTGTGTGCCGTTTTTTTCCACAGAAACCAAGCAAGATACCGAAGAGTGGTGATTTACACATCTCCTGCCAACCAGCAAGCACCCAAGTGCTGAACAGTGAACACGAAAAAATCAGTAAAGTGTATAAACGTAAGTGAACTACACCAACCTTTTTCAGAATAAAACGGTCATCTAAATAATGTAGATAATAACTTACAGGAGGTTAAAATCAGCTTTCCCTCCTCCTTTTACTCAGGCTAAATCAAGTGTTTGAAGCTAAGAACAACACTAATTGAAGTGTGTTTCTCAGAGGTCCCTAACACCATAATTTGGACAACAGGTCAGTGATCGTGCAGATCTCTCAGATAACAATAGAGACATCACCTTTTTTTAAATCTGTTTTGTTAAATATGGTTCCTTAAATATGGTTTATGTTGATGCTCTATGAATTATTAGGTGTTATTAAATGTAGTTTTTATGTATTGTTTCTAGATCTGAAGATCTATCACTGGGGAGCGGAATTGATTTTCTTGATCATATTGCTATGTCCTGAAGATGGCCCAATACTCAGATTAAGTGACAGCCCTTGAGAGGGAGCAGTGTAATGGAAAGAAGGGCCGAAACATATGTTGACCTATTAGGGAACTGATAATGTTGTTTTCCCTACTCTCTTTTACATAACCAAATGATTGTTGTTGTATCCAAGAAAGGCAAACAAGCAACCCCATTTGAAAAATGAAATTGTTTGTATGAAAGTGATAAATGTCAATTATCTATTAAATGATGAGAAGTGTTTACATGTTTTAAAAAAGGAAAATAAAGAAAATTGTTTTGATACGAAAATGTTGTCGTTATAGAGCAATGTTAAAAGTGACCATAGGTGATTTGATCTACCAACTAATGTAGTAGTTCTCGATCCTCCTGCCAGTTGTACCAAAGGGATTTCAAGAGAGGAGTAGTCGATCTGTCTCTTTTTGTGTTTCCTCTAAAATCCATCCACGCTAAGACAAACCATCAGCCCCATGGTGCATCCACGAGCTAGCCTCCAACAAATCCTTAATCAGAACTCTAGAGAAATGGTGGCGCAAAACAATAATTCACTGCGCACAAACCGCAGAATTCTGATTACTGACGCCAAAGCTGCTTACTACTTCATCACCACAGGGGCAGCCTCTAACAGGAGCAAAGCCCTCTTTGAAGTAATAAAGCATTGTACCCAACCCTCACCCAACTCAGAGGTGCCAGCAACTCAGGAAAAATGCAACAGAATCAACACATTATTTATTGAAAAAATAGACAAAATCTGAGAGACCATAGAATCAACCTCTCACAACATTAGCATACGCTGCACTCCAAAATGCACACTGCCCCTGTGGACTGAATTTGCTCCTCTCTTTCCCCCAGATCTCCTAAAAATGATTGCCTCCCTCCAACTTACTTCTGACGATATAATTCCGGCTTCTATCAATAAACAATTGATGGGCCTGGCACTCAATACGCTCCTTAGCATCATCAATGCCTCCCTCAGAGAAGGATCATTCCTGGACACCCTCAAGACTGGTCTCATATGATCTCTTTTGAAATAACTAACCCTTTATTCAGACGACCTGGCCAACTACAGGCCCATTATGAACCTGCTGTTAATTGGCAAAATCTTGGAAAAAGTAGTTGCTCCAGAACTACTCGTCAGAATTGAACAACTCCACCTCCTAAATGACTATCAGTATGGGTTCCACACAAAGTTTAACATCGAGACAGCCACCATCCAGGTGGTGGATGATGCTCTCAAAACCATGGATAATGGTGACTCATGCCTCCTCATCCTCCTTGGCCTCTCTGCAGCATTCAACATCAACGACCACCACATCCTTCGCTCCCTCCTTGCTGACACAATGGGATTCTTTAGCACTGTCCTGAATTGGTTTAGCTCCTACCTCTCAGGCAGGCATCAGGCTGTCCAGATGAACTTGTTGCGTTCTAACTGACTCAAGGTCTCCTGTGGAGTCCCCCAAGGCTCCATCCTCTCACCAATCCTTTTTATCTTTACATGGAGCCTCTGGGCACTCTCCTCAAGAGCCCAATGTAGCCATCGACCAATACGCAGACAATACTCAGTGAGCATGAGAGTAAATAGCGCACAGGACATAATTCATCTGCAACGTTATTTAGCCATCTTCCAGTCATGAATGTCAGCTGCCTACCTCAAACTAAACCCATCCAAGACTGAATTCATCCTCATCGGTCCGTCCACTAAAAAAAAACATGTCCAACAATGGCTCAATGATATACGACTAGAAGGATTTGATCCACAACTTTCAGACTCAGCAAAATCATTAGGCTTCACCATTGACAGCAATCTGTCCTTCCAGAAACACAGAGACAAGAAGAGCCAAATAGCCTGGTCTAGAATCTCTACCCTTCGATAAATCAAACCCTTCATCCCGCCGCTGGACTTCCGGACCGTAGTGCAGGCCCTTGTGGTCTCACACATCGATGGATGAAATGCTCTCCTGACAGGGCTCCCAGTTGCTCACTTGGCTCCCCTAAAAGCAGTCAACCATGCTGCAGCATGTCTTATTACGGGAGCCTGGAAATGTGACTAATTACCCCCATCCTACACAAACTACATTGGCTTCTTCTCCAAGCCAGGATACTGTTCAAGACTGCATGTGTAATCTACAAAGCAGTCACGAGTAGCACACAAGCGTACCTGGCGGCTAAGCTCCACATATCTGCTGGCACACGCTCCTCGTGCAGCAAATCGACCAACCGTCTTGAATCACAACTCGTCCACAAAGAGAGTACCCGCAAACAATTCTTCTGTTGTCATGCACCCACTCTCTGGAACTTGATCCCGGTGTTGGCTCGAAATGTCCCCACATTTCTACACTTTCGCAAATCTCTCAAAACATGGCTCTTTCAACAACACCTTGTTTTTATTTTTTATTTATTTATTACATTTGTTACACGCCCAGACCCTCAGGTATCACGGCGAGGTTACAGGAAGATTGTACATAATTATACAGTAATGTTCACAATATTGCACAGTAGGTTTGACGGCTTAGTTTTTCTTTGGGCAGTCAATCTAGCAATATGGCAAGCAACATAGTTATAAATTAATACAAATGAATACATAAGAAAAAAGTTACAATTGTTTTACAATCACTCAGGACTATTGCCTATCATATTAATTGAACAACCATGTTTTGAGTGATTTTTTTAAACATGAAAAGGAGCCCCCTTCTTTGATGCTATTAGGAAGGGAGTTCCAGTGTTTGGGGGCTAAGTATTCGAAACTGCTACCACCCGCTTCGGTATTCTTGTAGCGAGGGATCTCAAGTAGTCGGTGGTTATAGGATCTGAGTGTTCATATGAAGGTTTTTTTTGCAATACTTTATTAAGGTATTTGGGTGCTGTGCCCTGTTGGCATTTGTAGGATATGCACAGAGTTTTAAAGGTAATCCTGTCTGCCACTGGTAGCCAGTGATGAGCTCTTCTGATCATCGAGATGTGCTCTGATTTTCTAATGCCGAGGGCTGTGTGGAAATCTGGGTTCAGGTAGAATGACTCTGACATCATGGTATGGATGAGTGACTTCTTTATTATGTTTCCAAGCATAACATCCAGTTTCTAGAGTCATATTAATCAGATAGTAGATTCCAGTTCACATAGGCAAGCACCGGCATCCTCTCTCTCAGGCTTACATCTTCAACTCCCCTCCAGAGAACACCAGTCATACACAAACATTCCATCCAGTAACATTCCAATGTCACTCATAACACTCACTCCAGATTCCACTAGGATGCAGGAGAAGACAGATCCTTACATATCTCCCCTCCTTAGAGATATCAAAAACACGACCAGCTAACTCAGCATGACAGCTATATAAAACACCCACACACACAGACACCTACACGTTTAATGCACATGCATCATCTCACCAAACAAAGACATTCTGCTAACAACTTCCCAACACCAATGAACGTCCTCACAGCCGTGGGACACACTTTAAAACAATGCCCCTTCCCCTTTCTGCTAAGTGAAGAAGAGGCACCTCCGACTACTGAAATACCATAACTAAACTTTCCACACATAGAGGCACGCAGACCTCTCATACAAATCCTAACTCCAACATCCCACAATAGAACACACACTTAACTCCCTTACACCCTGCAATCACAAGACCCAGGTGTGCCTAAACACACACCACTTCCAACCAGGCTGAGTATATCTAATACTCGGGTAACTACTTCACAAACTCAGTGACCCCACTACCCCTCATTTGCCCGTGTTGAAAGTTCTCTTCACACAAAAACCTAACTCCGGGAGTACTACACTACATACATACCACTAGTGTATCACATATCACTAGAATCACTCACGTTATACTCATTACCTAATCTTCACATATAATGTTCCTAACATTGCACTTAATAACAACATTGTACACACTACTTTAAAACTCTTAAAACTCTAGCATGTATAAACCGATCCACCTGAAAAATTAAAATATTAGTCAAGTCATAGCATTTGAATTTAAAACATCAGTGTTTTCCACTCTCAACTAAAATGTCCATCCTGGAAAAGAAAATTATTAGTGCAGCAAACACGTGTCATATCAACTTGAGCCAGGTATCTCTACCATCCTGGTCAATCAACATTGTAATTCACTTTTGAGACCATCTGTGTGAAAAACAATTTGTTATACACGCCAATGACCTAGAATCATCATTTTGCTAAATACCGATTGAAAGCACAGCGGCTACTACATGCACTCTACCTTCACTCCATTTACTCCAATTCATTCACACAGAAATGACCAATTAATCAACAAGCCTCACATGACAATGACATATAAGTCAACAACTAAAATTGACTGCTTAAACCAAAATCATCAAAAGCAAAACTCAATTTTCTTCTTTTACTGTTCCTCGTGGCAGCATCTTTTAAAGTCAAAAGTACCTCTGGGGATTCTTGTATAACGCAGTTCCCAAAACAATAAGCACACAGTTCTCCAAACCATAGGCAAAGACACTGCCCCTCTGCTATCCGGCAAGAGACACCATGCCCCTCCTAGGCACATCACAAACTCCAAGCTCTCTTCAAGTCCAGTCAAAGCTCACAGGGGCTGAACCACGAATTCACAATGCCAGCAGAAGGTAGCAAACCCACTTGCACAGGCTCCCAGCCCCACAAGACGCTACTGTTGTGGGCTCCAACTCATTATGGTGTTGCTGCAAATGGGCTCCGAGCCCCTTTATAAGCCCAGTCACAGGCTCCAAACCCCTCCAAGCGCTGGAATGGCCATCAGGACCCTCCTCTGCTCCAGGCGCCTTGCACATGAGCCACAAGTTTCTTCAGCTTCTTCATCCAACTTCTCTGTCACTTCTAGGCGCAGCTTAGGTTCCCAACCTCTTCTAATACTGCTGCCCTGGGCTCCAAGCCCCCAGCTGCGCAGCATGGCTTCCCATATTTCCAGGCGTAACTTAGACCCCAGGCCTCTTCACTTGCTACTGCCCTGGGCTCCAAGCCCTCCATGCCGCAGCTTGATTTTCCAAACCCCTTAAAACTGTTTATGGGCCCTCAGCCCTGCCAACGTCTCTTGACTTTCTCTGTGCTTGACCTGTCCAACTGTTGACAGGCCAGCTGGCATCTGGCCTTGGCGCAGCTCCTTATTGCTTTCGCTTGTGCCCTTGGCGCTAGGCCCTTCTGCGCCTACTGCATTTAGCGCTCGCCTTACCTGAGAGAGAGGGTCTTCCTTGGTTTGGGGGGCGGTGCTTGTCTCTTCTTCTGTGCTGTCCCCCCAGCACAGCCAGCATCCTCGTCGCCAATGTGGATTTCTGGGTTCAGGTAGAATGACTCTGACATCATGGTATGGATGAGTGACTTCTTTATTATGTTTCCAAGCATAACATCCAGTTTCTAGAGTCATATTAATCAGATAGTAGATTCCAGTTCACATAGGCAAGCACCGGCATCCTCTCTCTCAGGCTTACATCTTCAACTCCCCTCCAGAGAACACCAGTCATACACAAACATTCCATCCAGTAACATTCCAATGTCACTCATAACACTCACTCCAGATTCCACTAGGATGCAGGAGAAGACAGATCCTTACAGGCTGCTCTATGAGCTTTATTTTGTATGAGTTGTAGTTTTTTTAGATTGGATTTTGAGGTGCCTAGTAGTAATACATTGCAATAGTCAAGACGTGACAGTATTAGTGCTCTAGCCAAAGTGACGCAGTTTGTAGGGGTGAGAAATTGTCTACTTAATGCAATTAGTTTCGCTGTATAGGAAGTAGTAGACGAGATTCTTCTGATGTGTTTGTTCATGGTCAGATTAGCATCCAGATAAACTCCTAAAGTTTTTACTCGTTTCAGGACAGGTATCATAGTGCCATCGATGTTGATCGACACATAGTCAGGGTGGAGGGCGCTAATTTTAGGCTGCAAGCACACGATGAGAATTTCAGTCTTCTCATCGTTGAGACAGAGACTATTTAAGGCCATCCAATTTTGGATGATCCCATAAATTCTGTTAACGAGTAAGGTATCTTGAGTGTAGTTTCCTGAGAGAGGGATGAGGATCTTGGTGTCATCTGCAAAATTTGTGTAAATGACACCCATATCATCTAGCGCTGCGAAGAGGAGCTTTGTGTAAGCATTGTAAAGTGTAGGTGAGAGGCAGGAGCCTGGGGCACTGCAATGGGGACAGGGATGGGGTCAGTGGCTTCCTTTCCCATAGTGACTCTGGAGGTTCGGTCAGCTGGGAAGGATTAAATCCACATAGTTGCATCCATGGAGAAGTTAAAGTCTTTTGCTAGCGTATTGCAAAGTTTATCATGGTCCACTAGGTCGAACGCTGCAGAAAGGTCTAATAATAGGAGGATACATAGTTTACCAGCATATCTGCTAGTATCCAACTGGATTTTGAGGTCCAAAAGAGCCGTTTCTGTGCTATGGTTTGGCCTGAACCTGGATTGTCTTGAGCCAAGAAGTTGGTAACTTTCTAGATTAGATTGTACTTGATTATAAGATATTTTGTCAATGATTTTAAGTAGAAAAGGAACTGTCGTTATTGGACGGTAATTAGTAGGTACTGTCGGGTCTAAGGTAGGTTTTTTTAGCAGTGGGGTGACCCATGCATCTTTAATACTCGCTGGGACCAAATTAGCTTTGAAAGAGGCATTCACAAAATTGGTGATGATAGGTGTGAGTGTGTGGGCACATGATTTAACTATTTGTTCTGGGACGGAGTCCCCTTTGCAATTAGATGCTTTTAGTTTGGAGGTGTTGTCCAGACTAGTTCTTGGGAGACTGGGCTGAAAGCAAAAAGAGGGCTGGTATTAACAGCGGTCTTGAGAGTCTGTTTGTCACTAAGGAGTTTACTTGCTAGTACATCCTTTTTGGAGGTAATTTTAGATTGTAGCAGCGTGATTTTGGTTGCTAGAGCATTTTGTATGGTGGTGCACCATTCTTTGCTCGGTTTGGTGGGGTTAATGATTGGGATTGGGTTTTCCAATTCTCTCAAAATGGAGAATAGTTCTTTGGAATCGGATGCAGCGTTATTAATCCGTGTATTTTAGGCATTCGCTTTGGTTGAGATTATGGCTGACTTGTAGCTTTTATTTGATAAGAGAAAGGCATTTTCTGAATCTGGCATGGGGTTTTTCCTATATATATGTTCTACAGCATGTTTCTTTCTTCTAAGTGCAACCAGGTCCTCATTAAACCAGATGCACAACCGTTTGTCAGTGCATTTTGTTTTAGTGGTTATTGGTGCTCCTGCGTTGATAGTGGAGGGGAGGCAGTTTTTGTAGATATCGGCTAGGATACATGGGTTTTCACTAGTAATTGTCATGGAATCTAGTTCTGTGCTGAGTACGGGACTGATGTTGTCAGGTGTGAGCTTTCAGAGGTTTCTTGCTTCGTACGTAAGGGTTGATTTCTGTTCAACAGGGAAGGGTTCAGCAGTGGTGATGTTGAACTGGATGATGAAATGATCCGTACAGCTAAGTGGGGAGATAGAATCAATGTTGATAATGGAGTTATGCGTAAGGATCCAGTCTAGGGTTCTACCCTTAATATGGGTAGGGACATTGACAAGTTGTTTGAAGCTCATGTCCTTAAGAGACGCATAGAGGGCTTCTGCTTTGTTATCACAGCTATCATTGAAACCTACATTTATGTCTCCAAGGATGACGTATTTTCTGTTTGGTTTGATGAGTGGGGCCAGCATAAGGGGGGTGTCTGATTCAGGATGACTATTTAAATTAGGCGCTCTATATATAACAATGAAGTTAATGGTGGTTTTATCATTAATAGCTAGTTTAGTATGAAGTAATTCATAGCCAACGACGCTGTCAATAGGACATGCTCTGAATTTGAGGTTGGTCTTAGCAATAATGGCTACTCCACCTCCCTAAGAATGAGTCCTGTCTACTCTGAATATGGTGTATTCAATTGGGATGGCAAGCGATAGAAGAGGGCCTGAGGCTTGGTGCAACCAGGATTCGGTGATGACTAGGAAATCCAGATGCAAATCTAGTATGAGATCATGAATTTCAGTGGTGTGGGCTCCTAGGGATCAAGCATTAATAAGTGAACCTTTGAGGTTGGGGGTGGGATTCTGTTTAGGAGTGGTTGATTCAGTGAGATGCTTGGGGTGAGAGGTGAGATGTTGAGAGGAGGAGGAGATGAGGAGCTTGGGATTTCGGTTGGCCTGTATGCATTAGAATTGGCAGTGGTTCTATAATCATGCCTAAGAGTGCGGGATCTGAGACGGTAGCATCTGATTTCGCCCAAAATGGGGTGGGAGGGGTAGTTTCCAATATTAGGTTGGATTAGAGTGTGCTCTGTAGTGGGTGAATTGGAGTGAGGGCTATTAGAATATGTACAGTCATGTAGGTTAGTGGTGCTAGTATGGGTGGTGACTACTGGAAATGGTGCTGTGATAGGTAGAAATGGTGTGGGGCATGTGTGTGGAAAGTGCCGGGGGCAGGCAGGTTTGTAGGATTTCAAGACTGATCGAGGCAGTGGCTAGCTACTTAGGGGCTGCATAGGTGAGCGGCTAATCTGGCAATTGACACTGATAATATGCTCTTGGTACAAGCTAGTAACGCTAGTAGTAGGACACAGACAATAACATTCCTCAGTTAGCTAGACGTCTAAGCCTAACAGCAATACGGTAGTATCGGCCAGGAATATAATCAAGTTCAAAGTAAAGTATTTACGAGGTAGCTGGCGGAGCAAATATGCATGAAATGCAGGTCACGGGTTCAGAAACAATGTACAATATTTATAAACACCAATTGGGAATCAAGATAAAAAGTGTTTAAGTGAGCGATAATATACGCTTGTCTCCAATTTGGAGTAGCAATGAAAACCACAGTACTAAGCATGCACAGTTTAGCTAAAAGTAGAATGTAGGTGAGCTGGGGGGCATGTTATAATCTGACGTTAGCTTAGCTCGTAGACACTCGTTTCATTGGGCGTATGTGGGTGAATGGCCTGATCTGGTATCACACGGCAGGGACAACTTGGAGTACTGGTGTAGACACCAAGGAGTGCCAACAAGAGGGGGCTGGCTGATGATATAAGACCGCTAAATTTGAAAAGTACCTTTGGACCTGATCAAGGATTCATTTTAACGGACGCTCTTACCGACGCACAGTCCTCACAGTACTGCCCTACTGTTTAAAGATGCCAGCCCAAATTCTGGCTGCCCACACTCTGTATAGCGCTCCACTGCACGCAAGCTAGGTCTGTGCTTTAGACAATAAAGTCAAAATAAAATTAAAATGAAAAAACAAGTAGCTTCTGCAATGTTGTAAAATGTACTCAGCAAAGGCTGCACTGCAAAAACTATAAATAAGGTAAAGCATTCCTGTAACCCCTCAACACTGGGGACTAATGAATCGCCTCTCTCTTTGACTCATGATTGTTAAACTTTGTGATACTTTGGACACAAGTTGATGTCGCTCAGAGTGGAGTCAACCCCACAATTTGGATATTTTTCAGATACAGCTGCTTTGAACGCAAATGAAATTTGAATGCAATAGATGCAGGGATCAGTCCTGCTTGTGTGACGTGATATGATGTATATGATGACCACTTTTCCGCCGAAGCACTGTACACTTAATTCGCTTTTTTAACTATGTAGTGCCTGAATAAATATAGCATTTAGACAAAGGAGTGTGAATTTGCTCCATGTCATTTCAACATAGCTCTTTGGGGCATCCATTACTAGTGTCTTTATTAATGTGTTATTAATGTATCCCTTCAGACACAATTTCCAGGCCATGGTGCAAAACGTGCCATCGTCCCGAGCTTTGAAGAATGAATCCACCATCCCTGTCATCACTGTTCACCATTCAGAGACAGCAAATTCCATAATCAGCTCTGTAGCTGTGGTGTGGCACAGCTCTGTAGCTATGGTGTGGCACAGCTCTGTAGCTGTGGTGTGGCACAGCTCTGTAGCTGTGGTGTGGCACAGCTCTGTAGCTGTGGTGTGGCGCAGCTCTGTAGCTGTGGTGTGGCACAGCTCTGTAGCTGTGGTGTGGCACAGCTCTGTAGCTGTGGTGTGGCGCAGCTCTGTAGCTGTGGTGTGGCACAGCTCTGTAGCTGTGGTGTGGCACAGCTCTGTAGCTTTGGTGTGGCACAGCTCTGTAGCTGTGGCGTGGCGCAGCTCTGTAGCTGTGGCGTGGCACAGCTGGAATGGGGAATTACCACTATTGCCAGCACCTGTAATAGCACAGAAATTCTGTGATATCAGGTGTCAGTAACGGCAGGTCTGTTTGCCAGTATTCCAGCAGAATTACTGGCGAGATACCGGCAAACTTATAATGAGGGCCCAGTCTCCAAAAATACTCCCTTCTCCTTTACTAACTGTTCTTTCGCCGGTGAAACAGATAATGGTTCAGTTGAAGCAGGGGTATCAGCCTTGACCTTATTGGAACCCAGACTGGGGAGTGATGGAAAAATGATGCTGAGCTGGCAAGTGCGACCAACACGCCTGATGGCTATGCCACGGCGCATCTGCTTAAGTGCATGCAAGTTGTGATAGTCCCACTTTCAAAATAAAACCAAATTCCTAACAACAAATGCTTCCATTCACATAAAGACGCCTTCAGTGTCAATAGATATTGTTCTCTCACTGAGTCGTTATGCTAGCAAGAAGAAAGAGAGTGAAACAAAGAAAGGATGGCAGCCTCTGCTTAATCATCATTCTGAGCGCGCAACAAAACAGCTTCAAAAGCTCTCTGAGTATTACAATAATACCTGAAGCGCTATCAGGATGCTTCTGACCTTGGACAATGTTCCCAATTTAATTGCGCTATTTTTAGAACGCCTCTGTTATATTTTTTGTATTTGAGAGTTAGGTCTTATCTGTCACTCTCTTCTTGTGTCTCATCACACATGGGTGTTTGCTGTTTGGTTGCTATATTTTGTATTGCTAATAGCCCAAACTTAGCTCAAGAGCAGCAAAGCGTTTACAACAGGATTGTGCCAGAATTGGGGTTGGCATTTTCATACAGTAACACAGTACTGTTGGTGGAGGGAGAGAAGGACTTTTATTTGTCCAACAGGTATAGGTAGATTTAAATATCTAGCTTGCTGGTAGGACCCCCCTTGTGTTTTCTTCTGGTTCAGTATGGGGCGCAGCTGTAAAAGCTGTCTTTCCAGCAAAAAAAGCCATCAGTTAGCCCAGGGGACTGCAACTTTTGGCTCTCCAGATGATTTGGACTTCAAAACCCATCAGCCCTATTCCTCAAAGTCAATGGCGAGGCATCATGGGAATCATAGCCCATAACATCTGGCGAGCCACAGGTTGTACATCCCTGAGTTAGCCCATCCTAGTCAAACTCGTTTAGTGGATCTACCTCAATAAATAGGTGATCTCAGAAGCGCGTTCACAATAGTTCTTATTGACCTTCCTCTACAAATTACAAAACCCCAGTAAATAAAGAGGTTCTTTAAAAGACTGTGGGTACAGCCACTCCACAATGACAGCCATCATCTTAGGATCCACCGACAGTGTTAACAAAGAATACAAGGAAAATAAAAATCCCAAACAATAATGTCTTCTTCTGAGACACCCATGTCTCTTGTACAACATAAATCTCTGTCATTGCAAATGCCTTAATGTATCACGTGCATGCTCCTGATGGTGTGAAAAAGAAAATGAATAAAGTAATTATTTATTTATGCTTTGAGCACAACCTAGCTCAAGAGCACCACAGCACTTTACAACAGGAGTATGCCAGAACTGGGTTTAGCATTTATATACAATAACACAATACTGTTGGTGGAGAGGGAGAAGGATTTGTATTCGTCCAACAGGTATCGGCAGATCAGAATCTCATCCAAGTAAACACTCATGAATCGATCATACATCATTCATGATCAGAAAACAAAATCTGATCTTTCAGATGTTAACCGATGTGGGCAACGAGCTCCACAAGTCCAAACTAGTAAAAATGAATGTACCTCGAACTGGCTCCAAGATATCACTTCTCAGAGGTAATTAAACTTTGTCCACACAGATCTGCAATTCTACTGTCTTCTTATGGGGTGCAGATCACCCCAAAGACCCCCTTTCCTTCTAGATGTAAAGAAATCTGAAACCCGCCCGTCTGGCACTGCATCTCCTCCAAATTGAACACAGAGGTATGCCGAACAGCCCAAACGTAAAAAGCTCCATGCTCAAAAAAACCAAGACGTGTTAGGCTTCGGAATGACATGTTGGACACTCGACGAGTGAGGACCAAGGAACGAATTATCGAGTGGCAATCAGGGATGAAAGGAATATTGAGAGGGAATAAGGACTTCCACCGGCACAGGCATGTGTTATATAGGCTGCCTATCTGACAGGTAGAAAATGCCCAGTTCCCGTGCTAGAATTTCCACATTTTGGAATTCCACAAATCTTGGCATTTCCAAGCAAATGTACGTGAAAAAGCCAAGTTATAAATATAGGCAGGCACCTTAGAATGGCTTTGCAACCAGTCATGACACCGCCACCATGCGCTCAAACCGGAAGTCCGGAAGCACCTCAAAACCTTCCTCTTTGCTTCTGCTTTCTCTCTCCCTCTCCCCTGCTAATTCCTCGCTGAAACTGCACCGAATCTGCAACTGGGCCACTCTCACCGACCTCGGTCCTGGGCCCAGCCACTCTCCACTTGCACTGCCTCCCTGGCAACCCCTGCACTGCGGGACTGTCTCTGTATCCCTACAGCCCCCCCCTTCCCAGCACTTGTCTGCACTTACCTTGCACTTGCCACCAGCTGGCCCTTATTTATTTTATTCTACTTACCTTGTACTGCACTTCCCCCCTCCCCCATGCACTTTCTTCCTTCCCCCTACCCCTGCACTTGCGCGATCTGAATGACACCTAGCCTAGTAGGATCGTTGTCTGTCTTCCCCTTGTTCCCCCCTCCCTGCCTCGTCGCGCCTTGAAACACTTGTGTATAGGCGCGTTACAAATGCCATATCATATCATATCATATCATATCATAACCCAGCCTCCAAGGGACCTACCAATCCTGCACACCCAAGTGAGAGCCCAGCACTGCGCCACTGCACTCTATCCGAAGCCATGGGGGTCATTACAAGGTTGGCAGTAGCCATGCCGCCCCTTACCGGCTACCGGGTCCGGGTTCCTCGAATGAGGAATTACCGGGCCTTTCCAACCTTGGAGGACCCGTTAATTCCTCATTCAAGAAACCCGGACCCGGTACATCCCCATTCCCATTCGAGCCCCCATAGAGCTCAATGGGAATGGGGAGGGTGCTAACAACGGGCCCGTTAATAATGGGCCCGTTGTTAGCACCCTGGTCTGCTCGCGGGACCCGCTAAGGCGTCCTTAGCGGGCCAGCGAGCAGAACTCGTAATGCAGCAGGAGGGGTTTAACGGGGCCGGCAGCTCTACCGGCCCTGTTAAACCCCTACCGCCAACCTTGTAATGACCCCATGATCTGGCAAAGAGACAGCGCTATACTGATGCATGCATGGGAGAGCTGCGTCATGCGTCGCATCTGTCACTGGCGCTGCTCAGTGAAGGTGGAAGGCAGCGCATTGCTGCAATCTTCTGGAACGTCAGATACACGTGACTGCAAGCCGGTGCCGCCGTCCCAGATCTGAAACCGGCAAGGGGCACAGTCCTCATTCCTAACTAGCACAACCTGCACTGCGACTCAGGTCGCCACACTTCCAAGCTGGTGTAGGCTCCCCCAGCCGGTGTGAGGCAAAGCCCCAACCTGAGGGCCGTTCTGACTTGCAAGCCATGCAGCCCACACCTCCCACAGCACCCGGAAATGCCATGCTAGACCCAAAGCCCCAGGCACATCACTGTGTGTAAAGCTGCAGCATGACACAGGCGGCGGGTGGATGTTAGCCTATAGGCCGCTCGCTTTTACCTCCAGCCTCGATGTGGAGGTACAACTTTTAAAATGACCCCAGAAATATTTAAAGCCTTTGAAAGTGTTTGCCCTCTTCCCGGGCATGGAGTGAAACAGCGTTTACAGGGGGCATCTCTTTTGGCTCCCTCGCCACATTTGCATGTAATTCAACACAGTATGAGGAATCGCCATTTTGTGCATAGGAGTGGTATAAACAACCACTCTCCATCATCCATTTCCACCACCACATTGAAGGTGGAAATAGTAACACAAGAAAATTGCAAAAAAACGAGTTCAGATGTTTCTACCGGTATAGTTGGCATTGCTCGAATACCGCCTGTGGTATTCTAGAAGTACAGCTATTGCGAGTGGTAAACTCTTAATAGTGCACATTTGCAGATATGCCACTAGTCGAGGTGGTATTTACCACTGTCAGTATTTTAGCAAAAAAATCAGTCAAGCTCATAATGACTCCCAAAGTCCACAGTAAGCAACAAGATTGCCACCTAGCCTCGAGGAGCTACACTGAGCCGTGCACGTCGCCGGTTTGCACAGGAGCACCTGGCCTGTCTCTAATCTGTGGCATGGCCACACTCTGCGCCAGTACACAGTGGAGGGCAGGACAGAAATGCACAAAATCAAAAAGTACACCATACTGTCTTCCCCATTTCAAAATTCAGAAGGCGATATGAGCTCTGCAGAAAGCACTTGCCCTCAACACACATTGCACCTGCTGCTGTGTAGCCACAGCATGTAGTCGAACAGTGAACTGCATTGTTTTAACCCACTAAATACCCTTGCCAACCAGTGCCAGATTAAACCCTGTGCAGGCCCCTAGGCAGTCGAAATGTCGCCCCTTCGCCCTCACAAATGATCTTCTAATCCATTAATTTTCTGCACCACTTCTATTTTGATCCGTTGTCGCACAGGCCCCTGAAAGGAGTGGGGCCCCTAGGCCGGTGCCTACTTGGCATAATGGATAATCCAGCACGGTTCCCAACATATTTTAGGACTGGTGTAATTATATAAACAAACTCCAGTCGTGTTGGATAGCAGCTTAAAAAATATGGAGTTTCCCCCTCAATGTTTATTTCCAGCGAAGAAATCACTGGGTACCAACTAAAAGCCCCTATATGGACCCTAGTATGGCGAGAAATTCGTGTCAGCGACTCACACGGATTCCCGAATCTGAGGTCCAATTGAGGATTTACTGAGTGATAGCCTTTTACACTTGACCAAAAACAGAGTCATAAGCCAAATATACGCGCGATCCTGAATTCCAACCGCCAGCGAAGAATGCGTAGTGCACTGTCTGGGAAATAAATCACTGCCAACACTGCTGCATCCGGCATCCTGACCCAGGCTCTGCCCGCCATGCCGCCTGTAATGGGGCCACGAGACCATCTGGTTCCTGTCAGTGGTTGGACCCCAGGCAGCCAGGTACTCAGGTATCTCCCAGGGCCGTTACTCTCCGAGTGACAGCAAGGACGAATTTCAGGAGGTTTACGCGAGTTGGATTCTCCAAAGAAGTAGGTTCTTCTGGGGGTTACATTTTATGCTACACAAAGGCTACATGGCAGGATTGTGGCATCATTTTATTCCGTTTATTATTGTATCTATAATATTAATACAGCACACACCAAGTGAAAAGCTTCAGAGAATCTTTACAGAATAAATCACAGAAAGTATGTAAGACAATAATACCATTAGCTGCCAACTTCCACCGTGTCAAGCATGACACCTCAAGTCAGCCTTTTTTCCAAATGCATGCTGGGACTTGTAGGCCCATAATAGCAATGGCAAAAGCGAAACTACAAGTCCCATAATGCAATGGGGAAAACTGACTGGCACGAGGTGTCACGCATGACGCACAGCACATTTGCAGCTTACCGAACACAAGGCAAGTACAGACATAGGATCACGATTATTACAATAGCAAAACGAAACAAGACACAGTTCTTTAACCTTGACGGTCAGAAAACAGATACATTTTTAAGATTTTCTTGAACAGAAAAGTATCTGCACTGATTCTGAGAAAGG
Source organism: Ambystoma mexicanum (assembly GCF_040938575.1). Taxonomy (NCBI): domain Eukaryota; kingdom Metazoa; phylum Chordata; class Amphibia; order Caudata; family Ambystomatidae; genus Ambystoma; species Ambystoma mexicanum. Next base: position 197,887,936 of record NC_090926.1, on the reverse strand, counting down.
ATTGCCCTGAATTCTTCACATTACTGGCTGTGCCAGAGACGGATGAGGACCTGTTCACTTGACCGGTCAAGACTAAAAGTTACATTAATCATTAGGATCTGATTCTGAACTTAGTATAAGCAAAACCTCTTCAGAGGCATGTGACCTCTTATCACAACCTACTCGGGGGCACTTGAGTTCCAGCCCAAAGTCTAATTGTTCCTTTAGGAAGCTGTTATAGTCTTTCACTGCCTCTGTTTGCACGTAGCCAGATAAAGAAAAGCATCCCAGTAGCTGAAGCTCAGCTAATGTGTGGTAGCCCGCAGCCTCTCTCCCACTTGACTCTCCCAGCGTTTTCTTCACACCACCAGAGTGAGGCGGTCAAAGTGATGAGCTTGGAGCAAATGGACTGTGTGGACGTGTGCACATGGACAGTGTGAGGGACACGAGACACCCGACAGAGTGGCGCACACTATATGGTGTGTGGAGCTTGTGGCACATTGACAGACATAGGGACTGATTCATAGAATGTTTTGTGCACTGAAAGACTCTGCGGACCGATTCATGGATCAGACTTTTTATGTGTATTTCTGTGACTTTACGCGGGTTCATCATGTTTTTGCGTGCAGTTGAGCGCTGTACACGACACTCCACGCAAAGTGTGGGATGGGCCTACGCAATTAAATAAAGAGGGGACAGAGCATGCCTTTTCCCCATTCTCCTGGCAAAATGAGGAAGCACAAGGAAAAACGTGGGTGTGTTGAGGGACGGGCCACGCAAAGAAATCACACGCGTACCCAAGCGCAAACACAACCGAATTCAAGGATTTCAACATGCTTCACATTGGGAAAAGTCACATGCAAACCTCCTAATCTCACCACCACATGATAGTAGATGCAAAGTGCAACGTGCAAAGAAACAACGCGTATAAAGCACGCAATGCACACCATTCCAATGTCGGTCAGCCAGGATGAATGCAGGTAGGGCCTGATGAAGGCAGTGATACTGAGAGCCATCGCACATGGACACAGAACGAGGAGGAAGATGCGGAGGCACAGGATTTCCACAACACACACCATGCTGTTTGGGATGCCAGACGACCAGGTGTATGCAAGGTACAGGTCGCCCCCACCCCATTGTCATCCTAGACCTGGTCAGGGAGTGAAAGGAAGGCCTTGCATCACCCACCATCTGCTCCCATGTATTCACACCCTTGGAGAAGGTGCTGACAGCCCTATATTTCATAGCCACAGGATCTTTTCAGCACACCACTGCCATTGTAGGGGGCATATCCCAGGCCATGCAATCCCGGTATCTATACCAGGTATTGGTCTGCATCACCAATAACACAAAAAAGGAGGTAGAGAGGGACGAAAAGGCCCGTGTCCAACCACCCTCAAAAAGGTCAACAACCTTTAGTAATTAACATTAGGGTCAAACTGGCATCTTGATTCTATTTCACACAGGTAACCTCTGGACCAAAAATGTAATTGAATGATAGTCTGCCCCTATTTCATTAAATTAGCAGGCAGTGTCAACAATCTAGAAAAATATATGAATTTTATTGATATACAAAAGTGAATCATAAAAACACACAAAAACACAAAATGAAGAACAAAACAGTACACTATAAATATTGTACTGACATAGAATGATTCTAGAGAGAGGAACAATGGGGTTTATTTCCACTCAATTTTGCCTCTCTTGTTCTTCAGCTTCAACAATAAAAAGAAATCAGTGCAGAAGCATAGAATAGACAGTTGGTCTAATGGGTGTGGGGGGCTGGTCAAAGTAGCTGCCCTCCAAGGTTTGAGGCATTTGCAAATAAAGTGTCTTGTGCTAGTGCAAATACGCAGTTATTTTAACCAAATAAACAAGGTTTTCTCAAACAACATAGCATTCTCTCAATCAAAATATTCCATGCACACCCTTCTCAACACACAATCATCCAATATGTTTCTTTCCAACAACCAAACAAAAAAGGGTATAAACCAAGTGAAGGGAAATTCGTCAGGGAGCTGTCAGGTCTATGTCAACAATTTATAACACTGTGTTGCGCCCGAGGCGCTGTAAACTAAGATAGATAAAAAACAGAAACCAACCCAACAATTGGGTGTTTAACAATTCGATTCTATCCACATAGAAATACAGATAGAAGCATGAAATAAGTTTGTTACTATTATTTCTGTTGTATATACATCCACAAAAACAAAAAAACAAAAAAAAAACAAAATAAAAAAAACTTTGTCAGTCCACGTGTTACCTAAGGAAAGAAGAAAACAAGAAGAGACAATCAGAACTTGTATCTAAATTACCAGTTGCGAGTTTTTAACTAACTCGATTTGGCTTCTCAAATGGTGTCAATTCAATAAACACTGAAAGCCAACATAGGGACCACACAGGGATCCGAACACTACAGAGTCTTTCTCTAAAAAAACTACATCACAGAAGGTTCCTTAAATCAAGCCTTTGGTACAACCCGGAGATGGAATTTCACGATTTTACAGTTGTTGCTAGCACTGTCACTAGTGTGTTTTATGGAATTGGCTTACCCTCAGTAAGATGGTCTAGAATGACCCATCATACATTCCAAAAAGGAGTGCTCTAAAGGCGATGAATGCGCAGAGCGGTGAAGTCATCACTAATAGGTGCTGGAGGGCGGAGCCAGATCATATGTCCCACTGGTAACTGTATTGTCTGTGTAAGGTTGGAAACAGAGAAGGGCAACCAAGTACCCACATTACACACAGTAAGGGGGAAGGAGAGGCTGCCCATATATTCATTGAGCTAGACAACATTTACCTTCAGGGTAAACGTCCCGTGGTCCTATTCAGGGTGTAAGTGTACACAGTGAAAGAGATCCGTTAGCTGGCGGGAAGCCGTATCTTATAAAGCTGCTCCTCGGGAAGCGATTACCAATGCTCGTTCTGTCGCGTATAGAAAGCTGGCAGCAATGAGAGGGAGAGAGGGGAAAGGCAGTTAAGTATAGGCTGACTAAAGCCCTTCGAGCGTTCACCTAGTTGTAAACGTCTGCTTCCTACCTCGGATAGTTCTATCTTCATTCCGTGCGGCGCCGTCTTCCGGATTTCAACGTGGACGTGGCCCAGGATGCATGTGTAATGTGATGCCCGATGTTTCTTTAAATACGGAAAGGCGTCTGCACGATTACGTTTCGATTGGAGCCCATAGAGTCACGTGATCTTGTGTTTGTATCTGTGGAAACACAATCAGCTCTTACACTTATGGGTTCCTATTGGAGCCCCTACTGTCACGTGGTTTTGAATTAAGTATCAGGTGTGATGCACTCAATACTTGTAATTTAAGGTCATTTGTAGCCCTAATTGATTTCTCGTATGGTGTACATGGGATAGCCTCTGTATGTAGAATACCGCAATACGAGGACAATATGGCGGAATAGACCAATGAGGGCAGAGTAGCTGAGTCCTGAATGCACTATTGGTGCAGGTGAGAAGTGAAAAAATCCACCCAAAAAATGGGTCTGGAAAAAATGCAACGGTGGACAAATATTAACATATACGTACTTAAAGTCTGCCAGCATAAGGACAAAAAGCACATGTGTAGAATATGTGTGTCCCTATGTCAAATAGACTGGGAGTTTACATAGTTGTGAGAAAGTTAAGGAACACTCCCCGCATCTCTACGTGGACTCATAGAAGTATGGGGATTCATTCATATGTGGTTGGGCAGTATTTCCAGATCAAGTTGAAGTGCTTGTCTTACTCAGATGTTCAGCCAATCAATTTTATCATTGAGCCCTGAGAATGCACTCTTAGTTAGAAAGATGATTTGTTGTTCCTTGCGAAAAAGCAGGCATTTGTCTCTATTGGTGTCAGGACTGGGTGTCAATTTGTATAAAATTGTTCATTGTATATCATAGGTTCTGTGCCCAAATTCAATCCAATGATCGACCAATGGGGCATTGGCAGTTCTGTTCCTTAAAGAACTCTTGTGCTCCCCTATCCTCAATTTCACCTTCCTGTCTGTTTTCCCAATATAGAATTTCTTGCAAGGGCACCAGATGACATAAATGACCATACTAGTATTACAGTTTGTGTGTTTGGTTTGTTTCCAAGGCGAGCAAAGACCCAAATTGACTTCTGTGCTTCTTTTTGTTGAATTGCAGTAGGTGCAATGGCCGCAAGGAAAATGGCCTGTTATTGGAGGCATGTTCCATATTTCCATAATACTTCTTTGTTGTTGAGTTCTGGGCATAATGTCATTCCGGGTGATGCAATCTTTGATATTTTTGCTGCGTTTGAATGCAACCAAAGGTCTCGGACCGGGGTCTCGCTTTTATTCAATACAGGCCAGTTCTTTAGGATGATTGTCTTGATTTTGTTAGACATATCACTATAAGTGTTCACAAATACTAGTTTTGTGTCTTGATTTCTCTGTGAGTTATGTTCTCTGTACTTCAATAGGGAATCTCGATGATTGTTTTTAGCCCTTTTAAGAGCTTGTGTGGTTATTTGTTTGGGATAACCTCTCAATTCCAAATTGTTTTTCATGTTTGTTGCTGTTGCTAGGAAATCCTCTTTGGTCAAGCTATTTCTTTTCAGTCTCAAAAATTGGCTGAGTGGCAGGTTGTCCTGCACATGTTTTGGGTGAAAGCTCTCTTAATGGAGCATTGAGTTTCGATCAGTCGGTTTATTGTAAGGTTTGACATACAGTGTTTTGGACTGTGTATCTGCTGTTATTGTGATGTCCAGAAAGTTAAGTTCTTCTTTGCTTGAGTTGGAGGTAAATTTAAGGAACTGGTTTTGAATATTGATCCAGGTAAGGAAATCTTGGAGTTCGGTTGATGTACCCTTCCAGATGACGAAAATGTCGTCTATGTACCTTTTCCATTTGGTAATGTTCTTCAGGAAGGGATTAGTGGTGTGAAAAACCTTAGATAGCTCAAATAATTCCATATATAGATTGGCAATGCTGGGTGCTAGTGTGGCCCCCATTGCTGTCCCCTGGATCTGTTGGTAAAAGGCACAGTCAAAATGAAAATAGTTTTCTTGTAGACTCATCTTGGCGCACCAAAGGATGAAAGAAATTGGGGCATTGCCCACTGTATGGTCATTCAGGAGTTTTTCTTCAAGCATCTCAATGGATTCTTTCTGTGGGATGCTAGTGTATAGTGCCACCACATCTAAACCCAAGAGGATTTCTGTGTCTGTGTCAAAAGGCAGGCCTTCCACTAGTTTGATCATTTGAGTGGTATCTTGTATATATGATTCCATCTTTCAAACTAGAGGTTGAAGAAATGTATCTGTGAACCTGGATAAGGGTTCAAGTACTAATTCCACACCTGACACGATTGGTCTGCCTGGCGGGTTTGATAGAGACTTATGGATTTTAGGCAAAGTATAAAACTGGGGGATTCAAGGTTTAGTTTTAAAGAGGAAATCTGCTTCCTTTGGTTAAATCCACTCCCTTTGTTTGGCTTTTCAACTTTTTGCCCAATAAGTTCCTTAAGTTTATCTGTGGGATCACAGTCAAAATGCTGATAGTTGTCCAAATCGAGTAGTTGTCTGTTGCATTCCCGTTTGTATTTGTCTTTGTCTTGTAGTACTATTGCACCCCCTTTGTCCACTTTCGGATAACGGTTTTGTCATTCGTAGGAAGATCTCTCATTGCATTTTTTTCCCGTGTGGTCATGTTCATAAATGTCCTTTTATTCTTGGTCTTCTTCTCCAATTGTTCTAAATCATGGAGTACACATTTATGGAATACTTTGGCCTCTGCGGTTTGTGCTTGACTGGGGACACTGAACGTAGATTTATTGTGTAACTTGGAATCCGAGTTGTCAGGTTCAGAGTCAATGCCTTCAAAGTATTGAAAAAGGTGGATTATTCTCATGAAGGTGAAAAATTCTTGCCTGAAGTTGAAAGGGTCATGTTTATTGGTGGGTACAAATACCCATCCATTCTCAATGACCTTACTCTCATCTTCTGTTGCTGTATATTCAGAGGGATTCACCATAATACTTGCATACTCCGGGTGACTCTTGGCTCCAGGTCCCAGTCCTCTGGGTTGCTCTCTCAAAAAGACTTTGCAGTTGGCCGAGTTCTGCCTTTGTTTTGAAAGGCACCACGATTAGAATAATTCTTCCCTCGGTAGCTGTTTTTTGAATTCCTAGGACGGCGATTGGATTGGCCTTGTCTGGGAGTAGGGTCTCCATTAGAGCTACCGTTACTCGAACTAAATGAAGTGTTCCTGAATTTAACTTTTTTCTGTGCCCCTTGTGGAGAGTTTCCTGTTGCCATAGTCTGAAAGTAGTTGTCTTGTGTATATTTAAACGCTTTTTCATGCGAAAAGTTTGTTAGGTCTTCATTCATCCTGCGGACCCGCTCGGTTAGGGTACTTTCCTTGAAGGCCGACATTTCTGCTAACAGAGTGTCAAGTCTTTTTTTGTAAGTGTCTAGAGGAACCAGTTTTTGTATTGCCTCTTCCAAAGTTTTAAGGTCTACTAGGATTTTCTCAGTCATTTCGGATGCAGTGTCGATAATAAGGATCACCCAATCCCTACCGCATTTATTTGCGATATAACTCTATTGTAAGATAACATTTTTGTTGTCTAAGAATAACCTGGGTTTGTTTCTAATGACTAGTCCTTGTGGTAAGGTGCCCTTTCTCAGGTATTCCAACATAATAGAGCCATGTAATTCGGTCCTTATGAGCCGTTTTTTAATTTGACTGAGTTTGTCCCAGTTCGTAATGTTACTTGTTGCCTCGGATGATCCACCTAAACCTGAAGCTTTCTCAAGCAATTCTTTTACATCATTTTCCTCATAGCTCATGCACCGTTCTAGTGCCATTTTTTTGAAAAGTCGTAGCTGCAAGTCGGTAGTATAATGACAAAGACTGTCTGTAGTCAGACCCTCCTGATGCTACCCTATTTGGCTAAAAATTGGTGAGTAACACCTCACGGTCAGTCTGCATCACATCATGTGTGTATGTGCATATGCACATATATGTGCCATGCACACTGCAGGAAAGGCAGAGAGTTTGCCAGGAATTCTATGCCATAGCACTCTTTCCACTTGTACTTGGAGCGATTGATTGCACGCATGTTGCGCTACGACCCCCCCCCCAGATTGATGGAGCACATTTACCACAACCAGAAGTACTGTCGTTCCATCAATGTGCAGATCATCTGTGATGCAAAAGTAGTCATCATGCAAGTCAATGCCAATTTTCCTGGAAGCACATATGACCGCTTCATCTACTGCCGGTCACCACTCTACCGGGCCCTGGCATTGGGACCCTTTGGCAGCAGCTGGCACCTCAGTGAGTATCAACTGTTATGCACATGCATGCAGTCATGTGACACACTGAAAAACTGGCCATGACAATCAATGGCAATAACAATTATCTACACATTTGCAGTGGACAGTGCCTACCCGCTCTCACCATTTCTGCTCATGCCATTCAGGAATCCTGCCACACTAGCCGAGGTAAGGTACAATGCAGCACATATAGCCACTAGGGGCATGGTGGAGTGCACATTCGGGATGCTCAAGTAATGGTTCCGCTCCATTGACCACTCTATCGGGGTATTGCTATATGCCCCGCCAGTAGTATGCAAAATCAATGTGGAAGCTTGTGTCCTGCACAATGTTGCCACACAGCATGGCATACCAGTAGAGATGCAGGAGGAACATCCCCCTCAGCCACAGTCACCACCCATGCCCTTGGTTGGCCAAAGGGCACAAGAAAAGGTTGCACATAATCAGCTAGTGCAATCATACTTCGCATGAATACTAGCCCCTGCGGAGCACACACAGTGAAGCCACATCCCTAGTGCTATCCGATGATGAATTGGGGCCAATCCACCGTGCCCGTAACAATACCCTGAAAATGTGTGTCTGGGAGAGGCAAAATGTGTCCATAGTCATAAAATGAACTGCACCAATCACTGACACAGTCATGGCAAGTGACAACAACAGTATACATGTTGCCCATAACAAAGCACACAACACAATCAACAAAATCCCTTACCACTTTCACATGCCTGACAACAAATAATGTGCATGCAGACCCCTGCCAACACACATGAGAACACAAATAAGAAGGCACAGTGAAAAAGGCAACCATTAATAAAAACATGTGAGCACTGCCCAGGCCAGGCTATGCCTGTCGCACAACAACATCCGGGTGGACTGGCCACCCCATTCCCTGACAGAAATCATGTACACAATACACATCTACATCAAAGTAGTCATATGAACTGAGAAAATAGCAAGCTCACTTCAAGAAAGATGCACATCTCAACTCACATCTTTTCCCTTGCATACCTGCACCATCTGTACCCAGGAATCAATCCATGCTCCACTATGTAGGTCTCTGAACCAGCCAACACTGCTGGGGTGTTGCGTGCAGACATTTTACAGCACTGTTCCCTTGAATACCAGCAACAATCTACCCTTGCAGAAGGCCTCAGTCCAGAAAAAGAGCACAAGATCACAGCATGTAACACATCCATGCATGCAATGACACAGCACACTGTTATCCCCTGGATGACATGCAACAACTGCAAGCAATGAGTCGCCAGCCATCCATCACCATATCACACCCACACCCATGCAGCTGGACCTGTTCACCTCAAGCCAATGCAATGTAAAACACCCCACACAGTGACACCATCACTACATACACCGGCTCCACTGCCTGCCCCCCTGAGTGCCATGCTGTGAAGCACCAGGTTCCACTTACCCCTTTTCCCAGCAAGGGGTCATTGTGATACATCAGATCAGGCCGTAGTCATAATGACACTGAGAGAACTCCTGAATAGAGATCCCTGAGAGGTTGTAAACCTAGGATCCCCTTGGAAGCCCTCCCAATGCACGATTTGACATACCCTGATTAACCTGGGATCAGGACAGTGCAGGAAACAGGTGTCAAAATAGCTGTGGGGGTACGGACATGGTACACATTACCATGGCAAACAACAACAACAGGCCTATGGCATGTGCCTGGTGTCTAGGGGTGGGAGAGCCAACCTGTTGCGGTCGAACAAACAGGGCAGCCCCCATATGTCCTGCCATGCTGTGCTGCGTGTGGAGCAGTCTGGGGTGTGCAACCCATACAGAGCCAAGGTGCCAGGCGTGGACTGCCAGGGTGGGTAGACATGCCCTGAAAATGTGACTGATAGGATACTGTGTGGGAGGCTTGACAAATAGAAAAATGCAAGCAATCACTCGCCAGTCCCCGAACCACATTTGTCGCCACACCCATGCAGCGGTTCCTGCTCACCTCAGGCCAATGCAATGAAAAACAACCCACAAAGTGAAAGCCTCCCTGCCACCAATGACACCACTGCATGTGCCCCCTGAGCGCCTTGAACTTACCTGCACAAGGATCCCACCTGTCTTCCATCCATTAGCATTCCACCTAAAACAACATTCTAAGCTTGCAAAGACATGCATTGCATGAAAGTAAACAAACTGGACAGCCTTGATTACTCCCGTATGTAACAAGGTAACATGACCGCTATGGTCCACCCAGTGCCATTGCATGGAGGTCCAAATCACAGAGTGTGAGCAACGATGAATCCTACAACATCAAAACTCATTGACAGAACAGTGACTGGCAGTGAAGCAAACACATTTCAACCACAGCACGACATGCACTCTGCAAACAGGTGTCAGTCAGCCCCGGGATGCAGACACAAGTCAGGCCATTGATTGTAGACATACAAGTTGTGCACACCCACTGTCAGGCGTCACATGGGCCTTTGGGTCATCCATGGATGCAGGGGAGGGAAAGGGACACCAAGTGAGGAGGCGAAGGTCTGGGGAGTGGAAGTATGAGTGTGGGAGCTGATGTGAAGGATGACAGAGGGCAAGAGGAAGACAGGACACAGAGTAATCAATGTGTAGAGTGGTGAGAAAGACAGAGAGCGGGGTGGACTGTGGAGTAAGGAGGAGTCTGACTGGTGGGGAGATAAGGAGAAAGAAGGGAACTGTTACAGAGGGTGAGGGCCCATGGGTGAAGAGAGAAAGACAGATACAGAAACACAGGAAAAAGGCAGCATGGCCTGAGAGCATGGAAGGCACATTGATGGAAAAATAACACATGCTGTGGTGAAGCAGGACAATAGGGTGTGAGGGAGAAGGGCACACTGGGAAACAAAGGCCACATGTGAATGGGTAATCCTCAGCTTCTCATCACAATACCACCATCCTCAACACACCATAGCATGTAAACCAATAAGAGACCCATGTTCCCAACATCCATGCAAATAAGTCAGTTCAACCACAATTCCAGACTCTGCACCACCCAACAACCCCCACCTGCACCCCCTCGTTGGACACCACAGTTCATGGACATGACATCAATCTCCAGCTGTTGCCTCCCCGTCCAACGGACCACACACCCTAGATGAGACCTTCCCAGGATGGGGCGGGGGATCATAGGGTGCACTGGCAACACCTATAGGGACACCAGAAGAACAGGAGCTGTGGGAATTGGACAGTGTACCACATGCATGTCCCCACAATGTACACACACATAACGTGCAGCCACTGACACTGCTGGATTAGAACAACAAGTAATGAGAAAAAAAGTCATGCAATAAATTCAGGAGGAGAGAACATACAAAAAACAATAATGTACACGTGACTTGAATGGGAAAAACAGGTAAAGACCATCAGTGGTCCACATGTGCAAACCAGTTCAAACCTAGATGCACCAAGTGTGCCAAATCTGTCCTGTGGAGTGCATGGAGACATACGGCCAGATCTGTGTTTCCAGAGGCAAGGTAATGAAGGGGAGCAGCTGAAGTCTTGCTGATCTGTGAGTGGAGGTGTGTATAAGACGTGTAGTTGTAGCAGGGGAGGCCATGTGAGTGGATAGAGTGCATGGAGTGGGCAGTGGCAGAGGTCATAGAGTAGTGTGGACAGCGAGTACACCTGCAGGACCCCATAGGACACATGAGGCAGGGTGAAGAAGAAGGATGGTAGCATGAATACATAATAATGGTCAGTGAGGTAAGAGGTGAAAAATCATAATGCAGAGTCCAGATGTACAGTGAATTAAGGTTGTATATGAGGATGTTGTTGTAGAATGTGTCAAATACGGCCAATGACTCAAGTGTGAGAAGTGCTGCACATTCTCATGAGTTGGCTGTCCTTTGTGGAAGTGCAACCTGAAAACCAATTCACAGGCATGGATGTTCAAGGGTACATACACACACATACATGTGAATGAACATACATCTGCACTGACATTCACTGGTATCCAGTGATGTTACCAAATTCAAAATAACGGAAAACATTTTTAATGAAATCTTTTTAACAAATAAAAACTGATTTTCTTTTTTTATTTACATATGGGGTAGAGTAAGGGATTGCAACGGGTGAGCAGGGTTTCAGGTGGGGTTATAAACAAAGGGAAATGGATGCTTCGGGAGGTGAGAATCACATTAAAAAAAAGAAAATACAATTTTTGTTAAAAATGTTTAATTAAAATTGTTTTAGTTATTATTTCATTTGTTAATATCACATGGATCCACATTCACCGTGACAAAATGACTTCACCCGTTGAAAATCAAATGTGTGAGAATGAATGCAAAGATTGTGGTGGCCACTAAAACAGACATTTACACGATTGACAATGCTCAACCTTACCTGCTGGCAGAGCTGCCCTGATGTGATTCCCTCATCACCTCCACCGGAAACTGTTCCTCCACATTTGTGAATGGAGGGCCAGTGCCCGGCAGAGGGCGTGGGAACTAGGGAGGTGAAAAGGTGTAGGGTGGACCTCTCATGGAGTGCAGTAACTGGATGAACCAAGATCACTGCAACAAAATATGACATTGCATTTCACCAGCCATAGGAGCAAATCATGCATACTGCACATATGTTCAAAAAGTCTATTACCCGATTGTTACCTGTACGTGTCATGCTGTTGCAGTCAAGTGAACCATGTCAACTGACACCACTGTGCATGGCTGCATGTCCAGTACTTCACTCATAAATTCCTTGAGAGGACAACAACACATGTCTTAAGGTTGAAAAAACTAAATAACTGTCCATCCCGGACAAAGTTAACCAAAAGAAAATGTGTCCATCCAAGAAAGGGGTATAACAAATCAGAACAATGGGCCTCATTACGAGTATGGAGGTAGCCATGCCACTTTTAGCGGCATGGCTAACCTCATACCGAGTACCGGGTCCAGGTCCAGCAAAAGGGGACTTTGCGGCCATTCCGACCTTGGAGGGCCCGGTAAACCCCTTTCGCGGGACCCGGACCAGGTACATCCCCATTCCCATTTGAGCCCACATAGGGCTCAATGGGGAGAATGCTAACAACGGGCCCGTTAATGACGGGCCCGTTGTTAGCATCCTGGTCTGCTTGCGAGTACCGCTAAGGACACCTGGTCTGACCACGTAATAGGGCGGCCAGGAATGAATGGTGGCGGTCCCCTACCAGCACCGCTCATTCCGCGGCCGCCCAGCTTGTAATGAGGCCCAATGTGTCCATCCCGAAAAGGGGGGGGGAAGAACTACCCAAACAGGTGAAAAATAAAAAGAAAATGTCCATCTTGGACTGGGGGGAAAGGTGGAATGTCCATCCTGGAGGGACAGGGGGAGGGCGTGTCCTTGTCCATGTGAGTGGACAAAATACATACAACACCAATGAAAAAATATAATAATAATAAAATCCCTCCATGGGCTCATGAACATCACGGCACAGGTTTTTGCGGTGGCATGGGTGGACTGTGACTGTCATCCTGCGGTGGATCATCAAAGTGTCCATCTGTTCGTGGATCTGGGGCTGTCATGATGCCTACCCCCGGGCATCTGGACCTAGCCCATCAGCCCCGGAAGCAGGCATCCAGGCGTTTATTAAAACCTCAGCAGCCCCGGCTAGGGGCTATCTGGGTTCAGTCCTGGCGCTTTAGGCACCAGGCTCATAGTCATTACTTACCTCAGGCAGACCATGCTGCAATTGAATCCAGGCCAACGTGAAGCCTGGAGGGGACTATTTTACTACAGGGACTATTTTTTACTAGGATGTGGTTCTAGGGACTTCTTACCTGGGACTATTTTTGAGGCTGTTTAAACCATGCCCGATCAGCAACACACGCATCGCGTTATTCTGCATTAGAGCAGCGTAATGCTCACCGTGCCTGCAGCATCCTGTCTTCTGCCACGCCCGCCTCAAACCTGGACATCATCCTAAAAGAAAGGAAGATAAGAACAAGAATTTACCTTCTAATCTTCATCTGTTTCCAAACTCGCCGCACTTCCGAACTGGGAAAAAGACTTCAGAAATAAAAGCATCGCATCGCTAGCAGCAGCGCCCCGGCATACTTACCAGTTTTCATCTACACGGTCCAGCGCTGCTGCCATCATTTCGTCGCTGCATCCGTGGCACCTGGGAGAGACAAAGGATAACAAGGTGAGCCGGGTGCCAACAAAGACAATCAAAACAACCATATTATACTCACCAGAGTTACCGCCCTAGTCATCTTTCATCGGCATGCAACATCTTTAACACCGCACCTGTGGGAGGAAAAGACACTTGTTAAAGACATTTTATTTATTCTTTACCGGACAGCGCTGGGTAATACAGACTCTTACCAGCGCGCAACCTGCAGCACTTCAGGTGAACTCCTCTCGGTTCAAGCTGCAAGACAAAAGGGGGAAAATGAGTGAATAACTGACAATTGAACTCTATAGACATTATACTTACGGCTCCTTGCCACTTGCCACGGAGTCCAACACGTCTGGAACTCGCTCAAAATCTTCGAACCAGTGAAGCAACTGGAATTCTACGCGCCCCTGCATTCGGTGCAGGATGGAGAGCTCATCATTACAAACAATAAGGTGAGGGAGCAAAAGGGAATATCAGAGGTGCTTAGAGGGAACGAATTAAGAGAGTGTTTCCTCGCATCCACTGGGTGGCTAATTCCCTTTTCCTGCTTTTATGAAACTCCTTTTACGAATCAAGCAAACAAAGCTAGGAGGGCCGTTCCAGTCAGCTGTCTCAGCTCTACGAATAATGCTGGTGGAGACCGTGCAGTCCATTTCCGATCGACGCCCCCGTGGGAACCAGGTGAGCGTAACAGGGACCTTGTGACAGAAAGTATATTGTGCAGTGAAGCCCTCAAGCTCTCCATCTCATGGCAGTGGGAGTATATGATGCCAGAATTGTCTGCTTCTCGGCTTCTCCATGTAGTGCTGCAGACACATTAGATCATCCCGTCGACCCTAGATGCTGGTCTCCATGCCCAGTTTGTGGGAGAGCCTTGAGGAACGCATCTCAGCATGCAGCTGCTTCTCCAGGCCAGCCACCAGTTGCTGCAGATGTCCCTGAGAGACCAGATGCTCTGCATCACAGTCAGCAGGTGTGGAGATGCTCCTGGCCATCCGATGCATGTCTCCGGCCATGCAATGCATTTCCCCGGAAATGTCTTGCAACTTGTCACCATGCCGAATGGCGGCACGCAACATGTTCTGCTCCCAAACTGTCTCTCCTGCCTTTGCAAGTCCACCATGTGTGCATGGCCAACAGCGGTGGAATTCTAGGGTCAAGGCCCATTGCAGTGGGACCCCTGTTGTTGGCTGCAGGTCAGCAGTGTGTTGTTGGGTAGCAGTCCCAGAATCTCAGAGGAGTGCGATCCTACAGCTGTAACCACAGCGGATGTGGGGAACACCATTGACTGGACCTGTGAAGCCTGGTGCACCTACACAGAGTCAACGGCCACATCCGACCTGCCCATTGAGCCACCCTCCTGGTCCTTCAATGAATCATCCATACCAAGTTCTGCAATGTCACTTGCAGAGTCAGAAGAGTTTGAAGAGTCAGGATCATGACTGATGATTGTCTGTAGCACCTGTGGATGTTCATGGCATATAACACCACAACCTCCACTGGTGGACTGGTGGACTGACATATGACCTCCCCCTCTTCCTCCTCCTCCTCCTCTGCATCCGATGCACCATCACCTGTACATGGACAGAAAACATTATGAGTCATGAGTTCCTTGACAAACATGCACATGCACATTACAATGCAAAAAGACACAAAATGGCTGGACACACATGCATCACACAGTGTGACTTTTCACACTGAGCCATGCATCATGGATTAATGGTATTAGCAGACATGTGAAGTCATGTTTTCACTGATCCCCACATACATGCCTTTCATGTCAGACTGGTGATTTGAATGTAGAGCTCCATGATCAAAGTGTCAATTACAACACGCACATTCATGACATGCAAAGAAGACAGGTACACACATTGGTATCATTCATCCCCACACCCTTTCTCATGGGTTGTCTTCAGACAGTTCAATAGGAGATTACATGACTGTCCACCTTAGAATGCCGACACACCATCAGATTATTCAACCTATGTTTTGACTAGTGTTGCCCCATGCAATATACAAGTTAAGTGCATTCAACATAACCCCTACAACATAGGGCAGTGGTCTATGTATACTCCGACCCCGGCAGACTAGTCACAACGCAGTCTGTCAGTACAGGCAGCTGGGAAATGCATCCTGACAAGGCGTTTCGTAGGGACAGGTGACAGAACAAACACGCACCTAAGCAGCAACTGCTGTGTTTCAATATCATATATCGCATGCACTTGATGCATAATGGAAATTGGATGCGCCCATTAGTGTGGAAATGGTTCATTATATTGAGGAGGTATGATTTTGTATGACAGAGAGGTGTAGCTTGGTGATGATATGTGCCTGTCAGGGGAGCACATCATGGGGGCTTGCACTGTGCACATGTTTGGTTAGTGACAACCCTGCCTACACGTACTGGCACTGCTGTGAAGCCCAGTAGACAGTGATGTGTACTGTTACACAAACATGTGCCACGCATGGGAACCACAGAGCCACCTCCCCTAACACTGACCATGTGACACAAGTTTACAGGGAAGCAAACATGCATTGGCCATAGATGGCTAACAACTGCAGCCATCTGTACTACTACACATAAATGGTTTGGTTAACCATAATTATCCACACATACGATGCACACAAATGGCACTCACCAGATGTGTCCTCATAGGTCTCCAGGCCTCCCACGCCTTGCACCTGATCACTGCTAATGAGTTGACTCGTAGCCTCTTCAATTGGAGTCAGCTGCTCCTCCTCTGCTGGCCCCTCTCCAGTCGCCAGTGCAGAGGCCAGGTTGTCACTCAGCTTCTGCTTGGTCTTTCGCATTGGATTGTTCATCTGCTTGTGGACCTCTTTTGCAGGAGTATAGGTGCTGCCTGCAAAGCAGGACATCTAATGATGGTGATCCGTCACTTAATCGACAAGGATCTGAAGCGCCTCATCAGTGAAGCACTTCTTCTTCTGCTGACGCTTAACCTGTGCTGGTTCTTGGCATGGAGCTTCGTCCTGCTTTGCAAGATGTCGAGCTCTTGCTGGTGTTGGTTTACCTGTCGGCACCCAGCCATGTCCACGTACCGGTGCCGGGTCACCTGTGGGCTGAGGCATACCATGACCTCCTGGTGCTGGGGCAGATGTTTCCTCATCACGTCCCCGTCTTCTCCTTTTTCCGTTTGGGGCCTTACCACTCATGGTGCAGGCAAAAAGAATGAATGATAAGCACACCAATATATTGATCAAAGAAAAATAGAAAGGGAAGGGTCTACGTGTTGCACTACATAGATGAGTGGTCCAGCAAGGCACCCCAAGATGTAAAAAAAGCAGTATGCAATATACAGAGGCACGCCAATATTCAAGCAAATGCGTACATGATACCCGGAAAGCTTCTGAAAGAAGAAAAAAGTAGCATGCAATACCCAGAGGCACCCCAAAATCAAAAAATGCATATATGATCCAAAAGAAGAACGTGATACGCGATACGCAGAGGTACCCCAATAGGCAATAAGTGCATAGGTGATTAACCAAAAACCTCACAATTAACAAAAATACATGCTTGTATGCGCGGAGGCAACTCCCAAAAAGAAAAATGCGGGACACATAACTTGCAGGAAATGGCTTTTGTGGCAGCCCCAAATGCTGTCTGCGACACTCAATCACCCGTCTTCGTACCTTCTTGTGCACAACCAGTGATGCACGTCGCAACTTCTAAATATCGCTGTCACTACGTGTAGGTGTGCCACGTGCAGCGCGTACCACATAAGTTACGTGCTGAGCGACAGTCCTCTCATCTCCACGCTGCCTTGTTATTTGATGCCCTGGATCTAATTCCTCCTACCTGTGTGGCTTTTCTTTTGCCTCCCCCAGCCCTTTATTGTCTCCAACCCCCACCATCTGCAGCTGCCTATGATTTGTGAGTGTCTGCTGCCCGCTAGCATTGTCTCTGAGTGCCTGCTGCACCACCAGTGCCTGTTTGCTTGTGGTTTACCTATGAAGCTCTGTGACCACCTCTACTGCCGATAAGAGACTTCCACCCTGCTGTACCTCCACCACCACTCCACAGCACGTCAGGACCCGGCTGTTCCAAACCTGCCTCAGGGGTTTCCATGTCTGGTCCATCCTCCTCTCCATCGTGGGGCACCCCCAAGGTGAGGCAGAGGGCTGTCAACCTCACCCCCAAAGAAGTTGGAATCCTGCTGGATAAGGTCCTGATGTACTTCGATGCCCTCTACAACCGAGCAACACAGCTTCCGAAGGGCAGACATATGAAGATCTGGCAGGACATCACGGCTGTCATCAACGCGGAGGGGGGGGCTGCATTCTGGACCATCGACACTGTCAAAAATCACTGGGAGGACCTGAAGCTGCGGAACCAGGAGACGGCGAAGGCCATCCTCAAAGCAGGTGCCACCGTGGAGGTGCACTGTTCAGGTGGCTATTGGTGTCACCCCTTCAGCTCTGTGTCCTGGAGACCTTCTACCCAGCGCTCCACTCCCAGATCCCTCAGTGGAAGTCACGTCTGGATGCTGCTGGTGAGTAGCCATGTTGTCCACTGCATTACATTATGCTTGTGTTCTGCATGGGTATGTATAATTGCAGGTTCTCACTCACTGTGTGTTCCACTGCTCTGCACCAGTATGCAGCCTCATGCTGTTGCTGTGTTTATGTGATGCCAGGCATGTGGCAATGTGGCCAAATGTGGGTGTGTGCACTGACAGTATGTGTGATTGTGTGCACTGGTACTTATGCAAAATGAGTTGATGAGTATGTGTGACTATATGGGTAAAGCGACAGCGTGTGATGTTGGGTGCATGTGAGGAACATACACGCACATGAACTGTATGGATCACACATCATCTATTGAACATTGGTTCATCCACACTCAGTAGCTGAGTAGGACACATGTGTGTGTCTGTCTGGAATTGGCATGTGGGTGCATCGCCCTCTCATAGACTGCAGTGTGTTCTGTCAGACCAACGCATGAATGACCATGGATGACATGTGATCATGACATTTCTTAGTGCTACAGGCATCACCATAGGTTCTTGGAGGTCACTAATGGGTGCCTGTACGTGTTGCATGTGTTATGCTCAATATTACATGATGTGTTCATGTTGCAATGTGTAATGGGATGTAGGAGTGACCATGCAGGTGTCATTTGACATCTTCACCCAGTCGCCTGACTATGGTGAGAATGTTGAATCCATGGCTGTCAGATTTCCCAGCCTGTCTATGCAAGCAGACAAGGTGTTCTTGCGAGACAAGCTATATTGGAACAGAGACAGGTGCATTTCCCATGGACATGCCTGTATGTCCAACTTGGATCACTTTTTTAGCCTTGGTGTAGTGACATGTTCTTTGTTGGTTGCATGTGTATGTGGACACACGTTAATGTGCTGGGTGGGCACGTGCATGTATCATGGTTCGGAATCATCTTTGTACCTACACTTGTGTCTCACTGTTATTGCTATTTGCATGGGTGTGTGTGTGGGGGGCAGTTGATGGTTGACTCATGCTGAGTCCATGCTACTATTTATGCTGTGTTTGTGACATATGCATTGTCAATGTTGATGACTCATGTCTATGTGCTTTGTCACCTTTTCCACAGTTGCTGCAGCTCGGTGGAGAGGGCCCCACCAGGGCTGTGGAGCATCGGAGCAGGGACAGAGCCTCCAGGCACAGGCACAAACCACAGCCATGCATGATCGAGTCATCTTCTTTCAAGGACGATGTGGCTGTGGCAGAGCCCACTCCATCGGGTGTGACTGCTGGGGGTAGGTCCGAGGAGTTTGTTGTCGTGGGGGGCTGTTCAGCAGCGGTGGGACAGGGCGATGCCACACAGGTGCCAACTAGGGTGGAGGGCTCTCTGGAGGCTTCAGGGGTGATGGGGGTGCATGTGGCGGAGGAGGCCGTTGCAGGCCAGCCCATGGGCTCATGTGTGGGCATCGTGGAGGGTGTTCAGGCTGCACCCATGGCACAGGAACATGAGGATGTACAGTCCTCCATGGTGGTTTCTGCACAACCTCCTGTCCCTGTGCCATCTGCTGCAGCAGTGACTGCCTTCTGTGATGCTTCCACCCAGACTGTGGCCCCATTTGGGGATGATGAGGCCATCCAAGAGATAGTGTAGCACCTGCTGGTGGGTATTGCCAGGTGGACGGCTACCATTTGTGATGCTGTTCAGTTTACGCATGTGGATCACCAACAGCATCACAAACAGATATCCGTCGACCTGGCACAGTTGGCAACTGTACTACTATTGGGTGGTCTCTGCAGGCTGGCCCATGCAATGGCCCCCTCCACCACTTACAACTCTGTGTCCCTGTTGCACTACACTGCAGCTTCTGTGTCAACTCCCAACATGGCCCCCTGTGCACCAGTCGCACCGCCACCCAGTCTGCATGTGCCCCGATCCCTAGTTGAGGTGGAAGTTCCTACATCGGCAGCAGAGGTGGTCACTGCGCCAGCCCAGCAGCCCACACAGGTACAGGCAATGGTAGTGCAGCAGGCAATTGAGGGCAGTGCAGGTGCTGTACTCCCCCAACAGCAAGTCAGCTGGTCAGACGGAGTCATGACCTACGGCACTCACTCCAAAGCAACAGCAGATGGTAGCTGTGTGGAGGCGAATTCTACAGGGCATTGTCACCCAGAGGAGGAAATATTACGCCCATGTGCGTACATGAGCCAGGGGTCCGGATCAACCTGGCAAACCTGGTTTCTGCCAGGTTAGGTTATACAAGGCAGCTGGAGGTTGGGCGGCAGCGGACACAGGATGCAGTCATCTGGAGGGCAAGGGCTGAGGTAGATAAGCAACGGGCAAGGGGACAGGCAGCCATCCGGGGGAGTCCTGCAGGGCAGAGGGCTACTTTCTGGACACTCTGCAAGCCACCCAGGAACATATGGAGGCCCACTTGCAGGAAGGGGATGTTGAGGTGGAGTCGGCCCTGCTGGAAGCCCTGTCTGACATCCAATCGGACTAGCCCACTGCCATTATAAATAGTTCATTCATGTTTGGTTTTATTTTTGACTTTCAGTACATCCTTGGACATGTTCCCTTTCCCATTTTTTATCTGTACATAGTTTGAATACAGGTTTTATGTCATTCAAATCACACTTGTTGCAGTCTCTTTGTCCATGTGCACCTTTATTTTTATTATGTGCTCAGATTGCAAGGGTCGAATGGATGTGATGTGCGTTGGATCCTCATTGTGTGTGTGTGTAGTGGTGACTGTGATGTCGGCTGGGGGACATGTATGCATGCTCCTGGTGTGTGATTGATGTGTCATCCGTGCTCAGTGTACATGGGTGGCCTCTTGTTGATGTGGGGTGGTGCTGTGATTTTCTTTATCATATTTCTGTCAGGTTTGTCATACACATGTGTCACTTGCCTACTTTAGTGCTTTGAAATACATGCAGGTTGTTCTTCAGGGTACATGATGGAGATGTGTGTGTGTTAGTGACATGGCATGTTTGTGATTGCACTACATTGGTTAATATGTTTATATGTGTTTGTTGAAGTATTGTGTTTTGTCAGTGCCTGACATGTTTGAATTCTTTGGATTGACATGGACATGCAGTGCACATGTAGGAATGTGTCCATTAGACAGCTTGAGGTGGCACTTGCTGTTTATCTGTCATCATTCCTTTTGCACGGTCACTGTGTGGTCAGTGTTGTGTTGTCTTTTGTTGGTGTTGCTTGGAATACGTTTTTGGGGTGTGTTTGCACTGGTATGCATTCAGGGTTGGTTGTGTTGATGTGTGATGTCTGTGTCTGTGCTCTCTCATTGGGGATGTATACACACATGTTCATGTGTTTTGACACATGTTCCATTCAGTTTATTTGTGTGTTGTGTCTAGTGATGGATCATTCACCTCTGCACATTGGCTACTGGAATTATGGTTTATTGTATGTTGGGTGAATTTCAGGTCCACTGATGATTTGGGGTTCCTTTGAAACGTGCTTGTCGATGTGGAAGTGCAGACACTTATTTCATTGTTGTGGGTATTTTTCATTGTGTGTGTTCAGTTACACCCAACCATGCACTCACATCTGCAATCAACCACTGCCTGCTCTCATTTCATTCATCACCTCTGCCACTGGAATGCAGATGAGTCCCATGATTATTGGTTCAGTGTAGCTGATACTCTTTGTGTTATTCCTGAGTCCAGGGACGTCATTTCACCAAAAATGCCATCACACAACCCTTGACCTCTGCTGACATCCCAGAAAGTGATGTTATTTGACCCCAACCCAAAGTGACATCGCGGGATGGACAAAACAGGATGTGGCTTCACATAGCATTGTTCCTAAGTGCACTACAAAAAATATGGTTACGATATCACTGTAATGTGATATACATTTCATACAAGAATGGATCACCATATGTATCATTAATATCAGTATATCAAATATACAGGCCTATATTACCAAACTACTCTGGAATGCAAGCAGACGTCCACGGCCAAATGATAATCATGTCCTATTGTACAGCACTTGTGCTTAAGCGCTTTATATAGAACAAATACACATACAATAGCACCCGAACTGGGTTGGTACTCATTTATCAACCTCAGAAGGATGAAAGGCTGAGTTGGCCTTGCCGGGATTCGAACCTGCAAATCACACACACATCGCAGCAGCAAGCACTCAACCCACCTAGATATCTTACTGGCTATACCTATCTTTCCTGCTATAGTAAAATGAGCAATTACTTGTCGGACTTTTCTCAAATTCAGAAAAAATTACACTCTGTAGTGGATACCATTAAACTGGTAACTGAGATTTAACAGCAGACCAGTTAATCAGCAGGTCTGCTGCAAAGTTCTCCATATGTCAAGCATGTGTGGATCTACTTTTCAGGCTTCAGCGGGTGGCAAAATACATACCATTGGGAAGGTTTATAACTGTGAATTAAAGAATTTGGAGTAGCTCAGGAAAAGCAGCACACTCACACGACATCCCATACTCTGGGCACTCATTACCTCATCCATGCAAACAAACATCCTGAACAACATGCAATGAAGATAGGAAAGATAGAAACATTACAACACAGCATTAATTCTGTCACAATGAAATCAAGAGCCACTTTATGTGCGGTGGTCAAACATTTCTACACTGTGCACAAGCTTTTAGGCATAAGGATTGTGTCAAGTGACCGCGCACACCAAGATGGAATATCTGGTGATCACCGTAACAGAGACAACGACAGATAAAAACATGCTATAACTGCAACTAACGCAAAGCAAAATACATAGTCCGAAATGGATGCTTATTCTACTCCAAATGCTTTTTAGAAGTTGTCGTCTGCATTGTGAATTTGAGCTGTTTAACAACAGACTAAATCAGCGGCTCAGCCCATGAAGTGTGCCCGAAATAAAGCTTTAATGAGTCTAGCAATTATTGTATAGAATTCTAGAAAGACAAATTATTTGGAATGCCTTTTCTTTCCTATTTAGCATCACTGCTTAAAGTGTTACACTTGTGGAACCCCCTGTTTTTTTTAAGAGGCCTGAACAAGAAAGCCAGCCCCTCCAGAAACAAAGAGCCACATGGCGCTGGGTACAGCCCATGAGCTTCAATTTTTGTAAAGAAAAATGTTTTTCTTTTTTCTTAGGGGTAGCAAGGGAGACCTCAGGGGTCACAGATGCAACCCCTAAATGACGTGCCTGCCTGAGTCACAAAGACTCTGGCATGCTTCACATCACTCCCTGACAGGCCTGCTCTGCTTTGGTCACTGGCCTCGACTTTGCCACCAATACCTACCTGTCTTCTTTAGCACAGGCTGGAATGCACCCAGTCATTTTTCATGATTAGGCACATTCAGAGATTCCTTGGACTTCTGTCCTCCATGGGCATTCACTTGCAGTGATTTGAGGACATTGCAATGGCACAAAGACACAATTAAATGTGCAACTTTGCACTGCAGTACCATGTCACATGTACATTGGGTGGTCACAGTGTAGGTGGGGCAACGGTGTGCTATCCTGTCGATGTGCAGACAAGTGTGGTCCACCATGGAGTAATGGCATTTGATACAATCCAGAATTCAACAGCAGTGCTCCCAGTTAATCGCGTTGGAGGGTGATATGTGGCAGGTACACTTCATGGTGGTGACGGCCAGATGGGTTGAGGTGAGTTGAAGATTACAATTGGACTGGCAAGGGGGAAGACTAGTAGGGAGTTGTTGGGGGTAGGGGCGGAGGTCAAGGGGTGTGGGGAGTGGGCTGTCTGTCAGGGGGTGAATGAGGGTAGTGGCACAGATAAAGGGGGTGTTGGGAGAGGGGTGTACTGTCAGGGGGATGCCTGGGGGTAGTGGCAGAGGTCAAAGAGGTGTGGGCAGGGCCTGTACTGTCAGGGGATGCCTGGGGGTAGTGGCAGAGATCAAGGGGGTGTGAGGAAGGGGCTGTACTGTCAGGGGGATGCCTGGGGATAGTGGCGGTGGTCAAGGGAGTGTAGGGAGGGGCCTGTATGATCAGGGGGATGCCTGAGAGTAGTGGCGGAGTTCAAGGGGGCATGGGGAGGGGGTGTACTGTCAGGGGGATGCCTCTGGATAGTGGCAGAGGTTTGGGGGTACTGTCAGGGGGATGCCTGGGGGCGTGGAAGAGGTAAAAGGTGCGAGGGGAGCGGGTGTAATGTCAGGGGAATGCCTGGGGTGGTGGTAGAGGTCAAGGGTGTGTGTGGTGGGGGTGTACTGTCAGGGGGATGCCTGGGGGTAGTGGCAGAGTTCAGGGGGATGTGGGGAGGGGGCTCTACTGTCAGGGGGAGGCCTGGGGTAGTGACAGAGATCAAGGGTGAGTGTAGAGGGTGCTATACTGTCCGGGGGAAACCCGGGGGTACTGGCAGAGGTCAAGGGGGTGTTTGTGGGGCTGTACTGTCAGGGGGATGGCTGGGGGTAGTGGTGTAGGTCTGGGGGTGTACTGTCAGGGGGAGGCCTGGGATAGTGACAGGGGTCAAAGGTGTGGGGAGGGGGCTGTACTG
This sequence comes from Ambystoma mexicanum, assembly GCF_040938575.1. Classification (NCBI taxonomy): domain Eukaryota; kingdom Metazoa; phylum Chordata; class Amphibia; order Caudata; family Ambystomatidae; genus Ambystoma; species Ambystoma mexicanum. Next base: position 197,863,605 of record NC_090926.1, on the reverse strand, counting down.
TTGAGCGAATGTGTGAGGGTAGTGGCAGAGGTCAAGGGGGTGTGGGGAGTGGACTGGACTGTCAGGAGGATTCCTGGGGGTAGTGGCGGAGGTCAACAGTGTGTGTAGAGGGGGCTGTAGTGTCAGGGAGATACCTGGGGGTACTAACAGTGGTCAAGGGGGTGTGGGTAGTGGGATGTACTGTAAGGGGGCTATCTGGGGCTTGGGGCAGAGGTGAGTGGTGGTGGTGTCATAACTTGAGGGGGCTGCTATGACTTAGCGGAGTAGTCCAGCAGTTTGGGTGCCTTAACTTACAGGCTGACAGTCCGCAGTTTCTCCGGGTTACCACCTTGATTTACGGGGTTTGTGCGCAGTTTCAGCAGGTTGTAACCTTAACTTGCAGGGTGACGGTCTGCAGTTTCACCGGGGTGCAGCCTTTACTCACGGGGTGATGGTCTGCAGTTTCACCGGGGTGCAGTCTTGACTTACGGGAGGTTGTGTGCAGTTTCGCCAGGGTGCAACCTTAATTTATGGGGAGACGTTCCGCAGTTTCACTGGGGTGCAGCCTTGATTTACAGGCTGACAGTATGCAGTTTCTCCAGGGTGCAACCTTAACTCACAGGGTGATGGTCCGCAGTTTCACCAGGGTGCAAACTTGACTTACGGGGGGTTGTGTGCAGTTTCGTCAGGGTGCAACCTTAATTTATGGGGAGACGGGCTGCAGTTTCGCTGTGGTGCAGTCCTGACTTAAGGGGTTATGGTCCGTAGTTTTGCCGGGGTGCAGCTTTGATTTACAGGGGTACGCACACAATATCACCAAGATGCAGCCTTGACTTACGGGTTGACAGTCTGGAGTTTTGCCAGGATGCAGCCTTGAGTAACGGGGTGACGGTTCGCAGATTCGCCGGCAGGACTGGACTGGCCCACCGGGAGACCGGGACTTTCCCCGGTGGGCCTCAGGAAATAGGGCCTCTTTTTTCTTGCTTGGTGGAGAAGGGATACATAAATACATTTTCATTTGGTACGACCCGAACCAGCCAGGCCAGCCTGGGTGGTTCACTAGTCACTGGCTGTAGGCTGCTGCATTTCTTCTCAGCGCTGGGGCCGTGCTGGTGCGTGGCTCGCACCTGCACATTTGTGGGAGGCACCACCCGAGGCCAGGCATCAACCATCCGCACGTGCACAAGCCCCGGGCGTAGTGTGACATGCGCAGCGCAGGTGCAGGCAGCCTGTGCCTCCTGTGCCGAGTGAGTCTGCTGACCCTGCTGTACTTAGAGCGAGCATGAAATGCTGCTCCCAGTCCGCAGACGAGGGCAAGGTGAGTTCAGTCAGCACTTGCGGGTGCTTGCTCCTGGCCTGCTGCTTTTGTGTATTCACTTGAACCTCTAGTGCGAATATATGTTTATTTGGGACGGGAGCGGGAGCTGGACGGACTAATCACTCTTTCCACTTCCCTCGCAGTCGTACACATGGTCTAGCGCCATGATTGGGCACAGCCTCTTGTAACCCCCTTTCTGGCGGCCCGGTATGTACCATTGGGATTGTTAACTTACTCGTCTGTGCAGTGGCGTGGCAACACATGTGAGCCGTGGCCTGACCCCCAGCCCACCGTTGTTAAGAAGTAAAAAAACATGATATATAAGTGACGTCCATTAACGTGTTTTATTGAGAACCCTAGCGTTCGCTGGCATGTTGAATAGAGGCAAAGTTCCTTTAGGTGCTGCATTGTTTTATTGGGAGCCAGACAGGTGCGGTACTTTGAAGCTAAACAAAACATGAACCAGCCTCTTGTAGTGTCATCCGGTATTTGCAGTAATGTGTTAGGTTGAGAACCACTGTGCACTACGGTATTGCACTGATGTCCAGCGAGTTCATGTTCTTATTCTGGGAGACGGGAGTGCTATCATTGTGTGTCTTTCTGGGAGTCAGAGGACGCATTCACATGCAGTGTGTTCCTATGGTAGTCAGCGGGTGCACTAGTGTGGTCTATTGGGAGCTAGAGAGTGCACTAGCCTGGTCTGCTAGGTGCTAGAGAGTGCACTAGCCTGGTCTGCTAGGTGCTAGAGAGTGCACTAGCCTGGTCTGCTAGGTGCTAGAGAGTGCACTAGCCTGGTCTGCTAGGTGCTAGAGAGTGCACTTGCATGTTCTTAGTGGTACCATGCAGTGAAGTCCCCCGATCTGTAGGAAGCCCATTAATGTGTCTGTTGGAACAAAGCTGTGGTATTGCGTTAGCATGTTTGCAAAGGATGCACGTGCAAAGTCATCCCAAGGGTGAGACAGCAAGACAGCATACTTTTAGGGTGACTTTCCATTTCAACAGCAGCTTCAAAGCATGTTGTGCTTGCTTGTATGCACACGTTGCGGGGACTCTCGTGTTGATTGGCTTACTTTACGACAGTCTGGGGACGTTTAAATATGCTGCTTTGAGCCTCATGATGGGAGCATTGTACTGTGTTAAGAGTTTCTGGGGCTTCAGGGTGGCACTAGAGAGGACCCCTGGAGTGGACAGTTTAGCAGGGGTCTGCTGCCTGCAACCTGTGGCTCTCCAGAGGTTTTGGACTACAACTCCTTTGATCTCTCACCATTGACTATAATGGATGGGGCCGAAAGGAGTTGTAGTTCAAAACGTTTGGAAAGTCAAGTTGCAAACCCCTGGTTTAGGGGGAAAGAATGGGAGAACTCGAAAGAAATCCCTGGGTGCCTGGTGTGTTTTAGGGAGCGTTTGTGTGTGCGTTCATCTGAATTCATGAACTGGTGTTCACTGCACTTTGTCAGCATTGAGGTGAATATTTGTGTCAGTCTCCGCTAAACACCAGCGTGGAGCCTCCTGCAAAGCACACGACTGCGCAACCAGACTCAGTTAAATCGGTCGTTGATGTCTTGTGAATTGGAAGACAGTTTTAGAGTTTACAACAGGGCATACCATCTGCCTCCCTGTCCACCCTACTACAATATATACCCAAAAGGTGCCCACGAAAGGCTCAACATCCTGTAAATATGCATTATGCGATCCATGGAGGGCCTTCTTCTTGTCTCCATCTCCATGGGTGCCTCAGCGTTAACTTAAATCTTGATGCACCACTAGAATCCGGTCCAGGCAGTGGGAAATTGCATCTTTAACCAGCACACAATCAAACACGAATCAGAATAAATCCTATGTAATTGAACAGGTAGTATTAATTAAAAAGATTTTATTAACCTGGCTGTCACCCACTGGGGTCTAGTGGACATTTTATCTTCTTCAACTGATCAATCTGCCCACTATAAACCAGTGCATACATATTCATAAATCTACACATCTGTTGTAGCCTATCAGCGTCACTCATTTGGACATTAAAAGCATTCTAATCCGAGTCAAAAAGGTGAAACGAGCAAGGGTAAGAAATACACCCCCTTTGCCGCATGTATGGTGCTGAATGAGAGCCCAAACTCTCAATACGGATTTTACCTTAACCAAAAGCGCAACATGCAATCACGTTGTCATTGGCGAAGTGGAGCCACTGATAAGCGTACCACCATGGTTGAATGCACAGGCGCTGAGCCACTTTGTCGGGATACTGCAGGTGCTTCATTGGCATGACTCACTGATCTCATACCAAGTCAACCTTTTTGTTAGTTTTGGCTAAAGTGCCACCTATCCACTGAAACTATTGCATTAGAGTACAGCTAAGGAGAAATAGCATATGAGGCGGAACACAAAGTTTGTACATGTTGTTTGGTTATTTACCCACCCATTGACTGCCCATTGACATGCTAATCCCAGGACCATTTCCACCTGCTTTTTGCCCCTCTCCATCCAAAACACATCCTTCCGGGATATATTTGAGCTAGCTTTATCAAACCTTATCATCAAACCTTGTGTTTAAAGTGCCTGCCAGTGTTTTCTCAAAGCAGTCTTCCGAGAGTTAATGACTTCATTGGAACTGTAAAAGTACACTGGTGAAAAAGAAATGTCAACCAGGTCTGGCTTCAGCCACTCGATTTAGAAGCACACTGAAGCCCTGTTAAAAACAAGCATTGGCAAAGCTAACAGTTTGAGCTTGTGTACATATTAAGCATTCAGCAGGCAGTGCTATTATATGCCCATGTACTCTCACCACTGTGCAGCTGCTACCATCAATGGACAGTTAATCCCATTACAGCAGTGCCTGGCAAATGCCTTTCCCATGCCTACACAAAAGCCAATATTGTTGGCATTGCCAATGCTTGTTTAAGAATGCTTTTTATCTGTTTGCCCTTTCCAGCACGGGAATAGGATGAAATGGGTTAGTGATGCATGTTGTCTGGCACCTTTAATACTGGATTAATTTGTTTTTCTCATTTGCATGTGTAACGTTCCAGGTGCCTCCATCATTGAAGATCTACTTTTAGAGATCATACATGTATTTAAAACATGACTTTTTAATCCATATATGTTTAAAATGCTTTAAATGCAGTCATTTTGGCCAATATTAGTCAACATTGTTTGGGGGGATACTCCCAATAACCTCATAGAAGGTTTGGGAACAAACGCTGCGCTCGCTCGTTCGGTAAATTATGGGGCCACTTTGAAAAAAATGTCCAGGGCCACTTTTGGTTGTCAGTCCGGCCCTGTTCGCCGGGGTACCGCTTTGACTTATGGGGGTTCAAACACAGATTCACTGGAGTGCAGCCTTGACTTACGGGTGGATTGCGCGCAGTTTCACCACGATGCAGTCTTGAATTAAGGGGGAGCCGCGTGCAGTTTCACCAGGATGCTGGATGATGGGGCAAAGGTATGCACAAAGGTTGTAATTTGGCAATGATTTTTGTTTGCGTGGGGGCGGGTTGTGTGCATTCCAGCTGCAACTCGATTTTTTTTTTGCGCATCCGATTACTCTACGCTTTCAAATACATTAATACGTGGAACGTGCAAAGAAATGTTTGCGCGCATGCAGGCGCAAAGTTTTTTTGAGACGCACAATTCTTTGCAAGGTCTTTGTGCTTGTTCTACAAATCCCGCTCTTAGAGTGCTATTGCCCATCTGGCAAGCTATCCATGCGCAGCTGAGCTGTCATGGTTGTAACTATGGAGTGGCTTACGCTTTTTCTTGTTGTGTGACCAGATAAACATCTCTGGAGAATTGAGAATTATGTCAGTCAAAAATAACAACTTTCCTTTTCTATCTACGACGAGAGCAGCACTTCAATCAAATGTCACAGTTATGTATTTGTGTGAAGGAATTATAAAGCACAACGCATAGCTAGGATGCAACAGAGCCCTGTACATAGACGACGCACCAAAGATGGAATGGACAAGAGGAGTTGGGAAGGCGGGACAGAGGGTGACAATTAGGGTTAAGTGGAAATCAGCAATTGACGAGAGATGTTCTTTTAAGAGTAAGATCCTCTGGTCCTTCCTAAAGTGTAGGCTGGAGTGGCCGAGTCTTATCTACATTGGTAATTTGTTGCTGAGAGAGGGTGCAGAGCAGGAGAAGGCGTATTCGGCTCTTCCCCCTTGCAGTGTTTTGTTCCGTAGCTGATGCAGAATGTCTTCAACATGAGACATGCCTGCAGAAGTAGTCAGTGCAGGTGCTGGACGATGGGGGTGATGTGGCTGCATTTTCTTAGTCCTATGATGAGGTGTGCTGCAGTGTGCTGGGTGGCTTTTAGAGGGGCCACAGTGGTATCTGGGACCTTTGGGAGTAGGGCATTACTACCATCAGAGCAGCAGATGGGCTGGGCTTGGACGGCTGCTCCGAAACTCAGGGCAGGGATATAAGGCTTGACCTTGAAGAGGAGAACAAGCTGATGCCATGGTGATATTTATTTTGAAGCAGACGACACAGTCAACAGTGAAGCTGAGAGATTTGCCACTGCGTAAGAGTTAAAGGGTTAATCTGTAGAACTTCATGTCATTCAGCCATTTCTTGACTTGGGCATGAATGATGGGATTTCCAAAGAGATTGAATTTAGTCTTTGTGGGTGTCAATTCCGCATTTGCGGATACATGCAATACATCAGGGACGTCATTTCACCAAAATGCCAGGGGTAGCGGAAGTGACATCACACGACCCTTGGCCCCCCTGATGACATCACAGGAAGTGGTGTCATTTGACCCCACCCCTAAGTGATATTGCGGGAAGCAATGGAACACGACCTTTCACTCGTTGACAAAACAGGAAGTGGCATTACATAGCATTGTACACTATGAAAAATATGGTTACGATATCACTATAATGTGATGTACTATTACACGAGAATGGATCGCCATATGTCTCATTAAGATCAGTGTGTATAGGCCCATATTACCAAATTACTGTGAATGCAAGCAGACGTCCATGACCAAATGATAATGATGTGCTATTATATAGCACTTACACTTCATCGCTTTATATAGAAAAAATATACACCCAATATCTCCCAACCTGTGTTGGTACTCATTTATCGACCTTAGAAGGATGAAAGGCTGAGTTGAGGCGTTTAAGAACAGACTAAATCATTGACTCACCCCCTGAAGTGTGCATGAAATAAACCTTTAATGAATCTAGCAATTATTGTATAGAATTCCAGAAAGACACATTATTTGGTATTCCTATTCTTTCTTATTTAGGGTCAGTGCTGAAAGTGTTAGACTTGTGGCACTCCTGTTCTTATTTTTCTTCTTTTTTTTTAAGGGGCCTGAACAAGAAAGCCAGCCACTCCAGAAGTAAAGAGCGCGTTAAAAAAAAAAAGACATTTTTTTTTTTTAGAGGTCGCAAGGGAGACCACAGAGGTTGCGACCTCTGGTGACCCCTAAATGATGTTGCTGCAACACATGAAATATAAACGACACAGTAAATGAAACCCAGGAGCCAGAATCGTAGTTGTAACTTCTTTAATGATAATCAAATTGGTGCGTGAGGATTTAACCCCGCCTCTTAATTGCAGGGTGGGCTGCAACCCACAACAACAATGGAAAGGGGACAGGTGCTCTGTGTTCTGCAGTGCTATGGGTATAGAGAGAGGGCACTACAGTGGGGATGTATTTCAGGTAGGCGCTTGACATCCAAGCTTAGATTAAGGGGCCAAGAAAATGCTGAGTCAATGGGTGTCATAGATGCAGAATCAGAACCATACATATGTGCTGATATGGCCATGAAGAACCCAAATTAGAGAGACAATGTCACTGCACAGTCAATGAAGATAATGAAGATATTGTCTCCTCAATCAAGCATGTCTGTATTGAATTATGATGTGGGATTCTTATTTTCACCTAAATGTGCCTCTCAAACACCATCAATGCTATTGTGGGTTGAAAAATAATGAAAAAACCTTCTACCTAAAATGTGAGAGTTTGAAAGATAATTTCTGCTTAGTCACACGTACCACAGCACCACTCAGCAGCAATCCCTAGAAGGTCACCTCCAGTTCAGAGCCACTGAGTAATGCAAATTAGCTCTAAAATAAATCATCTTTATCTTAGCAAGTGTATTTTATGCATAGCTCTATCACCCAAGACAGGTAGCTCTTAATGATGCAGACAACCATAATTGCATTTCACCCTCTTTAGGATCATCAGCATGGTATGGTGTCTGACATCCCTGTACCTTTAGTTAAATGCCCAGGTAGTTTGTGGTCGCGCCATGCAGCCAATAGGTTGAGGTACCAGCTGAGGACCCGGGAGGCACCCACTTGGCTGCAATTGGGTACACTAGTTTTGGCCACATAATATTGAAGGACCCTTAGAAGAAATCCAATCAAGGAAAAACACTGCAGGCAATTCCAAGGTGGGCGGGTGAGGGTAGATGGAACGGGACTCCTTCACGCCCTGTAACAGGTTCTTTGCCTTTCCCCCCAGAGAAAACCCAGTACAGAGCCTGAGGAAGCGTGCGCGCTCATATTGGTGGCTTTTGAAAGCAGATGTTCTCTTCACATGGGTGTCTCCCACAAAGGCGTGGGCTTCACATTTAATAACAGCTTTCCTGTCTGTACGTATAATGGCTCACTGTCCAAAGCCTCTGGTTGTGAACACGGAATGCTCTGGGTTGGGCAGGGGGGCATCCGCATTCACTCCAGTCCATTCCAGTATTTTTGAGAACTGTTTATGGGAGTATTGGGGCCCCCCTGCCTCCGCCTTTCAGATGAGGAAGTACTGCTGTGTGGCCGCCATTTCACAGCTGTGGGAAGTTTCTTTTCGGCTTTTCCTAAAAGTAAGTTAGTCTTGGAAGCAGAGTCATCATATAAATTATGGACCTTGATTTGTCGGTATCAGAGAGGGTGGGGGCGCTGGGGCTTAGGCTCAGAAAAGGGAGAGGGTGAGATTCACAGCGGCCGATTGATGTCGCCGATTATCAAGGAGTTGAAAAAAACTCTAGCTGTTTAGCGGCCGAGTATATCACTCTTTGAACCCATATTACAGGAGGTGGGCTGCGGTAGATAGGCATGCCAGAGGCCCTCCAGCATTCTTTAGCACTCAAATCACGCGAGAGGCGGCGAGAACAAAGGATGGGACAGGGGGAAATGGGAGCATGAGATGAGTGGCGTACAAGAGAGATGGGAGGAATACAGGAATGAACGCAGGGAGGGTGAGGGTGGAATGCAGGGAGTGGGAGAAGAAGCACGAGGGGGTAGAGAAGAGAGACACCTGGGGCAGAATGAAGTATAAAGAGTGTGTCGGGAAAAAGAGCAGTAGATGTTGGAAAGAGAGGGAGGAAGAGTCGGAGAATTCAGAGAGCCTATTGAAGAAATGGATGGGGTGAGAGTGGCAATAGATGGGGAGTTGAAGAAAGAAAAGGTAGGAGAAGCAAATGAGCAGGAAGGGAGGTACTGTAGCAAACTTTGCAAAGACATAGAAAAGTGTGGAGGGAACCGGTAGGGAGAGTAGAAGAAAAGCAGAGATCAGTGGGAGACGTTGAATTACAGAGACTAAGAAAAATAGAGAGACGGGAAGTGGGTGGTCTGCAGAGAGTGAGAGTTTTGAAAATTAACTGGACGTGTGGGGGAGTATGGAAGAAACAGAAAACATGGGAGGGAGAGTTAGTGGTGGAAGAGGGAGCTGTGAGAGAAATAGACAGGGAGAGGGAGGAAAAAGGCGAAGAGATGGAAGAATGGAAGAATCGAGATTGGGAGGAGTGTGTGCGAGACCTGCATTGCCTCTGGGTTTTGCCTGGGAAACTCTGGGTGTTTACGCTCTTCTTCAGGTCTCCATTGAAGTGAATGGAATCTCTGGGATTTCTGTAAGTCCCAGCAAATTTGCCAACGCCTCCAAACCTGTGGGTGTAGGTTGTCTGTGGGCCACAAGTAAACTCGGTAATCAAGAAATGTTTCTTCCTCTTGCGAGCAGCAAAAAGGATCCTACCGTTCCTGTCATTCGCCAACAAAATACTTACCATCATCGCTCTGATCATGTCCAGAGTAGACTATGCCAATAGCCTATACCTGGGCATGCCCGAACTACTTCTAAAAAAACTGCAACGCATACAAAATGCAGCAGCCAGACTCCTCCTCAAGCTACCCAGAAGAGAACACAACACACCCGCGCTAAAAATACTACACTGGCTACCACTGAAACAACGAATAAAGTTCAAGGCTATGCGCATCACCCACAGAGCAATACACAAATAAGGCACAGAATTCCTAAGCGACAAACTACGCCTACACCAACCGACAAGAACACTAAGATCAAGCACGACATACGCCTGGAAGCAAAACCCTACAACAGAAAAAAAACTTGGAGTATCGTCCTTCTCTCACCAGGTACCCAAAACCTGGAATGACCTACCTAAGAATATACGGAATACAACAAACCACCTAGCATTCAGAAAACTCCTCAAATCATGGCTCTTCAAAGCGTAACCACAACGGAGATGCACTAGAATGCCCAGACATTAAAACAATGACGAAAATAACTCCAACCTCGACCACTCTCAAATTGGACAAACACTCAAATCAAATAACCAACCATTCGACAGAGCATAAGACATCATGGAAAATAGCCACAAAGGAAGGCTGCAGAGACTGACCACATACCTAGACGAAAGCCCCAAGTGACTCTCCCACTCGTACATACCGGACCAACATATCCAAACCGGCAGACGCATCTAGATAGACGTTGGCCTGCTTCGCATCTGGATAGGATCGATTGAAGGATAACATGCCCACGCCCAGAAAAAACGTGAATGCTAACATGTGCCACACCTAGAATTCTGAACACCGGCCTGCGTGGCGCCCAGTGGAGATGCTCACACCTGGATGGGTCTCTAGACACTAGCCTGCGCCGCATCTAGATGGGGGTGTAAGGGTTGGCATGACCACAACTGGATGGAGTCCTAATCATCGGCCTGCGGCACGTCTAGATGGGAATATCAGGGCCAACAGGTGGCACACTCAGACAGAACTATGAATGTTAGCATGGTAAAGGTCAGGTAACCCACTAACAAATATAATCTCAAACTCTGCATACTTATCTCACTCAAAAAACTCACACAACCATCTCTCGCACAACAAGCCGCACACACTTCACAACACTGCAACAACACATAAGCCGGAACAACAGCACACGCGGACTGACTCCGATCCGATACCCGCACCAAAGCTCAGCACCCGGTTTATACTGAGTTGAATCTGCCAACAGAACACCACTCCTCTCACTATCCTACTCCCTTCTTCATCTTACTAACACATCCCACCTTTATCGTTTACAGATCCGCCTGAGCGCCTGGAGACCAATTCCGTTGGTGACGGTGCGCGGTACAAATACCTTTAACATTTAACATTTAACATGTGATTGGCTACAAAAGACCATTAGTGGGAATCGTATGGAGGTTTGGGCGGAGACACAGTAAAACATGCAAACCCCACCCATATCTGGCGTCCTGACCAATGACACCACACAACAGCATAGTGTTTCATTTTCTTTTTTAAGTGTGGGCGGAGCCTTTCAGCGATATGGGCGTGGCACAGAGTGATATCAATCTTTGGGTTTTTGTTTTTCAAATGTAGGCAGGTATGGTGTGTATGTGTGTACATATGTGATGCACGTGATACCATTTATAGAGCCTAATCTACAACTGCCGTGCTTTTGTGGATCGGGAGGAGCAAGGAGAAAGGGCGAGCGGAGGAGCTACCAGGGCCTCGGTTGAGACAAAGGCTAATCTATTAATAAAAGAGTGATTGTATGGCCTTCTTGGGGCAGAATATATCCACAGTCAATATGGGCATTTAAATGCCTTTGAGTCACAGATCAAAAAAAGGATCTGAGTTATTAAAAACTGATTAAAAATAACGCCCACAAACAATGGACACTCTGTGTCTATTGTTCATAGTCATGTGTGACCACTGAACCATGCTTGACCATGTTTGGCCATCGGTAGTCCTTTCTGTTTGGTAGTGGGTCGTGCAGCAACTGTCGGTGGAAGGGAGCACGGCCGGGGGTGCTTTCTGCTGCCATGTGTTACACGTGCAGAATGTGTAAGTTCAGCTGTAGCCGGGCAAATGAAGGAGCAGCAGAGCAGAGGCAAGGGTGACATTTCCATGGCCTGGAAACTGATTGGCTCTCTGGATGGCAATGTTTGCCTCCGGACGCATGTACAATGTCAGCTCATTCCACCAAGAAGATCCGTAAGATCGGAAAAAGTAGGAGATCCTTTTGTCCAGCCTTGCCCGCCAGCTGTTTTGCACTTGATAGTACCCTTGCTATCCTCAGCTGAGGGCATGGGCCACTGGATCTTTCTTTTTCTTGAAATCTATTATTAATATTCTTAAACAGAAACACTTTGCCATTCAAGGACGGCTCCTGCACATCTATGTGCCATTCTCCTGTGTGTCATGAACGTGAGGAAGCCGCCATCAAAAGCTCCCAGTGGATCAATCACATGTGTGTTTCACGCTACATAGTACATAGCTGTTTCTTCCTCCTTCTCATGACTGTATTGCATGTTCTTCATGCTTTCTTCTCTGACAAAGTTAACCGGTATCAGGTAATATTATCCCCATATATATGGTCGCGGTAAATAATATCGCCGGGGAAAAGGTCGCAACGATATTATATGGGTGAACATATATATGGGGACAGGGGGAAAGAAAATTATAAAAAAAAAAAGTTGAGAGGTTGCGGGGGTGACCCCCGCATGTTCCATGCAATAATGTCGCCACAAAAAACGGCCATTTTCCGGCGATATTTTTGCATGGCGAGATTTTTGTGGCAACATTATTACATGGAACCAGTTAACCATATATATATATATATATATATATATATATATATATTTCCAATACTTTCACTCCGACCCACGGAGTGATATTGAGCCGCACTCACGAAGTGGGATTCCGAATGCTGGCTCCCAGCTCAAAACCACAGACTGCACCAGGACCCAAATGGAGTAAAACATGTTGAGCTTTATTTATCAAAAATTCAGTTTAAAAACAATTTCATTCAAAAAACCTCCACCCCACACCCCGCCTGGCAAAGGCACTCCACAGATATATATATATTTTTAAAGGACCTACTGGTCTGTATCAGTGGGCCATGAAACTTGCATCATTGTCAGGTACGATAGGCCAGAAATGGCACTACTAACGCATTGGAATTCCCTATGTTATGCCAATCCGCAGTTCCATCACCTTGGAAACAGAAGATTATTAGAGGGCAAGGGTCTTTTTCCTAAGAGTAGAAGCTGTCTTTCCGGCCCAAAGATTGGTTTCCAGAGCTGGGTTAGATAGTCTCCTGATTGTCCAAAGGCATTGTGAGGTTGCTGTCTTACTCCGCGTCCACTATCTGAATGAATAGAGACCGAAGTCTGGCCCTGTCTCTTGGTGGATGGCAGATGTCTAGTGAAGGATTATTGCTGAAGGATGAGAAGCATCTGCAGTGCAGAATTTAGCATGGGGGCAGCGCTCCTCCATTTTGCGCAGGCAACCACTATGTTATTCAGAGCACTGCCATGTCAGTCAAACAGCTAGGGGAACGTCCTGCATGTGTACTCAGAGCATGACATTGCTTGCACAGGCAGGGATAGAAGCACCTGCAGTCCCCTAAGTGACACAGGACACCACTCCACATGAGGGGCTGCAAGGTCTCTGTCCCTTCAGGTGATAGGTGGTGCTTACAGACCCCTGCCCATACATCGTCATGTGGGCATCGGATATCGAGCCCCAGGATGTGCAAAAGGGCACATGCGTGGTGTCCAATTTCTTACTCTTTAGATTCCTGGGCTGTGGTGTAGCTACAATTGGATGACAGGGTGGGCCTGTCTGCACCATGCACCCATGCCCTAGGTGCTGTGGCCTAACAGAAGGAATGGTTTTATCGTTGGTAAAAGAGGGTGGCCGTCCGCCACCAGGACACACAATATCTATGACACTGCTCCTTTGAGACCAATGGAGGAAGATTCATGTTGCTCCCTGTTTCCTAGCTTGTGGCTTCTAAGGTGAGAGAGACTAGTGAATTACATCACTTCAGTTTCATCTATTTCACTCATGTTTGTTTACTTAATAAAACGATTTGGGAAACAAATTACTCCGTTTTAATGGCGTTTGGTATATTACTAAATCTATATGTCAATGCCACTAGAAAGTGACCATTTTTTTAATGAGATCCCTAGTCAATATGAAGAGCATTTCTTAAGTTTGATTAACCAAGCAAACAGATTCCAAAATGCCTTATTTATACATTTGCTAACCCCCACTCTGGCATGTATAGCGCCCGAAAAATGTCAATAAGCCACATCAACAGATAGTGAAGCCGTTTACTCAATGCTTAGAGATTATATTGACTGCAGAAGAGAAATGCTTATTACTGCTTGGGGACTGTTTGAAACATTCCGACTTCTTGATATGTGCTTGAGGAATGTTTAGCAGGCATGTCTCTTTATCAAGGTATGTAGATGTTTAACATTAACAGTGAAAGCATCAAGCCATGGGGAATGTCGCACCAGACCCCTGGGGGCTCTGACGAGGAAGGGGGCATGAGCATGCTGTGTTGCCAGTGGCTTGGAAACGATTGGCGCCATGTGATATTTGAGAAGTTGGCACCCATTCCTCACGGTGGGACGCATAACGTAGCAGCTCACGGTATGAATTCATTCCTTCTTTTATAACGTGCTAATACCACAGGCCAGTCTTTATGCACGGGATTCGGACCTGTGTTGCACTGCGCTGTGCTGCTTCCAAGATAAACATGTTGCCCCTGAGCTATCCTCCTGGCACGGTAGCAAAGGCTGGAGAGAGGTCCAATAGCGCAAGGATTCTCCACACCATCACCCATGTCCTTCATCATCCGGGGGATGGCTAGTACAGTTCTAAGTACCCACTCTGCCTGCCTACCTGGATGGAAGCCAGATAGCTGGACATACAGAGGAGGGTGCTCTCTATAACCGTCCAACATACAGAGGGAAGGCATCGATGCTATGCCCACTTGGCCAATCAACATATACTTAACAAAACAAAAGGAGGACATGTGTGATGCCCAAAGGGACATTACTAACCTCTTCGGTTGAAAAAGCAAATTGTCAACAAATAATTCCTTCTCTAGCTTCTGCTCATCTTGAGTGTGGCCTGTTTTCTAATTTCGAACTTGTTTTTTTCCCTGAGCCACAAAAACATTAAAATGACGCTGCCCACTTTATGAAGTTGAAATAAGTCTCTTAAGCTGAGCTGTCTGATTTTTAAGTAGCCTCTGTTTTTTGACCCTATAATTGTTACTAATATTAAAAGGCTGGGTGCTGCATTTATTTATGAATTGGAATCAGAATCTGAAGTCCAGCTTTGGATCCAGATTGCACTCTTCCCCCAATGTTCCGATATTATGTAGTGTTGTTTTGTTTCTGTGCTTTAGTATTTCTTTCTTTCCAGTTTCTATAAAGCACAGAATTATTTTATTTTCTATTATGAATTTAGTTTATTACAAACTTTGTTCATTTGATCATCATTCACATTAAGAAAAAGAAAGGATAAGGAAAGGAAGCAGGAGTCCAGGGAGGTCAAGAAAAGAGAGTAGCAGTCGGCGAGTATGTACGCTAAGCAGTGATCTCCCATTTCTCCAATTAATATCTACAGGTCTTAAAATTTCAAGATTTCAATCCAGAGCTGCAGCACTGCAAATGGCACAGTTTTTTTTATTGCCCAACAATATAGAGTTTCATCGCTCCTCCGAGGTGAGCGGGGTAAACGCTGCTTGAATCTGTGTCTTATCTCAGTTAAGGTTTCACATTCTATCACCACACGATGTAATGTTTCTACCTCAGAGTTATTATGGCAACAACGGCAGGTTTTAGGTAAGCCTCCCAAATGTTCCATTTGCCCTAAGACTTCACGTGTTGGAAGAAGGTTGGGCCTCAGTCATAGGAACAAATCACGTCGTTTTGGAGATGAAAAGAGTTGATTGTATGGAGGTAGTTGGTTCAGCTTTCGGGCTTCCAACTAATAATTCATGGACAGCTGGTATAGTGACTTCTGGTTCTGTGCCTGTATCCAATCTAGACTTTGGATTTTTTTCTTTACTGTTAGTGGGTTGAGTTTTAATGTTTCTAATGAGGTTTCCAGTTAAGGAATCCATCCTATACAGATGGAATTTCGTTTTGGGTGTTGAAACATTTTACAGAGGATTCACCGGGGTGGAGCAAACCATGAAGAGGTCCAGCACGCCCAGGCCAAAGGGCTGGATAGATCCTGACTTGAGTTTTGAGGCAGTTCCTGTCTTATAAAACGGTCTTGGCCCACTTGTTCGTTTTTCTTTTTTAAATAGTCTTTCTTGGCCGTGGCAGGGAGCATCTGCCTGCTTGATTATCTGTCAGGTTTGTCCCTGGTGTTGCCATGGACTACCATGGACAATGGCCATGGACAACCATAGTTTGTCCATTATTTTAACCATAAATGACCACTGAAAACCATGGTTGGTAAAATGGCTGAGGGACAGACCACGGACTACCGTGGTGTGTTGGCGTACATGGCATCATGGATAGCCATAGTTGTCCACGCTACTACAGATATTGAAGAACCATCGACAACCACAGCTAATAAACCCACCAACAAGAGGTGATAAACCCACATAACACCATGTCTATTTATAGTCACCACATATCACAGTACCAGGGAGTTTTGCTGATTAAAACAGCCATCCACTATGACACGTGTGTGTGCACTGCACCTCAATATTCGATCTCGACAATGCCAACTGGGAAGGGCAACCTCACACAAAGAAATGAAGACCAGCCATTTTATGACAAAATAGTTTTTCTCGTTCAAGAATAAGTGGGTGAGTGCTGGTGCACACCTTTGAAGGAACCTAACAATATCAGAATTACTTTATGAATTGTATAGTGAAAAGGTTGTAATAGTGTTATGAACGGGAAAAACCCATTCATATGTGCACTGTGAATTATTTTAGGCACGTATGTATTGAGGTTGAAATGAAAACATAACTCGTTATAATTGTGCAAAGCATTGTGGGTATAGAAATAGGCTCAGACATGGAGAACAGAGCATGCTGTGCTCCATCCTGGCTATAGCGGTCCCTGTGCTGCCCATTGCATAAGATATATGCAACCTGCTCCATTTCACACCGATTGTACAGTTAACACGATTTAGATTAACTAGATTATTAGATGGTGCAGACAATGGGGAATTATTGGGTTCGGCCATATATTAATTTGTATGTCAGAAGTGTGGGGCGTCAGAGTTGTGGTTCACTCTAGGGATTGCTGAAAAACAGTAACTAGCATGTGCTACCGGAGATACACATTTTATTTCCAAACATGCACACCCCTTAAGACTTTAAAATAATCAAAGAAATAAAGAGAGAAGCAAAATCAAAGATGCATGTCCATAAATAAATGACATATATCATATCATTGGTCATGGACAAACCAATGTGAAATGACATTAAAGATATCACGGTGGGCCACGTATTATAATGGACAGCTGTGGTTGCCCTCCCTTGTAGAATCCTGTTACGTGGAGAGAGAACATGGATGTAATTTCCCTGATTCATGATCAGAACATGGACCAAAAAACAGATACTCAAGAGTGATGACCATATGTATACATGGACAACTTTGTTTATCCATGATATCATGGACACCAATGATTGCTTGCCCCCCTGTTAGGTGGGCATTGACCATGGACGACATTGCTGTGGTTCAAGGACAGACATGGACAAAAATCTGAGACAGAACAGAGATGACTGTGTATGTACATGGAGGACTCTGTTTATCCATGGCATCATGGACAACTAAAGAACAGCCAATCAGCCGAACTGCAGGCCAATGAGTATTCCCGAAGCGCAGTCCCAGCACCCCCCCTTGCCCAGTCCAATGTCTGAAACAATGCTGAGGCAGGCGGGCTGCTCCATTGCCGCCTGACCCTCAAGGAAACTCATTCCACCCCTTCCTGTGCCCACCCAACCATTGTTCTCACTGTTCCACTGTGCTACTTTAAACCCCTCCCCCAATCAGCAGCCCCATCCTTGTGCACCCACCAATATGCTTCCCAAGTGCGGCTGTCCACTCAAGCTTCTCTCTTCCTCGCCTGCTTTGGCCTCTCCATCTGAGGACCTCTGCCTTGCGCCTGCCCCATTTCCTCTCTTCAGGCACCCCACTCCCCACTACAGGCCTTTCCCAAACTCCTTCACACAGATTATTTCGCTGATTACACTGATTATTTATTTCCTGTGCCTCTTTTCCTGCTTGTGAATGGTCCAGATCTCTCTCATCTCCTCCCCCAGGAACAATGTGCTCTGTTGAACACCCCAGACCGCCCCACGATAAATGCAGCCCCGTTTTCACATTAAGTTTGATATAGGGTGTGTAGTAAGGCACGGTTGGCAGGGCATTTAGTGATGCTTTTGTTTTGTGGGTTAGGGGGTCAGTTGGAAGGACCCCAGAGCTGGGTGTTGTGTTGTTGTAGGTGTGGTGAGGCCAGGTATTGCTTTTGTGCTGGGTGGGTGGAGACACAACAGCGAGATATGGGATTGTTTTTTTGTGGTTGGGGAAGCATGACACCAGATGTTAATTTAGTGTTATGGGAAGCAGGTGACCTGATATTGCTTTTTTTTAAAAAAAACTCACTGTGGGGGTGGGGAGGCAGGATGCAAAGTATGGCTTTTGTATTTTGGGTTGGAGAGTCGGGACTCTGACTTTTGTGCTGTGAGGGATAAGGAAGATGGACGCCGGTTATTGGTTTTGTGTTGTGGGGGTTGGGGAATCAGGACAACAGGTCTGGGTTTCGTTGTGTTGTGTGGGTATGGAGGGTTCCATGTGTTAAAATCGATGCAAAAATGGCAGTTGACACAAAATATCGAGGCAAAAAGGCTGTGGTTTTCCCGTCGCAATCCATGTAAAGGATGCGGGGGCCATCGTCGCAACCCCCAAACCCATTATACCATTTAAGAGGAGCAGGGGACACTCCCGCAACCCCCACTCCCCTTAAATGGTTTAATGGGATACACCTTTAACGGGTGAAACCACTGTATTTTTGCCGCAATGGTTTGTTCAGGTGACATATTTGACGCGATTTTATCACTGCATACCAGATGGAGGTGGGACACCATGGCTGGGCTGTGCCCGGCGGGCAGTGGTGAAGCAGGATGCCACGTTTGTTTTTTGCCAACTAGGCTTGTGATTGGCTCTTACAGACAGGACAGACCCTGTGGCTTGGCTCTTGCTGGGATCTACCCATTGATTCTCAACCCACACCGCTTGTAGTCACTAAAATGTTACTCAACAGGGGCACTGGCTTTTCTCGGACCCCCGTGTGATGTCATAATGTGGTCCCTGCAGCTGTTCTCTTATCCCCACTCTGATATCTTGCATGAAATCTGACTGTATTTCATACAGGGAATCTGAATGATGGCGCACGTGCTCCATCCCCTTTTGGAAACTATTAACTACACACATCCCAGGGTTTGACTGGCGGCAAATGTGGGCCCAGGTGGACTCTGTAGGCTCTCGGACTCGAGGGATGCAGTTCCAAGATTTAGCAGAAAAGTCCAGAAAATGGCCGTTTTGCTCCACTGCTTCCATTCGTTGCAAGTGTGGCGAACAGATTGCGCCTCTCCTGCGTCACCAGCTCCTCCATAATGCACAGAGTGCCCTGCGTTATGTCCCTCGGCGCACCGCTGACACCGGCACCTGCATCAGGCAATTACGGCGGAATGAAATTTGAACAGCTGTGAATAATACACACGTCGGTTTCCCTCCTGGGGGCCACCAGCCTGGCTTGGCTAGCAGTCCTGGTATGCCCGGGCCCAGGTGCAGATCTGAATGCCGGCCACTGGAGACCTCTTTTGAGCTCCGCGGCTCCGCGCTCATCGGGTTAAGCCGCCAGCTGCGAGTTATGCCAACAGGCAGGAGGCTGGGGTGGGAGTCCAGTCTCAGAAGGCGTGGAGGGGCAGCTTCATGAAACGTGTTGCTCAATACTTGCCCTCATCCAATCATGGTGAGGACATTGGCTTGACAAAGTAAGTCCTTATCGCCAGGTCTCCTTTCTTCCTGCCTGGCACTCGAACTCTTGAGCTCGCCTCAGGCACGGTCTATTCACGTATCACGTACCTTGCCAAGCGTCATTGGCCTCATGACACAGCAGGTTCATTTTAAGAACATTTGTATAGATAACGTTGCCTTTCCAATAATGGGCCTTCTTTTTGGTCTTGAAACTGCCCATTTAAAAGCCTGCTCGATGTCTCCCCTCTGCCACTGGCTCTGCTGACCCTCGCAAAGGCTTTTTTGCAAAGTCGTGTGTTTTTGACTCCGGCGCCCTCACTTCCAGCAATGCTTAACACCTTAATCTAAATTACTTTAAGTATTGATTTTCAAACAAACAATAAAAAAGCAGGGGAGAATTAATTCCAGCTGTCATCACAGTCCAAAAATTAGGGGATCCGGCAGGAGTTCACCTTCCTCAGGTGTGCAGTCATAATGTCGACATCAATAATGTCGACAGTCAAAATGTCGACAAATTAATGTCGAAAAACAATAATGTCGACAAACAAAAATGTCGACATTTTTCGATATTTTTTCGAAATTTAATTTAGTGTATGCATAAATAAATAAATAAATATTTATATGATGTGTTGAGTATGAGGGGTGGTTGGGGGGGTGTGGGGGGGGGTGGCAGGGGGGTGTTGGGTGAGGGGGGTTGGGGGGGACCCCCCATAGTAAATACAATTTTTATTTATTTAATTATTGAATAAATAAATAAATAAATAAATAATTGGTATGTGTTGAGTATGAGGGGTGAAAGGGTGGTTGGGGGGGGTGTGGGGGGGTGGCAGGGGGGTGTTGGCTGAGGGGGGGTTGGGGGGGACCCCCCCCATAGTAAATGATCCTTTTTTAGGTTATTTATTTATTAAATAAATAAATAAATAATTGGTATGTGTTGAGTATGAGGGGTGAAAGGGTGGTTGGGGGGTTATGGGGGGGGGGTGGCAGGGGGGTGTTGGGTGAGGTGTTGATAGTTTTAAGGGTTTATAGTCATAATGTCAAAAAAAAAAATGTCGACATTTTTTTTCTCGAAAAAATGACTTTTTACATTATAAGTATAGGATGTCGACATTATTATTTTCGACATTTTTTTTTCGACATTTTTGTCTGTCGACATTTTTTTTCGACATTATGACTATAAACCCTTCCTCATCTCTAACATCCCAAAGGGCTTGCGGGCTCAGACCGTATGCCAAATGTGGGGGGCGGCCACTTCCTTCGCCTACCTTTTCTTATTCTGATACACCCCCCTTTCTTCCCTACCAGTGAGATGTGCTTTGTATGGGCCCAGATACCGACACCACCCACCAGACCCCCCTGTCCTCTGTCACCACTTCCAGGCAGCCCCCTCAAGTACTGACACCATCTTCCAGCCACCCCCCCCCCCACTTCCAACACCACCTCCAGGAAGCCCCACAGGACTTACACCACCTACCAGCCTCCCGGACTCCCACCACCACCACCCACAGGCAGCCCCAGTGGTCCACACACCACCCACAAGCCCCCTTCACCACTAGCACCACCCCCAGGCAGCCCCACAGGTCTACACACAACCCATCAGCCCCCCTCCCCTCTGACCCCACCCCAGGCAGCCCCCTCAAGTACTGACACCACCCACTAGCACCTCTCACCTCTGATGACACACCACTGGCTGGTACATGTGTGCTGATGGGTGGCCATGCTTTGGACGCGTGTTATCGTACCTTGATTTTGTCTCATCAGGCTCAAGTGCAGTGTTCCAAGCTGCACTGGGACCACTGAACATATGCAGCCCTTCTGGGTGCTCGTGCGAGATGCAGGCTGTTCCAGTGACTGTAAATCTCCATCTTGGAAGGTCCACGCACTCCATCCAATATTATCATATTCTAATTACTGATAGCGGGTGTAGGCCTCGTAGTGCCACTACAACCCCATCCATGGTGGGCAGTCTGCATGTTGGACAATGCAGGTTATCAATTTATATATTGTTATATTTTTTTGTATTTTTCACGATTTGCGAAAAACAATCCTAAGCAGTAATACAATACAGTACTGCAGTTCCTTCAAGAATATTTGGTCAGCGTGGTTTAGCTGATTAAAAAGCATCCGCAGTGCTCTGCCTAAGTGCAAACTCTTGGATGAACACAAAGGAGGCATGCATCCAAGTTGTCATGGTAACGCTCATGTGGCCTGCCTGGAAGAAGGTAGCCAAATAGAACTGTAGTCTGATCTAAGCCCCTCAGTCTATACCCCCAACTAGATTCACATTAAGGTTCTTCTGTCCCCTTACCCTAGATAAGCAGCACACCACCGCACTCTAGGGTTTAGCAACTACAGGAACGCATAGTAAGAATGGTTGGAGGGCAACGTAGGTTGTACTCAATGACAAGATTGAAAAATAATAATTTAACTTAATTGAACTTCAAACAAATTGCCCATGTCAGGTGACCAAGCGTACAAATCTTGTATGTATACACATACAATTGTGTCACAAATGCAGTGGGATGAGAGGTCACATCCCAGTCCCGGAGCGGTCAACTCCACATATGCTGGCATCAAAGCACATGTGTCATTATTAGCAGATGTGGGTGGATTGATGCACTGTCAGGTGTACCACACATGGACTCGTACATCATGCACATCACTCACATTCCCACAACATAGCATGTCCACATCTGTCATGTCATGTCCAAGCACTTGCTCCATGGTCACACTCTGCATGTGCCCAAGTACAAGCCATTCATGCTCAATCTTCCAATACTCACGCAAATGCCAGTATTGGCATGAGGCAGCAATCAGCTGTGTCTCACAACACACACAAGCCACAAACAGGATGTGGCATTTGCAAACATGCATGCCACACATAAGCCATACAGCATCGTCCCACATGGGTACTCACCAGCGACATCCAGACGACTTCTCCAGCCCAAGATCTGGTAGTGAAGGTCTGTATAGAACCTCTCAAGTACCCACAGCTCCATCTGGGTGAACTGGTGGCAGCCAGCACGGCAGAGGCATTGCTAGTGGGGTTATGGGGGCTATAGCCCCATGTATTTTAGTTGTAGCCACGGATAGAATCTCAGGAGCTACAACCAAAAGGCTAGCTAGCCCCCAGTCCCAACATCAGCGTAGCCCCGGGTCTTTTCCAGCAACACCCCTGCAGCACAGTACACCTCCACAGTGGGTTCCATGTCGAGGGCTGCCACCACCTTGTTATGGCTACTGGTCTTGAGGTCATCCCAACATTTCTGGACCATGTTCCTGGGGCGAACTGCCACCCCCTCTGCATTAATGGCAGTAGTGATCTTGTCCCAGATTCTCAGCCTTGTGTCGTTTCCCAGCTGCATAGCTGTGTCAAAGAGGGCATCATAGGCACCAAGGACCCGATCCACCAGGATGGCAACTTTGGTGGAGGTGAAATTGGTAGCCCTCTGCCTTGATGTGGGGGTGCTGCACTCCTCAGATGACATAGATGGTGCAGACATGGCACCCCTGAGGCAGGTATGGGCTTCCTGGGTAGTTTCTGTGGAGCTTTGGTGGCCTTGGCAGAGGTGGAAGTCCCGGCAAGTACATAAGATGTGTTTGCAGGCCCTACACAGAAGTCCAGGGAAATGTGGGACAGCAGGCACACCAAGACAGTGCTGGTTGCACGCAGTCACTTATTCTGGAGCAGGCAACAGCAGTGTAGGAGTGAGGCAAAGCAGGGCCGGAGGAGGCCTAATACAGCAGTGCATAGGCAGGAGGAACAGTGGTGTGCATCTAGAATCTGCAACAGTTTATAGAGTAAAGACTCTTAACGCATAAGTTGTGTCCTGCGTGCAATGACACAGCCCACCTACGTGCCATGCCTAGCAGTTTGCAGCAATGACAGGGTGATATAATGCGCGCTATGTGCATCACTATTTGTGCGCTTGAAGGTACGATCCTGATGACAAGTTTTGCAGACGTAGATTGGGCTTCTACGTAATCCTTCTATTCAGGTACCACATACTGCTTTTTTGTGGGGGCGGTTTACTTCTGCGCATACGTGCATGTTTCTGTGAATTTTGTTAGGCCTATGGGGTGTCACATATGCAATTTATCAATCTATGGGTGCCTCTGTGTATCACGCACCACCTGTTTGACTTCACAGAAGCTTTCTGGGTGTCGCTTATGCAATTTTTGAGTCCCTGGGTGCCTCTCTGTATCTCATACCGTATTTTTATTTCCCTTTTGGGGTACATTTGAGCCTTGCTGGACCACACATCTACATCGCACATCATGTAGACGTTCCCTTACTCATATTGCCTAGGACACTAACTTGGTGTGCCTTCCATTCATCCCTTACACCTGTGACATAAGTGGCAAGGCACCAAGAGGGAAAGGGAGCAGACAGGGTCATGGTGGGCAATGTGGTAAGGACACATCTGTCCCAATCCCAGGGGGTCAGGCATGGCATGCGTACATCTGCCCCAGCCCCAGGAGGACATGGCAGGCCTCAGTCCACAGGTGGCCCAGCACCTGAACGCCAACGTAGTCCCAGCCAGGCAGCACCAACACCTCGTGCCTCTCGAACAAAGAAGGGACACCCTGCACAGCAGGAAGAGGATCAACTCCAAGACACAGCCGAGAACAATGGGCCGCAGTGGAAGAAGAATTTCACAGATGAGGAGCTACAGATCCTCATTGACTACATCACCAGTCACCATTGTGACATGTGCCTGTATGCGGGGAGCACCCACACACCAGCACAATGTATAATGCATTGGTAGTGGCTCACGGACCACATTAACACCTTGGGGTGGAGATGTGCACTGCTGAACAGGTTCAGAAGTGCTGGAATAATCTCACCTGTCGCACCAAGCACAAGTTCAGTTCCAACATGTCCTCTGCACTGGCAGCTGGAGGGGGGGCACCAGAGGAGGAGCAGCTGACACTGCATGAAGAGGCCACAAGCCAATACATCCGCTTTGAGCAGGTGCAAGCCATGGGAGGCCTGGAGAACTATGAGGTATGAGAAACCAGAAGGTGTCTCGCCCGCTAGTCCCCATGGATCTCTCTCTTAGGTGGCCAGGGCATGGCCATCGCCTTTGGATCCTGATCCTTGGGATGGACTAGTGCAGGAGGGTCACCTGGGTGAGGGGTCTTCGGGGAGCTGGAGTAGGACACTGGATGGTGAGATGCAGTATTCCTCCCCCTGTAACACCTTTACCCCATCCCACCATGTAGGATACGTGGGAACTTTACCCCTCTTCCCTTCACAAACACTTCTACATGGACAGCCTGCTCTGGGAGAAAACAGACTCACAGCCGATCAGTGTACCTGACATGTCCCCCTACTATGGTCAGGTGAAGTCAGGCAATTACTGACAATCACTCACACCTGACTTCCACTAAACTTCCCATACAGATAAAAGGTAGAGCATGAGAGCATACTCTGAGAGAGGCAAAGCAAACGTAGGAACAGCAGTTTCGAGTCGGCAGCTGAACAAGAGGAGAAAGATGGCAAACCAAGAAGTGTTAGCAAGGAGGGAAGTCTATCAGCAACCATCTTTGATGGAGCTCCAAAACCTGTGAAGGGTCTGTCGAAATTCGACTTGAAAATGGCATTAATTGATGCACCATTGTTCCAAAGTACACTCATAGACAGAAAACCAACATTTTCACAAATGCGCACATGGACCTTTATCGGAGGAGGAGAAATGAAAAAACACAAAAAGAAGTGGTTGGTGCCATGTTCACCTCCACACAAAGCTTTTGAGAAGATCATGTACGATAAAACGCTTTCAAGATACATGAAGGGACTCACAAAATTCTTTCATAGCAGAGATTTGGAGGTGTTCCACAATATGTGCCTAAAGTATGGGCCCAAAAGGTTGCATTTCGGCATAGGTGGTATTGAGGCCAGAACAAGACTAGCTGTACTTGCGCACAATGAGAACGTTAGGAGGGAACAAGCAAAAACTGCAGGACATTTCAGCATGCTTCGTTACCTCAAGGCCTTCACAAAACGAAGGAAACAATGAGTGGCTAAGCCAATATACCAGGAAATGGAATTCAAATTTGTGAAAGATTTGACATTGAATGTGTTGGCCATGCATACTCATGGAATCGATCCAGATTTTATTCCTAGGACACATGCAGTGCCACAAAACAATTCAAACAAGCCCTGTCCACCTAGAGAGGTACTTGTGGAACAGTTGACTTCCCGATATAAATAATGAGTAACTGTCTTTACAATCTGCTCACAATAACATGTTCCCCAATGTTTGGACATTGTACATCAACATTTGAATGCTATTACGCTCCATTTCAATGCTACAAAATGTATTAAAAAGTATTCAATTATCCAGATAAAATTTGTGTATCATTCATTAATGTATTTCTTTCACCTTCCTTTCATTGATATTAATGTTTCTTGAATGATAAGACACATGTATGCGATTGCTATTCGTGATATATTTGAAATTGGAATTGCCCTAGCGCATCGTTGCTGCATTGCCGATTTTGGTTGCTGAAATAACGATGGGCAAATGGATACTGAGACTTGGTGTATGTCAAACTCTAATTCTAGACCCAAATCACATACACATATGGAGTGTTTGGAACAGGCATTGAAAGCCTATGGTGGGTAAGATTTACACAGCAATGATCAATCGACTGACCTGTGTCATCCCCATAACTTCCAAAATGTTCTACCTTAGCATTTTCTAAGGTTTTTCAAACACCTCAGTGAGTGGGCCCCTTTCTACTCTCTCAAAGACAATTTCAGTCTTTTGATGTGTGCATCTTTTGGGTTTCTACGTAGCTCTACATAGCAAACCATTGCGTACAAAAATGTCCTTTTCCAATGTATCCTCTTTATCAACATTTTCGCAATAAGTGCCTGTTGTTGCTAGGTTTCCATACAGTAGGACTCTGTGTTTTGCTTTGCATGCTCCCCCCCCTGTGTACTTCCCTTGTGTTTTTCCCAGCCCCCTCCAACACCATTTCTCTTCTTCCCTCTGCCTACCAACTCCATGGTCCTCTCTGCCTCTTCTACCTTTTGGAACTGTTTCTCTATTGGCTACCCTGCTCTGCTCACTAAATCTGGTAAGAATAAGTTTATGAAGGACATGCTGGTCTCCAACCAAGGCCTCCCTATCGCTGATGTCTATACCTGTGCTACCTCCAGGCAAACCCTCACCGACATCCTCTTTGTCGTTCCCTCGCCACACCTATGGACTCTACATATGGTCTCTGTGATCTCTCCTTTCTCTTCTTCTCCCATTAATGGTGGCACCCGGTGGGAGGCCCTCTTGGCCTCCTTCCACTCTGTCCAAGGTCATCAATAATGTTTACTTAATGCCTCTTAATTAACAAGTCTCCTTAATAAAGTCTCCTTCTTGTAGACTGGATGCTTTGTGTACTTTCTCAGGACTCACAGAAAACTGCTCTCCTGAACATCCCTGAGGACGTGCTCTCCAACCTTGATTCCTTCACCCCCTGTATGCTCATCTTACTCGATCGCTACTCTGCCTTTGACATGGTGAACCCTACCATCCTTTTCAACCGTCTCCGTGATAACCGGGGTATCACTGATCATGCCCTGTCTTGGCTGACTTCTTTGCTCTCCGATCAACCCTCCCTGTTCCAACTTGGGTCCTTCCTCTCCCCTATCTCCATCTGCTTTTTCTCCTCTTATCCCCTGCTGATCTGCTGACTGAAACTGAAACTGTGCTGGTTGCCAGGATACCTACTGACCTGGGTACGCTTTGATCACGGGCCGAAGTCCCCTCCCCGCCAGTTGCCTACCTGCACTTCCCCCCTGGCAACACTTGCACTCAGGGACTGTTTCTGTATCCCTACAGCCCCCTACCAGCAAATGACACTTGCTGTCTGCACTTACCCTTGCAATTTCTACCTGCTGGCCGTACTTTTTATTTATTGTCTTCCTTTATTTATTGCGACTGCTTATCCTATGCACTCCACTGCCCCTCCCCCTTCCCACAACACTTTTACCCCCCTTCCTTTTGCACTTTCGCGATATCAATGTTACCTGACCTAGTAAGATCTTTGTCTCTGTCTTCCCTCTGTCTCCCCTCCCTTGCCTCATTGCACCTTGAACCACTTGTGCATATGTGCATTATAAATGCCATATCATAACATCATATGATATTGTGGTCTGTTTTGTACAGACACAAAAGGAATCCTAGGTTACACGAGGCTTTGAGTGCCTTGTACTATCGGTTTTACTTACCGTCGGTGTAAATGTGTTCAAAAACTAATTTGAAGTCATGGCTTCCCGTGCTCTGTGAAACGAAAAACAACTGTCATTGAATATTGCACCCCAAGGTCCAACTCTCCTCGAATGACAGTTATACAGAATGCAATTCATAGTTTTATACCAAGCCTATTATAGACTATGTGATTTCTTGCTGAAATTCACGGTACAATGAATAGTCTACCAAAGGAATTCTATGTTGGCTGGGTTGGCCTGCGCTCACCGGCCATTTTCATATTTTGAAAACTGATCTGCTGCGAAGGACACATCCTACTGGAATAGTGGGAACCAATTCTTCATTGCCTCAGGCCCTTTCCTGACTTGCTACGGCCTTCCCAAGGAGATACGCGTTTCACTTGACGGTCGCGATTGCGTGACTTCGCACACTACTGCAATGTTGAGCACAAGGCTGCAGATTTCTCACGTCCGCATTTGAAAATCAGGGAATGAATCTGAAAAATTGGCTAATGCTCATCCGCACTTACCCCATGCACACGTACGGCCGATTGAGACAAGGCCTAGTCGGATCATGAATACAACTAACCTGGTATGGGCAAGCAATGTGACCTTTCTTGCTTGAACTTAGACAGAGCGACCTCAGGTGGGATAGATAATGTGAACGGCTGTCCCATGTTACTCTGAAAGAAGCAAAGAGATAGGTTGCAGGGTTTAACAAGGTTAACTTTATTCCGAAATTAAAAAAATAATCATTGAAGGTAGCTGCTCTGCGTGAACGTTGAGACTCCAGATGTAATGCTTTTGCCTATGGAAAGGCCACAGCATCGTGAATGACATCACATATAGGTTCATAACCCACACTAGTGATGGGTGAAACAGTATTCAAGAGCACGCTGCATTGGTGGATGCCAGCCAACAATTCATTCATTTTTCTTGGATTTTTCGAATGCCATGGGGGCCAGCTGTGCTCATTGCTCCCTGGAGTGAAGGTCATTTCGTGGGATGATGCTTGTCGGGATAGAAGAAATTAATCAGTTCACACTGCAGCACCTTGTCCGGTATGTTTGAACATTGTGGCACTCATTCCAAAAAACAAAACCTACCAAACATAGATGCTGAAAACAAGCTTCAATTGTTATGTGACCTTGGACCGAAGGTAGCAATCGCCAGGCTAGAAGGACAGAAGCTGTGTAATACCTGCAAAAATGATAACATTTACTGTTATGAAAGTGGACATTGGAACATTTAGTTTCAATTTATGCTCATAGTTTCAAACCGTTGTTCAGAGCAGACACTGCGCGTTACGCCAAGAGAATGGAACTACCGAACATAATAGTTGAACTATACATAATATATTTGCATTGAAAAAAGGGGAAATTGTTCTGTTTGCATATGGGAGAATTCAGCGACGTGCAAAAATGACATTTGACGTAAATAGTTGACAGAATTGTAATATATACCACGCCATATTTTAGAAAATTAGTGTGTAACTCGTGGTTCATTTATAAGTCTACTAATAATTGTTATTTGTGTTTAGTTTAAGTAGGAATGAGTAAAGATTTGGATTTTTGGCCGGTATTGATTATTGACATTGCTATGGGTTGTTTTTTGGAGCATTTTGTGACGATTATTCATCCACTACCCAAAACCACAACCTGTATGCAAGCTAATGATATCTAAACCACTTTGTCCCATAAAATATCAGGGTGTGCAATCAAAGTTGCATTATTGAAAGGGTCGGAGGCAGAACATTTTCCAAGAGTACTTGGTTTGCTTTTCGATAGATAATATTCCCAGTTCCTTTACAATGCCATCTGTCTGTTGTCCCATTTCTGAGTCACTTTACCCATACCTTTGGGAGCTATACCGACTTCTCAGTGCTAACCTTTCATGCACATTGTAGTCTAAAATAGTCCCCCACGTTGTCTGTGTGTGTGTTCATTGTGTGTGGTTTGTGTTCATTATTCTGTTTCATCCGGAATTACAACATAAATTAGAATAAAGAAAAGATACTAAAATATATTTTTATTCTGTTCTCTACACAGATATATTGTAACGGTCTGCGAATGCCATAGTTTCGAGCTGCCGTGGGATGGCTTTTTAAACCAACAATGGCAGATATGCCTAACCACATCATTCAGCATCGCCATCATGTGGGACGATAGACCGGGACCGATATAGCAAGTATCTGATGCGTCCAATCCACATCTTCCTCCGAAAAGGAACAACATGTGCGTCATTTTAAACTTTTGCAACTCGAGCCTAAGGGCACACAACCATTGGGTGTTCATCGCAATCAGTGGATCTCGATAATGTGGTTTTTGGAGCGTTGTTTGATAAATAAAAGCACTTGCAAAATTACAAATTAATGATGTTTTCTTTAAAATTACTGATAGCAAATTCGATTTGGGATGTGCTGTGAGAAGATGTGTGTGTTGATCTTCCGGGGCTCTGCGTTAACTGAAATAACGTGGGTGATAACTGGGCGTGTATGGCTACGCTGCCCACTGTCATGAAAATAGGAGGAGACTTTCATTTGGAATAGTGATGTCAGCTTCAGGGGTGGGGGATATGATTTAGTGCTGCAGGGGCACTCGACCTTAGAGTGATGCAGCAACGGATAAGATTAGCACAAGATGGCCGCACAAAACCCCTTGTTTTCGCATGTGTAAAAGTGATGAAAACTAAGGTAACATGCATGGGAAAGTTTTTTTACGATCGATCACAGTATGCTGAAAAACACATGCCCGAACGATCGGGACAATACCATTTTTGACCGCGCTATCCCTTTAAAGACAATAATGTTGCCAACAATTGATTGTTAACTGATTGCAAGCTTGGTCAAGAAAAATGTGTAACCATGTCTTTAGCATAACATTTTCATACCAGAAGTCAATAAGTTGCACACCACCTCTATAACGAAAGGGCGATTTTTCGATATTTTTAAATTTTAACTCAGTTAAGCAAGTTGTGGTGCAGGTAATGTAAATGGGTGATTTTGGTGATAGCATTGACTGGAGGTAGTACTTCCAGACCACATTAGCAAATAGAGTTTGCATAATCTGAGCCATCCTTGCATCTTCATCACTACCTAATGAGGAAATCCTTGTTGACTTTCGATTAAGAGTTAAATTTGTTGGAACATCAACTAACTCAAGTAGGACCATCCCTGAATCTCCCAAAATGTCCATGGGATTTACAGACCAACTCTTTGCCTTTGACTGTCAGAATTTCCACCTCACCCAAATCAATAAACTTGCCAAGAATTTCAAACCAAATGTTCTTATCCAGCGCCATTTAAATTAGCCCCATTAAAATTCCAGAAGTGATGTATTCTGTATAGCACAGAGACACTCTGGACTGAGCTAGTTATTTTCTTGGGAAGGCTTTCGATAGGCCTTCCTGGCTCTGCCCCACATCTGTCAGGAACAGAAATATGCAGTATGATTGTTATGGCCAACCACAGGGCAATGTTTATGTGGGTTATTAGGGAGCCCTGCATCCAACCAGTCGTCCTGCACCCCTGGGGTTGCTCCCTGCAAAGCCCGATATTGTGGTCTCTTAAAATCTGAGGAACTATACCTACTTTATTCCACTATCGCCATTTCCTGCATGGTTATTTCCTGCTTCTGGTGAGCTGGTCCTTGTGCCAGTCTCTGCCTATGCGTCCTAGCCGAGACCTGAAGTCTTCGCTCCCCCTCACTCCCAATCTATCCCCTGTAACAGGAAATGTTGTCCAGTGTCCGAGCAGGTGGTTTAGAAGAATGCTGTGCTTCAGGGTCTTCCAATTCGCTCTGCAATGCTGAACTGTTCCCACTGGTCTGCTTCAAGCTCTGTGGGAACATACTCAATAAGCCAAGGATAAGGGGGAATCACATGTCAGTCCCATGAGAGTTTCTATGGTTTCTCGAGGCACTGACATACGCTCGCAGGGTGCATTTCAGTGCTTGCTGTCATAGCAGCACCAATGGCACAGGCATACGCGCAGAGCACTGCAGCAAACCAGCTACAGGGGAGCTGCGGATCACCCTTGGTGCATTTGCAACACTCTCTCCACCAGCAAATGCTGGATGTACCATAGCTACTGCGTTACCTGGCAGAATTGGAAAAAGTCAAAAAGGTTTTCGCTGCTATAAATATATCAATTGCTGCCTCAAATCCCCAAATAAATGTCCTGCAATGACGAAAGGGGAGCAATAAGGTTCATACCATTACAAGTGATAAGAATCATTAAATAACTTATCACAAAAAAGTACACAATTCAGAATTAAAAAGTAAAGAAAAATGCTGTTATGTCAAACCTCAGACATCTCAGACTCTTTTCATTCACATATATCAATTGCTGCCTCAAATCCCCAAACAAATGTCATGCCATGACGAAAGGGGAGCAATAAGGTTCATACCATTACAAGTGATAAGAATCATTAAATAACTTATCACAAAAAAGTACACAATTCAGATTTAAAAAGTAAAGAAAAATGCTGTTCTGTCAAACCTCAGACATCTCAGACTCTTTTCATTCACTTGTCAGCAGGGGCAACCTATTGCAACTTAGACTCATACTGAATGATCACGAAATCACAATGCCAGAAACCTACAAAAGGCGGGATTAGTGATGTATCACTAAGGTGGATGTTTCATATACCTTTTCAATCTACCAAAACCTAGAATTATATGTGTATACTCTTATAAACTTAGAGTCATGTTACCAAAATCTAAATTGAATGCAGGGGACACCCAACGCTAGCACTTTCCTGCTAATGGGTCGCCTGCATGCATTGCTAAACCTTCATGAAGAGAATGAAAGGGTAAAAGGCAGGCAAACTCACTCCGACTCTTTCGTTTTCCTCCATCTCGTGAAGTTAATGCCATCTGCAAACAGGCTCTGCAGGTGGCATTTACAAATGGATTCCAATAACTCTGCCTGGTCCTGACTGGGTGCTTAACCAAAGCGGACTCCATAGGAATCCGTCTGTTTCACGCATGCATGAAAAAGCATTATCTCCACTCCGTGCCCCTCCTGCGCCAGTGTCATTGCATCACAATTGGGCGATAGGTAAATCAAAACATTACGCCTTGCTTTTAGGTGCTGGTTTAGCACTCTGTCCCGTTTTAAAATGAGGCTCAGGCCAGGGTGGAAGTCAGCTATGGTGGCCTGGGCTCTGGAAAGGTGAAAGTAGTGGCAGACTTCTCACTTTAGTGGGGAAAGGAAGGGGTTTTTGTGCGCTTTCTTTTAAAACACAAGTCAAAATGAAAGGCATTCCTTAAAGATTGCCTAAGCAAGTACACTGCTTCCAAAAGGCCTTTGCCAAGCCCTACCCAGGCATGGGTAACATGGTGACATATACATTAGGTCAATAAACAGTCAATTAACATTTTATTCAATGCTTAGGAAGAAAATGCACTCCTTGTGGGAGAGAAATCATAGCTTGGGAACTGTTCTTTAAACATTAGAACTGCTCGTCAAGTGCTTGAGGTACACAAAATCAAGTCCAAGACTGTAATTTTGACAAGAGCGTGGAAGAGGTAGGCGTTCACCAAGACGCCCGGCGCCGCTCGCCAAGCTCGCTGGAGGCTGTTTGTCCTGGGCACAATGGGAAGCCCAGAGCTGACGCTTTAATTGGCGCTCTCCATTTTCGTGTAATTAATTCTCACCGCTGCCGCAGATGCTGCCCCTGTTGTTCTGGCCTCCCACACCTTCGCCCACTCGTCCCGATGGCACCGACTGCCAGGAATGATCCGCCAAATGGCAAAAGTACATCCGACATTACAAATTGCAGGGTCGCGGGCCTACGCCTCGCGTTTCAGGTTTGCCACCGCTGTCCACCGCACCCTCAACACTGCATCCGCTGTACTGCGTGGTATGCACACTGGCTATGCATGCTGCGCCCTTGCACGTGATTTGGCCAGGGATACCGGTCCAATCCTGGTATAAATCGAGTCGGAAGCGCACGAAACCCTACCCCTTCACACTCATACACGCCCAGCATCAAGAGCTATGATGCACGCTTCACACACGCGACAACACGCATATGCAGGGGGGGCGTTTGGGACATAACTCAAGATTCATAAATGCATATACGGCATACTGAAATGTATACATGGTATAGTGATATGTACATACAGTATACGGAGATGCACCAAACGGACCCCCATAGATATTGACCCCATTAGCAGTTCACATAATTCCATCTGTCCACATCACATTGCAGGTACAGCCATAACACGCCAGGTGTGCGCGCTTTCCAGCGGCTCCAGACCCAGCAGTACGCTGCATGCTAACTTGCACTTCTCCAAATCTGCCCTGGAACCACAACCTATTATCACAACACTTTAGGATATATTCATCTCTTCCCGTTTGCACCACCGGGTCACCCTGACTGTACCCACAAGCACACATGCAATCACAAAACATTCCCCCACTGCATTTATCCTTCCCTATGTTCCTAACATCTATTTCTTGCTTTCCCATTAGTGCCGGCGACATTGCATCATCCGGAACGGGAAGCATTCTGCTGGCCATTTTAAAAAACACAATCCATCAAATAACTCCACTTCCTGCAGCCATCCGGACCTGTAAATCCTCAAAAATGTCACAGGAGAGGACCCGAGGCAAGGTGCCACAAAATCACCTCCGTAAACCCAAGTTCAGTGAGGGCGAATTGGTGGCCCTCACTGATGAGTTTGCGGCACACTGTGATGAACGGTTTATAGTCATAATATCGAAAAAATAATGTCGAATTACAAAAATGTGGAAAAAAAAATGTCGAATTCAAAAATGTCGAAAACACATACATATAATAGAAAAAGTCATTAATTCGAAAATAAAATGTCAAAAAAAAAATCGAAAAACCAATGTTAAAATAACTAAAATGTCACACATACTAACGTTTTTTATTGGGGGGGCCCCCCAAACCCCCCATCCCAAACCCCTACCCCAACCCTCCACTCCTCCCCATCCCCCCCAACACCCCCCATGGATATACCTTTAATTTTTTAAAAAAAGTATTTAATAAAACATTAATTAAATAATTAATTATTAAAAAAAAAACATCCCAAACCCCTACCCCAACCCCCCCCTCCTCCCCATCCCCCCCACCCACCATGGATATACCTTTAACCATTTAAAAAAATTATGTTTTATAAACTATAATTAATTAATTATTTATTTAAACATTAATTCGAAAAAATATTGAAAAAAATTCGACATTTTTGTAATTCGACATTTTTATTTTCAACATTTTTTTTTCGACATTTTGACTTTCGAAAATATTTCATTCGATATTATGACTGGACACCGTGATGAACGGTACGGTGGCAGGCAGAGGAAGACACCGGCCAAGCGCAGAACAGCCATCTGGCATACCATCAGCCAGAAGGTGACTGGGGTGTCCAGCGTTCTTCGTGATGGTGAGGACTGCAGGAAGCACTGGAACGATCTCTGGGTCAGGGTGCAAGGACTTCTGTTCCAACACCGCCAGAAGTTCCTGGTAACTGGAGGTGGAACTGTCGAACCACTGGTCCTGATGCCTGGGAGGAGAGGTACAGCACAGTCCTTGATATGGGGACATTGAGCGAGTTGGAGGTGCGGAGGTGGGTGCCAGCAGACAGGAGGCAGGAGGTGAGTCAATCCCACCCCCCCCCACCACATGCACAAATGTCAGTCTAGCAGGAGACGCCCCAGTGGACAGGGACACATGTTAGCAGAGCCAGCAGCTGGGCAGGCCAATCAGGGTGAAGTGAGGGGGTGCCACATCAACCCCCCAACACAGCAGCCATGGGGCAGGGCACCAAGGGCACCCCTGAGGGTCACAGCAGTGTGAAGGGGTGGCACGTGACCAATCCAAGTGCCATGCACACCACACCCCTACTGCTGCATCTTGTGCCAGAGGTAATGCAGTGAGTGAGAAACCATGACACCGTGCAGCGGTCACATCGCCATGTTGCGGGCTGAGTTGGCCTGCACCATGTTTGTATGGCAGACAAGCCACATGGAAGTACATGTCCCCCTACACCAACATGGGCACAGCTGTCAATCACTGTACTCCACAACACAGCACTGCTGACTGCACAGCAGCACCCCATAGCGCCATGGCAGTGCCATAGGCAAAGGCATCACACCCACAAGGTTGGTGCTACCCGGGGAGGGGGGTGAGGGGTCATGAAGGGCCACAGGCATGCATGCTATAAATCAGCTGCCTTAGCATGGACACCCTGCCCTCCCCACAAACATGCAAAGGCCCACCTGGCCATGTGTCTCACACACACATTGCTGCAGCCATCCCCACAATGCTGTGCACACATGCAATATCCACTGACCAACCCTGCCCATCAGCCCAAATGTGTGGGGTCCAACTCCGTACAATACATGGTAGAACTATACCTGACAGAATTTCCTATGTCCCCTACATGCACTCAAGCATCACCAGAGGCATCAGAGGACAAGTGGTGAAAGAGGAATAGTGTGTTCTACACGTGGCCAGGCCCATTTGGAAGTGGTGCCTCCAGGCCCTCAAGGACAGCCACCACCTCAACCTTGCGAAGGCGCACACAGGCGACACCTAGGCGCATGGACTGCTGCAAAACACCTGAGCCATGCACAGCCATGCCCGCAGGTAGCCCTGCAGGCCCCACAGCAACGCCACAGGACACCAGGAGCACCTCCAGGCCCACTGCACCCACTCCCACAGCTGACTGCATTGTTCCACACAGAGTCCGCCCCTCCCGGTTGGGCTACTGTTGAGTCACAAGGGGAAATCCGCACAGTGTCAGAGCACGAAGAAGGGGCACAAACCCCTGAGAGCCCTCACTGCCACCAGCGTGCCCAGACACTTGAGCTGGATGTGGACATGCCATCTCACCGCCCTACAGCCCAGGGGCCACTGCACAGCCCCCATCCTGTTCAGCCCACACCACCCAGCAACACCATCCTTCAGAGGCTGGATGAGATGGAGAGGCGACAACGGCAGACGGAGGCCATTGGGCACAACCATTCAGAACACCTCCAGGCAATCTGTGATTGCCTGCAAGGGGCCACCCACAGGATCGTGAGAGCCATGGCAAGAAACTGGGAAGAGGCAGCTGCTAGTTCTGCCGCACTGACTGTGTATGGGCCGAGAGTCAGGGAGATGACTGAAGGGGTTTCGGCCCTAGCAGAGGCAATCTGTCAGAGCACAGAGGTGAGACTGCAGCACATCCGCGGGCCATGGTCGATATCCCCCATTTCCATGCCACCCCCGCAGTGGTCATATCAGAGCACACCCAGGTGCTGGTGTAGAGGAGGAGCCAAATGCTTCTTCATGGAAGTCCTGCCCCGTTTTGCCTATATGTTCGGAACCAAAAATTGTGACAAGTAGAACACCGGTAATGATGCGCATATCACAGAAAACCTTTGAGACAAGGTATCCATTGAGAAAACCTTATTTCATGTATCTTCGGAGAGCTGACAGTCTCTTAGGGGAGATCCCTGAAGACATGTAAAGATGAATGAAAGAGAAGAATGGTGATGTCACACGAAGTAAGGATGACACACTAAGAAGAGTGATCAAAGAAGAGAGTATATAGCCCTTATAGTAACTAATGACGATATAAAGAATTGTAAAGCCTTTAACACACGGAATGAAGATTACATGTGAAAAGCACTGAAGAAAATGAAGCCGTTTTATAAATGTACAGGTGCTCTAACGCAGGTAGACTAAGTAATCATGAAGGCTGGCTATACGTAGTGAATACACTGCAGGCAATGCCTCCATTATATAGAATCTAGATATTTGATGCCGCAACTTTAGCAAGCCAGAACCTGTGAAGAGAAAAGCTAAAACTGTGGTGCAGCAGAAGGAAAACAGCTGACGATCGTGGAAGAATCGAGAAGTCTGTCTGGCCCAGTGTCAAGGGTTGGGGCAGCTGAGATTTGGTTATCTATCATGGAAAGATACAGAGAATGTGAGGAGCGAGGCAAGCCCCTGTTAAGGTGCAAAGAGAAGACATAATGAGTGCCAGGTTATATTAATTTAATATTATTAAATGCGAGAAAGGAGCTCAAACACGGTTTCCTGTCACATGGGGTGGATGAAAATAGAAAATGGTCAGGCTACACCGAGACTTGAAGATAAGAACGTGCTCGCACTTCCTTCTATTCTCAGGAACAGTGATACTTTGCAAGGCCAAGTTCAAAGACAATTCAATTGGCAGAAGGCAGAAGTGATGATGGATGATGGGCTAATTGGGTTGGAAGACATGGTCAAGTCCACCCACTGACACTTGGGGTACCAGCTTGAGTGCTTCTACCGAGTGGAATATTCCACAAAGGTACAAGCATGCCAACCAATTATAGAGGGCCACGTAGCAAAGAGCCTTATAGTTTTAAAGCCAATGAGATATTGTATATTTGATGAAAATGAAGATTACTTGCACTAGGGGTGGGAATAGTTGTCCACCTGACTATAGAGACCCATTTACAATCCAATCCCTCAGAGAAAGTATAACTAGATGTTCCCTTTAAGCCAACCACAATCCCAAGTAGGTTTTCTTAATTTGCCACGTAGTATGAATTCACGTATGATGGGTTTTTACTATAAAGGTGTATTTGTTCATGTGATGCTTTGAGATTATGTTGTGCAACGTCCGTTGATGTCCGTTAATCTTCCTGTTTTAGACAATTGAGATTGAAACAGATTTTCATGACCATCAGTCTGGCTTCAGAGCTTCCAGAAGCACAGAAACTGCTCTCCTGAACATCCGTGAAGACCTGCTCTCCAACATCGATTCTAACACCCCCTGTGTCCTCATCTTGCTTGATCTTTCCTCTGCCTTTGACACATTCAACCATGCCATCCTGCTCACATGTCTCCGTGATAACCTGGGAATCACTGGTCAAGCCCTGCCGTGGCTGACTTCTTTCCTCTCTGACCGACCCTCCCAGGTCCAACTTGGGTCCTTGCTCTCTGCTATTTTTTTCTCTACATCTGGTGTCCCCCAGGGGTCTAACCTCTCTCCCTGGCTGTTCAACCAATACCTGGCACTTCTACCCCATTGCCGCCCTTTGCTTCAACTTTCAGTGCTATGCGGATGACACTCAGCTAATTTTCAGGCTACCTTCTGCCACCTCTTCTCCATCTCTCATCACTGACTGTCTGCTATCCAGGAGTGGTGTTCCACCAATGACCTCTGCCTTAATGCCAGTAAGACTGAGATTCTTCTCATTGACACCCCCACCCCCTCCTTTCCTATCACTCTCTGGCCAGCCTAGCTTGGCCGTCTTCCTGCTCCCACCTGCGAGGCAAAAAACCTTGGGGTCATCTTCGACTCCACACTCTCCTCTCTCCTCACATCTCTGACGTCTCTAAGAAGTCACACTATCAGCTGCACCTCCTCAGAGGTATTCTTCCTTTCCTCTCCTTCCCACAGAAGCTCACTGTCTCCAGAGCTCTGGTTCTTTCTAGGCTGGACTATTGCAAAAGCCTCTTTCTAAATCTGCCTGCCTCTACTCTACGGCCTCTGCAACTCATCCAGAACAGGACTGCGAGACTTCTCCTTGCCCTCAAGCCGAGGGATCGTATCTCTACAGGACTGTTATCTCTGCACTGGCTCCCAGTGGCTGCGAGGATTAAGTTCAAAACCCTCTGCATTGTCCACAAGCCCTTCTGGGGACTGGGGCCTCAATACCTTCAACTCTCGCTTCCTAAATATCTTCCTTCTCGAGCTCTTCGCTCATCCGCCTCCAACTCCCTCAGGGTCAGTCGCTTCTCCAAGCGACAAGTTGGTGGTAGACCTCTTTCTTTGGCTGGTGCCTCCCTCTGGAACAGCCTCCCTGCCTCCCTGAAACTTGAGGAGAACCATCTCCAGTTCCGAAAGCACCTCAAAACCCTCCTCTTTGCTTCTGCTTTTTCTCCTCCTCTCCCCTGCTGACCTCCTGGCTGAAATTGAAACTGCACTGGTTGCCTGGGCGCCCTCTGTCCTCAGGCCCAGGTCCCTCCCCCGCCAGTCTCACATACCTGCACTGCCTTCCTGACAACCCCTGCACCTGGGGACTGTTCTGTAACCAAACAGTCCCTACCAGCACTTGACACCTGACTTCTGTACTTACTTTTGCTCTGCCACGTGATGGCCGTTACTTATTGTTGTTATTCCTCCCAGGTATTGCACTCTCCCTTCCCCCACCCCCCGCACTTTCCCCTTTCCCCATCCCATGCACTTGCGTGATCTGAATGGCACTTGGCCTAGTAGGATCGCTGTCTGTCCTCCCTTCGTTCCCCCTCCCTTGTCTCGTCGCGCCTTGAAACAACTGTGTATAGGCACGTTACAAATGCCATATCATATCATATCATATCATTTGCTTGCAAACTTCCTGAGTCGGTTCTTTTATTTGGTGTAAGAGTAAATTCTGCATCCCCATCCATCTAATAAAGTGCTACCTCATTTAAAGGGCCATAATGGTTCACTGGTCCCCGTGCCAATTGGGTCCCAGATCACCAGTGTCTGGCATGGGAGGAAAGAGCCCACGGAAATGACATTGGGACATGTTTTGCCCTGAGTGGCTGTGCTGGGGAGTTGGTGCTGGGTGGTGCAAGGGGAAGGGGGGAATAGTGTGTGGCGAGATGGTGGTGTGAGTGAGAGAGGGGATAGTGTGTGGGGAATTGGTGGTGGGAGGGGTAAGGGGGATAGTGTGTGGGGAGTCGATGGTGGGAGGCGGTAGGGGGATAGCATGTGGGGAGTTGGTGGTGGAAGGGGGATAGTTGTGTCACTTCATTCCATAAACACAGTTAAAATGCATTTATTTTATTTTTTGCATTTATTTCAGCGCACAAAGCCCTCTGGCATATTGACGCTAGTTGCAGAAAGTGCATGATACAAATGAAGTGCAGGAATAAAGTATAATGATATGTGTACACGGACTGGAAAAGCCTCACCTCATGTTACAGGGGGTTTATTTATTTATTTATTTATTTATTTATTTATTTATTTATTTATTTATTTATTGCATTTGGTTACATGCCCAAACCCTTAGGTATCACGGCGTACATACATCTTATACATACATCTTTGGTTGCTTAGTCATATGATCTTTGGATACAAACAGCATGGTTATATTGCATCTTATTCATACATCTTAAATTACATAATCATAAAATCTTTGGTTACAGGCAAAGTGGTTATATTACATAGTATAATCATGCAGTTAGCGTTGGCTTAGGTGGCTAGTATTTGTTAAATAGCCAGGTTTTTAGTTGTTTCTTGAACTTCTGGAAGGAGGTCTCCTTTGTGAAGTGGGTGCGGAGCGAGTTCCAGATGCGCGGAGCTGCTATGGGGAAGCTGGTATTGCCTGCTCTGGAGGTGGTAAAGCAAGGTTTGTGGATGTGTGTATTGTTGCTGGATCTGAGGGTTCTAGTTGTGTTTTTGCAGGAACTTCTATGACTGAAGTATATAGTGGCCGTGTTGGAGGTGCATTTATCAGTAATGGTGAGTGTTTTGTGGAGGATTCTCTCTTGTACTGGTAGCCAATAAGCATCTCTTCTATGTTGGGAGATGTGTTCTCTTCTGTTAATACCTAAGGCTGCTCTAAGGGCTTTATTTTGCAGTAGTTTGTTCACGAGGAGAGGAATTCGCTGACGAGCCCATTGGTCAGCACTCATCCTCAAGAACTTGTAAGACAAGATAGCTGCACCATGTGAGGACAGGGGGTGCAGGATTCACTTAATCCGACATGACTCAATAACGAGGACTCAATAGTTTGGGAAAGGGAAGTTCGTTTAATGACAAGTACATCAAACAGGGAAACAAATGGGAATCCGCTGTCATGCGATCTCCTGTCTCGCTCCGACTTCCTCGAACTTCAGCTGAACAGTAATTCTTATAGGCAACGTTCGTCATCATTGACATCTAACTCTACAAAACTCGACATGCAATATAATTGGTTAGGAAAGGTAACTTA
Organism: Ambystoma mexicanum; assembly: GCF_040938575.1. Lineage (NCBI taxonomy): Eukaryota > Metazoa > Chordata > Amphibia > Caudata > Ambystomatidae > Ambystoma > Ambystoma mexicanum. Next base: position 197,822,103 of record NC_090926.1, on the reverse strand, counting down.
AGTATAGGTGCTATATCTGTATATGATAAAAGGGCATGCGGATTGGATAACTCTTATCTGGTGGGCGTCTACGCCAATCCCACTACATCACACGTGATTGACGTCATCATAAGGACGACGTCTCAGGACACCAGATAAGTTGGTTCATTGCGATTGGTCAGGTTACACCCCTAGACATAAATCCCCATTTTAATTAGCAGCATGCAGAATGGACACCTAAGGGCCTGGTGTACCAAGTTTCACCCTGCCTCCCTTCCATCAATCAGTGTTTTAGGGCTATGTGTCAATTAGTTGACTGGGTTTGGCCTCGGAACTGTAGCCTCTTATCGGGAAAAGTTATGGCATCCTGGGTTCTGGATGACATTAGGCGATGGTACCTCTTCACGCCTGGCTGGTCATATGTCTGTTCACCATGAATTTGCTTCAGTTTCCAGCTTTTATTGTATTTAATTCTGCTTCGGCCCTGCCACCGGTCTGGGCCTGTCTTATCTTGACCTTCACGGGCAAGCTGGTATGCTCTGAAGTTTGGTTCTTGCGAGTTGACGCTCTCCTCCCTTTCTCTGGGTGACCTTGATTTCCCCGGCCCGAGCCATTCTCTGTTGAGTTTCAATTCCGCTCTTTTTCTCTGTTCAGGCTGAGTTGTGAAACCTGGCCTGCCAGGCCTCTGGCAGCCTTGGCCCATTTCTGATTTACAAAATGGAGTTGCACTCATATAACGTGCCTTATTGAGGTAGATATATGGTTGGCGCTTGCCACTCTATTTTCTACTAAGCATTTGCAAGCAGTATCAGTTTCTTAGCATCTTGCTTTCCAAGCCTATTTACACACGTTTGATAGGATGGTCATTCTCATCATGTCTAGTAACTCGTTTCCTTGTTGTCAGTATCGCCTCCTTCCTCTTCTCATTATATTGAGTCGTATAATAGCTTGTTCTGACGTCTCATTTTCAATAGTTGACTCTGCTTACTCACGAGCTGGGTCGGGCCATGGTAATTTCCATTGGCCCTCCATTAAGGCTCCTAGGGTTTCTTCGTGGACTGTATGTAGGTTCTCCACATTTCGTATCATGGGCTGATATGGCTGTCTGATAGGGTACTGTGCTGGCCAGGGTTGTCTGGTTATGGGCGCTTCGACAGCTACGGATCTTCTAACGTACTCTGGACAGAGTCCCAATGCAACTCTCTGTTGGTTCATTTGCTCTTCATACGTCACGTACCTTGGCGAGTACCTTCTTGGTAGCTCGAAATGAGGGGCAGGTGTGTAGGTCATGTCTGGAACCTCCTTTACACTCCCCCCTCTGGTCAGTTCATCGACCACTTCTGCTTCATTTTTCATCCCTATTTTCTTTGATTCTTCAGTGTTTTGTTCTTCGTCTTCCTGGTTGGTACATGATAGCGTATACATGTGTGTCTTTAGAGTCCATATTTTTATCACGCCTTTCAAACTCCCTGCTGTTTTGTTTTCATCTTTGTTCCAGGTCATTAGCTGGCATTGTCCGTTTGGACTGCAATAGATCAATTTTCCTTCATAGCTTCTTCGTTTCTTCGGGCATGTGAACTTAGTTCCGTCTGGCGTAAAATTGCTGGCCTTCACAAAGTCTCTTATTTCTTCATCAGTCAGGTCTCTAGGCTTCCATCCTGGTTCAACATCGACCAATATTTTCATCCCTATGGCTTTTTTCGCAGTTTTCTGGCACTGTGTAATGATTATCTTGATAACGCAGAATCCTAGCAGTACCATTGCTAGGAGGGCTCCCAGAAACTTGAATATATCTGCCATTCATTGTGGGACCCATGAGAATAGGGCTCCAAACCAGCTGTCATCGTCCACTTCATTACTTTCATCGATCATCTGGTTTTTCAGATTTGTCAACATGCTTATGGCCTCTGTTAAGGTTCCGTTTTCTTCATCGTGTGATTTTACAATTGTGCAACATGATTCTCCGATTTTTGCTCAAACACCTCCATCCATTGCAGTGATCATGTCAAGCACATATCTGTTTTGGAGGGTCATCAGTCTTATTGCTCTTAGCTCTTCTTTGATCGCGTTGAATCCTTTTATAGTGGTATTAATAGTCTGTAATAACTCCCATCTGGTTATCTGCAACCATTTAGCATTCAATCCAACTTGGATGTGGGGCAGGAGTAGTGTTGTGAATACTGTTGAGGTGAGGCTGAACAGCCTGTGTTCGTACGGGATTGCATGGAATGCCTCTTCTGATTTGGCAGAAAAATAATTTTCTCTTTTAGTCCTGGATACCAGTTCCGCAGATCTTCTTCTCCTTAGATGAGCATCTACTTTCGGGAAACTGTCCAAATTCAGGTCATTCTTGGGGATCACTAGTGCAGGAACATGGACATTCACTATTGTGCATCTGCCTCCCCAGTTCTTCAGCAGCCTTATGTATGCTTTGGATCCATCGCCCAGTAATGGTCCATAATAACTGCCGTTCCATGTATCATTCCTGGGGCGTCGAAGGCTCGTCCACAGTTCTGATTTCATTCCATCTTTCTTGTACCATTGTTTCTGAAGCATAATTTTGGGTTCTCGAGTGGTACTATCTGCAGGGGTCCCCCTCTGTCTTTGACCCATGTGAGTAATCTTGCAAGTTTTGGCGATAATGGCTTGCATCCATTCCGCACTATGTTGATGGTAGGTTCGTAATGTCCGGTGACCATCCAGACCCTGCAGATCACCACTCCTTTTTCCCATCCGTCTGGTGACAGTACTGTTCCCCAAATCTGCATCTGGCCTCTGTTCTGCCAACTTCGGGCCTCTTCTGGGGTTTTTCCTCGGACATTTAGCCTCGGATTTACTTACCATCTAATTCCTGCCCCTTTTTACGTCAGGGTTCTCATATCGGATCACATGGTTCTTAGTATGAGCTCTGGTTCTTGTTTTTATGTCTTGAACATAATCGTCCTCATCCGGAACCGTTGCTTCTGTTGCCCATTTCAGGGAGGCATCACTGCCCATGAACTGGCCTCTGGCCTTGCACATCGCTACGGTCAACATGCAGTGTGCTGTCTGGACATCAATTTCTACAGCCACCAAGATCTTGGATTTTCCCATGCTGCATGGTAGGAGTGCACAGACGAGGCATTCTCCTTCTGACTGACTTTGTCCTACTTCCTTCATGTGCTGGTACCATATGTTGTTTCCGAGATGGGCTGTGATGTCTAGGTAGACATTAAGTTCATTGTTATCTTCATGAGGGCTTCTCTTGATTCTCAGCGTTCTTCTGTAGTTTGCTATTACTACGTCTCTGAATGCATCTGTGCTGCTTTTCCACTTTGGGTATCTCGATGGAGCAGGCTGCTTCGACTGCATCGCTATGGTAGGAGGAGGATTTGTGCTTCCTTTCCTTCCCTTTTGTAGTCTGCCATAAGCTTCCCGTAACCACCATTGGTTCTTCAACCTCCCAACTTGTGGGTGTGTTGTAGACCTCCGGCTTGTTCCTTGCGTTGGAGCAGGTGTGCTTGCAGTTATAGTTTCTATAGTTCTGTTTTTCAGCTCCTCGTGCAGCTTCTTTGCTTGGACTATTAATGGGAACAAATACTCTATTAGCATGTGTCTCTTCTCTGTGAGTTCTTTCGTGGCCACTTCTGTTGTTTCGAGGGATTTTGCTATTTCTTCCATCTTTGGAAATACACTTGGCATTTCTTGGTTATCTCCACTATTCTCTGTACTTGGATGTTCGGTAGGCAGTTTCTCCTCCTCTGCTGCCTTCGTTGGAGGCCTTGTAGCCATTGACACTTGCCCCTGTTTATGTGCATTCTGTGTGTGGGTGCGTGTCGTGGCCAGTGCTACATTATCATTCATTCCGTGCTGACCCTGTCTCCAGCTTTTTCTCTCATTCATCACCTCATGTGTATTCGTATTGCTGCTAATTATATTCAAATTTAAGCCATTTGCTTCAACATTAGCTTTTCTTGGAACTGGAACCACTATATAGGGTCTGGGTGCTTTTGTAGGTCCCTGACGTTCGTTACCCAGTGGGTGTTCGTTACCCAGTGGGTGTTTCCTCATAGGGGGTCACTTCGTGCACCAATAAAGAAAGCAGTTCTGATTGTTAATAATAGAAAAACCATTATGATAACTGTACATATGCACATAATCGTTCTGAGTGAAAGTTGGCAGCATTTTCTTCCAGGAAAGTGGGGGCGCCCTTCTGCTGGGAGTAAAACTATGTTACTTCTCTGGGCCCCCATGTCGGTCGAGTCCATGAACAATTATTTATTCTTTTCTTGCTCCGATCTCACAGTTCAAAAGTTATTATTACTAAAGTGTCGAGTGCTTTTCAAGTGTCCCCCTTCTTGTGGGTGAGGACGATAGTCTCTGGGTGTGCAGCACAGTTTTGTTTGCTAGAATATGGAAAAAGGTTAGGCTAACAGCTTTGATACATCTCATTCATCTAAGCATATCGATAATAGGTGAGGTCCCAATGTACGCCTCAAATTTGCTTTGGTCCTGAGGACATGCTGGAACTTGCTTAATGTGAAAAAATGAAAAATGCAACTGCTAAAAAAATCACACAAAAATAAAATGCTGTAAAAAATAAAAACAAAAATAAAAATAAAAGCAAACATATGAAAAAATAGGAAAAAATTAGAAGAATAAAGGAAAAGAAATATAAGATGGTGAAGTTCTTGTGTCCGCTCCTTTCACTCGGTCTCTTGGTGACAAGATGATAAGCAATGTCTCTCTCCTGGGTTTGCTCCATGGTGAAAGGATGACGAAAAGGATGCAGAAAAATAAGAACAAAAAAAATAAAAATAAAAACAATGTAGTCTAGGAACAAGATGTCGTGCTTCCTGTTTCTGCTCTTTTCGATCTGTTCTTCGGCAGACAGTCCTATTGTGGATCTCCTCCTTCTAAGGCTCTCCTCAGCAGTGGATGGCCATAATTGCTTCTCTGTTGCGCTATGATAGCCCTCAGGCGCCTGTTTAGTTGTGTGGTTTTTGCTGGATCTCTGAGGAATACGGATATGTCAACATTGCTGGGTCTACCCACTAGTTCTGGAAAGTTTTCAACGAGGTGTAAGAAAACACGGTATGCATATTGGCTGTATTCCGGTGTTAATGACATTGCTCTGATTTTCTAGCCTCTAGAAAACAGGCCTTTCTTGCAGCGTGAATAGTCTTTGTCTCCTCGATCTGTCCCTCGGCTAAAAGTCTCACTGGAATCTCCTTAGGAATCCTCGCTAGAAGTTGGACAGTTCCACTTGGAGAATTATGCTATGGAGAAGTGTGCCCATGTGTGGGGTGTTGGCCGGAACTCTAAGGAACGTGACGACGTCAACATCTGCAGGCCTTCCTACCATTTCAGGATAGTATGTGACTAGTCTGTGCATGACATTGTGGGCTAGTTAGGTATCTGCGGGAGTCAGGGACATCTGCCTTATTTGCAGGATCCTGATCACAATCCTTTCTTTTGACGTGAACAGTTTTTACACTTTCCTGCTGCGTGGATTGCAACCACGTAATTTAATTTGTACCACACTTAGTTTAGGAATTCGTTGTTTCTTGGATCTCTGTTGAAGGTTAGGGTATCTGTGGTTCTCCCGACGAGTCCTGGGCATTCCTCAATGATGCGGAAAAATAGGGTATATGTAAGTTCATCAATGATCACTTGAGGTGGAAGCATTTGTTCTTATTTCCAGTACTCTGGCACTTTGGCAAATGCCTCTGCGAGGACAGTCAGTAGTCGCCGTATTACCTTTTTGTTAGCTGGATGTTGGATGAAGTCTGGGATGCTGGTGTCTCTCCCTATAAGTGATGGATATGTCTCTAACTAACCGAAAACAGGAAAGCACATCCTTTACAATATTTCTACTGGGGGATACCATGGGCCTCATTACACGGTAGGCGGAGGACCAAGGTGCTATTTGCACCTTGGTCCATGCCGGTAAAATACCGGCACCGCCTTGCTGGAACGGGGAATTACCGCCCTATTCCAAGGTTGGTGGGGCGGTAATTCCCCCTTCCCCCATTGCCCTTCCCCATTCCCATTTTTGCCCCATAGAGCTCTATGGGAATGGGGAAGGAGCTAATTACGGTGCCGCAAATTGCGGTACCGTAATTAGCACCCTGGTCCCTTTGCGGGTTGGTTTTTAACACCTGCTAAACAGCAGGCGTTAAAGTACCTACCTGCAAAGGGACCTCGTAGTAAGGCGGTAAAGGTTAACGGTCACCGGTACCACCATTAACGGTGACCGTTAACCCTTACCGCGGTCCGTGTAATGAGGCCCCATGAGTCTGGTGAACAATGTCTCGGCACTGGTTGATATCGTTTTTTTTTTTTTTCAAGAGTGTCTTATTCTCTGCTTAAAAGAGTCTTGGGGTCTTTTCAATAATTCGTGTGGCTTTAAATGTTCATATGAGTAGCGTCACTGCAGCTTTGGATGTGCAACTCTCTCCTAGTCGATATGTAAGTGCTGGAATGGTCCATTTGGTCTGGGAATGATTCCTCTCACTACTTTTAATGTGTGCCCAGCGGTGAATTGCTGGCAGATAATGCAGTTCACCATGAAAAATGCAACATGCTCAGCTAAATTCGGCTTGAACCAGTCTTCTGCGAGCGTTGCAGCAAGATTTTCTTTTGTCATGAGGATGGGGTAGTGCAGTTGTTCTAATGCTACCTTTAGGAGGTCAACAGGCATTACTGGTTTACCAGTGCTGTCTTGCCTCCACAGCCTGTCAGAGGGGTTTAAAGTACACCCTTGATGCTTCCATAAATTCTTCTCCTCCTATGGTGCCTCCCCCTGGAGCTCCATTAGCTGAGTCTGCCCCATATTGCTATAGGCCTCTGGTGTAGCTTGCGCTACCATCATTCGCTCATGGGTACGTGCCACCTCCACGACCATGATTGTTTCAGTTTTGGATGCCATGCGCTTGGCTTCCGTGTCCGCTTCATGATTTCCGCGTGTCACGAAATCTGTCCTTTTGGTATGAGCGGTGCATTTCACGACCGCTATGCCCACTGGGAGCTGTAGTGCACTGGTTGATATCGTTTTTTTTTTTTTTCAAGAGTGTCTTATTCTCTGCTTAAAAGAGTCTTGGGGTCTTTTCAATAATTCGTGTGGCTTTAAATGTTCATATGAGTAGCGTCACTGCAGCTTTGGATGTGCAACTCTCTCCTTTTGCTCTGTAACTTTGGCTGTACTGAATGTCCATATCATTGTCTTTTCTATCACCTTTCACTTGGTTTGAGGAAATGCCTTGTTTTGAAAGCCACAATTTATCAGATTCCTTTGCCACTGTTTTGCTGCTCATGCGCCCTTCTTCCTCGCCATGGATCTTGTCTGCACTTGCTGAGGTTCTTCCCCGTTGTCTGTGATTTCTTTGCAGTTGGATGGAGCAGGAGGGCTCTCTCCTATGTGGGGTTTAATGTCATTTATGAAGATCCATGCCCTTCTGCCCTGGAGCTTGACGGCGGAGGGGGTGCAGTCCTCTACAATGAACGGGCCATTAAATCTCTGCTCATCCCACCTTTTCCTGGTAAAGTTCTTTACCAAAACGCTGTCACCAGGTAAGACGAGGGGCGCATGTACACCTTGTTCAGTGTCTGCTTCAGCACTTCCTGCTGTATTTCGTGCTGCACCACCCCCTTTTTGCCGTCGCTGCAGTTGGCCTGAAATGACAGAGGCACTGGATGTCAAACAGTTCAGGTACTTTTGCATCTCTGCTCCCAGAATCTCCCTAGTCGGCTGGGTATCACAATTAGCTCTATCTCTGCGGGCAAGAGGGGTCCTCATCCTTCTGCCTGTAACTATCTCGTGCTGTATGAGGTGATGGTCGGAGCCTGGTTGGTTCCGAAGTGCATACATTGCCAATGGTAGACAGTGCAGCCATCCCTTCTTTAATGTGAGCTTCAACTTGGCTATCCTCTCCTTAAGCAAGCCGTTGATCCGTTCACATATCCCATTCCACTCTGGATGATACGCCGACAAGAACTTGTGCTTTATACAAAGCAATGAACTAATCTGTTTGAAAACTGAATTTACAAAGTGGGCCCCATTATCTGATCTCATTACCTCGCACACACCCCATCTAGGGAACACTTCCCTCACCAGGAACTTAGCAGCACAGGCAGCGTCGGGCAGCACAGGCAGCGTCGGGGTGTGTACAGGCACCTGCTTCTATCCATCTAGAGTAGGGTTACACCACCACAATTAAATACCTGTACCCCTTGCACACTTGAATCATGTCGATATAGTCGATATGTAAGTGCTGGAATGGTCCATTTGGTCTGGGAATGATTCCTCTCACTACTTTTAATGTGTGCCCAGCGGTGAATTGCTGGCAGATAATGCAGTTCACCATGAAAAATGCAACATGCTCTGCTAAATTCGGCTTGAACCAGTCTTCTGCGAGCGTTGCAGCAAGATTTTCTTTTGTCATGTCGATGGGGTAGTGCAGTTGTTCTAATGCTATCTTTAGGAGGTCAACAGGCATTACTGGTTTACCAGTGCTGTCTTGCCTCCACAGCCTGTCAGAGGGGTTTAAAGTACACCCTTGATGCTTCCATAAATTCTTCTCCTCCTATGGTGCCTCCCCCTGGAGCTCCATTAGCTGAGTCTGCCCCATATTGCTATAGGCCTCTGGTGTAGCTTGCGCTACCATCATCCGCTCATGGGTACGTGCCACCTCCACGACCATGATTGTTTCAGTTTTGGATGCCATGCGCTTGGCTTCCGTGTCCGTTTCATGATTTCCGCGTGTCACGAAATCTGTCCCTTTGGTATGAGCGGCGCATTTCACGACCGCTATGCCCACTGGGAGCTGTAGTGTTTTTATCAGCCTGTCCAATAAGGCTGCATGTTGCACTGGTGTGCCATCTGCACGGAGGTAGCCCCTCCTTTTCCAGCACGCTAAGCCTGCGTGCACTGTGGATGTCACATAGGCGGAGTCGCTGTACACCATTACTTCCTGGTCTGCATGATTCTCAATGGCGAGTATCAATGCAAAAAACTCTGCAGCTTCTGACAAATAATGAGATGGTATTCGTGCACTAACGAGTACTTGAAACTCCCCATTCGCTAGGTGTTTTATTACGGCAACGCCTGTATACCTTTGTCATCTTCTTGGTCGATTCTTGAAGACCCGTCAATAAAGATGATCTCCCCACTCGCCAGGGCATTCTCTTTTACCCTGGGGATCTCATCATAGAATTCCTCATAGGTTGCACAGTCATGTATAGGCTCTCCCTATGTGACTGGCTCTGCTATGAACGTAACTGGATTCACAGTTTTACATCGCACTATTTTGATCGATGGATTAGAGATGATTACTTCATAGGCGGATGCTCTCTGGGATTTCAGTGTGCCCTTTGGCTTTTCTAGTATGGCATACAGTGAGTGCTCAACATACAATGTCATGAAGCATCCCTTCACAATGGATGATGCTTTTTCGATAGTGAATGCGGCAGCAGCTAGGTTTTGTTCGCATGGGAAGTGGCCCTTCATGACTGGGTCCAGATTCCCGATGTAATATGCTAGGGGCTTGTACCCCGGTGAGGTTCGCTGCGCAAGCACTGCCGTCATAAAATTACCATTGGAGTGTGAGAACAGGTAGAATTCTTCTGCATAATTAGGAATCCCAAGGACTGGGGCCTTACAAATTGCCTCCTTGAGTTCTGTAAACCCCTTTTCCATTGCCTCAGTCCATTCGATATATTCCCTTGTTGTCTGGGCCTTTTTTAGGGCCTGAAGCAAGGGCTTGGTGTAGGAGCTGTAGTCAAAGACCCATGCTCTGACGTAATTGCACAGGCCGAAAAACCTTTGCATCTGTTTTATTGTGCGCAGCTTGGCCGTGTTCATGATGGCTTCAGCCCTTTCTGGGGTTACCATTTTACCTTCATGAGAGATCAGTTGGCCTATGTATAACACTTCTGGCTGACAGTACTGCAACTTCTCCCTATCAACTTTGTATCCCTTCTCAGCCAGTAAAGTCAACAGCTGCACAGAGTCGTGCTTGCATTGCTCTTCAGTGGTGCTGCAGATCAGAATGTCATCTACATACTGCAAGAAAACACTGTCCACCGCAATATTGCTTAGGTCCATCTGCAGGACTCTGTTGAAAATGGATGGAGACTCACAGTACCCCTGTGGCAACCTCGTACTGCGGCAGGCACTTGGGCCATGTCGTCATCAAAGTATTCTGGGCGTACCAGAGCCAACATCATTCTCTGTGCCATCTCCCGTTTGATCATTTTGACCCAAAATATGAGACTCACTTTCACCCTTGTCTCTTCTAGGTCAGGGTGTTCTTCGAACATATCGTCATCGGTGACGTCAGTCACTCGATACCCTTCTTCAATGGCAATAATCGCACACCATTGTCTGCCTTCATCGTCATTTCCTTCAACTAATACCCCTTTCCCTCTCACTGTGGCAGATTGTATCATTAGGGGAAATACTTGTCCTGCTTCTTCGTGCATGGGTATTCTTGGCCTGAATAGAAACTCATCAGGTGTCCTCATGGTTCTATCTGCGAGGCCTGGCAGTCCCGCCATAAGCACCCGCACGCCATATGCGAAAACATCTGGGTCTAACGGTGTAACCCTCATTGCTACACGTCCTGAGTATGCTCTGATCATTTCGCACACGTTTGAATATTTACTGGGGTCTGGCATGAATATAATAGAGGTATATTCATTTTGCACTCTCCCACTGAGACAGGGAGTGCGCCTGTAAAGGGAACTCTGCTATGAGCTCCAGTGAAACTCTGGGTATTTATGGCCTCAGCGTACAAGGAAAACCTCCCCTCACGTATGCATGAACGTGTTGCATCTGTGTCAACTAAGAAGGAATATTCTTTCCCCCCTATGGTGACATTCACCCTTGGTTCCCTATTAGGATCTGGTGTCACTGATAGGATAGAACACATCAGAGTCTCCGGTGAGCTGTCCTATTTTATATATAAGTTCTGTCCACTGTACACTTGTGGGTTTTCCCCCATTTCCAGGGTTAATTCCCCCTCCGGGATTATTGCCCTGAGCCATTTGCGGCGGTGCCTGAAGGGGATGTCCTTGTGGCATATTCCCCATGTTTGGTGGATGAACTACTTGCTGTGCACCTTGCTGCAAGCCTGCCGCCTGCTGCTGCACTGTGTAAATTTGTGCACCACCCTGTTGCGGGGTGGCAGGTTGATTCGCCATGCCTGCCCCCATCCCTTGGTTATTTTGCCACATGCCATGACTTCTGCACATGCGTGCCTCGTGTCCAGTCATTCCACACAGCCAACACTCTGGCGGTGGTTGGATTATTTGTCCATCCGGCATAGCTGGACCACCCATTCGTGCGTTCTGAAAGCCACCTTGAGCATTCGGAAACCCTCCTTGGTTACCTCGAAACCCTCCCTGATTACTCTGCCATCCTCTATTTCCAAAACCTCTTCCTCTCTGGTAAAATCCTGTGTTACCCTGATTATTCTGTGATGAATTAGTCACGTGTTGTGCACTTGGCTCGGCTGGGCTGGTAAACATGGCTCCCTCAAGAGCATACTTGGAGAGTTTCCTTTGCACTAGCTTCACCTCCTCTCCCTTACGAGTTGCCTCCTGTTTTCGATTCTTTTCTTGCAACAATCTACAATAGTGTGCAATTGTCAACTGTATTTTGGCCTATGGTTTAGCTTCGATTCCTACCAATTTCTTGAGCTGTTTTTGCACCGGTTCTGGTAACCCTTGGCACAATATATGGTAGAATACAGGGATGGATTTCGTCCACGATTCATGCATTTCGAGCACCGACGCGTCTTGAAAATTCTGGATATAAAGCAACAGATCCTCTGACTCTTTCATTTTTTGAGTTATTATAGCTCCCATATCAGACGTGTCTGGATATGGCATACGCAGCGCTTTCCACACTGCTGCTCTACAGTTATTAAATGGCGCTCCATCATGGGAGGTGTCAGTTATGGTTACCCTAGGGTAGCCCGCCCTTTTCCACATGTCGTCTGCTCTTTCACCCAGTATAGCAATTAGGAGTCTCTTAATGTCCCCTATGGCTAGGGTGACACCCCTGTCATCTTCTCCAACTCATGCATTCACTTTCCGGCTCCCGATGTCAGCATTGGAAGCTTATTTTTAAGATTTTCTCTGTACATGTGTGGCTATGGAATATATTGTGGTCTTGCTCCCCCCTTTTCTAGTAACGGGAATTGGAATGCACAGTCCACTTTCTCTTTCCCCATAGTTCTCGGGTCTATCGCCGGGGTTACGTTCCTGCCTTGCCATCTACCTGGCAATGCCCTTAACCTGTCTGCATAGGCAGGCGCCGACGCCGCCCTCTGACTGTGGGGTGTTTCTTCATGTCGGCTGGATTGTCCAGCAGACTTCCGTGCCCTACTTGTGGACCCTCTAGCATCCGACCATCATACCTCTCGATCCCTTGTGAGCCATTTTCCGCACCGTCTCCCTTCGTCATGTGCCACTTCCTCCGTTTCCTCACGGAAGTCTGATCCTGAATACTCCCAGTTTACACAACTTCTTGCATCTTCTTCGTTCTGCCCAATCTGTAGCCTGTCTAGGGACAGTCCCCTGCTCCCACTACTTCGGTCGACATTCTCGGTGTCATATAGCTGAGTGTTCTCTAAGCGCTCATCCTCCCTTCCCCCTTGGTAAATTAGTTCCAGCCCCATCCCATCATAAATTTTATCAATCGTTTCCCCGATGCTTCTGGTGTCGAAGTCATCTTCAATATTTGTCCCGCTTCTACCTGGTACTGCATCGCTTGCAGGAAAGAATTCTTCTATGTCTTCCCATTCTACAACAGGATTGGGTTTTTTAACTTCCCGTTGTACATATTCTAAATCTAGTGCCCTCTGTCTGTACTTACGTTCCGCTTCCTCATCTGTTTCCTTTCGCTTCTTTGCTTCTTCTCTAGCCTTATCTACTTCCTTCATCCGTTCATTTCTACGTTCCTTTGCCCTTCTACTTTCCTTGTCTTCTTGCTTCTTTACTTTCCTTTCGTACACTCTCCTTTCTTCTTCTAACTTTAGCATATTCTGCCTGTACTTCTCATAGGCTGCGCATTGTGTGCGACTGAGCGATATTCCTTGCTCTTCGCGATATAGTTATTGTCGCCTCAACCTATCCTTCTTTCTTACCCCCTCCTCTCTTATTTCCTTTTCTTTCTCCTTTTCCTTTCTCAGCACCTCATCAGACCATTCCCTCGGTCTTAAGTCATCACTCCCTTTACCATCAAGTTTTAGCAATATGTGACCTCCCATCCACTCGTCCTTTGCGAATGCTAACTCGCTAATTCCATTCTGCTTCTTTCCCTCCCTCACTACTCTGTGCCTGTTCCTTTCGTTCACATCCGCATCTCTCCTTCTCCCTCGGGACTACGGAGGCAAGATTACTTTCCTGCTCCTTGCCGGGTTGCTTTACCCCGTGGCTGCCTTAAGTTCTCTTAGCGGGTAAAGACCCTCTGACTTACTCCCTTCGATCACTAGTTCAGGTGGGGCAGGTGGGGCAGGTGGCGCAGTAGGCGTCTCACCCCTCTCTTTACATATATTTAATATCCAATCTGCGGGTGGTTCTTCCTCCTTCGTCTGCTCGAATATTTTCCAAAGTTCGAGGACGGCAAGGCGTTTCTCTAGCTTTTTGCCGGTATATGTGGCATGTAGGAAGGTGGTCATGTGCTGTAAAACAGCCTTAGAGAGTGACCCGTTCCGGTGCCACGGCATGAACATCTTATTTGCAGTGCCCTTAACCCACTCCTGGCTATATTTCTTCAGCTTTGTTGCATGCTTGGGCAGTTGCTTGCATAAATGCGCAAGCGGGGTAACTTCCTCCATTCTTAATTTTGTCACCAACAATAATTATACAGTTCTTTTACTCTTTTAATAGTATGAGCGAGCACCAAATACTCAAGCTCCAATCCAATCTTTTCCTGCCAAATTGTATACCAATAGTTTACTCAAAACTCAATTCAGTGGCGATTCCCTCTCAGTTACAGAATCGCGTAAATCCAAAATGCATTTTAAACAATCACCAATACAATTATTTTATATTTGAATTACAACAGAACACATATGACAGGCGTTTGACAGACTAGACAGACACTAGCTGGTCATACGGATACCTGCCTTCTAATTAATACCCCGTCATGGGATTTGAACAAACCCCATTTATGACGTCTTTAAACGTCATCGTAGCCTAAATTGTCCCCCCACTGTGGGCTCTGGGTTCACGTTCCTTCTGACCACTCTTTAAAGCACAGGAACAAGGCAAATCTTTACATTTTTGCTCAGGTGCCCCCCTGGTATTCTTTACGTTTTACTTCAGGTGCCCCCCTGATATTCTTTATGTTTTTATTTCAGGTGCCCCCCTGATATTCTTTATGTTTTATTTCAGGTACCCCCCTGATATTCTTTATGTTTTATTTCTTATGCTCGAGTCATTACCCCCTATATATATATATAGTCTTCTCTACTTCAAACAATTTTATTGTTTCTCCACCACCCTCCGTTATCTTTCCCTTACTGGCTCTAAGGCCTACACGACATTTGCCAAAGTAACGATTTTTATTGCTTCACTCACCGATCACATTGTTTCCTCTCTGGAACTTCGGGATTCCTCTTCCTGCTTTTAAGGTTTTCGTCCGATCCGCTGCCCGTGGGAATGAGAAGGGTTATGCTTGGAAAGGCGGGTTCCTTCAGACCCACTGCAGATTTTTTGAAATTTTACTCTATCATTGTCCACGGGAAGCTTCTCAGTCTACTCAGCCGGAATGGCGAAAGGACTCGTGATCTTACCGAAGGCCCAGAGTTACTTCGTGCCTTCGTGCCTTCGGTCTAAGGGTGTCTTATACTATATCAATCGATAATCTATAATCGATGGCCGGAACCATCCTCACGTCCCAAGTGTTCACGAGGAGAGGAATTTGCTGACGGGCCCATTGGTCAGCACTCGCCCTCAAGAACTTGTAAGACAAGACAGCTGCACCATGTGAGGACAGGGGGTGCAGGATTCACTTACTCCGACACGACTCAATAACGAGGACTCAATAGTTTGGCAAAGGGAAGTGCGTTTAATGACAAGTACATAAAACAGAGAAACAAATGGGAATCAGCTGTAGTGCGATCTCCTGTCTCGCTGCGACTTCCTCGAACTTCAGCTGAACAGTAATTCTTATAGGCAACGTTCGTCATCATTGACGTCTAACTTTACAAAACTCGACATGCAATATAATTGGTTAGGAAAGGTAACTTAAGTATAGGTTCTATATCTGTATATGATAATAGGGCATGCGGATTGGATAATTCTTACCTGGTGGGCGTCTACGCCCATCCCACTACATCACACGTGTTTGACGTCATCATAAGTACGACTTCTCATTGGTTCTACTATCTATAGGACTCCAGATAACTTGGTTCATTGTGATTGATTAGGTTACACCCCTAGACATAAATCCCCATTTTAATTAGCAGCATGCAGAATGGACACTTAAGGGCCTGGTGTACCAAGTTTCACCCTGCCTCCCTTCCATCAATCAGTGTTTTAGGGCTATGTGTCAATTAGTTGGCTGGGTTTGGCCTTGGAATTGTAGCCTCTCATCGGGAAAAGTTATGGCATCCTGGGTTCTGGATGACATCAGGCGATGGTACCTCTTCGCGCCTGGCTGGTCACGTGTCTGTTCAACATGAATTTGCTTCAGTTTCCAGCTTTTATTGTATTTAATTCTGCTTCGGCCCTGCCACTTGCCTGCGCCTCTCTTATCTTGACCTTCACGGGTGAGCTGGTATGCTCTAAAGTTTGGTTCTTGTGAGTTGACGCTCTCCTCCCCTTCTCTGGGTGACCTCAATTTCCCCGGCACAAGCCATTCTCTGTTGAGTTTTGATACTGGTCTTTTCTCTGCTCAGGATGAGTTGTGAAACCTGGCCTGCCAGGCCTCTTGCAGCCTGGGCCCATTTCTCCTTTACAAAATGGAGTTGCACTCATATAACGTGCCCTATTGAAGTAGATATTTGATTGGCGCTTGCCGCCCTATTTTCTACTAAACATTTGCAAGCAGTATCAGTTTCTTAGCATCTTGCATACCAAGCCTATTTACACACGTTTGATAGGATGGTCGTTCTCATCATGTCTAGTAACACGTTTCCTTGTTGTCAGTATCGCCTCCTTCCTGTTCTCATTATATTGAGTCGTATAACAGCTTGTTCTGACGTCTCATTTTCAGTAGTTGACTCTGCTTACTCACGAGCTGGGTCGGGCCATGGTAATTTCCATTGGCCCTCCATTAAGGCTCCTGGGGTTTCTTCGTGGACTGTATGTAGGTTCTCCTCATTTCGTATCATGGGATGATATGGCTGTCTGATAGGGTACCGTGCTGCCCAGGGTTGTCTGGTTATGGGCGCTTTGACAGGTATGGATCTTCTAACGTACACTGGACAAAGTCCCAGTGCAACTCTCTGTTGGTTCATTTGCTCTTCATACGTCACGTACTTTGGCGAGTACCTTCCTGGTACCTCGAAATGAGGGGCAGGGGTGCAGGTCATGTCTGGAACTGCCTTTACAAGTTGTAGTTTGGTTAGTTTTTTTTTTAGGTTCCTAGCAGTAGAACATTGCAATAGTCTAATTTTGTGAGGATGAGGGCTCTGGCGGGTGTCAGGCAGGTTTCGGTGGAGAGAAGGGGTCTGCTTAGGGTGATTAGTTTGGCTGTGTATGCCGTGGAGGAGGCAAGAGCGCTATGATGGTTTTTCATAGAGAGATTGGAGTCGAGGTGAACGCCTAAGGTTTTGACAAAAAGTGATCTAGTGATGGGGTGCCATCTATCAGGATGGAGGTGTAGTCAGGAGGGAGTTTGCTGAGTCTGGCTGGGGAGCCGACTATGAGGATCTTAGTTTTTTCTCCGTTAAGGCAGAGGCTATTATTCGACATCTAATTTTGGATAAGGGAATATATTTTGGAGATACATGCTGTATCCTGTTCAAGGTTGCTTGAGATGGGGATAGGTATTTGCGTATCATCGGCAAAGTTTTGTGGGATGTATTGACCCACTTTTGCACTGCTATGCTGCATCACTCTGTTATGATGGTGCCAGAAACAGCAAAATGGCCAGAAAAACCTTGTGCACGCCAAAACCCCAAGAAAATCGCGCTTCTCCATGCACAAAAAGATGACTGCCCAATCTGCCATGCATGTTGTCGGTGGTGGAACAGAGCTCTCATTACTGAAATGTATCACTGGGCTCCACAACAATTGAAAGTGGAGTGCAGAAGGAAAAAGCAGTGCTTTGCTAAATTAAACTCCAAGATTGCTTTAAATCTCTTTTTCTTTGTTGCTGAAACTTCAGAATACCGGTACAAAACACCTTTCAAAAAATTCAAAATTCTTTACGGGTGCTACAATTCACTTAGTTCAAGAAATCATTGTGAACTTACAAGGTCCCGAAAAGCTGGGACCATAAAGAGATTTCCACAGCAAAAGCGGCCTGTCTGTGGATCTGTCAGAACTCGCTGTGTAGCAGAGGGCTGCTATGATGACAGCTGTCAGGGGCCTGCCTGATTAAACTTTAACATGTATAAAATGAAAGTCAAATGTTTGCAATCTAAGAGGCCTGTTACTGATAGTGACCCATATTGTAATTGTTTGATCCCATGGTTTAAAATCTTGAATTCTAGCTGTATTTGATATAACAAGTTTGTTTTGTGCTAAGGAAAAGGCCACAAAATGTAACAATTAATTTAAACCTGGCTGAAGCTGCAGAATTTGAATAACAGGTTTTCTCACAGAAGGAAGGTCTTTCCCCTCAGCAGGAAATCATGCAGAGTTGTTAATTACAGGGTAGGAAAAAACCTGGTCTACAGAAGCAAAAGGAACAATGACAAGCTGCAGAGCAGGAAATTCGAAGTGTGAAGACAGTCGTAAATGGCCTCTGCAAGGAAGAAACTTGGGGGATGGCGCCTAGGCTTCCAGAGAGAGACCAAGGGGTGGAGCCAAACAACCATTTGTTGCTTAATAAGGACAAAGAACACATTTTAAAAAGACTGATAACTTTCTATTTAAAATTGTAAAAACCAAAAATAACAGTGTTAATATAATTTTTGGCTGCATGAGTGAAGAGGCGCCAGAACTATGTGACATGTTCTGGACAGCAATGGCAAGAAATTTGATTTTACGCAAAATGTATTTCCACTAGAATTGTGAAACTGTATACACTTATTCCCATGATAAACACGCACACTTGTAGAAATTTGCTTAAAAATTGGACATTAAGGGGGTAATTCATAGAATTTAGCGCAGAAGTGGCGCACGAGGCTGGCGCACAGTGTGCACGTGCGAATCTCTGCGCCAGCCACGTGCGCTAAAATCCATTTCCGCGCACAGCGTATTCATGGATTTCAGCTACCAAAACCAGCCATGGCGCACAGTGGCACAGCGACCCTGCAGCAGCGCCAGTTACGCCCGAAGAACGCCCCTCGCGCAGGGAAAAGCCATCAAAATCCCCAATCCAGCGCAAAGGGCTGCGCTAACCCTGTACCAGTTCGGCAAGCGGGGTACGTGTATTACTGAGGTTCACGGGAAGTTTTACACGCGATTGGCCCTGTACGAGCAGGGTACGTGCATTTCAGGTGTGCACGGGAAGTTAGACACGCGATTTCAGCAGGGTACGTGTATTACAGGGGTGCGCGGGAAGTTTCACATACGATTTCAGCAGCGTATGTGTATTTCAGGGGTGCGCGGGAAGTTTTACCCGCCATCTCAGCAGGGTACGTGTATAACTGGGGTTTGCGTGAAGGTTCACACGCGATTGGAGCATGTTACGTGTATTACAGTGTTCGCGGGAAGTTTCACATGCAATTTCAGTAGGGTACGTGTATTACAGGGGTGCGCGGGAAGTTTCACACGCGATTTCAGCAGCGTATGTGTATTTCAGGGTTGCGTGGGAAGTTTCACACGCGATTTCAGCAGGGTACGTGTATTTCTGGGGTGCGCGGGAAGTTTTACACATGATTGGCCTTGGTACGTGTATTTCAGGGGTGCGCGTGAAGTGTTACACGCGATTCCAGCAGGGAACGTGCATTTCAGGTGTGCATGGGAAGTAAAACATGCGATTGGCCTGGGTACGTGTATTTCAGGGGTGCGCGTGAAGTGTTACACTCGATTTCAGCAGGGTACGTGTATTTCAGGGGTGCGCTGGAACTTTCACACGCGATAGGCCCTGTGCGAGTGGGGTACGTGTATAACTGGGGTACGTGCATAACTGGGTTTTGCAGGAAGTTTTACCCGCAATCTCAGCAGGGTACGTGTATAACTGGGGTTCGCGTGAAGTTTCACACGAGATTGGAGCATGGTACGTGTATTACGGTGTTCGCGGGAATATTCACACGCGATTTCAGCAGGGTACGTGTATTTCGGGGGTGCCAGGGAGTCCTACACGTGATTTGGCAGTGTGGGTCCTCCCAGGTGTTCCCTGTATACCCTCAACGGCCCCTGCAGGCAGCCCACACCACAGGGGACTACCCTGCACCCCTGGTCATGTCCCGCAGGAAGTCCACCCAACATGGGCATGCCCTCCAGCAAAGCTACATATCTCCTTGCACTACTGATCACCAACACATGTCCCCTTGCACCCCCAACCCCCATCAGTGCAGAGCACCTGCCAGCAGGCCCCCACTCATGTCCCCTTGCACCCCCACCCCCCTGCAGTGCGGGGCACCTGCCAGCAGGCCCCCACTCATGTCCCCCTGAACCCCCACCCCCCAGCAGTCAGGGTCACCTGCCAGCAGGCCCCCACTCATGTCCCCTTGCACCCCCACCCCCCAGCAGTGCGGGGCACCTGCCAGCAGGACCCCACTCATGTCCCACTCATGTCCCCCTGTACCCCCATCCCCCCAGCAGTCAGGGGCACCTGCCAGCAGGCCCCAACTCATGTCCCCTTGCACCCCCACCCCCCAGCAGTGCAGGGCACCTGCCAGCAGGCCCCCACTAATGTCCCACTCATGTCCCCTTGCACCCCCACCCCACAGCAGTGCGTGGCACCTGCCAGTAGGCCCCCACTCATGTCCCACTCATGTCCCCTTGCACCCTCACCCACCAGCAGTGCAGGGCACCTGCCAGCAGGCCCCCACTCATGTCCCCCTGCACCCCCACCCCCCAGCAGTGAGGGGCACCTGCCAGCAGGCCCCCACTCATGTCCCACTCATGTCCCCCTGACCCCAGGTCATTACGATCCTCAATCATGGCCCTTATGGCCAGCCTCCCCAGCCCAAAGACCCAACCAAGTATTGCATCCACCCACAAAGAAAAGGCTATTACATGATACAACCCCAATGGCAAGTATGTAAATGAACACATGTCCGTCACACACACACAATGGTTGCAAGTGAATATGAAAACCCATATCATGACATGCATGAAACCAATGAGATAATACCACACATCGAAGTATGAAGAAAAAAATGTATTAAACACAACATGAATGTAATGAAAATCAACAAACAACAATGGTAATAAAAAAAGAATAGCTGCATGTCCCTGAAAAACTGAAAAACAAGAAATCATAATCCAAAGAAATACAAAGCAAATGGTGTCCAAAGTCACAGTCCAACAAAGCAAATCCAAGGGAAAAAAGAAAAGTGAAAACCATTGCTCCATGGTGAAATAAAAAAAAAGAGAATAATCCAATGGTGAACTATATACAGATGAACAATCCAGGGTCCATGAGCCCAACTGAAGAAATGAAACCTATCAAAAAGAATATCTAATAAAAAAATATATACAGAAATGTGGTGCATTTTCCAAGCGCAACCAAAATAAAGAAAAACCAAAAGGAAACCTAACACTATCTAACTATATACAATGGCGGCGGGCAAGTCCAGCGGCTCACTCTGTGGTGTCCCGGGCCAGGGCATCATCGAACTCCCGGAGGCGGGCCTCTGTCCTGGCCCCGAGGTCTCGCAGGGAGGCACTCATGGCCTGTTCCAACTCCTTGCGAGTTGCCTCAAGGCACTCTGCCCGCCTCAACGCCCGACGCATGGAGTTCTCCGCCCTGACCATCGTGAGCCACGCCTCTTCCGCCCGCCGCCTCTCCGCATCTATCTGCTGGCCCAACCACAGCCACACGGAAGACACTCCCATTCCTGGGTCCTCCTGCCCTATGGCCAATACCTGCCCCTCCGATGTTGATGGCCCCGAGCCATCATTGCTCCCACCTACAGCCTGCTCCTGCTGCTGTCCATGTGCCCTGTCCGATGGTGCCTGCACATCCTCCATCTGCTGGTCTCCAGTTGTGGTGTCCACCCCTGCTGGACCGCCAACTCCCGACTGTGGCAGGGATGGGATCTCCACCAAGCTGGCTGTGTTGGTCAGGCCAGGTCCACAGGGGGACCTGGTGGAATCTGGGCCGGAAGACGATGTGGAGAATGACCGGCGCATAGCCTCCACAGAGGAGGAGAGGTCCGTCAGAGTGTGCGTCACATGTAGGAACCCACCGACCAGGGCCCCTCCCAGCAGTGCCACGTCACGACGCTGCTCTTCGTGATGCCGTGCGTTCTCCGCCCAGGAAGAACGCACGTCATCACGAATGACAAACGTGCGCAACGCGACACCTACCAGGACGGATCCCATACAGTCGCGGGACCCCTCGCCCGCAGGTAGTGGAGAGGCAGGTAATATGGCACTCTCCCCTACCTGCGGACGGGCCTGGGACAGGGCCTCCCTGCTGGTGCATGATGGTGCAGTCACAGGGTCAAGGACAGCGACATGCACAGGCCCCTCTGTGGTGACCTGTGCTGCCTCCTGACCCTGGCTCTGGACTGCACCACTTGCACCAGTGGTACTACCCCCACCAGGCCCCATGAGCGGCTCAGTAGCGGGCTCCTCCTCCTCTGTGGAGACCACCAACCTGGATGTCTCCACACCGTCTTCCGCCATTGGAAGCCCCTGTGGGGGCTCACCCGGCCCTTCCGCCACAGCCGTTGTGGCAGATGCGGCACCAGCCCCCTCGCTCCCGGATGATGGTAATTCCTGGGACGGCGGCTGGGCCCTGCGTCACCGCCCTCTTCTTCACTTGACGCTGCGTAGAGGGAGAAATAGAACACAAGCATCAGGGTACAGTACAAAATACCCTAGACAGGAAGCAATAACACATGAGTGGCACTGTCAAAAGTCACTTCCATCCTGTCCTTCCACAACACATGGGTCAGTGCATGCAACACACATGCAGAAACACTCCCGGTGCCTGCAATCAACATCAACACCCATGTACAAGGGCCCCTGTAAACCAAGTTGTTGCCTTCAAAGTCACATGCATCCATGGCGTTTCAAAGTCAAACACACACTTCTCTGGCGCACACACACACACATGTGCACCATACATGTATATGACATCAGCACCCATTCCTCACCCCCCTCCATGTCCAGGAACAGAGACTGGCATGCTTTCAGGTGTGAATTCTGCATAGAGGTCCCCATGTTGCATTAAAACACATGCACCTACCATGTGGTTCACACATAACTGGTCCCACATGCATGACCATGATGTATCTGCACACACACATCCATACATGGCCTATGTCACACATAGAGGCAAGTATCAGACTGCCAGCACACTGCAACATGCCCTGTCTCACACAGCAATGCTTGGCCACTTACTGCTCAACTCCAGACGGGTCTGCCTCCGAAGGATCTGGGCGTGGAACGCTGGGCCTACGCATTCCAGGACCCTCATCTGGATGTTGCTCAGGCTGACCCGGCCCCCCTCCGCGTGGCGCCGGGCCTTGTTGAGGGCCCTGGACCTGAAGTCCTCCCAGCGCTTCTTCACATGATGGAATTCGCGGACTGCCACCCCCTCCACGCTGATGGCAGTCACGATGTCCGTCCAGGGTCCTCCTGCCCTCCGGCCGATGCCTGCCCCTCCGATGATGAAGGCCCCGAGCCATCATGGCTCCCACCTTGTTGCTGCTGCTGCTGTGCCGCTGCCTGTGCCCTGGCTCCTGTTGCCTGCACATCCTCCTCCAGCTGGGGTGCAGTTGTTGAGGTGGCCACCCCTGCTGGACGTCCGACTCCCGACTGTGGCAGGGATGTGTCCTCCACCAGCCTGGCCGCAGGGTCAGAGGCAGCTCCACAGGGCGCCCAGGTGACACATGGGTGGGAAGATGGCATGGAGGACGACTGGCGCATCGGGGGTTCAGTTGAGGAGGGGGTCGGAACAAGGTCCAGAAAATGGAGGAATCCGGCCCTGGTGAGCTGTCCCAGTGGGTCAACGCAGTCAACGAACCATGCGAGAAGACGTGCAGTCTCCTCATGAAAAGACTGCAGGTCAGCTCACATGGCACGTTGACGCAACACCACCCCACCCAGGACAGGCTCAACCCGGTGCCGGATAGCCACATCCACAGGGAGAGGAAGGCCAGTTGGTGTAAGCCAATCCCCTCCCTGAGAACGGGTCTGGTCGTAGGTATCTTGCGGAGGTGCAAGATGATGCAGTCACAGGATCGGGGACAGGAATACAAACAGGCACCTCCGCGGCGGCCTGTGCTGCCTCCTGTCCCTGTCCCTGCACTGCACCACTAGCACCAGTGGAATCCCTACCTCCAGACCCCGTCTCTGTCCCTTGCACGGCCTCCTCCTCCACTAAACCCCCCACCAACCTGGATGACTCCGTGTCATCTTCCTCCGTCGGGCCTTGTGGGGTCTCAGCTGCCCCTTCGGCTGCCGAGGAGTCCAACTCCAACCTCCGCCTCTTGGACCTCCCCTCTGCAGCTGCGACCTGGGACGCAGCACCGGACTCCTCACTCCCCGACGAGATGACAACCTGGGAGGGGAGTCGGGCCTTGCGTCTCCGGCTGGCGGTGCGATCCCTGCCGCTGTGTTCCACAGCACGTTCTCTGCCCTCTTCATCAGTTGACGCTGCAGACAGGGAGAGATAGGAGACAGGCATCAGGGCACTGTACAATGGACTCATACACACATGACAGTTGTACATGAGTGGCATTGTCAAACTTCAGACATGGCATCACAATCCCCAACACACATGTCATTGCAACTCACACACGACCTATTCCACAGCCATATCGCAACAGCCAGCACCATCCATACACATACAACTGCATGAGCAGTCAAAGGTGAGCCAGACATCACATGAAACACAGGGAGTGCACTAGACATGCACACACGCCACCACACTTACATGCATGTGTACACCTCCGCAGTGATGAGATTGGCATCCATGTCACATCTGGCAATCAGTATTCTACATATCAGTCTCACATGCATCCATGTTGCATCACCGTTGCACCCTTGTCAAATACACACACATGCACATGTACACGGTGCAGATACATGCAGCTGGAACCAACATCCATGTGTGACACCACAACCATGCCAACTTACATACACAGTAATCCAAACATGTGTGCTCACACATATGCATTTGTCCTGCATGCTTACCCACACATACACCATCCATGTGTCTCACACATGAAAGGACTTGCATGTGTCAGCCTCACAGCCCTGTACATACACACCCATACATGGCCCTATAAAACCACATGTACAACCTGCACACTACTGGCACACCACCACACGCACAGCTTCCAATCAGTATGCATGTACACTTACCGCTTGACTCCAGACGGGTCTGCCTCTCAAGGACCTGGACGTGGAATGCTGGGCATATGCGTTCCAGGACCCTCATCTGATGTTCCGACAGGTGGCCCCGGCGCCCCTTAGCATCCGCTGCCTTCAAGAGGCTCCAGGCCTTGTTGAGGGTCCTGGGCCTGAGGTCCTCCCAGCGCTCCTTGACATGCTGGAAGTCGCGGACTGCCACCCCCTCCGCGTTGATGGCAGTCACGATGTCCGTCCAGATCCGAGTCCGTCCTTCCTTGTCGGCGCGCGAATTTCCGAAGAAGGCATCATACTGCCCCAGGCCTTGCTCCACCAGGACGCCAACTTCAGTGGCAGTGAAGCTGGTGCCCCTCTGCCTCTCTGGCTGGGGTTTGCCAGTGGTGCCAGATGGTGTAGTGCCCGACATGGCAACCCCAGAGGCAGGTGTGGGTGGGCAACTGGATCCTGGGGCTGGGCTGTGGAGCGATGGAATAGCAGTCGGGAGTCTTCGGTTCCAGCATGGGTGGTCACAGCAACAGCACCCCTGGCTGACGTGCAGGCAGCAAATGGCAGGGCACGTGGGCAGCAGGCAATCAGGCAGCAGCAGATGGCAGGTGGGAGCGTGCTCGGGGCTCTGGGGGGCAGTAATTCGGCCTTCTGGTCAGGAGCGTGGTCTTCCGTGTGTGAACGTGTGGCCAGCTTGATACAGAGTGATTTGGCACGTGAAAATCTTGCACGTCCGCGTGTAATTCGAGGAAAGACCCTTAGCGCGTGAGCACGTCAGCGATTTCATTGGACCAAAGGCCCTTCACTTGTAAGCGCTTCTGTGACGTGAGGTGTGGGGGCGTGCGCGGGCATTTCCCCCGTGACGTGGGCATAGTGGATTAGTGCGCGTGCAAAAAAATGCACGTCCCCGTGTGAATGCGTGTAATCCGAGGAAAGGGCCTACGCGCGTAAGTGACGTGACATGCGCAGACGTTTCCCTCAGCATGGGTTAAAGGTGAGCGGGGCCAGCAGTTCGCTGTACGTGCCTTTCGTGGAGACTGACGTGTGTTGCTGCTTCCTGTTGTTTCGCGCGCCATCACAACTTCACAGCTATCAAGGACGTATCTCTTCTTTTGGTGGGGGGATTGGCTACGCGTGTTTTTCTGCATCGCGCTAGTCAGACGGTGAGTCGCGCACGCTATTTTTCCCACTGCGGGTGCCCCTGTGTATCACACCGTTTTTGATGTCATAGTAGCCTGCGTGTCCCACGCGTATGCGATTTTTGTGTTACTGGGTGCCACCGCGTACTGCGGGAGGTTGATTCCGCGCACGTAGGCTGCAGGGTTGCGTGCACGGTTTTCCAGCAGTTTTGGGGTGCCTGAGCGTTGCGTGACCCGTCACTACATCACCGGGGTCACATACAGCCTTGCAGGTGCAAGAGGGCTGTTAACATCTTTCTTCCCAGCCCTTCACCCCAATTGCCCAGGTCAATTGTGGTGTACACCTCCCATTGGCACAACTCCATCTGTGCCGGCACAACTACATCTGTGCCATGGTTGGGAGGCCACCAAAGGTGAGGGGCGCCTCAGCTGGGTACACGCCTCGTAGCGGGCATGGTCAGGGATGTGGCCGGGGTGACCAGGGAGTAGGGGGACTCCAGGGTGTCCAGGGCAGCCGCAGAGGGGGAAGAGGCAGGGGTGCGCCACTTGAGCACGATGTCGTGCCATGTGTCGGTGCAGTCATGCCACCACTCCCTGTGGTTCCGGGAGATGCAGCTTCTGCATCTGGCAATGGCGCCCGTGTGACCCGGCAGTCCGTTCCATCGACTTCCATGGGCCCAAGGGTAGTGGTAGCTGCGGGTGCAGCTGTGGACACCGCCACCAAGGCTCAGGGTCTGCCAGCGCAGCCTGCGTTGGCACTGGAGGAGCCCTTGGAAGATTTCCAACAGGCCAGGAGGGAAACCATAGGGGCACGCAGGGCTGCCCTGACCAAGACACGTGTCCCTGGGGCAGTTATGTCATCTGCTGCCCCAAACAGCCGGGTGTTGGCAAGTGCAGGGGCAGATGCACCCAACAACACCCCGGTTGTGAGTCTGCCAGCCAGGACAGTTGCGGTCAATGACCCTGCCACAGCAGATGTTGCTGCGCAGGGTCCATTAGAGGGCACCCAGCTGCCACTGACAGAAGTCAGGCCTTTGGTCATCCCTCCACCTGCCACTCCCTTGGCTCAATCCACCGAACCCACTGGCCATACTGGTCAGGGCGGCATTAGCCTGCCAGGGTCTGAGCCACATTCCAAGAGGAGGAAGGTTGCACCTGCAGCACAGGCTGGGACCTCACACACAGCCACGACCTCCTGCACATCGAGAAAGAAGCCTTTCTGCAACCAGGAACTGGACTTCCTCATGGGCTATGTGCGGGGTCACAGCCGTAACATGCTAGTGGGTGCCAATAATCAGACTACGGCTGCCCAACGTGATACCCACTGGAAGCATGTTACGGAAAATGTCAGTGCATTCGGCCATGAGGTGCGCACGGCGCAAGAGTGCAAAAAGCATTGGAATGACATCAAACGCAGCGCTAAGGCTAAGCGTGCCTCTAATTACAACTTGACTCTGGTGACTGGCGGTGGGCCTGCACCAGAGGAGGAAGTCCTCACTCCGCATTAGAGTCACTTGTTGCGGAGTTCATACCATCTGAATCGGTCGAAGGAGTGGGAGAGATGCCGGACTTTGATGCCCAGTCCAGTGAGTGTTGATGCGTGTTTGTTGAGGACGTGTGTGTTTTACTTGTGGGATGTGTTGTGCATGATTGCCACTACATGTGAGGTGTACATAGTTCGGATGTGCAAGTAATGCAATGCTTCCGTGATGCATGTCTGCTCAGCTGGATGGTGGACATGTGGAGCAGACGGGGACTGTCGGCATCAACACTATTGCATCCTACACACATGCTGGTTACCAGGATGCCCCTCCAGTCCATGTCCCAGCTCACTGGCCCTTCTGCATGTAGCGTGGGGTGACCTTCCTCTCAGCCCAGGCACGATGTCATAGCATGAATGGTGTGCATGTGTCCTCTGCCTGCATGCGGGTACTCCATGTAGGCATGCTCCCTTGCCCCTCCACCCCCGCTCTGCACCCCAATTCCACCTTTGCACTGGTCTGCTTCAATATTGCCGTTGGGTACTTCCCTGTTAATGCTTCCTGTGTACATGCTAACTTCCCGCAACCAATCTGCCAGACATATGCTGTGTGGTACAGCCTTAGTTCTTGATGCGGGTATCTCACTTGTACTGTGCAGAGGTCAGATGCCCCGCAGGGACATGAGTGCCCACTCATGCTCCATGTGCATTGCACGCATGCCCCTATGTGTCCTTGACTGGATGATCACTGCAATACAAGTCCTGGGTGACATACATTGCATGGCATTTCATCAGCCTTCCCATGTCTACTGTGGCTCAGTACTGCGTTGCACACATGTTTAGGGTCTGGCAATCTGGGTGGGTCACAGGCCTCAGCCTGTATAATGGCCAATGACTCTGTCCAACTGGTGTAGTGTCCTCTTCACACGTGGGTGGCCTCCAGAAGTTTCATCATGTGTCCTGCTTACTGTCCCATCATCATTTGCAGTGTTGTCACTTGACTCGCATGAAGCTGTTGATGCTAATCAACACTGTCTGTCAATACACAGGTCTTTGGTCAGCCTTTTGATACCATGCTAGGCATCCCTGCTTTTGCACTTCGGTGGAGGGATGCTTTGCTTGTAGATATGCCACCCATTGAATGCACATTGCACGTGATGCCTGAAGTTGACCTTGCACTGCCTTCACATTTTCTGACACACACCATGGAGTCGTTGTACATGTAGGTAGTGAGTAACATACATATTTGCTGCACTGCATGGACCCACTTCAATGCAGACTGCCATCTTTCAACAGGTCTGATCACAGAAGCAATCCAAGTTGACCCAGCATGCATACCAGGTTCTATTTTGTGTGTCACATGTCTGCCTGATGTTGTCGGTGTGTGTGTGTTGTGTGCTTCTGACATGTGTAGTGGCCTTTTTTTTCTCTATTTTTCAGATGATGACGCAATGGAGCCGGAGGATGGTGTTGTCATGCCAGGCACAGGGTTGGTATCACTACATCAACCAGGCACAAGTGGGGGTCGTGAGGTGGCAGGCCACGAAAACCCCCAAGTGCTACAGGCCATCTTGTCTCTGGCTGCCTATGAGTCCAGCCCTGATGACGACTCTGACGTCCATGTCGAGTTGGATGAGCATCAGGTCCATGTGTCACGCAGGAGTGATTCTGATGTGGACACTCCTCTGTCCGCGACACCTGCACTGAGGGGTCAGACTGTCTTGGAACCTCCGCCCGTGGTGGATAGGGACGCAGGGTCACCCTCCACACCAGTCACTGATGTGCCTGGGACATCACGTCGACGGGGGCATGTAGTCGTGCAGCCGTGGGCGGTGCCAACACGACGAGGACAACCGGTTCTTGGGTCCCGCAGGGGTGAAGCCCAGCAATGCGGTCGCCACGCGCAACCGCTGTATACTAAGTGGGAGCAAGACATGACTGCCAATTCAGAACAGCAGGGGGCAGCAATGGAGAACATTGCTGAGAGCATGGTGCGTGTGGCCCAATCCGTGCTCCCCCCTGCTAGGCAAGTGCTTCTCCAGCAGCAGGCGGCACGGTCCATGGCCCGCTTACTCGGGCTGGTCATGGCAGGCTCAGACAGGGCACGTCAGGCTGAAATGTCGTCTCTGCGTCAAGCAATTGCTGCTCACGCAGAGGCACACATGGAGGCCCTGAGGGGGGCGTATGCTTACCTCAGATCCACTCTGGGTGTCCTTCTGATGTCCCAGAGGGAGCAGTCAGAGGAGAGGTTTGCACAGCTTGAGCGTACCATCTCGGCTGAGCTACAGGCTTGCCGGGAGGTGCAGCAGTTGTCAAGCCAGGCCTTGCAGGAGGAACTCTGTGTTACATGTGCTACCTTGCAAGAGGAAGCATGTGTATCACGGGAGGTTCTGCATGCAGACCTACGTGTCATCGCCACACAGAACCAGGCTCACCCGTCCGGCAGACTTTCTGCCGATGAGGGGCAAGCTGCGGCTAGGCGTGGCCAGGCTACTGTGCCACGTCGTCCTTTCCAGGATGAGCCAGACTCAGACGACCATCTATCGCCCACATAGGTCAGGCTGTGCAGGCGTTGAGCCCATGGAGTTTTTTTTTTTGGCTCAGCATCATCGCATGTGGGTGTTGAGCAGCACCCTGTACCTCCCCCCTCCTGGTATCCCCCCACCCCTGGGTCGTATGTGGCCATTTTTTATTTTTATTTTAGTTTAGTTAGTTAAGTTTCTGATTGATAGTTAGTTTAATTAGGTAAAGTAGGTTTTTCGTAGTTAGTGTAATTAGTTAATATAGTTTAAAATTGCTTGTCTATTGTGCTTTCATGTGACAGTGTGGTGCTTTGTGGCTTTTGAAAGCATCCACTGTCTGTTCGAGCTGGGCCCTTCAGGCTTGTCTTGTGTATGTGTTTGCTGCTTGGGGTCCGTGACTTACATATGCCACTCCTGCTTCCCTTATCCATGGGCTTGCAAGGATGGTTCGGTGTAACAGCCTATTACACAAGGGCTTTGGACTGTCATATCTGTGGCATGTCTGATGCTGTGGAACTTGTGTTAACACCCCTAGTGGGGATGATTGCAGTGTTATTGACCACTGTTCTGCTTTTGCTAGATGGGGTGTTTATTGATTCATGTGTACATTAATTGCCATGCATTGTGTAGTATGTTTCTTATCTTTACTGTACATGTGCTTGTTGCAATTCATGCCGTAGATAGTGTGTTCCACACTTTGGTTGTGAAAGACGGACTGTGGTGTGATTTCTGATGTACATCTCTGGCATGGTCCAGTGATGTGATGCCTGAAGAGACACACACAGATGAATCTAATGCATTAATCATGTGTTTCATGCCCTTTCTGCAGGGGGATGAGCCTACAGACCACCTTTGCCAGCAGACATGGGCCATTGGACGTCTGGAATCTGGACACGTTTGGTGGTGCCCACATGCACATGTGTGCGCAAGCAGAGGCACAGAGATTGCAATCATACATTCGAAAACTGCTGACGTGTTTCAAGGGACTCCAGGCAAGGTGAGCAGCACAGGGGGGCCACAACACAGCAATCCTTCCACCAGGCCAGTTGCACATGCATCCTTAGTAGCAGCACTGAGGATGAGCTTAGACAAATATTGGTGTTGAAAAGCACAATACAGCTCAGATGTGTTGGTGGACTCATGGCTAGTTGATTGTAAGGTTGTCTGGGGCACCTGCAGGGGCAGTGGCACATTCCCTCCGGTCCACCATGGTCCATTGAGGCACTTGTATCACCCAAGTAGCGTTCCGAGACATGTAAAGAACAAGCTGACAGGGACAGATGGCAAGGGACAGACTCGGGTACAGTGCATTTCATTTCCATGTAGAATTTGAAACATGGACTGCCTACTTTATTTGGGTCATGGTAGAACACGACTTGTTTGGAAGTCATACCTTGCTATATGCGTCTGTCTGCTTACCCAGGGAACATTGCATGTTGTGTGATTCGTGACACATTGGTGTTCCATTTGCCACACACCCACCGGCGCCTGACTTACTGCATTGACTGTGTATGAACCATCACAGGTGTAATGTTACGTATGGGTATGAAGCATCCACACCAGATTGTCTGTTTGTAGAGTAGTTTGTTACTTTGGGGCATATTTGGTGGTGTGTTTGTGTGTTATGGGCACGCACAGATTTTTAACTGTGGCTCTCTTTGCAGCATTGAGGTGCTCCTGTTACCGGACCTGAGAGTGCGCAGGCAGGAGGCCAGCACACACCCCAGAGATAAGTTTCTCTTTGACTTCCATTTCAGTGAATTGCTGCTATGTGTTTAAGTAGCTAGGGATGCTGTGCACGTAGCACACGCTGTTTGATGACATGTGTGCCCGCGTGCGACATGCACCGATTTGGCGCACAACCAGTGGGAAACAAGCGCAGCGCCTTCCTTGAATCGCATGCATGCGCGTGTGCTTGCTTTCTCATGCTTGCGCCACCTTGCGCCTGCTTGCGCTGGGATTTTCGGCACACGTTTGTTCCATGAATCGGCCCCTGTGTTCCTAGTGAAAAGGGCAAAATTCTGTGAAAGGCGGAGACAAGATCCCACAGCTACGGGGTTTTGAGGAGTAGCTGCTATGTAAAATATGTAATCTGTATATGTGATATTTATAGAGGTTGCACATGTGGAAATAAGTATTTAGCCAAAAGTAAAGTTTGTGTTCCAGGGGCTAGGGGTGGATTCTCAGCCTCATAGAATCACACCATAAAGATGACACTCTTTTTCCCTCCTCCTATCAAGGCAGAGAGTAGACTCTAACCCAATCACCATTCAAAGGGGCAAGCTTAGGCTAAACCAGGGCACACACCCTCTTTATGATGTCATTTCAGAGCATAAATAGATACAGCTCACCACTCATAAGGACAGACAGATTCACTCACTATCCTGATGCTGCTGCTGAACTCTACATCTTCCTTGCTCCAGACTCCAGAAACTTGGCAAAGCAAATGGCCTATTGCATAGCTGAACCATTCTCCCCTAGGTCTCAGATTCCAGAACAGAACCCCACAAGCCTAAGGGGAAGCCTCATAATACAGCCGAGCTGTGCTGTTACTGCTTGCCTGCTGAAGATAAATAACCTCAGAAACAAGAAGGGCAGATCCAGTCAAGTCCTGTGCCGTGCTGTGACCAGAGCACCTTGCTGACCCTGTCATGTCCTGTGCCGTGCTGTGACCAGAGCGCCTTGCTGACACTGCCCAGTCCGATGTGCCCAGCCGTCTTTCCTAAACCAGATCCAATTCCCTGACCAGAACTGATGGTTCCATTTAAAAATGTATCCAGTGAGTATAAATAGGAAGAATTTGTCACTATCATATGTACCTTGCATAGTCTTATCCCTATATTAGACCCATCATATCTTGTCTTCAGAACCTGTATTGTTAGGAGGATCTTTGCATTGTCTTGAACCCTATCTCCAAACCATCCTATCTTTCCTCTATAACCAGCATTGTTAAAACGATCTCTGCGCTGATCCTTTTCTCATGTGAAGAAGGCGAGCCTCCTTAGCAAGCAGTCACCCTGATCAAGTGACTGTGTTACTGTGTGGTATTTGTTTTGTTCATAGTCATCCTCTAGAGTAAGCAACCCATTTTTCATTTTAAAAGTGCATTCCTGTTCTCCATTCTTGCATCCATCTCGAAAAAACGACCTCTACTAAAACCTCTGTAACTCCCTCAGTTTTTGTGATAGAAACAAAATTTCAACTCCTGCTGGTAGCTAACATTCATATCTATCCATCACACCTAAATCATTCCAAATCAATGTGATTCTCCCGTTATTGTGAATATTGCGCAGTGAAAAGTTTGCCATGAATTTTCGTTTTGTGAAATTTCTACACATGTAAAACAGCTTTTAATTGCTTCCAACTTGAATTTTAAGATTTCAAATGTTTTCTTGGGATTAACGCATTGCTTGTGATTGTGTGCAACTATCCAAAGCAGCTCCCATAAGAATTTATAACAGTTTTAGCATATTTTGACCATATTTGGTGTTTTTGCCCAGTCCATCCTAAAGATAACTTTAAAAGCCATTCTGACAGCTTGACAGTCAATTCCGTTTTCTCTTGTGTTGAAACGGGGAAAGTGGGATTGATATTCTGTTTGAATTCTGCCATTTCTGAAACCTGTTCTCTCCTCCTATCTCTTTGCATTACCTATTGGGGGTTGAGGGGTGTGCAGGGGGAACCGATAACCACAGTTCTATCAGATCTGAACCAACACGAAGTATTATTTCTGTGCTGAATTGTTTTGCTCACTACTTACTCCTTGGGTATTAAAGATATTATTAAGTGCTACATCCCCCCTTGGTGATTTTTGTGTACCTATTAAAACATATTGTGATTAGATTTTAAATACATAAATACATTTTTACCTTTGCAAACCAGCCTGATTCCTGGATCAGTGTGACAGGGTCGGGGGGGTATTCCAGGAGAAGGGCATGATATGAGTGGTATATCGTTCAGAATAAAGAACATTTAGACAAAATAAATAAGGATTTCAGTTGTGCACTACATGCTAGGTGTTGACTTGGGTGTGTGCCGGATTGAAATCGCTTACAACTTGTGTAAATTACTCCCATGGCATCTAGTGCAGCGAAGAGTAACTTTGTGTATGCATTGTATTGTGTTGGGGAAAGGCAGGAGCCTTGTGGTACTAACAGAGGTACAGGGATGGGATCGGCTGCTTCTTCTCCTAGGGCAACTCTAGAGGTATGGTCTGAGAGAAAGGATTTTATCCATGTTGTGGCTTTCTTGGAGAAGTGGTAATCAGTGATTAGGGTAAGGCATAATTTGTCATGGCCGACTAAATCAAATGCAGCAGGGAGATCTAGTAATAGTAGGATGCCTAGTTTGCAAGAGACCCTAATGGAGTCCATCTGGTTTTTTAGGTCGAGGAGGGCGGTCTACGTGCTGTGGCTGGGCCGGAATCCTGATTGCCTATCCCGTAGCAGATGGCTCTGTTCTAAGTGGGTTTTCACTTGGAAGTAGGCTATTTTGTCAATGATTTTAAGAAGAAATGGTTCTGTTGTTATGGGCCTATAGTTTGTTGGGTTGGTTGGGTCTAGTGTAGGTTTTTTAAGTAGGGGTGTGACCCATGCTGCTTTGATAAATGCTGGTATTTCGCTGGATTTGAATGATTCGTTAATACATTTGGTGATGATGGGTGATAATATATTGGCGCAGTATTTGACTACTTTAGCAGGGAAGTTGTCGCCTTTACAGTTGGATGGCTTAATGGAGGTTATGGTTTTAAGAACTTAATCATTGGTAACTTGTTTAAAGTGGAAATCCGGTATATCCGATCTTGTGATGGCGACTAGTGTATGGGATGGAGTATTGGTAAACTTAAGGAGTTTTTTTTGTGAAGCTATTTTACTTTGGCGTGTGTTCACTTTATAGGATAGAGCATCCTGTATGGTGGTACACCATGCTTTGCTGATGGTGATGGGGCTGATGGGTTGGATAGGGGATTCAAGTTCTTTAATAATAGTAAATAATTCTTTAGTGTTTGAGGCTGCGCTGGCAATCCGATTATTAAGCAAATCGGCTTTGTGGTAGAGTACTTTGTGTTTGTAGGCTTTAGAGAGTTTTTGCAGTTTGATTTGGAGTTCTGGCGAATGGTTTTTTCTAGGTGTTCTAGGGCTCTTTTTTCCCTTCCATGTTCTATGAGTTTGTCATTGAACCATGGGGAGCTGCGTTTGGGTTTGGGCATTTTAGTTTTGAGAGGGGCTGCTTCGTCTATTGCGGATTTTAAGCATTGGTGGTAGTGGTCTGAGATGCTTTCAATATTAGTCTATTTTGAAGGTTTGGAGTTGAGCAGCTTGCTGAGTAAGGGGTTTAGGTTTTCAGGGGTAAGTTTACATGCATTTCTGACCTGGATAGGTGCTAGACTAGGGGTGTTTGTTATTAGATCTGAGTTTAGGTTTATGCTAAAATGGATTAAATGGTGGTCGGTCCAATGCATCTCAAAGATGTCAGCTATGGTTACCGTGGTGTTCAAGATAAGTATCCGGTCAAGGATTATTCCTTTGGAATGGGTGGGGGCATTCACTATTTGAGTGAATTGCATTTCACTGTTGCTTTGCAGTCTTGTGGGTCATTGAAGCCTAAATTGAGGTCTCCTAGGAGTATATAGTTGGTATTGGGTTTCAACGTAGGTGTGATTAGTAGGGGTAGGTCTATGTCAGGGTTATTTGGGGCACTTAGTGATCTGTATACTATTAGGAAGTTGATTGTTGTCTTCAGCCTGGTGGCTAGCTTGAGAGCGATAGTTTTGTATCCTGTGATTCCATTTTACACTCCCTGAACTGTAGTGAGGTTTTGTGGATTATGGCCACTCCTCCGCAGTATGAGAGTCAGATATATATGGGGACATGGACTGGCAAAGCCTCACCATGTTACGGGGGGCTACATCAGGCGGCATGAGAGTCAGATAGGTATGGTTACATGGACTGGTAAAACCTCACCTCATGTTATGGGGGCTACATCAGGCAGCATGAGGGTCAGATAGGTATGGTTACACAGACTGGCAAAGCCTCCTCTCATGTTACGGGTGCTACATCATGCAGCATGAGAGTCAGATAGGTTTGGTTACACAGACTGGTAAAGCCGTACCTCATGTTGAGGTGGGGTTAATATGAGATAGTTAACATAGTCACAAAGAAAAACCTTAATGCATTATTACCCAAGGCATAGTAGGAGCTAGAAATGGAATGTTTACACAGATCAAGGAACAGCTAAGTGAGAAAAATGGGCCATAAAGGGGGGGCCTCAGGTGAGTGGATGGCATCGCCTGCCGCTAGAGGCATCCGGTCTTCTTTGTGCCCAGCCAATCCCAAGGGTAGGGAGGCGGTCTTCAAGCCTCCAGGTGCAGGCAGCAGAATCCGATGCATCCTGGTGGCCATGATGGAAAGGCCACACCGGGATGAGTTTGAAGGAGCCCCTCACGGGCTCTGATGCAGGCTGCTTTCTCTGAGGTAGAAAGGCATTCAAAGACATTCCTCATTGTGTCATTGTCATGTTCATTGATTGGAGTGGTGTCACAAAGTGGTCGTAGCCTTGTACCATGTGAAAGTGTCAAAAGAAATTGTCTGCCAGTCCCTGGCGTGCCAATCCCCCATCCCTCACATCATCTCTGGCAATGTGTACATTTTCCTCTGCCACAGGCAGTGCTTCTTCATCCTCTGGGGGTGGCATGTCCACGTCAGAGGATAGAACATTTCTCCTCAGGCAGATATTGTGCAATATGGCACACACAACCTTTTCTGGAGCGTACATCAGAGCTCCACTGGTATGGTCCAGGCAGCGGAAACATACCTTCAGTAGGCCATAGGTATGCTCCATGCTGACCCGGATCCTGCTGTGAGCGTGTCTGTAGGCATTCTCTTGCAGTGTTTGTGGGTCACCCACAGGGCCAATTAGCCAGGGCAGCTGTGGATATCCAGAGTCACCTGCGTGGGTGGAGGCACAGGCATTAGTTACGGTGTATGGTGTGGGGGTCGACTAACGAATAATCAGGTCAATGGACTACTTGTGCATGTAGATGAGCCTTTATTTCACGTCATGTCTCTATTCCATGTCTGTGCCTGCACTGTCACTCATGCCATGCATTGTTTGTGTTTCATGTGCACCCTGTTCCCTTGCGGCATGTGTTACACAAGGTGTCTGTCTGTAACATGTGGACATGGTGGCTGTCATGTGGCAGTGTATTTACACCGTGCATATGTAGTGCTGCATTCACCCTGGGCGCTCCCTGGGCATAAGGTGGCAATGGGTGGGCATTGTGGGCTGGCCGCACATGGGTGCATGGTGTGGCACTGGCAGGTGGTTGTTTTTCTGCATGCCAATTTGTCTGCATTGCTTTGGTGGGTGCATCTTGCATGGTGGTACCTGTAGTCATGTTGGTGTATTTGATTGATACTGTGTGTGTACTACTGCTTCTCCATTCAGATAAGTACGGCATGTGCATGCTCCCTTGTCTGTACTGTTATGTTGGTGCGGGAGGCGGTAAAGTGCAGATTTCACATTTGCTTGTCATGCCATCCTTTGTGTCGTCATTCACACCGCTGCCCCTTTGGGCATGTGACCAGCAGCACACGTGTGCTATCTTTTCTACTCATCCATTATCCAGGACCGTTGTCCTCTGTGCCTCTCCATGTGTCCTGGAAGTGTGCTGTTCCATAGCTACATCATCAAACAATGTAAAGAGCCAGGTTCACTCCAAGGGAGACTTAATTAAAGCCCAGAGTCTGCGAGATAGGAACCGAGAGGATGGCATGTGTACTCACATATGGCAATAACACATCACTGTTGAGATCTCCAGTGAAGACATTTTGGCCATTAGTCCAACTGGCATTACCTAATGAGCCAAAACCAAGAATGGCTCTCAAGAGATCAAAGAACTTAAGGGAGTATCTTACGCACTCAGTGTTCAGAAAGGAATGTGCCAAAAGAACCTTACAACAGGTAACCAACCGGTCATTAGCCATGTGGATCGTGCACGGTATGCAGGTTCACGAAAGAAATGAAATTGTTTCCTGTGGAAGGAAGAAACTTGGAATTCATTTATTATTTAAATTGCAGGACACAGAATGCAATTTATTATTTAAAATGCCCATGTAGGAAGAGGTATGTGGGCCAAACTAGTAGACCCGTACACAAGCGGATCATTGAACATCGATCAGGTATTAGGTGCCACAATATGACATCTCCACTCATGGCACATTATGTGCAACAACAACCCAGGAGGATATTGTATGGTGGGTGTTTTACATTGTTACTACATGTTTGAATAGCATGGGGGCTCTTAACCACAAGGGAGCTTGGTGGGTATACAAGCTTGGGACCATTGCGACAGGCCTCAACGAGGAACTCCCCAGATTTCACTAAAAGGTGCGCCAAGTAGGGCCTTGTCCCATGTTTTATGCTGTGTTTGCTCAGTAATGCGGTGGGCTTGTCGATATGACAAAGCGTTCCACACCTAGGTAGCAACGCCCATCCCACAGAGGGACCAGAAAGATAAAACGGGTGTGAGCAGAGAGTGGCATTTTCCACTCACACTCTCGTGCTATAGACGTGCTATATACGCGTCAGGGCGTTGCCTAGCAACAGTGACCTCATACAGAGGATGGGCCTGAGGTTCCTGTTGCTAGGATCGGCTCCAAGGAATGGCATGACCTGCCAGGACGTGGTCCTCAGTCATAGATAACTGGCTCACGTGATGGCACAACTGTGGCACGTAACAATAGGATTGGCCACCGACCGCAGGCTCCTCGCAGCCCAGCCTCCCGGTGTCGAGTCACCTTCCCTAGATTCACTGAACCGGGAGCCGGCTGCCACACACATAGGATATTCCCTAGCAGACCAGTACACCAGACACATTAGGTCGACCATCCCATCTCTTCTAATAGCATGTGCAGGTAGTTACACATAAAGGGACTTTGTTTTGGACGAACAACAGCCACAGCACATTTGCTCATCACATTAATGTGGCTTCTTGAGGAATGGGCAGTAGTAGCCCCTCCGTGTCATACAGAAATTTTGCAAAAGTCATCTTTTATATTATCTTTTATAGTGCCTGCTGCAGTATTTCGCCCCATCAGCCGGTATGCCACTTTAAATCCATGTGTAACTTGGCAAAGGAGAACATTGGTCTTTGGCATAAACTACAACAATGGACCTGCATTTGGTCAACTTTTAAGGTATGGGTGCTTGGCCTTCTCGGAGCTGATGAATAGGCCCTGAAGCATCACAGGCAAAACACGTATTGAACAGCTCCCCTATACATATGTCATTTCAGACAGCTCAGAATTACAATGCAGGAAGTACATTGTTGCAGTCGCTTGTTGAGGGCATGGATGATCCACCCAGAGGGACAGATGTAAATGGTAAGCCAATATGATTTAAACTATGGTTCACATAAGGTAGCAGGTAGCCAAGCCAAGGAATTAATAAATATCCATCTTTATTATTGTTTTTATACAGGGTCCATATGCGGTCCTGATGAAGGCGGTGAATTAGCAGACACTGCTGAAACATCGTACAAGCTGGGTAGCAGATAGAGAAATTACAATACATATGCTCCCATCCGTGACGTAGACCCTGGTTTCAGGAGAACTGTAGAATAAGTAGTTACATGCCCAACAGGATTCAGGGGGAATCCGAGAATTGCATTCATTGTTTTAGCGCACGTGAGCACTTTAGATAGGTATATGTGTCTATGTTGGTAGTATGTAAATACCCATAGTTATATTTACTTTGATGTTGTTTCTTTCGTGATGTGGAGAGAAAATGAAATTCAGCCTTTACCTGTTGTGTTTTATGTAAATACCTTTTTACGTGTTTTATGTCACAAAATGTATGTTGTATAAAATGCAACAGTATATTAATGCTTAAATCAAAAGAGATAAGGAGAAATAAAATAAACATGTTATAAATCAACAGAATACATGGCATTTCCACCTCTTTATGAATGTATATCGCCTTCAGTGCTTGAATAGAATCCAAATAATTGAAATTACTACGAGTTGTCAGGGACAACTTTCGTGTTAGATTTCTGTAGGACCATGGCATCGTGGGTGGAACCAGGGTAGCGGGCACAGCAGTGGGTGATGATGTGATTGTGGTCGCAGGTCACCTGTACATTGTTGGTGTGGTAGTGCTTGCGGTTTAAATACACTGCTTCGTGGGACTAGGGGGGCCACTAGCGCAACATGGGTACAGTCCAGGACAGCAATCACATTTGGCATTTGGGCAACGGCATAGAACTGTACGTTCATGGCATTGAACTCTGCTGGGGTGGTGGCAAGTGTGATGTGATTTTGTACCTGTCGCAGGATGGCTTCGAGCACCTTGCCCAGCACTGCACAGAATGTGTGCTGTGCCATGCCATGCATCATGGCCACAGAGTGCTGGAAGGTGCCAGTTCCAAGAATTGTAGGATGGACACTAGTTTCAGCAGTGGGGGCGCTGTCCGGAGGTTGCTCCTGCTCCCTATGTCATCCTGTATTGTGTTGAGCAGCTCTGCTATGGTCTCTCTGTTGAGGCGGTACAGGGTAAACAACTGGCTGTCAGTGAGGGTCCAAGGTGAGGGTTTGACCCTGGTGATTGGGGCACGCCTTGCTTGGGCTCTCCTCCCCCCCTATAGGCCCCACCCCACCTGTACTCTCTGTGCCCTGTCGGGGTTGTCCATCCTCTCTACTTCCAAGCACAGCATGAGCAGCTGCCTCTCCCAGCTCACAGTGGCTAGTGGCAGCATGGTGTAGGAAACAATGTTTGGGGTAGGAATGTGACTTATGTAGCCCTCTGGGATCTATTGGGATCACCTGTGGCTTGATTTCAGACACCTGTGTTCATTTACCTCCAGCTGGAGGTTAATGTATGGTGTTTTCAGTGGTATGAGCACCGGTTTCCGGCGCTATTAGAGCCGAACATGGACTTGTGATGTGGCTGTGTTTGGACATTGTGTGGCCAGCTGTATTAGCACCGGCTGCAATAGCGGTGGCTGTGATTGCGCTGGCTGTAATAGCACCAGGTGATTTTACAGTTGGTGGTATTTGTGCTGGATCATGATCCGGTGGAGCGGTATTATCAGCAGTAATTCCATTACTGCCACTTTTAAGGGTTAACGCCAGACTTATGATGAGGCCCTTAGTGTCTTAGATATCAGCTTTAAAAGAGCACATACTCACATCACATGGCAGGAAGTGTCATTCAATTCTACATGCTCAGATGCCAAATATTGCAACTAAATATCAGCTACTCACATCACATGCTATGTACTTTTATCAAATAGCACGTGCTCAAATCACACGGGAGACAATGGGCCTCATTACGAGTACGGCGGTAGCCATGCCGGTAAAATTGGCAGGCTGCTGCCAGAC
The DNA here is from genome assembly GCF_040938575.1 of Ambystoma mexicanum. Lineage (NCBI taxonomy): Eukaryota > Metazoa > Chordata > Amphibia > Caudata > Ambystomatidae > Ambystoma > Ambystoma mexicanum. The sequence continues at coordinate 197,781,020 of NC_090926.1, read as the reverse complement.
TTGCACATTTTTCTGGTGCCTGGCTCCACGTAAACACCAGGGGATTACGATCCGGTGTTCCTGCAAGTCAGGCGCCGAAAAAAATGTTAATCCCCATTCCCATTTGAGTCCCATAGTACTCAATGGGAATGGGGATGGCAGAAGCACCGGCACTGTTGATAACGGTGCTGGTGCTTCCCGGAAAGTCTGCGGGCGGATGCCGTCCCGCACGCCAGGACAATGTGGGGCAGACGGGATGGCGGCCGCAAGCAGACTCGGAGTGTGGCTTTCCAGTAACAACAGTGCTAGTAGGCTTACCAGGACCGTTGTTACCGGTCCGGCATGCTCATAATGAGGCCCATTGTCTTCAAATGTCAGTTGCTCACAATATACGACAGGTAATGCATGCACACAGTTAGCATTCTGGCCTCACCTTGGATCAATGTTGGTGAGGAAATAGACCAGCAGTCTTCATCAAGCTGGACCTGCCCGCTCTATATGATACCGCAGACCATGAGATTCTACTACAGAGACTCGAGTTGTAGATGAGGAAATTGGCCAGTCCCCAAAATAGATCCATTCCTGCTTTACCAACTGATACAAAGCCTTAGGGTTGCTATTGCCTTTCTTCTCTCAGAAAAGTCCATTGTTGAGCTCTGCAAGGCTTCATGTGATCCCTGTCCCTATTAAAGGCCTATGTGAGACCTTTGACGGAGATGATGCATTTGCACCAAATTCAATTCCAAGTGTACGTGGACGAAACACAGCTACTCCTCTGCCTATAAAATGTACAGGCCAACTGTAGTAACATAACAGATTGCTTGTCGCATGTCTGGGCTCAAACTTGAAGGTATTGTGCAACCTTGCAGCCTTCAAGGAAAATCTAAGAACGTTTGTATTCACAGAAGCATGATTATGACACTAATTCTGTCTAGCGGAGAACATTTTCAATTAAACTTCGAGACATGACCTAACAACGCAAAACCAGCACTCCCCCCCAAACAAGGGACTGGACCCCAATGAAAAAGCATTAAGTGCCAAGCCAGAGTATGTTCACACTGAATTCCCATAAGGAATCATTGTAGGCTCGGCCCACATTTAAAGCTGTCCCTTCACTTCCTTATCCCTGACAACTGAGGGCCCTTCCTTTTGGCTTACTGGCATGGTTGTTTGTTCCATTCTCATCCCCATAGTCAATAACCTCAGTCTTAAAATGGACACATCTCTTGCTTTCACTCCCTAAATCTCTCAGCTTTCCATTTCCTGTACCTTTTACCTTAATCTTGTGCTCTTGATCTTCAGGTGTCCCTCCTACTCTGGCAGATTCCTACCATCTCTTCCCTCGTCCAGTCCTGCCCAGGTGGTGCCAACGTATTATATGTAGGTCTTCCTTCCTATGTTATCAAACGTCTTCAGGTCCTCCAAAACTCACCGGCCTGCCATATCTCCAATCTCTGCCACTCCACTCACAACTCATCAAGCTTCAATGGCTTCCCTTTATGCAGGGCATTCGCTATAAATCTCTGCGTATGGTCTTCAGAGGCATTCATAATGTCAGTCCTACTTTCATTTCCTTTAGGCTGAGGCATCATGATCCTTCCCACCCGCTCCGCTCCTCTCTTCCCTCTCTCTGGAACTCTCATCCACCGGTTGTCAAAGACATCCTCACTCTCTCTACTTACTCCACCTTAAACTAACAAAACGGGTTCTTCTTTTCAGTCATTGACTTTAAATGTGTATTTGCTGTCCCCGTCCTTAGTTCTTCACCATGGAAACCACTTGAGTTGTTAGAGCACTTTACCAAGGAAAACAATAACACCCTAATCCACCCTCCTCATTGGTTCAACAGATTGAGAGGTATGGCAAAGTAAGCTCCATCATGTGAACAAAACACACAGAATAGGCAGCATACTGCCAGTGGTAGCCATGCATACAGCTTTCCTTCATGCACATAGCACTGGTGCAGTCTAGGACACAGCACTGCTAGCCTCCCATGCTCCTCCCACACATAGGACAGCTACAGTAAAAGCTGCAGCAATTAAAACTTCCCTAAAGCACTGTTAGCGGAGTTTTGCTAAAGTCTACCTGAGGGTGAGACTCCATAAAACTATCCCTTGGCATACAGGCTGCAACTCTTAGTATAAGTCTGTACTACCCAAAGGTTTGGTGGAATGGCAGAGCAGCCAGGCTTAACTTATGAGGAGGATGGGAGCTGTAATTAAGTAGAATGAACCTAGTCAATACATTAGCCCAAATAATCTCTTCCACACTTGAAGTTATAGTAAAATATACATTTATTTTATATATACACAAGGCAAGGTAAGTAAACACTATTTTACACTAACTAACACAAATAAAAAGCAATAGCAACACTTATTCAGGTGACTGCTTCAATAGTAGTGGCTTGCACCAGCAATTGTTACAGAAAGCTGACAGCATTGACAGTTCACTGTTTAACTATTAGTGGCTTGCACCGACAATTAGCACAATAAAATTAGTTTCATTCATTAAGTCACTCGGATAAAGGTCTGTTGGTAGGAAAAAGGGTTCTTCAGCATTGGCAACAGTAATAATCTACTCAGTAATACTTTTCAACGGTTCTAGCACGTTAGCAGTCCAATCCCAAACCTAGTTAAGAGTTCTCCAAAGTCAGTAGATGAGGGATGCAAAAGTCATGTAACAGCAGAAAAGGCAAATGGTCCACATGATATTTAGTTACTTTCGAGCATAATGCTGTAGTGGAATAGAAAGTTAGTAGGGACCTTGCAAAGGACTCCCTGATGGGTGAACACACTGTTAGGCCTGGGCAGCAAAGAGTATGAGTGTACACCCAACCACTTGGTATCACACTCCAGTGACACTGGAGTGACTATTCGGCTTGCGGTAAGCACTACCTTGAGCCCCACAGTACCTTAGGATGTGTGAAGTAAATTCAGCTGGATTCTTTCCAGTGCAGCAGTGACGGACCCGGTCTCCTGTTTCCTCGGGCTGGTAATGAAAGGAGGGACTCTGGAAGGGACCTCACAGCAGCAGTCATGAGAAAGGACCTTCAGCAAGGAATTCTTTGATCTCCAACATTGGTCTGCGGTGTGGGTGCCTTTTTATCAGCTCCAACAGTGAACGGTTACCGCCCGGTCGATCTGCCTTGATTCTGCAGTCCTGCACTCTGATGAGGGAACTTTGAGGAGTGCAATCGTGTTTCTGGATGTCCAACTGGAGCTCACCAAAGTTCTGGGATCATTTGTGCACTGCAAGATGATGCACTGCTATTGGGTCAGAGGTCCACTGGTATTTAGGGTTTGCAGCCCTGCAAGATCACAGCACATCATAGGATGACTCGTTCTGCAGCTCGTCTTATGGCTAGTTGGCCCCACCAGCCAAAGGGAAGGAGTCATCCTTTTTGGAGCTCCTCTGTCGATAGGAAATTTGTGTCACCAGCCATAACTATAGGGTTGTCCCTGTAACCATAAAGTTACATTAGCAGAGAGCATGGGGATACTATGTACCCCCTTAGCACTCCACATACGGTGGGGTGTGCTAATCTCTCATAAATGAAAGTTTGAAGAATAATACAAAGTATCTCCGTCCTTAAGGAAAGTAGTTCTTAGGGAAAATTAAAGAATATAAAAAAGAGTACCCAGAGGGTTCTCCGCAACACTGCACACAGGGTGCTGTGTGCTGCAATGGTGTAACACAGAAGCCTTTAAGAGGAAAGCAAGACTCCATAGAATAAGGTACAACATAAAGAACAGAATTCCCATGGTTGGAGCAAATAAGAATGAATTAGGGGAAAAAGGCTCCCCACATTCGGGAGAACAAGAAAAAGGTCCAGAGGTCCAGCAAATTGTGCTGGTGGTCTCACTAGGATTAAGAATAAAACTGATAATTCTCCCTAACAAGCACCTGCGCTTGATGTATTATCAGTGGAAGATTCTGTCACATAAGCAACAGGTGAACTACACTGGGAGCTTCCCAAACACAGGGCAGGTATAGCCAGGACTGGTGAAGCATATCCTGGCTTGGTAGTGTTCCCATGCATATGGAACATGGCCTAGCAGTTTTACGCTGGATTGCTCCCATCGGTGGCAGGGCCAAGACTGATTTGTGTGTCGTTGTGCAAAGGCACAGATCGGAAAACTGTGATGGACAGGAATGATACCCAGAGGACAAAGGATAGGAGCGGTAAAGAAGCATTGGATCAAGCATGTCCAGCCATCACAACAAGTAATGCAAGCTTAATACTCAGAACAGGGATTTCACAACTGTCCATATGCTCCATGAGATAACCTGCACCTTCCATTGCCAGCCGCCACTAGTGCACAAGAGGAGGACACCCCAGCCTTACGGGCAGCCTTGGGGCATCCTTCTCCAGTGATGATTGCTCCATTATGACGACACCCTTGCCAGCCACCACTAGTGCACAGGAGGAGGCTTCCCCATCCTTAAGGGCAGCTTTGAGAGATCCTCCAGCGGTGATAATTTCTCCATTATGGGGGCTTTCCGGCCAGAACATCACTAGTGCACAAGAGGAGGACACCTCTGCCTCAGGGGCAGCCTTTGGGCATCCTTTGCCGGTTATGATTGATCAGTTATGGCGACTTCCCTTGCCAATTGCACTAGTGTTGAGGAGGAGGATTCCCCATCCTTAGGGGTAGGCTTGAGGGATACCCCACAGGTGATGTTTGCTCAATTATGGCGGCTTCCCTTGCCAGCCTCCATTAATGTACAGGAGGAGGACTCCCCATCCTTAGGGGCAGCCTTAAGAGATCCTCCTCCGGCGGCAATTGCTCCTTTATAGCGGCTTTCCTTGCATGCTTCACTTGTGCACAGCATCGGTCTCCCCATCCTTAGGGACAGCTTTGAGGGATCCTCCTCTGGTGACGACTGTTCCATTATGGAGGCTTCCCTTGCCAGCCGCCATTAATGTACAGGAGGAGGACTCCCCATCCTTAGGGGTAGCCTTGAGGGATCCTCCTCCAGTGGCAATTGCTCCTTTATAGCGGCTTTCCTTGCATGCGCCACTTGTGCACAGCAGCAGGAATCGCCATCCTTAGGGGCAGCCTTGAGGGATCCTCCTCCGGTGGCAATTGCTGCATTATAGCAGCTTTCCTTGCATGCGCCACTTGTGCACAGCAGCGGTCTCCCCATCCTTAGGGACAGCCCTGAGGGATCATCCTCCAGTGGCAATTTCTCCATTATAGCGTCTTTCCTTGCATGCACCACTTGTGCACAGCAGCAGGACTCCCAACCTTAGGGGCAGCATTGAGGGATCCTCCTCCGGTGATGACTGTTCCAATATGGCGACTTGCCTTGCCAGCCGCAATTAATGTACAGGAGGAGGAGGCCCCATCGTTTGGGGCAGCCTTGAGGGATCCTCCTGCAGTGGCAATTGCTCCATTATAGCAGCTTTCCTTGCATGCGCCACTTGTGCACAGCAGCAGGGCTCCCCATCCTTAGGGGCAGCCTTGAGGGATCCTCCTGCAGTGGCAATTGCTCCATTATAGCGTCTTTCCTTGCATGCACCACTTGTGCACAGCAGCAGGACTCCCAACCTTAGGGGCAGCCTTGAGGGATTCTCCTCCGGTGGCAATTGCTCCATTATAGCGTCTTTCCTTGCATGCACCACTTGTGCACAGCAGCAGGACTCCCAACCTTAGGGGCAGCCTTGAGGGATCCTCCTCCAGTGGCAATTGCTGCATTATAGCAGCTTTCCTTGCATGCACCACTTGTGCACAGCAGCAGGGCTCTCCATCCTTAGGGGCAGCATTGAGGTATCCTCCTCCAGTGGCAATTGCTGCATTATAGCAGCTTTCCTTGCATGCACCACTTGTGCACAGCAGCAGGGCTCCCCATCCTTAGGGGCAGCCTTGAGGGATCCTCCTCCAGTGGCAATTGCTGCATTATAGCAGCTTTCCTTGCATGCACCACTTGTGCACAGCAGCAGGACTCCCCATCCTTAGGGGTAGCCTTGAGGGATTCTCCTCCGGTGGCAATTGCTCCATTATAGCGTCTTTCCTTGCATGCACCACTTGTGCACAGCAGCAGGACTCCCAACCTTAGGGGCAGCCTTGAGGGATCCTCCTGCAGTGGAAATTGCTCCATTATAGCAGCTTTCCCTGCATGCGCCACTTGTGCACAGCAGCGGTCTCCCCATCCTTAAAGACAGCCTTCAGGGATCCTCCTCCAGTGGCAATTGCTGCATTATAGCAGCTTTCCTTGCACGCGCCACTTGTGCACAGCAGCAGGGCTCCCCATCCTTAGGGGCAGCCTTGAGGGATCCTCCTGCAGTGGCAATTGCTGCATTATAGCAGCTTTCCTTGCATGCACCACTTGTGCACAGCAGCAGGACTCCGCATCCTTAGGGGCAGCCTTGAGGGATCCTCCTCCGGTGGCAATTGCTGCATTATAGCAGCTTTCCTTGCATGCGCCACTTGCGCACAGCAGCAGGACTCCCCATCCTTAGGGGCAGCCTTGAGGGATCCTCCTCCGGTGGCAATTGCTGCATTATAGCAGCTTTCCTTACATGCGCCACTTGTGCACAGCAGCAGGACTCCCCATCCTTAGGGGCAGCCTTGAGGGATCCTCCTCCAGTGGCAATTGCTGCATTATAGCAGCTTTCCTTGCACGCGCCACTTGTGCACAGCAGCAGGGCTCCCCATCCTTAGGGGCAGCCTTGAGGGATCCTCATCCAGTGGCAATTGCTCCTTTATAGCGGCTTTCCTTGCATGCGCCACTTGTGCACAGCAGCAGGACTCTGCATCCTTAGGGGACGCCTTGAGGGATCCTCCTCCGGTGGGAATTGCTGCATTATAGCAGCTTTCCTTGCATGCGCCACTTGTGCACAGCAGCGGTCTCCCCATCCTTAGGGGCAGCCTTGAGGGATCCTCCTCCGGTGGCAATTGCTGCATTATAGCAGCTTTCCTTGCATGCTTCACTTGTGCACAGCAGCAGGACTCCCAACCTTAGGGGCAGCCTTGAGGGATCCTCCTCCAGTGGCAATTGCTGCATTATAGCAGCTTTCCTTGCATGCGCCACTTGTGCACAGCAGCAGGACTCCCCATCCTTAGGGGCAGCCTTGAGGGATCCTCCTCCAGTGGCAATTGCTGCATTATAGCAGCTTTCCTTGCATGCGCCACTTGTGCACAGCAGCGGTCTCCCCATCCTTAGGGGCAGCCTTGAGGGATCCTCCTCCAGTGGCAATTGCTGCATTATAGCAGCTTTCCTTGCATGCGCCACTTGTGCACAGCAGCAGGGCTCTCCATCCTTAAAGACAGCCTTCAGGGATCCTCCTCCAGTGGCAATTGCTGCATTATAGCAGCTTTCCTTGCATGCGCCACTTGTGCACAGCAGCAGGACTCCGCATCCTTAGGGGACGCCTTGAGGGATCCTCCTCCGGTGGGAATTGCTGCATTATAGCAGCTTTCCTTACATGCGCCACTTGTGCACAGCAGCAGGACTCCCCATCCTTAGGGGCAGCCTTGAGGGATCCTCCTCCAGTGGCAATTGCTGCATTATAGCAGCTTTCCTTACATGCGCCACTTGTGCACAGCAGCAGGACTCCCCATCCTTAGGGGCAGCCTTGAGGGATCCTCCTCCAGTGGCAATTGCTGCATTATAGCAGCTTTCCTTACATGCGCCACTTGTGCACAGCAGCAGGGCTCCCCATCCTTAGGGGCAGCCTTGAGGGATCATCCTCCAGTGGCAATTTCTCCATTATAGCTTCTTTCCTTGCATGCACCACTTGTGCACAGCAGCAGGACTCCCAACCTTAGGGGCAGCATTGAGGGATCCTCCTCCGGTGATGACTGTTCCAATATGGCGACTTGCCTTGCCAGCCGCAATTAATATACAGGAGGAGGAGGCCCCATCGTTTGGGGCAGCCTTGAGGGATCCTCCTGCAGTGGCAATTGCTCCATTATAGCAGCTTTCCTTGCATGCGCCACTTGTGCACAGCAGCAGGGCTCCCCATCCTTAGGGGCAGCCTTGAGGGATCCTCCTGCAGTGGCAATTGCTCCATTATAGCAGCTTTCCTTGCATGCACCACTTGTGCACAGCAGCAGGGCTCCCCATCCTTAGGGGTAGCCTTGAGGGATTCTCCTCCGGTGGCAATTGCTCCATTATAGCGTCTTTCCTTGCATGCACCACTTGTGCACAGCAGCAGGACTCCCAACCTTAGGGGCAGCCTTGAGGGATTCTCCTCCGGTGGCAATTGCTCCATTATAGCGTCTTTCCTTGCATGCACCACTTGTGCACAGCAGCAGGACTCCCAACCTTAGGGGCAGCCTTGAGGGATCCTCCTCCAGTGGCAATTGCTGCATTATAGCAGCTTTCCTTGCATGCACCACTTGTGCACAGCAGCAGGGCTCCCCATCCTTAGGGGCAGCCTTGAGGGATCCTCCTCCAGTGGCAATTGCTGCATTATAGCAGCTTTCCTTGCATGCACCACTTGTGCACAGCAGCAGGGCTCCCCATCCTTAGGGGCAGCCTTGAGGGATCCTCCTCCAGTGGCAATTGCTGCATTATAGCAGCTTTCCTTGCATGCACCACTTGTGCACAGCAGCAGGACTCCCCATCCTTAGGGGTAGCCTTGAGGGATTCTCCTCCGGTGGCAATTGCTCCATTATAGCGTCTTTCCTTGCATGCACCACTTGTGCACAGCAGCAGGACTCCCAACCTTAGGGGCAGCCTTGAGGGATCCTCCTGCAGTGGCAATTGCTCCATTATAGCAGCTTTCCCTGCATGCGCCACTTGTGCACAGCAGCGGTCTCCCCATCCTTAAAGACAGCCTTCAGGGATCCTCCTCCAGTGGCAATTGCTGCATTATAGCAGCTTTCCTTGCACGCGCCACTTGTGCACAGCAGCAGGGCTCCCCATCCTTAGGGGCAGCCTTGAGGGATCCTCCTGCAGTGGCAATTGCTGCATTATAGCAGCTTTCCTTGCATGCACCACTTGTGCACAGCAGCAGGACTCCGCATCCTTAGGGGCAGCCTTGAGGGATCCTCCTCCGGTGGCAATTGCTGCATTATAGCAGCTTTCCTTACATGCGCCACTTGTGCACAGCAGCAGGACTCCCCATCCTTAGGGGCAGCCTTGAGGGATCCTCCTCCAGTGGCAATTGCTGCATTATAGCAGCTTTCCTTGCATGCGCCACTTGTGCACAGCAGCAGGACTCCGCATCCTTAGGGGACGCCTTGAGGGATCCTCCTCCGGTGGGAATTGCTGCATTATAGCAGCTTTCCTTGCATGCGCCACTTGTGCACAGCAGCGGTCTCCCCATCCTTAGGGGCAGCCTTGAGGGATCCTCCTCCGGTGGCAATTGCTGCATTATAGCAGCTTTCCTTGCATGCTTCACTTGTGCACAGCAGCAGGACTCCCAACCTTAGGGGCAGCCTTGAGGGATCCTCCTCCAGTGGCAATTGCTGCATTATAGCAGCTTTCCTTGCATGCGCCACTTGTGCACAGCAGCAGGACTCCGCATCCTTAGGGGACGCCTTGAGGGATCCTCCTCCGGTGGGAATTGCTGCATTATAGCAGCTTTCCTTACATGCGCCACTTGTGCACAGCAGCAGGACTCCCCATCCTTAGGGGCAGCCTTGAGGGATCCTCCTCCGGTGGCGATTGCTCCATTATAGCAGCTTTCCTTGCATGCGCCACTTGTGCACAGCAGCAGGACTCCCCATCCTTAGGGGCAGCCTTGAGGGATCCTCCTCCCGTGGCAATTGTTCCATTATAGCGGCTCCACTTGACTTCCCATCCTTAGGGGCATTTGTTTGCATGGCTGACTGTGGCGGCTACCAAAGTTTCTGCGCTTCGAGGACTTGGGCGAGGCTGGGGTCCATTCACCAGGGACACAGTTGTGTCACTTTTGGGTCACAGCGTTTTGTTACCACACAGGCACCTAGATCTGGCATCTGTGCTGCACTCACAGAGGATATGCCAACTGCCTCCCCTGTGGCCCTAGGAAGGTGGGCGGGGTTGCTAACCTCAACCTGCTGTTATGACTATGACACCTGATTCTTCCTTCTGAATGTCGCAAAATGTTGGCAATGCAGCGCGCTAGATCGGCGGAAAGCTCAGTCTGCTGCTCTAAAAATAAGTAGACAGGCAGAAAGAAATCTCAAAAGGATAAACCCCTTATTAGGTTCACGGATAATTAATTTATTAGGAAAGCAAGATGACACAGACCCCTTCATCAGGTGTTCAGGTACAACTAAGGCAGATAGTCCCTCTATATGCAAACGGGGTCTGGTGTGCACAAACAGAGCGCATACATTGAATTCAGCAATGAGTGCACGGCAGGTATGTCAGTAACATGTAACTCTGATAAGCACAGGAGCGATGGCGACGTGATCATTACAGAACGCTTTTGAGAACAATTGCCCCTGAGACAAGCAGAGAGAAATGCAAATTGGCTTATTGTGCACAGACTTGAATTTCAAATGACACGGCATACAGATGGCATACAATGTTCTGTCTTCAGCGGCAGAGAAAGAATAACCTCCTTATGTTTTGCCAAACAGGATAAAATGGATCTTGTGAAGAAAGAAAAGCATACGGTTTAAGTTCAGAATTTGCGCGCGTGTGTGTGTGCGTGTGCGTGTGCGTGTGTGTGTGTAACAAAGCGGTTAGGATAGTTACAAATATTCCAAAGGGAGAGTATGTGTCCACAGCAAGGAACAAACTAAACTGGCTACCTGTAGCCGCTAGAGTCCAGTTCAAAGTGAATACCTTGACCCATAAATGCACTTATGGAGCTGCCCCCTCCTACCACAAACAATGCCTTGTGCAATCTGAACCCAGAACAAAATTACGCTCCAGTAACAGCGACCAGTCGTGGCACTAGACAGATAAGAGGAAATGGACGCCCCTTCTCGGCCCAAGCCGCCCTAACATGGAAGAACCTTGTGGTCGAACTGTGACAGGAGGGGACAATTTCCAGCTTTAAGAAACGCCCGAAAGCCTGCCTATGTAAGTAAATCTTTAATCTGTCCGCCCAAAGTCCGGTCCCCTTGATGTTGTCCTGTCTCTATGTGAACTAGCCCATCTGGCCAAAAAAGCGGTCCATTCTGTCAAAAAAGCCTGGCCCATCCTAGCTTGACTGGCTGGCACTACGGGCATTGCACTTTTGCCCAATAGGCCAGTCCGAGCCGACACACATCAAGAGAGTCCAATCCGAGCCATATTATCCTGAGCCTCACTGATCATAGACGCCACTCTGACCTCTCTTCTGTGCTGGGTCTTTGTCCACCAACATTCTCGGCATGGCATCATGGAGCCAACTATTGCCTGAAGGGGCATTCACGTTATCCCGCTCTTACAGATTCATACTTCAACCTCTTGCTTCAATAAAACAATTCAATAAAACACTATGTTCAGGAGGTTCCATGTGTATGCCTGCTCCTCATTTGGAACAAAAAGTTAATTAAACACCCCACCCCACCCCCACCCTCTGTATAAACATCATTTCAAGTAGTCTACTTATGGCCTCCAAAAATACTTGTGCGTCTATGTGGTCCGCATCAGTCTCGCTATATGTTGGACCCTTTGCTTTTAGTTTTGGCAACGCTCAGCGCCATTGCTTTGTATAGCACTATCCACACTACAGAGCCCTCAAGGTGTACGCTACTTAGAAGTATCTTCCAGACACTCTGTCTTGTCATTCACGGGAAGCGACACGAGGGTGAGTCTCATTAGCCACTTTAATAGTAGATATCGTGTATCATGGCGCTTGACTCCCGTGTCCCGAGGTTAAATCCTTAGAGAACACTTCGTTGGTCTCTTTTATGTCTCCCCTACAGATTACTGATTACACATTGCAATAGATGCACGTGAGGGAATTACGGCACTCCACAGCACAAAGCCCCTCACCTTTGAGTTTCTCCAGTCCAGAAGAAGGCAGTAATGACCAGATTCCACTGAAAGCAGTCGACAGTTTTTTTAGGAAATCGAATTTAAGCACATTGACCCCAATCATCTTACGATTGCTGCTAGACATGACGAAGCATCTGTTAAACATGTAGTTGGTATCCGCACGGTTCACCCTTTGCCAATGGGTCCAGGTGGAGCTGCTTTTAGTATAGTACCTAAATGTGTCAAGAAAAACATTAATGGCTCATCTTAGATATTGGGGGTTATTCCGAGGTTGGAGGTAAGTAACGGTCCTTAACGGCATGGCGTAAATAGCGTGTCTGTGCAGTCATTAATCCAGTAATAGAGGACTATTACGACTTCGCAGGCATGAGATTTGCGCCATGCCGGTAAGGGCATTACCGCCATGCCATTAAAAGCACGAAAAATGTCCTTAGCGGCATCTTGCATTGCACAGATACCACTACCGACATGAACCAATGCGGCATTAGCAGTCACCGCTAATAACGGTCACCGTAAATAAGCGGATCTGGAAGTAGCGTCATCCCACAGGAACGGGAAGGAGCATGGCGGCCATCTTTAAAAACACAATCCATTGCTATGCTCACCACACAGGACCTGTGGGACTCTGCTGTTTGTCAGAAAACCTTCTCCAAACACACCACAATGCCCAAGGCCCTTAAGAAAGGAGCTGCCCGCCAGCGCAAGTAGAGATTCAACTAGGATGAGTTGGAGATGCTAGCTGGGAAACTGCAGGAGCATGCTGGGATTGTCTTTGCCAACAGCATGAAGAGGGAGGCCATATTAAACAAAGGAGATCTGGGCACTTGTTGCACAAAAAGTTAGTGCTGTTGGAAACACCCCACGCACCACCAAAGACTGTCGTAAGCGGTGGGACGACTTGCGACTCAGAGTGAGAAACATACTCTCCGTCAACAGGAGCCAGGCAATGGCAACAGGAGGAGGTCTCAGCTCACCCATCAAGCTGACCCCCTGGGAGGACATCTGCGCCAGCATGATCGGAATCGAGGGGACAGAAGGTCTCGGCAAGATGGAGTGTGGCGCCACAACATAGGCCGATGGAGGTGAGTGTCCTAATAAAACACTGTAATGCAGAGTCTGAAGGAAGTCAACCAATATGTCAGTCCAAAGAGGCAAGCCATGGTCCAACACACACACACACCCAGCAAAGTAGGCAGACACATCACAGACACATGCAGATACCTGCAGCAAGGCAATGCAAGGCAATGCCGTACCACACAAAGATGTAACTGCCATAAGTCACACAGCATGCAGGCCCCAACAAATATGCATGTCAGATAGCATAGCTCTTGGCCAACATGAGTGACCCCGACGTAACCCATGTAACAAACAACATGCTCATCCAAACTCAAATGCCTATTACCCTCAATTGTGTGGATGATCAATTGTCCAAATGTATGTATGTTGCTTATCAAAACATCACTCATGCCGTCCCTCTCTTTGACCCCCACAGGCTCTGACCATGACAGTGATGGGCAGGTGGTAACCCCCGCGAAGACCACACCCCAGAAGAGGTCCTGGATGACGCCAACCGCTCTTCGACCTCGAAGGGACAACCCAGGGGCTGCTGTGCACCACCAGGCAGGACACCCCAGGTTGCCAGTACAGCAGTGCTGTCAAGGGCCGTAGAGGCCGAAGCACCAACACCCATTGCCCAGCCTGAGGAATCAGCCGAGGCACCACACTCTGAGGAGTCTAGTTTGGCTGGGGAGGTGGCAGCCACAGCACCCCAGGCTGTGGAGGACCCACAGGACGAGGCATGGGTGCCCGTTGAGGACAATGCATCATAACCGCTCCGCACACCCAGTCCACTGGCATCCCCCCAAATATCATCCCTTGAAACAGATCACACCACCACCCCGGAGCAGTCTGGTCCGGAGCAAATGGAAGGGCATTTCAGTCCTATAGGGCAGAGTATTGAGGCTGAGCAGGCTGAGCAGGACAGCCAGGAACCATCAACCTCCACAGGTGCACCTGCAGGGCCGCAGCGTGCAGAACAGCTGACTGCCGTTGTGCGGCTGTTCATTCAGGACAATACACTGGCTAGGCAGGAGTGGCGGGAGAACATCGCCTCTCTAGGCAGGTCCATCTCTGAGAACACCGCCTCCATGGGCAAAATATTTGCCGAAAACACTAGCCGACACTAGGTCTCCCCCCTCCGCCAGGTACTAGGCCGCATAGCTGATGCCATGGAGGCAGGGCGTCCAGCTACCCAATTCGAGCAGGCGGTCACACCGTCATCATCTAGCTCGACCCAGACGAGTGTGCTCCGCAGGTCAGCAAGCACCCTGCGCCGGCAAGACATGCCGCCACCTGGTCCAGGGAGTGCGAATTGACAGTCTGGGCGGCCTCGTGTAGGCATTGGAGACTTGATGGGACATGTCTGGGGGAGTTGTGGGGGGAGGGGGAGAGGGGTGAGGGTGTGTGGGGGAGTTGTGGGGGAAGGGGGATGGGGGTGAGGGTGTGTGGGGGAGTTGTGGGGGGAGTGGGAAGGGGTGAGGGTGTGTGGGGCAGTTGTGGGGGGGTAGGGTGGTGAGGGTGGTGGAGGGTTTTTGCACTATCGTTATCATTGTTATATTTAATAAACCCGTTGTGTCAAAAGCAAGACCTGAGTGGACATTCATCATTGCGCATGTGTCATTTATTCATATACAGTGCATAGTGTGCATGTACCCACACACCCAGTGGCCTCTGTCAGAATATCATGTCACTCGCCGCAGCCATGTCTGTCAGTAATATTGTGCAATCACTGACTGACGCACAGCACGTCCCTCCTGCACCCACTTCTTCTTCATCCCCTTCATCATCACCAGGTGTTAGCAGTTAAATGTCAGGGGTCAGGGGCACGTTGCATCGGATAAACATGTTGGGCAGCATAACACATGCCATGATGGTCTTGGCCACCTTCTCATGCCTGTAGAGGAGTGCCCCACCTGATGGCCTAAGGCAGAAAAACCATGCCTTCAACAGGCCAAAGGTCTGGTCAATTACCACACGGGTAAGGGTGTGGGATCGATTGTAGTCCTCCTCATGCCTGTTCTGTGTGTTTCGGAGAGGGGTGATGAGCCACGGCATCATGGGATAGCCACTGTCACCTGCATGGGAGGCATTAAAAGCTATATGTCAGTCGATTGATGATGGACAGCTGTACTAGTCACACATGTTGGCAGATTATTGTTGGTCACATGCACATGTCTGTGGTTGTATGAACGCCATTTTTAGGCACTCAATGTGTCCTGTGACATGGAATAATGATGTGGGTTGCATCTTCAAGATGATACACAGTGTGCTCTGCCATATTGTAGCTCATGCATTGTGTACGCATAGAGCTGTGTTTGTGTGAATTTATTGATGTGTTGTGTTCTGTAGGATTTTCTGATGGGGAGCGTTGGCAGTAGGCTCTGCAATATTAGGCATTCTGCGCTGATATTACCCATGGTGACATGCAGCATTCCTGTGGTTGATCCAGGATATCGGGTACAACAATGTATGATCTTGCTTGCGTCACCTTCCATCTGCATCTGTTTGTAGTGGTATAGTTTGCGACTGTGGTAAACCACCTCCATGGCATGGAGGCCACCTTTTGTTTCAAGAATCTCCTGGGGAGTTTGTGGTAGGGATATGTATTCCGTTGTGTGCTTGAGGAGGGCATCCAGCACTTGATTCAGGATGCAAGTGAATGAGGGTGTGAAATGCCATGCATGTACCACACTGTGTGCCGGTAGGTGGCTGTGGAAAGGAAGTGGAGCACCGACACTACCTTCAGTAGAGGGGGGATGGCGGTGCATATTTCAATGAGGCTGACAATCGTATAACATGTCCACAATGGTGTTGATGGTGTCCCGGTCCAGACGGTACAGGGTGTTGTTGTGCTGAGGGGTTGGGTTGGAGGGACTGGCTCTGATGTTTGGGATTGGGGGCTGCATGCGTGGGTATGCTGGCTGCACTGGTGGGGCATGCTGGGCCTGTCTCACCCTCTTTCTCCTGCTGCGTCTCCTGTGTGGTGCCTGCTGTTGGTGTTGGTGTTGTTGCTGGTGTTGCAATGCATGCATGTCCTCCAGCTGAAGTGTTGATGCTACTATTGGATTGATCTTGGTGTGGAAAGGGGTGTGGTGTGTGGGTGTGCTCCTTTTGGTCATGCCCAGACTCCATTGCCTCTACCTGTGCTGATGGTGTGCACCTGTGGCAGTTGGGAACACTGCACATGGCATTTTACGGTTGGTCAGAGATGCCGGTATTTACAGCATGCCGGAAACCACTTTTAACGCCTTCATGATGCCGGTATTTGCATGTCCGCTTCACTTGTGATCTCCTCCAGTTTATGTCATGCCGCTATTGCCGGTATGATGGGCCGCATGCCCGCACCCATGCCGCTATTAGAGGCACTGTTATTTACGATGCCACTAATAGCGGTTTGGCAGGTCGGAATAGCCCGGAGCGGTAAGCGATGCCGGTAATCCTTTATCGGCATCGTTTATCCCTTACCTCCAACCTCGGAATGACCCCCCACTGCCTTTTAATACACTTTTGATTGTGAGAAAAATCAACCTTGGTGCCTATTTTTCTGATTAAGTGCTAGAAATAGATAGGGGGAGTCTCTCCTGCTATCCCCTTTCCTTATATAGGCGACTCACCACGCGCCCTACGGACATCCTGATGGACAATAGAGCCTTTCTTTACTGATTCTGAACCAGCTACACCACACTTTGTGTGTTTTGAATAGACGAATCAAAAATGCAATAATTGTCTTCTTAGTTCACAAGATAAAGTTATTGATAAACTTAAGCAGCTAGTTTGTGGACCGATGGGTAGATATTTAAATATTCTGTGGCATGATATTTGACCAGATCCTTGGCTGCCATCTGAGTTTTGGGTTCTCTTTTCAGTTAATGGATGCAATCAGAATGCTCCAATCTTAAAGTTTAGGACATATTAACATTAGGTTTCTGTATTTATCATGAATGACATAACCCAATGTTGAGCTCTCCTCCCTTAATTTCACCACTAGGGGGTGTTATTTTGCCAATTGTATTTTAGAATAACAGATGCCCATCTTATTTCTTGCCTGCATTGCCTAAGCAGTAAGGTCCAGCTATACAGAAAGAGATTCACTTGTGACACCAGGATCCCATGAAGAAGAACTCTGTCCCCATAAGCGAGAATATTTCTCTTCACCAGACACTGGTAGCGTGTGCTGTAACACTGTAAACACTTCGATAGGAGCACGAGGGAAGGGATTTGACAACTTAAAAAGACCACCCAATGAGCCAGAGGCTTCCATATTTACAATGTTGCAAACCAGTGGCTTTGTGACTGGGGATTGTATTGAAAACAAGCAGTCATATCATTGTCTCTTGGCAAAACTGTTCCATACCAAGAATACACTGTTAATGACCTCCCGTTACCTTACCAGTTTGAAAGAATGTGTGGTGGAACCCTGAGGATAGAATGGAATGTGTGAAGGGAATGTGGTAGCAAAGGGAAGAGTAGAGGAGAGGTGCGAGTGAGAGAGAATGTGTGGCTCAAATGGTCTGGTGGGGTTGTTACGGGAAGTTAATCTTTAATAAATAAAACAAAAGAAGAGGATCTTACCGTCTTCACCTCACTCACTTACCAAGTATGTTCCCATGATCTAATTCACAGGCTGGGAAAGCAGAAGCTATCAGCCCAGCACAAGCAACACACGGAAGGAGAGCAGAGGGAGTATTGATCTTCAAAGTGACAGCTAGACCAGTTATAGACTTAGTCCCACAGCCTGCGGTCATAGCAGACCCAATTGCACACATGGAATCTAGACATTCCAGGCCCTCAACAAATTACTACTCACAAGTGCAGGCCTAAAAAAATATAAAATCATGGAAAGGGTGGAACACAGTATAAATGAGAGAAATCTCAGTTGCTTTTTGCAAGTTGCAGGAGGCGCACATTCAGAGAAGGCTTAAGACTGGAGAGTGCTCAAAGAAAGAGAAGATGGATGGAGGGTGAAGACTGGGGAGTGAAGAGCGGCAGGGAAGGAGGTGGCTGGAGAATTGAAGCGGGCTGGAGAGGTGTCAGTAAGAGAGAGGAAGAGGTGTCATCTACAGAGGAGAAGGAGGTGGTGAGATCAGAAGGCAAGGCAGTGATGAGAGAAGGAGGCAAGGAGGTGGTGAGGTCAGAAGGGAAGGCAATGGTGAGAGGAGGCAAGGAGGTGTTGAGATCAGAAGGGAAGGTGGCAGTGAGAGGAGGTGAGTGAGAGGAGGTAAGGAGGTGGTGAGGTCAGAAGAGAAGGAGGTGGGGAAGCCAGAAGGGGAGGTGACAGTAGTAACAGACATGGCAGAAATGGAAGCAGTAGAGGATACATTGGTTAATAGTGGTGGTAGTAAGGAGTGGGAGGAGAAGGTGAAGAGAACATGCCAAGGTTGTAGAGAGGAGGTGATAAAATATAGAACAACACTAGGCAGAGGAGATAGCCGGAAAGTAAGAAGCGGAAGGAGAAAGTTGTAACAGAAGGGATGGAGAGTGCAGGAAAGGAGCTAGTAGTTGCAATGGAGGTGGTAACTTTAGATATAAGGATGAACAGAGCGAGGCTGTCATAGAAAATGAGGTGGTAACCTCTGGAAGGAGGAGTGACCTCTGTAAGGAAGAGTGAACAAAATGATGTGGTGAGAGTAAAGTAGGTCTAGAACGAGGCAATAGTGGACAGAATTAGTTTGTGGTAGTGAAGAACGGGGTACTGTCTGAAGCCAAGAGTTGCAGGGAGGAGGTACAACTGCAGGGTGATAAAGAGGCAAGGCTATCGGGGCCTGGAAGTGATTCAGAAGAACTAACAATAGAAGGTGGGAGTGGTGTAGAAAAGGTATAAGAAAAGCCGTGAAGGCCAAGGAATGAAGGAGAGACTGAGAAAGACCAGGGCCCACTCAAAAAACATAATCGAGGAGCCAGAGCAGAGATTATGATTAGGTTTATAGAGATGGAGGGAGGAGGATAGATACAGTGGTGCCATACGTACGGTTTGTGAACCAAGAAAATAAATTTAAATCTGGCCCTGTTTTGCATCAACAGCCATCCAGCCAGGCGACAGTACTAGGAAGTAGGTGTGATGTGAGTGAGTTCAACGAGTGTCCTGGTAGCAAAGCTAATGAACTTGCTGAGAGAAAAGAAAGCATAGTTGAATCGACCAAAGAGGATGCTGGCACAGTAGTCTAGGTTAGAGAAGACAGGAGTTGTTAAGAGATGCTTGGCAGTGTTGACCTGAAGGAGATGCCTGATATTCCTAATAATTAGGAGGTTGAGGTGAGATACTGTTCCAGTTTTGGAGATGAAAGTGGAGAAGGTGTTAGAAGGGTCATAAATGACATTGCGGTTTATAGCTGAAAAGGAGTAGGTGAGATTGTCAGGTGGGAACTGGGTAGGCATAGGAAGAGGTGCCCCAAGACCACAAGTGTAGAGTGTAAAGAGGAGCGGACCCAAGACAGAGCCTTGCGGAACACCAACAGTTAGAGGGGTGAGTT
This sequence comes from Ambystoma mexicanum, assembly GCF_040938575.1. NCBI lineage: Eukaryota > Metazoa > Chordata > Amphibia > Caudata > Ambystomatidae > Ambystoma > Ambystoma mexicanum. Next base: position 197,761,641 of record NC_090926.1, on the reverse strand, counting down.
GAGAGGTGTCATTGCTCCCGGAGACTAAGAATTGGTGAGGTGAAAAGTAGGATTCAATCCAGGCAAGGGCTTGATCGCGAATCTGAAACGCTTGTGTACGAGCGCGATAGAAATAAAATATCAATCAATCAATCAATCCCAAGAAGAAAGAAAATATTAAGGAGAGCAGGGTGATAAGCAGTGTCAAAGGCAGCAGACAGGCCAAAGAGAATTATGATAGAGGAAAGGTTTGTGTGCTTAGCAGAGGTGATGAAGTTGAACACATTCATGAGAGCAGTTGCTGTGGAGTGACAAGAGCGGAACCTGCTTGTAAGGGGTCTTGAAGGTTTTGGATGTTTAAGAAACTGGTAAGATGGTTGAACACAACTCTTTTGAGGACTGTAGAGTAGTGCAGAAGGAGAGACATGGGGCGAATGTTAGCTGGTAGGTCCGGGACAGCCCCTTGCTTTTTTAGGAGAGGGATGACCATGGCTGTTTTGAAAACAGAGGGAAAGCAAGTGGAGTCGAAGGGCAGGTTGAAAGGTTCAGTGAGGTGAGAGGCCACTAGGCTTGACTAGCTGAAGACCAAGAGGGTCTGATGGGGCACAAATGGAGTCAGCCTTCATCAAAAGAGATAGCACTTCATCCGTCTTAGTGTGACTAAAGTGGAAGGTAGAGGCAGAGGATGATGATAGAGGCAGAGGATGAAGTATAGACGTCATTATGATCACATCATTACAGCTTGATCTGGTTGGTTGACACGCTGCATACTGACAGTGATAAGAATACTTCTCTGCCACTGGATGGCACCTCATAAGGTGGCCTTGAATGATGTAACTGTCCTAGACAGTCCAATTTATTATTTGATTATTGACCGGGAATAGAGAAATCAAACCCCTGATTTCAAGGACAAAAAGATACTTCCATCTCATTTCTCATGCCAGGGTCCCATTTGTCCCATACAGCTTCCCCAACCTTGAATATTCTAGTTAGCAACTGTTGTCTCGATACTTTCTGATGACACAGGTGCATAATCTTTTAATTGGGGCACAGGATGAATAACAGAGTCCATGGGGCTCTGTCTGCCAGGGATAATTTCTTCTGTTTCACTGTATTTAGTACAGGGTGTAGTGGCACTAATTGGCCATAGGAGACACTGTGTATAAAACTTAGTTTAGTGTCTTTGGAAATATTTCTTCTTGTAGCACCATGCACCTGGCAATCAAAGCTTCTGTGTGTTAATTCAATGTATGTTTGGGCCAGAATAAATTGCTGTATATCTACTCCAGTGTCATGGGAATAACATCTGTTGTCGCTCTGTCGGGCACTATCTGGTACGGCCTTCCACTGTAATTTTGGCTGTGTCATACTTTCAGGCAAGAATGGGTTTTGCATAAAGTATAAGTCAAAGCTAAGCACTGCGGCGCAGCAGTTGTAAAATAACATGTGCACTTTCAAATGGGGACTTTACTAAAAAAGTGTAGTACCTCTGTTCAATGAAGGAATACTGTTTCTTTGTATATATATGTCTTTGTAATCTTATCAATGTATTAAGCACCCTATATTTCTCAGTGATCTACTCAGTGTTTGCTACAACCTAACTCCCTCAATGTGGCACAACTACCTATAGTGTTGCAAACTTATTCTATTCTACTTGTGTTTATATTTTAACAGCAACACCCTTGTCCCTATTCTACTTGTGTTAGTGTGTTGCTTGTATAAAGGCCTAAAACCGTTCCTTATATGAGATTTCTTATCTTATATTTAAGCTCATGTTTCATGGGCATGGAAGGTGGTGCATGACACGATGTCTGCCCCATTTGCACCATCACATTCCCCCTCTGGTTAGTCTACGAGTTTACTAACCAATAAACCTTCAACCATCATTCTATCATAGGCATCTTTTGGGATCTGGGCCCTACCCTCTACCTTTAAGCTTTCTCCATGGGGTGCATATTCTTCTGGGGACATGTCATAAAACAACACTCTCCATCTGCATTACAATCTATCCATTGTTGAGTATAGTTTTCAGGATCTGGAGGGAGAGAAAGTGTGCCTGGGGGGCCAATAAGTCTATCTATGGCAAACATACATATTTATTTCTCACTGTTCCATGGGTCTGTTTATGTATGAGCATGTATAGAGAGGACAGTGGCATCATAAAATCCTAATGTAAGTGACAACATTTGTTTTTGTGCTTTCTTCCTCCCAACCCACTTTTAATACCCTTAAACCACTTGTAGAATGCAGAACCTTACTAGCATAGTAGAACAATAAGAATGGGAACTAGTACATTAAAAAATGTGCTCAGCCAAGAGAGTACTCAGGACATGATAACAGTCTGCATCAACAACTGGACCACTCTCCTTCTAATGGTAGTATGCAACATGTGCAGGCCAGCAATAGTGTCTGTTGGGCTACCGTTTGGGTCATTGTTTGCTGGTACAAATGTACAGCAACTTGTGCCAATTCTTGCACATACGCCTCCTTCCATAGCAGAAAGAAGGTCAAGGACATACCTATTTTGGAAAACATTTAATCTGCCTGACCTAAGCTCTTCCTTTATGGAATTGAGTCCTTTCTTTGTAGCATTTGCGAGCTGGAGAAACCCATCTGGTCATCTGCACCCATTTTGAGTTCTTTACTGCTTGAATTCCAGGTATCAGAAGTGTTGTAAAAATACAGTGGCCTTGCTGAAAGGCCTGTAATTTGTAGACATTGCTGCTGATCTATCGGAAGAGGATTGTAAAGAGTAATTTCTCTCTTATTCCTTTGCAATGTCAAAGAGCAAGCACTTCTTTTCCAATAGTTCACATCAGTTATGGCTGGGTGCTCTGTGATTGAAACAAAGTGCCTTTGTGGTACCAGCAACGCTAGTGAATGAAGAGTTGTTAACATGTAAGAGCCACTCCAGTTCGGTGGGAGCTGCGTTCCAGAAGACCAATAATGGTCCATGAGGGCTGCTGTCCCCAGTTTCAATGCTGGCATGTCCATTATTTTTTTTACACACAGTATTCGTTCCCACTTTGATAGTTCCATTATGTCTGAAAGATAAAGAAGGGTGTATGAGACGTTTTATGTGAAACAGTTCTTTTTTTGCATTTATCCAAGTTACCAATTTTGCCTCCAGTGAGCCAGACATATATTGTGAGCTGCTGTGGTCTCTTTGTGCACCAAGGTAGTTTTTCCCTTGTGCATCTGTGAATTATTTTAAACTCATAGTCCTAAATGTAACTTCACCCCTGGGTGGATCCCCCAGTGTATAATGCATTCCAATATCCTTAGATCATGATCTATCTGCCATTGTCTGCATTTGTATAAAGTGGTCAACACATACTGAGGTTTCTTCCCATTTTGCAAAAGCCCAATGTCCCTAGAATAACACTCTTGCTTTGCATAGGGCAAGATGAAATAGACAGTGTGCCATTTTGGTTTCTATTTCATGTGGAATAAACAGTCTGGCGGGTGCCTGTGGCATAGGAGATTAGAGAGCACATGTATCAGGTCTCATTTGATCTCTCACTTCCAATTACCTGCCTGCGGCCATACAACATACTTGCAATCACAGTAGAGAATCCATCATGTGTCCCTCTCTCAAAAGTTTCAGGATCGAAGACCTCTCTCCTTGTCCTAGTTATTCTCCCAGTTTTGTTTTCAAATATTTTTAAATGATTAACCCCTTGTGCCACCACCATTTTATATTCCATCAAAGAAACGAAAAAGAAAAACAAGAAGAGACAATAATAAAAGCTATACAAGGTACAACGTTCATGAATCTTTTGCATCTCATGTGCTGTATGATAAAATGTTCTGAGTCATTGTTAATAAGCGGACACAAAGAGTTTGAAACAGTTACATTATATCTGATGACACTTTCCTTTTGCCACCTTCCTTGTCTTTGGAAAGGGGGGCACTGCTCTTGTCTCTCTCGATGTCGGAATGATGGACTCATCTTACACCTTGGAGTTTCACTGCATTCACTGTGGCTTATTCTATGATGAATGGACCCACAAATCTGGGATTATTCTACTTCCTTGCAAAGTTTCTAATCAGGACCCAGTCCCCCAGACAAAACTGCATTGATATTAGCAGGGCTGATGTTTCTAATAGTTTTTCTTCTTCTCCCGTAGCTGCGGACAGCTGTTGTTGTTGAGGTGTTATCTGGTTTGAGATTAACTTAAGAGAATTTGTCATAGCCGTAAGATATTCATGAAATTCATCAGCTAGAACAGTTGCACCATTTTCACCATTTAAACATGCACATGCAAGTGTCAATGGAGCATGCATTCTTCTGCCAGTTACACCTTCATGCAGCGTAAGATGCGTGCAGTGCTTGGATGATTCCGCACTGCAAAGAGGGAATTTGGCAAGCAGCGCAGATCATTCCTGTTCAGGGTAATGCATAGTTTCCCAAGGTGCTCTTTAAGCAGACCATTGAGGGTTTCCACAATCGCGTTGGCTTGTGGTTGATAAACTGAATATAACTTGTTTCTTATGCCCAATAGAGGTGTTATCTCTTTGAATACATCATTGAAAAAATGCTGCCCATTAACTGATCACAGTACTCCGCAGATACCCCAGCGGGAAATAACTCAAATAACTCAAATATGAGGAATTCCGCTGCTGATTTTGCATCACAGTGGGTACAAGGATCCAATTCAAGCCAATGGGAGAGGGTGTGGACCACAATGATCATACAGCGAGATATCTTACACCTATTTCCTATGTAGAAATAGTCGATATGCAAATGGTAAAAGGGCCCAGATAGGCGAGGCAATGTGGCTTTCACTGTTTTTAGTGTGTGTCCTGCAGTATATTGTTGACACACTGCAAAATTTGCTATAAATTATGACACCCTCTGCTTTAAATTAGGAACAAACCACTCTTCTTTTTCTTTTAAATCTGATGCTACATATTCCTTTGATGTGTGTGTTGGATAGTGCTGCTTCTCTAGGAAAACTACCAGTAGCTCCAGTGGCATAACCGGTTTCCCTGTACTACTCTGTCTATATTCTACCTCAGTGGTTGACAATATTAATGTTAGCTATCATGTCTGTTACATTAGTATCAGCGGTGCATTTTGCCACTGCTGCAGGGCCCGACAATGCTACAATTAATCAGAATAATAATTGAGCATGTTGTACTGGCGTACCGTCAGAATTTTTAAAACCTCTCCTTTTTCCATCTGGACAGTCCGAAATGTTCCGTGGAGATGAAGCACACAGAATCAGAATACATTGTCATTGGGGTATCTGGATACATTTCTAATGCCAAAATAAGAGATATTAATTCTGCCACTTGCGCAGAATAATGTGCGGGTAAACCTTTTTGAGACACTCTTTCAAACTCCCCATCTTCCCACTTTACCACTGCTGCTCCTGTGTGCCTCAATCCAGTATTCTGATCTATGGTCGATGACCCGCCAATTAACAATATTTCTCCCCCCTCAAGAACATCTTCCTCAATATGTGGTAAAAAATCATACACATTGGTGTATGTTGAACAGTCATGGACGTAGTCTCTCTTCTCCACAGGTTCTGTGAGAAAAGTAGCCAGGTTCACAATGCAGCACCTCACAATTTTAATCAAGGAATTTGACAGAATTTCCGTGTAGCCAGACGAACTCTCTGTTGTGAGTGTGTATTTTGAATTTCACAGAATTTCCTTGTAGCCTGAGGCACTCTGTGTTGTGAGTGTGTATTTTGTTTATTGCAAAATTGCAAACAGTGGAGCTCCACATAGTGTGAGAAAACAGAGGGTGTCTCACTGTTTAGTCCCCAGGGATTACTTGCACAGGTGGCCAGCGCACGGCCATTGCCTTTGGAACCAGTCCCTATGGGTGGACCAGTACGGGAAGATCGTCTGGGTGAAGGGTCCTCAGAGAGTGGGGGTGGAACACTCAATGGTGAGTCACGGTATTCCCCCCCTTTTAAACACCCATACCCCATCCTATTATTATAACTTTTGCTGATGATAAAAGCTTGGGGAAGGGAACCCCTAAGCATTGTGGTTGAGAAGTCCGAGCCCGAAGGAGGAAGACCTACCAAGAACCTACCAAGAATTGTAACGTGAACCTTAAAATTGGGAAATGTATCGAACTGTGAGATAAGGAGAAAGCGAGAGTGCAATGTCTGAGCCCGATCGAGGAAGACCTATCGTGAATTGATGTATAAAAGGGGTCCGAGCCTGGCTGAGGGAGACCAAGGGTGAACAGTGCACCAAAGACTTGGTAAGCGTGTGACTCCTGAAGAGAAAGGAACTTCAATGTTGTGTTTTGTAGCCAAGGCATTCTACGAATGAGAGACTTTTTGAATGGAAAGAGACTTTGTCACAGAAGGAGCCTGCAGGGGAGGAAAAGGCACTTTATATTCTGAACTGCATCCTCATGCTGGAAAAGCCAGAGTCTGTGCTAAGCTTGAGTGTGCCACCATGCCTTGTGCTGATAACGTGGGGAAGGGAAGCTAATTGTCCGGCTGTCCTATTCTTTCTTCAACACCCTTTCTTTTGCATGCATCATTTTTCCACACCATTTGTATTTAGGAGTAGGGATTGGCAATAGGTTTATTAGTATAAGCCCTCTTTATTTTGACAAGGCTCCACAAGGACTGTGTTATTTTTACTTTAATGGTTGTAGCTTGCTCCCATGCTTAGATTTAGGGTTAGATATGCATTCATCCAACCCTTTTGAAGTTCAATAAACACCCTTGAACTGTGATCACTTGTGTCTGTCTTCACTGTCTGATACCATGCCTTCCTTACAATAGTCACTGAGAAACCCATCGTTTTTGTGGATGATGTTTCTATTGCAAAGGCAACCACTGCCAATTCTTGTTTGCATGGGAAATGTCCTTTCATTACAGGGTCTGTACAGTGCCAGAGGTTTGTGTCCCATTGTAATTACCTGGTTGAGGATAGTCATAATCATGTAACCATTAGAACGAGAGAGCAAGAAAAACTATTTTTTGTAATCGGGTGTTGCTAGTACTGGTGCAGTGCTAAACACGTTTCAGTTCATTGAATTCTTCAGTCATCTCTACTGACTAGACAATTTTGTGCTTCTTTTAATCCTTGTAAAAGGGACCTGGTGTATGAGGCATAATCTAGTACCCAGGATCAGCGATAATTTCACAGCCCCAGAAACTGTTGCATTTCTTTTACTGTAGCTGGTTGTGGTGTGTTGCGTATTGCTTCTGCTCTCTCTGTTGTCCCCTTGTTCCTTCTAATGATATTATTTGGCCCAAATCTATCACTTCCCTTTGACACTATTGCAGTTTTTCTTTATATACTTTGTACCCTTCTCCGCTAATAGCATCAGGAGCATCACTGAATTGTTCCTACATTCATCTTCTTAGATCCCGTACACTAAGATTTCATCAACATATTGTATCACTTCTTTCTGTATCTGTATATTCCGTAGGTCAATTTGTAGCATTCTGTTAAAAACAATGCGTGATTCACAGTACCCCTGAAGTAAATGGGTTTGCTGGAGTCGTTGGACACGGTAAGTAAACAAAGCCAAATATTGTGAGTCTGGGTGCAATGGTATGGAAAGTAAAGCATTTTTTATCCAAATACATTGCACTTGTGAGTATGTTGGATAAAACTGTTGCTGCATTTGGAACTATTGGGAATTCTGCTTCCGCTATATTATTTAGAGGGTGCACATCTTGTGTAAATCTCCAAGCCCCTGCTTCTGCCCTTTTCACAGGGTTCACAGCCATTTTTCATGGGGATTCCGATGGTACTATAATGCCTTGCTGCAATAATGCTGCAATGGAATCAAATATTCCCTCATCTGCTTCTGTAGACATTGAGTACTGTCTCACTCGGGGTAATAAAGAGCCTTGTTTTAATTTTATTCTTACTCCCCCTACTCCTTAAAAAGACCCATATCATGGGGGTTACTGCTCCATAATTCTTTAGTAACTGTGTCCAAATCTGCCTGAAAATATGGTGACAATGTTTTGGTAACAATACTTTCTGGGGTACTTTCCTATGCTGCACTATTAATGTGTATGGTATACACACTTCAAAAAATGCCCCTCCATCCATGTCATCATCTTGAAAAAGTTGTTCATCAGTTAAATCAGTCAAACGTAGTGTTGGATCAATGCACAAGGCTGAGCGCCATTCAATGCCTGCCTCATCTACTCTGTGTAGCATTATGGCAGCTTCCTTTTTTATCAGTGCATCTAGATGGACTGTAATAATTGTGCCATGTGCAATCTCTCTAGGAAGTGCTGGTCTGAATAGAAATATGAGCGTAATACAGTGTCATTTATTTTAGGCACCCATCCATTCATGTTTAATTTGCTCATGATGTCTTTACGCAATACGTTCACTGGCATGTTCTGTGAATGTAATAAAGGTGCTTTCATTTCTTGTGTTTCTATTGTTATGGATAAGTCTTCTGCAAAAGGAACCATCAACATTGCCCTCAGAAAATCCATGTGTGTCCATTATGATGTCTGATAAAGGAAATCCTCCTTCCCTGATACCGAATTTGGTGGCTCCTGTGTAAGCCAGAAAGTAAAATGTCCTGTCTCCTATCTTCACTGCATCCTGCAGTTCATCTTCCGGGTCTGGTGTTACTGATAGTATATGGCACATTAGAGTTGTCTGTGGGCTGTCCTTTTGTGTATATGTACTGGTGCTTGAGGGTGTAAATAGATCCCCCCCACACTTACGCTGCCAAATTGTGTGCATCATGTGGTATCAAGTTTTTGTTCTACTGCTGTGTGGTGTTCTGAGAGCATGCTTGCAGAGGATTGGGGGTCTGTTGCTGTGATAGTGCATTTTGCTGTGTCATAGCAGTGTGTTGCACTTGCTGTGGCTGTGTTGCACCCATCATGCTTTCCATGGCATATGGCATCTGTTGTGGCTGCATTGTGCACTTGGAAAGGGATATTTTGGCAGTTGCTGCATAGTATTCTGTGGGCTGCGGTTGTCTTATACCCGATAGTGTGCATGGTATTGGAATGTATTCTGTGCTGGGAATCCCCCTCTTCCATAGGGACCTGATCCATCGGATGCTGCCCCTCTGCTTCTACATGTTCATGTGTAATGTCCTGTCTTTCCACATGTCCAACATTTTGCTTCAGATCTTGCAAACCCTATGAATCTACGCCCTACACCATCATCTCCACCATCAATTCCTCTCCAAAACCCGTTTCAGAATAAAAATATGTTTTTGTTTGTTTATTTTTAATCTACTCTCAATTCCTCCTCTCCCCCTTTGAAAGCCCCCTCTTCCTCTGTGGTAGTACACTCCCACTCCCTCTCCCTTTCCAGCGATATAGCCCATGGTCCTGTTTGTGACCAATACTGTTCGAAGTGACCTTCCACAGAGTTAGTAATCGCTGCTGCTTCCAATGTAAGCTTACATCATACCTCGATCTTTGTTCCGCTGTTTTCTTCTCCTTTTCTTCTCTCAATTTGCAAAAATTAACTATTATTGCTTGTATTTTGGCCCATGGTTGCATTCTATACCCAATATTTTCCTCAATTCTGATTGGACCTCATTCAGTAAGCCGTACTCAAAATGTGATAAAATATTGGAATGTTTCTGTCTCATGGTTCCCTTGTTTCTAAACACCATTCCTCTTGCAAAGCCTGTATGTATTTTGCGGCATCTTCATTCGCTTTTGTTGTTCGCAACATGATAGTGCTCATGTCCGATGTATCTGGGTGTTGTACCCTTAATGCTTTTCAAACTCATGTTAGACAATTATTGAAATGAAATCTGTCATGCGCATTGTTATTCAATGTCACTAATGGATATCCTATCCTCTTACAGAGATCTACTTGTTCTCCCAATAGTGAGGCAAATAAATTCTTCATGTCGCCCACAGCTTAAGTCACTCCTGTGGTCTGTTTTTCTAACTTATATATCCATTTACCTGCTCCTGCTGTGAGTGATGGCAAGCTATTAATTAAATTTTCCTTTTCGGAATGTGGCCATGGAACATACTGTGATATTCCTGGGCCCTTCTGTAATAAAGGAAATTATGTGCCTTTTTTCTTTTGTACTGCTATATTCCCCTTTCTCTTCCCTTTTACTGCAAATGCCCATGTTGGTATGCTTCTAACACTGAAAAATACAAACACTGTTGATGTGTGCTCCAAAACATTTTTTTATCCTTGCTCGTGCTTACAAAATGTGTTTTGCTTCATTATTGTCTTTGATTCAAACATTAATGATAGCCCTTGACATGTGGTTCCCCATTATTATCAATGGTTCCTCAGGAGGGTGACAAATGAATATGAACATTTAATATTGTGCAAAATAAAGCAAACAAGAAACACTCCATTAATATGCTGAACCCTCTATTCAAAGAAACTACAAACTAAAGCAAGAGACCATTCAAAGATCTATGTTCGAATTGCTTTTCCATTGTGGTGTGTTTACTTACTATCCCTTTATTTTATTTACTTAAATTGTTTGCTGAGCGTTGTTTTATGAGAATTCCAATTTCAAAATTAGTAACAAACGATATTCTTATTGTTTAGGATTTATTTCTAATTCCATCCTTTGGTATCTTTATGGTCCTCAGTTCCTAAAACAATGTATTCTATAGCTAACTTAATGTGTTTCAATGTTAATCAGTAAGCATCTGTGGGAATCCAAATTATCCCTTTTGTATCCCCTTACCTGGATTTCTCCTCTCTTTCATTCAAAAATTGTGTATTTTCGCATTGATTTCATCCGCGATCTTGGAACTGCAACGCGCTGTTCCAAAATGGCCGGCTAAAAATATGACGTTGCAACGCAATGACACGTGATCGGCACGTACGCATCATCACGTTGCAACCTCCATATTGAATAGGGTTGAATCTCAATGTTATGGTTTGCCAAAATTGGGAAAAGCTAATTTTTAACTAACAAATATTAATCAACGTTATGCTTGTTATGTCTAACAAAATAAATTTCCATAATTACACCAAGTGGTAAGACACTACATTTTTTAATCACAGTGTGTAGTCCCAAAAAAGAAATAAATAAGATTGCTTACCAAATACTAACCATACATACATAAAAGATATATAAAAATATATTGTTTTCATGCATGAATTGTTATTGAATACAGTAGTTAGATTTTAACTTGAACTTCAAGAAATACATAAAGCTTTTAATCTGTCAATGGGGGTCATTCCGAGTTAGGAGGTAAGGGGAAAACGATGCCGGAAAAGGTTTACCGGCATCGTTTCCCGTTACGGACTATTCTGCCCTACCAGACTGTTATTTACGGCGCCGTAAAGTACGAGGTCGTAAATAGTGGTCTAGTGGCGCGCGCCCGACACTCCATGCCGAAATTAGCGGCATGGCGTAAACCGGAGCAGATCCCAAGTAATGCGGACATGCAAAAAACGGCCTCCACAAGGCCGCAAAGTACCTTACCGGCATGGAGTAAATAACGACATCACCAAGAAGGTGTTAAGAACAATGAGCAGTGTTTCCAAGAGGCACAGGTGCACTCAATCAGCACAGGTGGAGGCAATGGAGTTTGGCACAGCACAAAAGGAGCACACCCACACACCACACCCCCTCCCACACAAAGATGATACCAATTGTAGCAGCATTCCTGGAGCTGGAGGTCCTGCTTCCAAGGCAGCAACTACAACAACAGCAACAACAACAACCACAGCCCCCACCACAGAGGATACACAGGAGGAGAAGGAGGGTGAGACAGGCCAAGCATGCCCTACCGGTGCAGCCAACATTACCACGCCAGAAGCCCCCAACCCCCCGCAACAGAGCCACCCCCTTCAACCTCAAACCAGAGCAGATCCACACCCTGTACCGGCTTGACTGGGACACCACTACCACCATAGTGGACCTGATACATGACGATATAGTGAGCCTCATAGAAATCAGCACTGCCATCCCCCCTCTACTGAAGGTAGTGCCTGTGCTCCACTTCCTTGCCACAGGCACCTACCAGCATACAGTGGGACACATGCATGGCATTTCACAGCCCATATTTTCCCGGATACTCAACCAAGTGCTGGATGCCCTCCTCAACCACACAAGGGACTACATATCCCTACCACGGACTCCCCAGGAGATATATGATACAAAAGTTGCCTTCCATGCACTGGTAGGCATGCCAAATTGCATAGGTGCCCTCGACTGCACCCACGTTGAATTGGTGGTCCCGCATGCCATGGAGGTGCCGTATCGCAACCGCAAGCAATACCACTCCATCAACGTCCACATGGTGCGTAATGCCAGTAAAGCCATCACACATTGCAATGCCCGATACCCCGGATCAACTCATGACTCCTTGGTCCTCCGGAACTCCACACTACCACGCTACATGGAGCGACATGCCGGACGACGTGCCTGGCTGCTTGGTGAGTAACCTGAATGGGCCATGGCAGTGCATTGGGGCTGTGAGTATGTTGGCTGCCTACTTCACCTGGGTGGGAAAGGGGGGGAGATGCCTACTTCACCTGGGTGGGAAAGGGGGGGAGATGCCTACTTCACCTGGGTGGGAAAGGGGGGGGAGATGCCTACTTCACCTGGGTGGGAAAGGGGGGGAGATGCCTACTTCACCTGGGTGGGAAAGGGGGGGAGATGCCTACTTCACCTGGGTGGGAAAGGGGGGGGAGATGCCTACTTCACCTGGGTGGGAAAGGGGGGGAGATGCCTACTTCACCTGGGTGGGAAAGGGGGGGATGCCTACTTCACCTGGGTGGGAAAGAGGGGGGATGCCTACTTCACCTGTGTGGGAATGTTCACACCAGTGCACAATGTGCACCTCACCGAACACTGTGCCCCAAGGCAAGTGACATGGCACATGACTACCTAACCACACAGTGATGAATTAGAGCCGACACCTAACACAACATGACTAACAGGAAACCTGCCCAAATACCACAACACATGCACCACTCATCGGCAGCCCTTACACACCGTAAGGGCATCCTGCACCATGCAGTGCAATAGCACCATGTCGCAGACCCCTGCATCTCACCACACAGGACAGTCATCCCTGGGAGTGCATAGAAGTGAGTCTAACAGGGATCCCACAGCGTGTCACTGGTCCTGCACACCCATAGGATTGCTGCAAGTCACCATGGCACAGATCAGTGCAGAATGATGAGTATGCTACTACCTACAGCCAACCCCGCCCCCAGTCACCAAAACTCGCACAACACATCAATGAATGCAGTCCAACACTGCTGCATGCATATACGATGCACATGCAACAAGACGTGAGTGCACACCATAACCCATCATGAAGAAGCTACCCCCTCCATCATTCCATTGCACAGGACACATAGCCGGGCCAGTAATGGGGTGAATGCATCCTGGGACATGTGTGTATGGCCAGTAATCACCTGCTGCCATGTAAGACTAGTACAGTTCTCCACCATGAATTTACAAACACTTACCTTCATTCCACTCTCATGCAGGTGATGCTGGCTACCCTTTGAAGCCATGGCTCATGACCCCGGTCCGCAACCCACAGAACAGGCACGTGGAGGACTACAATAGATCCCATACCCGTACACGGGTAGTGATAGAGCAGACCTTCGGCCTGTTGAAGGCACAATTTCGTTCGAAGGTGTCCAAGATCACCATATCATGTGTAATGCTGCACAACATGTGCATCCGTCGGAACGTGCCACTGCCCCCTGACGTGGAACTGCTACCACCAAATGATGATGAGGGGGAGGAGGAAGGAATGGCAGGACAGCATCTCAGTGCTGATGCACAGGAGGGACGTGCCGTGCGGCAATCATTGATCGGACAATATTTCTGACTCAGTAGTCAGCTGAGGGTGTGAGGATGACAGGACATCAGGCACTGGGTGTGGGGATACATGTACACCATGCACTGTGGAACATTAAAAGACACATGCACAATGATCAATGTCCACTCTGTTTTTTTTGGATGATCAACCGGTGTATTGAATAATAAAGTTCTAACGTGTACAACAAAACCTCCACCACCACCCCTCTCCCCCTCCCCCCAACTCCCACACACACCCTCACCCCCCTCCCCCTCCCTCCCAACTCCCACACGCACCCTCTCCCACCTCCCTCTCCCCCCCAACTCCCACACACACCCTCACCCCCTCTCTCTCCCCCACTATTCCCACACACACACCCTCACCCCCCCTCCACCTTCCCCCACAACAACCCCACAATAGTTCAAGTAGGACAACATGGGCCACATGTGTGTGCCGGCATGGTCAATGTGCACTCCCAGAGCCAGGGGGATCCATGTCGTGGTGGCGAATGTATGCAGTAAACGACGGACCGGGCTGGTCTGGGTGGAAGAGCTTTGTGAAGGTGGGTCCTCCCGCTGGGGCTGTGGTGTGGGGTGTGCTGCTTCCAGGGCATCTGCGATCTGGCCAAGGACGTCGCAGAGCCGGTTTGTGCTCGCTGCGATCACCTCGCCCAGAGCCTGAAGGTCATTGCGCCACTCCACCCTTGATTCGCGATTGTCCCTGATGAACTCCTCAATGAGGCCTGTGAGATGCTGGGAGAGCACTACATCCATGGCTGATGTGGCCGATATGCTTGGCAGGCTTGGTATTGGGCCTGCAGGCCTTCCCGGAGATTCTGCAGGGGAAGTGGATACAGGACAGGCAGGTTGTATTCCTTACCCTGTGAGCCCTGGGGTATCACTCTCCCCGGAGTCGCTGTGTGCCACCTGGCTGTATGATGGTGTGTCAGGGGTATGGCCAATGTCATTGGTGTCCTCCACGTTGGCTCCCGATATTTATGGGGGTCTGTCTGGCACATCGAGGGGGCACATGGCTGCATTCTCACCAGCCACACTGGACTCCTCAGAGTGCAGCATGGGACATGTGTCCAGCGGCACTGCAGGAATGGGTAGGATTGCGGGTGGGGGTTGTGCACCCTCCATGGGGGTTGCTGGAGCAGGTGGTGTTGCTTGTGTTGTCTTCCTGCTTGCAGGTATGCGGCCGCCCCTGACTCTGCCCCTGGAGGTACTGGCTCGAGTGCTTTCCTGGTCCTCGCTGTCATGCTCGCTGCCTGTGGGGGGGGGAGAGAGAGACGGCATGAGCAATGACTTGGGGGTCAGCATTTCTACATGCCTATGGTATCACAATGGGATTGCAGCGGTTTGTTGACATTTGGGTGGTGAGTGGGACAGTGATCTGGGCTTGGATGGTCAATGCATGCAGATGTCTGGGTCATTCATGTTGGCAGAGTACTGTGATGACTCACATTCACAATGTTTACAATCACTGTCCCATGTGCCTCACAGATTCAGCCTCTTTGTGTGGTATGGCCCATATGGGTAACAGCCTTGCACCTGACATCATCCTGGGTCCCACTTGTTACAGCATGATTTCATTGGGGGGGGGTTGTCCAACCATGACGTGACACCTTGCCCAGCCCTTGACAGTGACTTACGTTAGGAATGCATGTTCTGTCTTGACTCATGACACTCACCTCCATCAGCGGATGACGCTGCACCTCACTCCATTTCTCCAACACCTTCTATGGCTTCTGTGCCCATCATGGCCGCACAAGTTTCCTCCCACGGCATCATTTTCATGGGGGAACCTGTCCCTCCTTCTGTCTCCAGGGCCTGACTTCTGTTTGCCGAGAGGATGGCCCGAACCCTGAGACGGAGGTCATCCCACCGTTTCCTGCAGTCCCACGGTACTCAACCTCTGTGCCACCAAGGCCCAGATCTCTTTCTTCCTGACGACGGTGGGCCTCCGCATATCACTGCTGAATACAGTGTCTGCATGTTCGGGCAGAGTGTCGACCAGTACCTGGAGCTCATCCTGAGTAAAGCGCTCCTTCCTTATGCTTGCAGCAGCCTTTTTTAATGCTTTGGGCATGATGCTGGTCTCCAGTGCCTATTTCTCTGATCACTATATGCTTCCGGGTCCTGAATGGCGAGGATGGCAATGGATTGGGATTTTAAAGATGGCCTCCGTGCTCCTTCCTGTTCCTGTGCGATGACGTTTTTTCCGGTTCCATTTTTTAACGGTGACTGCAAATAGCAGGGACCGCTATTTACGGTTACCGCTAATTTCTCTATGTCGGTAGTGTTATGTACGGTGCGCTTGTTGCCGGTAAGGGCTTTTGGGGCTCTTTTACGGCATGGCGCTGAGGTGCATTACCGGCATGGCGCAAAGAGCATGCACGCGAAGTCGGAATAGGCTGATTTTTACGGTCTTGTGCCAGCACGGAAACGCTCTTTACGCCATGCCGGTAATTGCCTATACTTACCGCCCTACTCGGAATGAGGCCCAATGTATCCTAGCATCTGATTCCATGATTCAAAACTACACCAGATTTGGTTCCTCTTTAAATAAAGTGACCCAGTTCGTTTTCTGAATTTAAACCTGTTACGCAACTGTCCATTAGATAAATCCAATTAGCCTCTTTTTGCCTCAAAAGTTTTTCTCTATTACCTCCTCTTTTCAGATTTATCACATGTTCTAATCCAAAAAATGTGATGTTTTTAATTTGTTCCTATGTAGGTTCGGAAAAGAAATGTTTGCTCAAAGGATAATGTTCTTCTTTCTGTCTTATTGTTCCGATATGTTCTGCTATCCTGATTTTCAAAGATCTTATAGTACTTCCTATGTACATTTTGGAACATGCACACCAAATCACATAAATAACAAATTTGGTGTTGCAGTTTATGAAATCTTTGATGATGTATTTTGTGCCATTGGGTTTAACGATTTGTTTGAGACCATTTTCTGAATGAGGGCACATGCTGCAGTTTCCACATCTGTAGTGTCCTTTAAATTAATCTGATTGCCAAAATTGTTCCATGCCTCTAGTTGCTCTATGCTTTGTGAAATGAGAAGGGCAAAGGATATTCTTTATATTTGGCGCTCTCCGATAGGTAATACACAGAGTATTTGTAAGAAAATTTGTTCAATCTTTGTCCAATGTTAACAGATTCCAATGTTTATTTAAAATTGATCTCAGAGTGTTGGCTTCCGTATTGTACATTGTGATGAATCTAATTTTTGATGCAAGATTTTTTTCTTCTTTTATTGTGAGTTTGTTTTTCAAAAGATCTTTTCTAGTGCGTTCTTTACTTTTGTTTTTTGCTTGATTTAGATGTTGCTATTTGTATCCTCTCCATGGGAATTTTTCTTTAGCAATATTCAGATGTTTATTCATTTCATCTTCTTGTGTACAGTTTCTTTTGACCCTTAAATTCTCCCCATAGGGGATATTATTTTTTGATATGGACCGGATGGTTACTTGCAGCATGTAAAATACTGTTTCCTGAGGTAGGTTTAATATGTAACTTTGAATGAATTTGATTGTTGTGAATGTATAGTTCAAGATCTAGAAAATACATTCTTTTGGTGCTTTCCTCCATGGTGAGTTTTAAATTATATTGATTGATGTTTAAGCTTTGATGATATTCTATTACAGATTTTCTACTGCCTTTCCACATTATTAAAATATCATCAATGAACCTGCTCCAGTAAATAATTTGTTTTTTCTCTGAAAAAGCTGGATGCTGCCATGCATGCTGTATTTCATATAAGCCCATATAAAGATGTGCTTATAGGGGGCAAGTTTTGCCCCCATTGAAGTACCCTGCTTTTGCTTGGATTCATTTTCATTGAAAAGGATCATGTTATTATTTAATGTAAAGTTCAACATTTCAATAATCATTTTGTTTTGTTTTGATACAAAATGGATCTTGTCTGTAAAAATTCTTGCGTTTTTTCCATTTCTTTATTGTGTAAAATACTAGTATACAGGCTGGTGACATCAAATGTGATATCTGTATTCCGGTTCCCATTCAATCAGTTCCAATTGGTTGATAACATCTTTGGTGTCTTTAATGAATGAAGCTAGATTGGTAGCCAGAGGTTGAAGGTGTTGGTCAATGTATGCAGAGATTGGTTCAGTCAATGAGCCAATGCTATTTATTTTGGGTCTACTGGATGGTAGATGTTCATATTGTTTGTGAATTGTAGGTAAAAAGTAAATAATTGCTATTATTGGATGAGAATTTTTCATAAAGTTAAATTCATCTTCTGAAATCAATTGTTCTTCAAACCAATATGTATTCAAGGTATTCCATTCCTTTATTAATTCTGGTAAAGTGTTGCGTGTTCATTTTTCATAGGTATCCTTGTTGTTGAGGTGTTCTTCTGCCATTTTTATGTAATCCATTGTGTACAGCAGCACAATCTTCCCACCTTTGTCAGCTTGCTTAATTGTGATTGAATCATCTTTACGGAGATCTTTAATGGCTTTTCTTTCCAACATTGTTAGATTGTGATTGTAAGTACTTGGCCTGTGTTTATTGAGATACAGTTTCCTTAGATCCTATGAAACTGTTTTTTCAAATATGTTGATGACATGTTCTGCATGTAAATGTAGATAGAAAGTAGATTTTCTTTTGAGCTTGGTAGATTCACTGAAATCTATAGTTACACCAAGCTTTGTTGCAAATGACTCCAACGTATAAATATCTCTTTCTTCTTGTATATTAAGAAGATCAACTGTAGCCATTGAATGTGTAATCAATAATTCTGATGGTTTTTGAGGAGTTTCAGTTCTTTTTGTGCTTGTAATAGCTGTTGCAAAAAACGTTTTTAGTTTTAAGTTTCTGCTGAATTTAAACAGATCAATTCTTGTTTTGAAAAAATCCATATTGTTAGTGGGACAAAAACATAAACCTTTGTTAAGTGCAGATATGAGAGAAGGAGGACACTGTTTATCTTCTAAGTAAAGAACTAAGTCCACTTTGACCTTTGTTCTTGTGATCTGGTTCTGACTCCTCTTGAGTTTGCGTCTTCTTCTGATATTACCTCTACCTCTTCTGTCCCTTTTGATGGGCCACCACTTGTGGCCGTGCTTGGCGTCGTATGATAGATTGAGTTTATTTTCCATTGTTTGTGTTTCCTGTATTCTTCTAAAAAAGAGTATGGAGTAGTGGATTCTGTCATTCCTTCATTTGTAAGATTGGTTATCTCTTGTTCTCTTTCACTAGTTGATTCGATTTCTGATGACATAGGCGAAACGCTTAACGGTTTTGTTTTAGGATTTGTTTGTTTAGTAGTAAACCCTTTGGGTTCTCTGTTTGTTTGTTTGTTTGTTTTGGAAAGTATAAACCCTTTTAAATTCATAATCCATTTAATCTCTGTGGGAGGTCAGTTGTTTGCAAATTTTTATTTCTTGTTCATATTTAGCTAGATATTCGTCCAGAATCTGATAGTTTTTAAACGTTGCTTTCGGAATATTTAAGCCTTTGATTTTGCTTTTGATTTCTTCAATCTCTTGTGCTATTTTGCCATGAGCTTTTTTGGTATTAACTATTATTCTGTGCATCATCTCTTGTGAAGTGCTTTTCAACAGTACTTCCCAGTCTCTTAATTCTTCTATATCTTCTTCCTCAAAAGAGGGAAAAATGCAAATATGTAAACCTCTGGGAATTGTTTCCACATGTAGATAGTTTTCCAATGACGTGAATTCCCACCATCGGGAAAGTTCATTTTTTTGAGAGAATTTCCAATTGTTCAAATAATTGTTTAACTGATTTCTTATTGATATTTGGTTTTCCAATATTTTGAGTCTGAAGTCCTGAAAATAATTGTTTTGCTTCTTGGTCACGTGATTTGAATTTGCCATCCATTTTATTCACAAATGATTTAGTACTTCTTAATGAGGGAGGGTGAGAAATCAATATGAACATTTAATATTCTGCTGTGTGCATATATATATATATATATATTAACTTATTTATTTTAAACCGGTTGCACACATGATAAGAATGCAGGCATGTGTAAAAAAAACATCATTACCCCAATCCCATTAGATGAGACTAGGCAAGCACAGTCCGAACCCTCGTCTCTCTCAGCCCTGCCTGACCCCCACACTCCAATCCCCTCTCTGCCTCTCATTTAGGTTCCCTCTTGGTCCAGTGGAGTAGGTGTATCCGCGAACCATGTGTTGCTCGACTGTAGGGCCGATCTGGTTGATCGGGGTTTTTGGGTCAACGCCGGGAAGTTCTGGTTATAATCGAGTAGTGGGGCCCAGGTGTCTGCAAATCGGTATAGGAGACCTGCTTTTGGCCGCAGTGACTTTTTCTGCAACCAAAATGTCCCACTGTTTAATCCACCAGAGAGTCATCAAGGGGCCCTCGGGTGTTTTCCAGGTGCGGGCTATCATATTCTTTCCAGCCAAGAGCAGTTGTGTTAGATGTTTATCTGTTCTCCCTGATCTCGTATAAGCCCCTGATGCTGGATCGTCTAGAAGGATGATTTCTGGCTCCTTGGGGATTGCTACCTGGGTGATATCCTTTAGGGTACAGATGAATTGTGACCAGAATGATGTTATGGTTGGGCATGACCACTACATATGCAGGAAAGATCCTGACTGTCCACATAGGCGCCAGCATTGGGGATCAAGGGATCGGTTAAAGTGATGCAGGCATAGCAGGGGGTAGTACCATAGCAGAATCAGTTTGTAGGCACATTCCCGGTTGGTGATGCAGAGGGAGGAGGAATGCATTCTAGAACATATGTCCACCCAGATTTGGTCTTCCAGGGGATGCCCTACGTCTGCCTCCCATTGCGCCATGTATGGGGCTCTAGTATTGAGCGTGTCCTCGTGTAGTAATTTGTACAGCGAGGAGATTTTCCCCCGAGGCAGCAACTCCTTCAGTGTCAGCTCGAGAGGGCTAGAGGTGCGTAATCGCCGTTTGACGGATTTGGGAGTGGGAGCACCAGTGTTGCAATTGGTGTAATTGAATCTGTCTACCTCCGTAAGTTGAAAGGCAACTTTGCATTGTTCAAAGGAGCAAGGTTGGTCATCCTCAAAGAGTTGTCCTAGGGCTTCCAACCCCCCTGCGGTCCAGTTTTTAAAGTTTAGTGGTTGGGAACCAGAAGAACATGCTAGGTTATGGAAAATTGGGGAGGAAGGGCCTAAACCCTGGGGGATACCCTTATGTTTTAATGCCCAGTCCCACGATTTAAGGGTATGTTCAGTGGAGGCCAAGATCCCAACCCTGGTTTAGCATAGTGATGACGGGACATAGGAAAGCAAGTGCAGGGGGAGAGCGAAGTGGGATTGCTCCAAATCTACCCATTTCGGGTGTCCAGAGGACATGATCCATGCCCGTACGTGCGCCAATTATGCTGTGATACCTGGCATTTACACGGGTCAGGGACTCCCAGGCCACCTAGTGTTGCGCTGCCCGTCATTGCCCTTTGAGAGATGGTCGCCTTTCTGACCCTTCCAGATGAATCCAAGCATTTTCCTTTGCATGCATAGGAGAGGGCGCAGTGGAATTGTGGTAGGGAGGGAGGCACAGGCATATAGGAACCGCAGGAGGAGATTCATTTTAGAGGCAGTGATACGCCCGATGAGTGAGATCTCTTGTGCAGTCCATCGTTCGAGATCTGTTTCCAATCCTTTGGCTGTGTGCATATTTCAATGTTCACCTCTTTTTCATTTCCATGTTTATCGCCCTCCTCTTCCTCAAATATTTTTCAAAATGTTATAATACTTAATCTATTTTTTAGTTTCTTCCTTTATATTTAACTGTTAAATGCATGTACATGTTTTGTAACATATTCTTATTATGTGTGCCTTCCATGGGCTAAGATTAAAACATCTGCCCTGCTGTTTCATGTATCCATTCCCCAAGGTACGTAATTATGTTCTCCCTATACTGGGGACATGATTTACACATGTGTACTAGTGGGGAATCCATTTTATGCATCTGTGTACATAGCAATTGTTAATCCTTGTTACCAAAAACGCTTATTAATATGTACACCACACTCAAATCTTTCACTGCAAATACTTTCAAATCACCACTATGGTGGGGGGGGCTGTTGTACAGCCAACTATATGGCTGCCTGATCCAGAAGCTCTGTACCCGGTGAGAAAATCCTGGGGAGAATATCCGTCGCCGCAACAACTAGCCCTGAACTGGGCACTACTGGGCGAATCATATCCAAAAATCGAGTGAATCCCGCCACAGCAATACAAAATACCTGCATCGCAGGGAGAGGTGAAATTGGTGCCGATGGAGAGATGTGCCACACTGGGGGAGGTGCTCTGGCCTCTCCAAGGGACTGTATCTAGCCCGCTGCGGCTGGGGGGGAGACCACACAACCCCGCCATCTCGGTGGAACGTAGTAACATGAGCGAGTGTCATCCGCTCTCCCTGTCGAGTGCAGCGGGCTGGTGTGCCTGAACATCCTGAAGCCGGGACCGCCGCCCTAGACCGCGACCGTCCGGGGTGCGACCACCATGGACTCACGCGCCTAGTGAAATCGGTGTGCGGGTGCCGCCGAAGTGGTGCTGGAGAGACAACAGAGGCCAACCTCGAGGGGTGAGCGACCACCCAACCCCTCCCACTGAACAGCAACACCCATGGAGAGAGAAATAGCATCCCGAGCCATGCCTGCAGCGCTGAAAGAGGGGACTGACACCCGCGGAATCAAAGTTTCATCTGGGAGCCATAGGCCGGTGAGCCGGGCCAGGTGAGGGCTGGACGACGTTGCCTTCCATGCTGTCCCGTTGGTCTGACAGCTCCACCAAACCCAGAGTCCTCTGGTTCCTCCAACAGAACCCGAACACCAGACAGTTAACACCTGCAGGGAGGCTTGCACAAAGTCACCCGAGACCAGCACGGGGAACAGAAGATGGCGCAAGCCCAACGACATCACAAGGTAGAACTCTCCTCCTCCCCCAACTGCAGTGGGACCCGCATACTCCACGCCCGCCCATTGAAGGCTAACACTGCTGCAAGAGGGTGCCTATCAGGGCGGTGCGTACCCAGAGGGCAGTAACTCAACTAGTGCTCATCTGCCATCATCTCTCATTGCATCGGCCCTCCGGCTGGATATGCAATTAGGCCCTCAGCCCTGAAAACAACAAAGCACACCAGCCTTGCTGGACTGCACCTGTGAAGGAGCGACATGAACTTAGATTTTTTAAATAAACATCAGGCAGACCCCGAAAAGGAGTCCCCATACTCAAATCTTCAACCATAGACTGCGATCCAGTACTCCAAGGGGTAACACTCTCTGTGACCAGCGACCCTTAAATCTGATAACGATTCCTTAACAGCAAATGGCGACGCTACCCAGCCACCTAACCAAACTGAAAATGCTGGCAGGACTGGGCGGCTGTCATCCCTGATATACAGAGAGCCACTGTGGCCACAAACCACCTGTGAATTATATTGGAACCACGTAATACCACCAACCGAGTGCCGGAGCCCTGGTGGAAGCCACTCACAGAGGAGCACAAGCACTGCGCCTAGAGCCCTGTGTACCTCAAGCCACAACTATGACCAAAGGCGCTCAGAAAAAAAAGGCCCAATGGACTCCTACAGTCGATCCCCCCCCCCCAGTAACTAGCAAGCACTACCAATGGAGGAAAATTCAAGGGACGACCACCTACTACAACGATGCAGAATGGGTTCCTCGCAATTAATGTGAAGCTGGACGACATTGTCGGCACAATAGGGTCTCTGAAGGCAAAAATAGAAAAGGAGAGTGGCCGTATCACGGAGGCAGAGGGGCGCATCAGCACAAACGAGGACAATATAGCACGCCGCGACCGCACATTAAACACTATGCAAAGAGAACTAAAGAAAGTGGTAAATAAATGTGAGGACTTAGAATCAAGATCCCGGCGCAACAACATCAGGGTGGTTGGGATCCCAGAGGCAGCAACGAAGGGCCCCATGGAACCATTCATGGAAAGCCTGTTTAAATCACTCTTCGACCCAACAGGGTTCTCCCCACAGCAATCATTGCCAGGCTCTTAAATTACTGTGCTAGAGACATGGTGGTTCGATTCGCCAGGGAAAAAGGCATACTACAGTATGATTCCAGCAGAATACATATTTATCCGGACTTCGCAGAAGGCGTGCAAACGCAAAGAAGATCGTACAGAGCCAGAAGTATCACATACTCACTATTAATGTTTCCGGCCTAGCTCTGAATACAGCATAAGGGAAAGGCACATTTCTTCGAGGACCCCGCACAGGCAACAGCTTATGTGGAAGCACACATACCTGACCCCTGACTGCCACCGAGCCCAGACGCCGCAATACCGCAAGATATTGATGAGAGACACTTAGATGAAAATGACTGAGTGGTTCATGAGGCACCGCAACCAATCCATACAGATCCAATATCATAAACAACAGGCGACGGAAAAGAAGCTTAATTACCTGGGGTACGTTGAGCCGAATGGAAGGCAGCACTGATGACATGACTCCCAATGGTTCATCCAATAGTTCACGTGGGCCACATCATCAAGTTGGGGCAGATGGGGAGGGCTAAGGGAGGAGACATGGGGTGCAGGGGAAAACAAGGTTGTTCAATGTTCAAGTTGACCAGACCGTCACAGAGCTGGCAGCCTGGGGAAGTAAAGTTCGAAAAACTGTAGCAGCAGTTGTGCAGCAGGCACGGTGCACACTTACTACCGCATTACAACAGCACAGGCTGTAAATGATAAACCAACCAACAATATGCCATGGCGTCCAAATTGAAGATGATTTCATGGAACATAAGAGGCTTAAACAACCCAATTAAGGCAAGAAAGATCTAGGCCTACCTAGATCGACACAACCCCAACAACATCATGCTACAGGAAACTCATGCCCTAGAACCAACAGACAAGCAGATGGTGTACAAATGGGGGAATAACAGATTCTATAGCAACTACTCCTCTCAAGCTAGAGGTGTCTTAATGCTCATACACAAGAACACAGACTTCAGACTGGGATCTGTCAACATAGACCCGGACGGCAGTTTTGTTGTGCTATCAGGCAACATAAACAATAGACCGATCACCATGGTGAATACCTTCGGCTCCAACACCCACGATCCGGCTTTCTACATCAAGATCGCGACACTGATTGGACACACCCCCGGCGTCCCCATCATCTGGGGAGGAGACTCCAATACAATTCTGAACCGCTCAATGGACAGATCAAGCACAAAACAAAGAAACATGACAAAAGCCTCTTGCACGATTACACAGATCATGTCACAGTATAGTTTCATAGACATCTAGAGATCGGAGCATCCTACCCAGAAAGACTAGACATACTACTCCACCGTGCATGATGCCCACTGCCAGATAGATTTCTGGCTGATCCCCGTGGCATGGACTACCGGTAAATGCCAAACCACAATTTTACCACGTGCATGGTCGGATCACTCACCCATAGAGCTGGAGATCTCCCAAGATCATACCACTGTACATAGACCTACATGGAGAATACCCCGGTCCGCACTGTTGGATGACACCTTCATAGAAACACTGCGATCAGACATCGAACCATTCTTCTCTGACATCGGGAATTTGGTACCCGAATTCACCACAGTATGGGAGAAATTTAAGGTCTAGATGTGGGGCGTGATGATATCCGCCACTACAGGGACCTTGAAGTCCATCAGAAAGGAACTGCAGGAAACTGAAGAGAACTTGAGAAAACTCAAAAATGAACACAGCAACATGCAAAACACTGCATTGCTAGGTCTAATCAAGGGCAACAGGCAAAGGTTCTGTGACCTAGCCGACAGAGAAACCTGTTTCATCTACAAGAAAATACAAGCCAGGAGATACAGCGAAGCGGATCGCCCTGGAAAATGACTTGCCGGGCTGATCAAAGGGGAATGGGACCCACAACACATCAGCGAGCTTACCAAACCTGATGGCCAAACAACCATTAGATATGAGGAAATAAACCAAAGAATATTACCGGACACTGTACGCCAACATCGACAAGGCCACGATTGATGAGGTACATGAATACCTAGCAGGAACCAAACTACCTACCTTAGATGACATATCCAGATGTAAATTAAAATGCCCAATCACAATAGATGAAATCACTGAAGCTATAGCCTCACTAGCATCGGGATAGGCATACAACTCTATAAAACATATAAAGATATCCTGGCCACTAAACTGATTAGAGTATGGGAGGAAGCGTGCTTGAACGGCAAACTACCTCCATCCCTTACGGAAGCGACGATAACTGTACTTGACAAACCTGGGAAGCCGGCAAACTTAATGGCTTCATACCACCCGCTATCCTTGATAAATTCAGATGCTAAGATCTTTGACAAAATGCTGGCTAACAGGCTACTACCACACATGCCTGACCTTGTACACCCAGACCAGTCGGGATTCATACCAAGGAGGTCCACTACCCTAAATCTAAGGCGGCTGCTCGGAACCATGGCTCAAGCAACCCCTGATCTTCCCGCAGCAGCGGTGATATTAGACGCAGAAAAAGCGGTCGACTATGTGTCATGGAATGTTTTGTTTGGAGTCCTAAGACGCATGGGGTTGGGAGCAGAATTCTGTAAATTCGTGAAACTGCTATATACAGATCCAGGGGCTAGGGTTTGCACCAATCATAACCATTCCCAAATAATTAAGCTAGCCAAAAGCACCAGACAGTGGTGTCTGTTCTCCCCAATCTTATTTGCATTAACGATGTAACCCTTTGCAAGCAGGATTCGTGAACACCATGGGCACAGGGGATTAAACATACAAGGACCCCCACAAATTATATCACTATATGCCGATGACACCCTCATTTATCTGAAGCATCCAAAGGAGAATATACCATCAATCCTGGAGGAGGTCAACCTATTCACAATACACTGCTGATAAAATTAACAATACAAAATCAGAACTGTTCCCCCTAACCGATTAACCGATTAAACCATCAGACCAACAATATAAAGTCATCAATAAACTTCACTATACCCCAAGCACATTATAAAATGTAAATCCTCAAGAGATAAAGACCTGCCTGAAATGCAAAACTGAAGAAGCAGACACAATACACATTTTCTGGCACTGTCTTCTGATTGCCGACTTCTGGAAATCTATTGCACTATCGTTATGCAAAATGCTGGCCATAACCCCAGCACTCCATCCACTAAAATACTTGCTCGGCGATATTGGAAAGAAATGTAAAGACCCGAAGATTGTTTAGCATCGGGTGCATAATTGCAAAGAAATGCATTTTACCCAAATGGACAGCTACAGAAGCGCCCACACTGAAACAATGGCTTGCCGAAATGACACGGGTCAACGAAAATGAGGAAGGATATGCACAGACCATAGTGGCAACCTCAAGGCCACAAGATATCTGGGTTCCCTTCCAATCATTTACTAAAAAAGTGGCCCCTACAGAACCTCCTATCCACACATGGGACGTAAATACTCGAGGATCTCGGACGATCGTTGAAATGCCCTCTCGGAGGCAAATAACACTGACTTTACATTGCTGCATGTGCTGTGTTTGAACATGCTTATGTCACATTATGGTTGAAATGCTCTGATGCTACTGCTGTATTGCTCTGCCACAGGTTAAAATAAAGTTAAAAATAAATCCCCACTAAACCACAACCTATAAGTATATGTATATGTATAATTAGTTATTTATAATGCGCTTAATACCCAGAGGTTTCTAAGCGCGGACCCTGGGATCAAACCTGTATTGCTCCGCATCGCCTTGCTTCCAAGGATAGCGCGTTGTCCCTGAGCTATCACAAAAAACACATATTATACATAACACATTTATCTAAAATATCACAATTCAATTCTACCACTTTCTCTGCTTCTATAATACATGATTATACACACCTCCTCATGCCCCCTTACCTTAGATGGAGTGAAACCACACCTCCTCTGCTTGTATAACGCAAGGGTATCCACACCTCCTCATGCCCCCTTACCTTAGATGGAGTGAAACCACACCTCCTCTGCTTGTATAACGCGAGGGTATCCACACCCCCTCACACATCCCTTACCTGCGATGGAGGGAACTGCACTTTCGCAAGCCCCCTCACCTGGGACAGCGGGAAAACCACACCTCCTCTGCTTATATCACATGAGGGTATCCACACCTCCTCACGCCCCCTCACCTGGTACAGAGGGAAAACCACACCTTCTGTACAATACACACTATAATCTATGCAGCACTGGCCTTCCCCTTATAGAGGAGTATCCACTTCCTTAATAGTTCACCAAAACCATACTATAACTATACCACGTGGTCTTCACTGTTTACTGGGAGTATTCTTTTCAACTCAAAACTCCTCATCCCCTGCAATAATTAACCCCTCACTTTCCTACGCTGCTGCTTTTTTTATAAACAGGCACGTTCAGGTTCTATGTTCCTCTGAGGTCCATGATGCAGAGCCTCCTCTCACAACTGCCTGCCTCCTCTCACAACTGCCTACCTCACCCTGCTCAGCATGCTGCCAGCGGGATCATAATCATACAGACCTTCACAGAACTCAGCGCCCGCTCGTCTCCTCGCTTTTGTGCATGAAAATCGATCTCGACAGGCCAACTCTGCTGACTAAGGTGTGCAGCGAGGAGCACCCAGCCTTCCAAGGATGCTGAAGTCCCTATGTGGTCACCAAATGTATTATTGCATGCAAAAACAGTCCATTAACAAGAAATAACGAAGTGTGCCAAGTGCAGGCAAAACAGCTTTAATCACGTTATTAAAGAACAAAGTGTGAGCCAGGAGTCAAGCAAGATAAAAAAAAACTCTACTAGCCCCCACTCGGCTGAGGATTATAAAGTGAGAATCCACAAAATGTGCATAGTTAAAAAAATAACCCATGTGACATTTCCTAACATAATAATTGGCTACACTAATCAAAAGCCCTGTGGATCCCTATACATTGGCTAATCCATTATCTATGACCCCACTTAGGTCCATCCCCCCCAAGTATAGTTGACATTTATGATCACATCATTACCGCTCGATCTAGTTGGTTGGCATCTGCATACTGACAGTGATAAGAATACTTCCCTGCCATTCGATAGCACCAATTATGGTAGCCTCAAATGTTTTAACTGGCCTAGACATTCCAATTTAATATTTGATTTACTGACCGGGACTAGAGAGATCAAACCTCGCTTTCAAGGACAAAAATATATTCCCTCCTCATTTCTCATGCAAGGGCCCCATTTGTCCCAGACAGCTTCCCCAACCTTGAATATTCTAGTCAGCAACTGTTGTCATAATATTTTACTTGGGTCACAGGATGAATAACAGCCTTCATGGGGTTCTGTATGCCGGGGATAATTTATTCTATTTTACTGTATTTAGTACAGGGTGTAGTGGCACTGATTGGCCGTTGGGGCACTGTGTTTACAACTTAGTTTAGTTTATTTGGCAATATTTCTTCTTGCAGCACCATGCATCTAGCGATCAAAGATTCATTGTGCTTACTGAATTATCGTTTGGACCAGAAATCATTTCTACATATCTAATTTTTGCACCATCACAACCTCACCGGGAGCTGTACAGCTGTTTTTTAATTTATTTCTTCACATGTTGCTACAGAAAGAGCTCTGAGCTTACCCAGGAAATCTCAGACTTTGTGAAAGTGAACCTTTAAGAGCCAAATCACACTAACTGCTCATTGCGTGCTGGGAGTAAAAAACGCAGTGTAAACCAGGTGCCATCACTTGTGCAAAAGAGACTTTTATCGAGCCCCAGAAGTTCACAGTCCTTCCACAGGTGTTCCCTTTTGAGCTTCCGATGGTACTACATACACACACACACTGTACTGTTATACTTGCTCGTGGTTCAGGATAGGGTACTACAAAGAGACTGTATTCTTATCCAAATTGGCATCTTACCAAACAAGTTGAGGGAGGGGTAGGAGATCACATGGACCGGGCTCACATCCACCCCCAGCAGAGACCAACCTTGAGGGAAAGTTACCTCAAGCAGACATGGTCCAAATATTCCACCTGATGGAATTCTCCTGAGTAGACCTTGAGAATCCCTTATTCAGGTGGCCAAGGAATGTGTAACGCTCTCCGATCCCAACCTTGGGGGCGGACGTTTGAGGGAGAATCACCTGGGTAGGGGAACCCGAGTTGTGCTTGGAGTAATACCCTAGGTGAGACACAGTATTGTACTGGGGAAGAAGGAGAGGAGGGCAATATACCCAAGGCCTTTCTAGGCAGTAATACATTTACCACCCTTCCTCTCGTTAAATCTATCTCACCCAAAAACCATCTCTCCCAGAACACCTGTTACCCTGTTCCCTACCCGAGCACTCCTGAACATTCTTTTCCCCATTCCTCTGGTTATTCTTCCCGAACAACCAGTCTACTCATATGAAACACTACCATTCCCACAATCCCCCTTGATTATTTCAGAATAATATTCCCAGTCATTCTTCTTCATGTTCCCTTTTCAGAACACCCAATCTACCTTGACGAAACTCTGCAAATCTCACCCTTCCAAACGTACTCAAACCCCTAGCAAGATAACTATAATCCCATACAGCACCTTTTCCTCTATACACCACATAGGCTATTCAAACACTCTAACCCCTCCTAACTGACACAAACACCTTCGCACAACCGTCTAATTCTAAAACTGTTTACCTGACATGTCCCAACCAAAGGGTCAGGCAAAGTCAGGCAATTGACCTGAATCACACACACCTGACGGCCTTTTCCTTTCCCCACAGGGATAAAAGGTGGAGCACAAGAGCACAATACAGGCAAGGCAGACCACACGATGTGAGAGCTAACTCAGTATGGCAGTTCAAGAGGAGGAAACCGAGAGGGTGACAAGGACAAAAGCAACCTTGTCCTTTCCCAACTAGGCCTGCTAGATGTCCACAGAGGGAATTATAAGTCAGCGAACAATAGCCAGTGTGAATTGCAGCAGATGTCTACGATATATGAGACCCTCCCATGTACTTCAATCCTTTCCAGCATGGATGTAATGCCGGCTGTAGCGGACACGCGCGATTGAGACACAGGCAGGAAAGGGAGTTGCTGAGTTTTCGCTGCAGGATTTGTCACTCCCTCAGATACATCAGAGACTTTCCACGCCAAGGAAAAAAAGATCTGCAGTTGTGAATAAAGACAATACCAGCCCCCTCTGACGTCTGGAGAAACTGCACAGGTCTCGTACCTATGATCTTTTTGGTAGTCCACACCAAACCATCTCAATACAGTTACCACCAAGTTGACTGTGATGTTCTCTATCGATGATCAGCCTCGAGTATTGGGATTCAAGCCCCGGTTGGATCCTCGACTAGGAGCCCTGACGAAGGCGGCAGTTGCATAGTTCATGCTCGCCGAAACGTGAAGAATACAGGGAACCACTGCACAGGATATGTCCCCCGTTTTGAGATTTTGCCACATAAATCGTTTTTTTCCACATAGGTAAAGATATCTTTAACCGTATGACCCTGAAATAACACTATGTAAGGGTAATATTGAGACCCTTAGAATTTACAAGGTACAATGCACACTACAATGGTTAGTTTGCTCTTAATGATGTAAATGAATTGTCTCTCATTTGAAATTGTTGATTCAATGTCAATATTAAGATTATTAATGAGCTGTAATTGATATTTTTATGTTCTCTTTATTCGTTTTTTCTTCCACTGCTATCTTTTGAAATTGATAATGGATTTTGTGTGTTTAGAGTTGGAAATTGTTAATGGATTTTGTGTGTTTAGAGTAAAACAAATTGATTCTCACTCATACATTATATACTATTTATCTGTTGATTAATGCTTAATTTTGTCTTAATGCCTTTTGATGAATCTGGGTGAATGGTATTGAAGCTATGGGTGGGGATTCATAGATTCAATCACATGGATCTCCAACTTTGGAGACCCGACAATACACAATAAGGATAGCCTAAATAATTGAATCTGTCCATCAAATCTATCGTCTTCTCCTTTAGAGAATACAGGTGTACACCTCTTTGTTGATGCCCGCCTCTGCTGATAACCAAGCTGGCTAGAGACGCAGATCTCTCTGGTACCAACCTTGACTCGAAGAAGAAGAAAGCTAGCAGTTCATCACAGCCGGTGAGTGGAGGGAAGAGCTGATAAGAAACCAAACTCTGTTGACCGATAAATAGCCAACAGCTAATTTGTACCTCTGAGAAGCTTAAAGATACAATTGACAAGAGAGAGGGAAAACCAGCAACAGAGGAGTCTGGCACCACGGGGGTGCTCAGGCAGGAAACTCTGAGCAATTACCCTGTGGTAGAAAACTACCATAACCAGAAGCGCTTGGGAAGAGAGCGAGATGAGGTCAACATGGTCATACAGGGGTCATCTAAAATCCTCTGTACCATCGAAAGTCTTTGACCAACAGATGATTGGGGAGCTAAGGGAAGTGAATCCTGCACCAAGAGAAAGCAAGGGAAGTTAATCCTGCAATTATAAAAAGTAAAAGGAAATTGAGAAGTGGCAAGAGTGAACCCGGTGAAGGGATGCCAATCGAGAGGAGCAAAGTCTAAAAGTCCCAAGAAACAGTGTGTTGACAAAAGTGAACCCGACAGAGGGTTGCACACGGGAATTGTTTGAAAAGACATTAAGGCTGCTGAAAGTTCAAACGTGAACTGTCTTGCAAAGCAATAGGGAACCCGGAGGAGGGAGGCTGAGAGCTGAGAAAAATATTCAAAAGGGGTCTGCGCCCGGAAGAGGGGGACCCAAGGGTGAAGAACTATCACCCTAGAAAGAGTGAATAAACCATAACGAACCCGGTGGAGGGAGGTTGAGACTTAGGAAGAGTCTACGTCCAGAAGATGGGGACCCAGAGTTGACAAATCATCACTTCGAGTGCAATCCAAAAGGAACTTTTGTTTGTTGTTTTGTTTTGTTTCTTTTGGAACTATCAGACCCTCGGAAGCAGGAGACGCAGCCACTGAAGGTTGTGATATCGATAAAGAACGGTTTGAGGGGTCTACGCTCGGAAGAGGGGGACCCAGAGGTGAAGCCATCACCCAACGTGAACTGCGCAAAAGAGCTTTGTGTTTATGTTTGTTTGTTGGATACATCATGCCTCAAAGGCAAGAGACTTTTTTATGCAAAGACACTTTACCATCGAGGAACCTGATAGCTGGAATGGAATGGAATGGTCGGCTCGTGCTGAGAAAGCTTGAGCGTGTGCTGTACTCCAAAGTCTCACCTTGTCCCATGCTAAAAACGTGGGGAAGGGAGACCTCAAGGCAATCACATCCTGATTTATTATTTGAACACTGTTTCCCTTATTTTGTTACCCTATCCCTCATTCTTTCTATAATTATTCGTAAGGAATTGGCAATAGGTTTTTTTCTTAGTATAGGGCTTTTATGCACAATTCTACTAGGACTGCCTTCTTTTTCATTTGATGGTGCACGCTTGCTCCCATCTTAGATTTAGGTTTAGGTTATGCGTATTTCCACCCTGCATTTATAGATTCATCAACACCCTTGAACTGTGATCACTTGTGTCTGTCTTTACTGTTGCCACCATGAGTTCCTTACACACCACACTATGGGCTTAACGATACATGACAATGAGCATCCAGCACATTATCTAGGCACACACAGGGGTGGACTGGGCTGGGTGACAGGATGACATTTGCCCCCCTTTGCCGGTAGCATTGTTTCTCTAAGGGTTGGCAGGGTTGGAATATCTGGAACAAAAAGAAAACGTTTAACAACAACCTGCAGTGAAACCTCTCAGGCTGGAAGGAGCAGTTGCAATGTGCAGGGCTGGATGGTTTTCTGATGAAATATATGCTGCTTTCACAAGCTGCTTGAAATAATGTTTCAGCTCTGCCGGCACCTCCCCATCATGTGCAACTCCAAAGCGAAGAACAGAAAAGGTCAGTTAGCCAACACATGTTATTACTATGAAGCCCTGCACAGACATGAGTCTGTGATCGGGTGCGGCGGGCCAGGTGTTTCATAATTTGAATGACCTCTACACAAAAGGAAGCACAGACAGCACTCTCACCTTAAGGTCTCTGGTATTTTAGAGGAAACCAGGCCTACACACAACACCCTCACCCACATTTAAGTTTCTTGTGTCTCCAGCCTTTAAGTTTGACACACCAAGAATTCTAAGCACACGTCAATGGTAGGGCAATTCCTTGTTCCACAAGTGTGTTACAATTTCATCAGGGATTCAATTAATAGGAGTTGTTTATCTGTTAAAAAAGTCTTACCAACCTAAAACAATGTACACTTCATGCACAGCATTACTATTTTACAGAGAACTAACTACTGTCTGTATCTTTGTATGTAACTAAGTTATGATCACCCACTGTAACAAGCGCCACGATGCGCCCGGGCTGCTGTGCTGTGCACTCAACAAATGTGAATAAATAAATAAATAAATAATGTGTTTATGAACTGAAAACAACTCACCGGTGAGGGGCGACAGAGAGGCAGCAAGGGCCCTGCTGAATGATTTCACACAATTATTATTTTCCCCACCATAACATATTTTGGGGCTGGAAGCAAGCAACAAAATCTCAGTCACTACTCATTGGGTTATGGAAGCAACAGAAATCAGCAGAGGTGGACTGGGGCGTAATATTAACTTGGTATCAACCAAAAAGTTACCCACAATCGCAAACGGCAATTACTTACTTTTCGAAGGAAATGTTTGAGTAATGACCATGGGGCATGTGTTGCACATTTGGCATTTTAAAGAATGTTTGTTCAGTAACATTCGTCAATGTTGCTATCTGTACAGTGAACCTTCTGAACAAGCTGATTTGCATTTGGTCTTTACCCTTGTGTTTTGCTATAGTCACCCGAGTGGGATGGGTATGCCCAGACGTGGGTCCCATGCCCGCTGGGACTAGAGACCCAAGCCAATTCCCAGTGATGTGGCCCATAAAGGCTGAACCATGTCTAAGGATGCTTGTTGGTATCGTGCAGAAGCGATGGGACCTAGCAGTTCTAGCTGGACTGCCCCTTTTGCGGTGGGGCCAAGCCAGATTTGCATATGGTCTTTCCCCTTTTGTAATGGCTTGGCAGGCCAAGAACAATATTCTCGAGGGTTGCCAAGAGCAATTCCAGAGGTTAAGATTAATTCCAAACCTTCTAGCCATCACTGCTTGTGTTTTGCTATAGACACCCCGAGTGGGATGGATATGCCCAGACGTGGGTCCCATGCCCGCTGGGACTAGAGACACAAGCCAATTCCCAGTGATGTGGCCCAACAAGGCTGAAACATGTCTAAGGATGCTTGTTGGTATCGTGCAGAAGCGATGGGACCTAGCAGTTCTAGCTGGACTGCCCCTTTTGCGGTGGGGCCAAGCCAGATTTGCATATGGTCTTTCCCCTTTTGTAATGGCTTGGCAGGCCAAGAACAATATTCTCGAGGGTTGCCAAGAGCAATTCCAGAGGTTTAGATTAATTCCAAACCTTCTAGCCATCACTGCTTGTGTTTTGCTATAGTCACCCCGAGTGGGATGGGTATGCCCAGACGTGGGTCCCATGCCCGCTGGGACTAGAGACACAAGCCAATTCCCAGTGATGTGGCCCAACAAGGCTGAAACATGTCTAAGGATGCTTGTTGGTATTGTGCAGAAGCGATGGGACCTAGCATTTCTAGCTGGACTGCCCCTTTTGCGGTGGGGCCAAGCCTGATTTGCATATGGTCTTTCCCCTTCTGTAATGGATTGGCAGGCAAAGAATGATGATGTGGGGGGTTGCCCACAGCAATGCCAGATGTTGAGACTATTTCCAAACCTTCCAGCCATCACCTCTTGTGTTTTGCCATCCATCAGCCACAAGGAGCTCAAACATTATCGAGGGCTCTCTGTTGCAGTTATCTTGATTATCCTGCTACTTCTCATATTTACATTGGAGAAAGAAAGTGTTGGTGGATGCTTCTCTTTAACAGCTTTTGAGAAAAGTGGACACTTCCAGCCAATAATGCAAGCCTTGGAGGCCCTGTACTGAGAATAAAACAGATCAGCCAGGACACTTTGTTAATGTAACCGTTTGCAGGATTACACATCGCCATGCATCCAAACGGCTTAAAAGGAACATTCTTTATTGCTGTATTTCACCAGTAACATATAATGCATCATTGTAAACTTTGCCAAATAATCAGAATTCAAAGGTTTGGGCAGATATTTATTTTCCACCAATTACAAGTAGCATCCTATGCGTGTAGGCTGTCTTGGCTGTATTATGAATGGGGTGGAGTTAGCTTATAATGGCCTCTATTCTTATGATAAAAAGCACAAGGGAGGTGGACTTGTGAATGAGAAGGGCAACCCATTATTGTAAGAAACCATTCCAAGCAGAAGATGAAGATTGAAAGGTTAAAATAGTTGCAGTACATAAATCCTTGTTTGTTGGTTTTTAGCCACAGCGAGAACAGGACAGCTACAAGCAAATGGCTGGGTACCTCTCCACGGTGTTAGGCTGAATGAAAAGGGGCTTACAAACTCAAGCCATATGATAAAAAGGCTGACCTGGTTCGAGCAAGTGACAGAAGGGTGAAGAGTGTGCAATCCCTCTCGGTGCAGTGGATAGGTCTGACCCCACAAATGAGGGAATAGATTGGAAGGCTCAAAGTAGCATAGAGCGTTGTAAGGTTGGTAAACTATAGGGTTTGTCAGCAAGAATAATCACAATAGTACACAGTTAGATGCCTGAGTTGGTCGAATTAATCTAGCCCCTGACGAAGTTCCCCAGATAAAGTCTGTATTCATGGAACTAAACATGTTAGGCAGATAAAGTAAAGCGAGGTCTCTAATAGGTCAATTGGAGGGCTGCATTAGTTGCAAATTGAGAGAGGTGTTGTTTACGGGGGATAGTTTACAGAGCACTGGAACCCTTTGCCTTTGCACTTTGCACTTTAGGGTCTTTATACTATAATGTTTTAATATGTGCCATTATGTGTAAGTTGTCATGTATTTGTGTTTATCGATGGATGCAATAGCAATCTCAAGTGAAAGATATTGGCGATTTTATTTATTTATAATTGAAGAATACATTTGTCGAAAGATAAATTGTTTCTCCTTTCTGAGCTGTATTTAGACTCGCTGCACCAGCAGTCCAGGAGGATTTGTTATATTATCATTTCAAGGCTGACATCAAAATATGCTGATTTGCGGAAAAGTGGTTTGCTGAATAATTATCACTCATTTGTCTACAGTCGGAGTCGGTAGAAATTATCGAAAAAAGGTTCGACCTACACAAAAAGGTCGTAAATGCATGCCACCAAAGGTAGGAACACCAAAAGTTCTAACCTTTGGTGGCATGTATTTAAAAAAAATAAAAACACTGCGGGGCATCCCCCGCCACACCCCGCTCACCATACTAGACAGTATGGTGAGAGGGTGTTGCGGGGGACACCCCCACAGCACACCCAAAAAAAAAAAGACAGGGGCTGCGGGGATGCCCCCCGAAACACCCTGCTTAGTAAACTGTACAGTATAGTGAGCAGGGTGTTGCGGGGGACACCCCTGCAGCACTCCTGAGAAAAAAAAACAGGGGCTGCTGGGGTGTCCCCCGCAACACCCCGCTCACTATACTAGTCAGTATACAAGTCAGTATAGTGAGCGGGGTGTTGCGGGGAGAAACCCCTGCAGCTGCCCCAAAAAAAAAGAAAAGGAATCTGCACCGCCGGTTCCCGATCACGGAAGTGAAAGGGAACTGGCACCGCTGAGACACAGAGCATTTTAAAAGGTAAGTAGGGTGTGCGTGGGGTGTGTTGGGGGTGTGGGTGGGCTCTGTGGGTTTTGTCGGGTTTTTTAAAATTATGTTTGCATGGGAAATGTACAAACCTTTTGTGGTGCATACCTTTCTCATGCGAATGTTTTCGTCGTGGACTTTTCCATGACGGAAAAATCACGTAGATCCTTTACAGTCAAATGCAGCATATTGGAGCTTGCTGGAGGAACAGAGAATAGTTCTCACACTAAACAAATTTGACCTTGGGAAACCTAAAAGGAAAAAGAATAATTAAGCAATAGAATTAAACATCACTTGTTTATGAAAAGGTGTTTTTTAAGTTGTGTAAGGCTATTTTGATTTGCATTAGTTTAGCACACATCTGCTGTTGAAATGGTCTTAAAGTGCTGAAGTCTTGTATGTATTGTTGCACAGTTCGGAGTATGTGTGTCTTTAGGTTTTGAGGATGGAGTACGTACAATGGGAGTGATGTTGCCAGGTTGTGCGTGATAGGAAGAGAGAGGTTCTCTGATAGTAGTGTAGAGGAGGAGCCAAGTGCCTCTACCGGAAGTCCCGCCCCCATATTGCCTATATGTTGGAAACCGGAAAATGAGACATGCACAACACCAATAATGGTCCCTATGCCGCGGAAAGTCCTTGAAACAAGGAATCCATTGAGAAAGCCCTATATGATGTACCCAGAGAGAAATGACAGTCTTTTAAAGGAGATTCCGGAAGAAGTGTGAAGATGATTGAAAAAGAAGAATGGTGACATCACATGAAGCAGAAATGACGCACCAAGAAGAGATGCCAATGAAGAGAGTATATAGACCTTATAGGATCTGATGGGAAAGTAAAGAAATTAGCAATATTTCATGTGCGAAATGAAGATTGCACATGCGGAAAGCACTGAAGAAAAAGCAAGCCGTTTTATAATTGTACATATGCTGAAACACAAGTAGACTAAGCAATCATAAGACTGGCTATACTTAGTGAATAGACTGCAGGCAGTGCTTCCATTATTTATATGTGTATAGAATCTGGATGTTCCATGACGCATTTCAGCAAACTAGGATCCCATGAACAGAAGGGCTGAAAGTGTGGCGCATTTGAAGAAAACAACGACGAGGGAAGATTTGAGAAAGGATTG
The DNA here is from genome assembly GCF_040938575.1 of Ambystoma mexicanum. NCBI lineage: Eukaryota > Metazoa > Chordata > Amphibia > Caudata > Ambystomatidae > Ambystoma > Ambystoma mexicanum. The sequence continues at coordinate 197,723,059 of NC_090926.1, read as the reverse complement.
TCTGGCCCGGGGTCAAGGGTTGTGGCAGGCAAGAAACTGGTTATCTATTGGAGAGGATACAATGAACATGAGAAGCAAGATGACCTTCTGTTGAGGTGTAATGGAAAAACACTAGAAGCACCAGGTTTTATTTATTTAACAGTGTTCAAATACGAAGAAGGAGATCAAAACACGGTCTTGTCACATGGTCAAGATGAAAAAAGACTTTAGGCAAGCTACGCCAAAGCTTGAAAATAACACTATGCTCACACTGCCTTCTATTCTCAGGTGCAGTGATACTTGCAAGGCAGCGTACAAAGAACTAATTGAAAAGCAGGCAGCAGGAGTGATGAAGGATGTTGGGCTAATTGGGTGGGGAGGCATGGTAAAGTCCAACCCTCCAGCACCTGGGGTACCACCTTGCGTGCTGCTAGCGAGTGGAATATTCCAGAACGGTACAAGCATGCCAACCAATTGTAGAGGGCCATGTAGCAAAGAGCCCTATAGTTTAAAAGCTAATGAAACGTTGTGTATTTCATGACAGCGAAGATGACTGGCACTAGGGGTGGGCATAGCTATCCACCTGACCTTAGAGATCCAATCACAATGATATCCTCCATAGAAAGTATACTTAGATGTTCCCTTTAAGCCTATCAGAACCCCAAGTAGGTTTTCTTATTTTGCCACATAGTATGACGTCACGTATGACAAATGTTTGCTATAAAAGTCATGTTTTTTATGAAATGCTTGGAGCCTTATGCTGTAGGCTGTCCATTGACGCCCATTGTACTCTCTGTTTTAGACAATTGCACTTAAAAACAGTTATGTTTTGCCAACTTCCTGAGTCGTCTTATTGTTGGTGTAAGAGTAAGATATGCACCCCCATCCATCCCATAGAGCACCACCCCTCTTAAAGGGCCTATGGTTCAGTAGTGCTCAGTTTCCTTTTATGCAAATTATGTGTGCATGTGTTCTGGTAGACCGTAGCAGTCGCCAATGCTGTGAGCCCCTGTTCATGTCACTCAGGCATTATACGTCTGAGAGCAACAAAACGGAGACTCATGTAAAATGCATATATTGAGTAATTTGGTTGACCCCAAAATCTACATTGTTGCAATACTGGTTCTTGGCGGATGTTTTCTCATCATAGATTGATCCTGTGTTAAATACTTTTCATGAACTTGTGGAGTCTTGACGGTTATCTGATTAAATGTGTACGTGCAAATCTGAATCCCAATGTCTGTACTCTGCATTTGTCTTTTTAGTTAGAAATGTTGTTTTTTGGCTTTATTCCTATATTTGTACATGGGCTAATAAGTTATGTTAATATGCTTTAATGCTATACCAAAAAAATCACCATTGTACTTTCAGTGGGTATTGCCTCCTTTTGCCGATATCTGTTTTTCCGATGGGTGTTTTGCCGCAGGAGTTTTGCTGAAAATTCCCATCTAAATGTTTTGGGAGGGAGGGGTGGAAAGGGTAAATAAACAGTTGGGGGGAGGTAAAAAAAAATAATGAAGAGGGTTTGGGGGAAACAACCCAAAAATTATTTTTTTAAAATGTCAATGACGTATTTCAGCTAAACTCCGTCGGAAAAAAGGGGGTCGGCGAAATGACATAGAACCCTTTCAGTGGTATCCAGACCTTGATCCGCTGGAGAAGTGAAAATGAGCAATGCGCATATGAGAGGATGGGAAGGCAGGATCTTGATGCAACAAACATGGGAATGAGGGGTGCAGCGGAGGAAGAATATTTTATGAAATGATGGGTGCCTGTCAGCCTTGTTGGTGGAGCATAGCTCAGAACAAGGGAGGAGGCGGTTATTGATAAACAACCAGGTTAAAGAAATATAATAAATATTGTACAATAAGAGTGTGTGTGTGTGTCATTGTGTCTGTGTGCGTGCGTGTGTGTGTGTGTGTGTGTGTGTCATTGTGTCTGTGTGCCTGTGTGTGTGTGAGGGGGTTGCGGGGGTGTGGGTGTGTGTGTCATTGTGTCTGTGTGCATGTGCATGTGTGTGCGTGTGTGTGTGTCATTGTGTCTGTGTGCCTGTGTGTGTGTGTGTGTGTGTGTGTGGGTCATTGTGTCTGTGTGCGTGGGTGCGTGTTTGTGTGGGTGTGTGTGTCATTGTGTCTGTGTGCCTGTGTGTGTTTGTGTGTGTGAGGGTGTGTGTGTCATTGTGTCTGTGTGCGTGCGTGTGTGTGTGTGGGGGTGTGTGTGTCATTGTGTCTGTGTGCATGCGCATGTGTGTGTGTGCGTGTGTGTTGGTGTGCACATTGGTGCAGGCATCTTGCACAGTAATGGAAACAGTGGACACCGACAGCTGAGCTACCTACCGAAGCGGCAATACCAGTTCTGAAAGTTTCTGCTTTAGACTGAGCTGAATCATCCTCTGATATCTTTGGGAGCAATATTGATGGCAACACTGAACTGTGTAATACCAGCTTTGTTTTTTCTGAGCTGCAAGTTTGATGATTTAGAACCAAATAAAACATGAGTCCCCCATCTCTGGTATCATTACATTAAAATTACCAGCATTTTAAACAGATGCAATTCACTTATGTGGGCGAGCTGCGCAAGGGAGCCAGCTATTTCCAGTGGTTACCGCAAAATGGGGATAATGAATGCAATTTAAATAACATTTCCAAATACAGTAACTTAGAAAAAAGCAAAGCATTCAAAGACGCTTATCCATGGGTGCTCTTCCTGATAAGAAAGTTCCAAAGCTTCACTTTAGTAGCCTGGAACACTTATTCTGGTATCCAGTGATAAAGTCTCCGAGAAATTTGCACTTTCCCACAATAGTCTAGGACGGGGGTATGTAATAGTAAAAATACCCTTCCTAGAATACATGGAGGAAAGCTTTTAGGGGTGCAGGAAAAAAACGTCGCCTACCTGGCAAATATTTCCCAGAGGACATTATGACATGGAACCATTATTCTCTGCAGCTGCAGATATTTACATGTCTGTTGTTGTGCCTGGCAGATAAGTGCTCGCCCTTTGTTATGGTGAACTGCATTCATTATTATTTACTTTATGTTTTACTGTGCAAGTATTTTTGACTATTAAATTTACAATTTGAATGGTGGTTTGGCTCCATGACACCATGGTTGGGGGCCTGCTGAAATATTGACCGCTACGTTGCACTCCCCCCCCCCCTCCCCCCCCAGGCTGAAAGTTGCCAGTCCTCCCCTGACCACAGGCATGCAACATATTCCACAAAGGATACACTTCCAAACATGTATAAAAGAACTGCTTCAAAGGCACCCAAAAGGGGCCATCTGACGAACCTCTAAAAGCTGATCTATATGCCACACTCAGACACTCGTGACTCAAAGACCTCACAGAAGCCACGCTCACACCCAATATGACAGCAACATTAATGATGTGTGAAAAGCTGTAGTCAACATCCCGCAGCTTTACTGTGGCCTTTAACATCTCTTACTGGCTGCAGGTCTCCTCTCTGCCTTCAGTGGTGCTTATTCCTTCCCTATTTCCCAAAGTATATCTGCAGATATTGGGTAAACAGCACATCGGGCACCTGATATGACATTAACCATATCCCACAAAGTTAGGCAGACCTTTGACAACTGTAATGCTACACACTGACACACTGAACCATGGAAGATACAACAGATAACCTATGGTTCCAGTAAAGATTGAAAAGATCCCTTTAGATACTACAGGATATTCAAAAGGAACATCAGGCAAGATCAGGCCGGCATTAGTCGGCACAGTTGCCAACAAAACACAATGATACTGGGTAAGGTTGAAAGACCCCCTCATCGGTGCCTCTACCAAAAGAATATGGCCTGTACCAGTCTTGCGCTAGGCACCAACCTGCCCACATACATCACAACCTTACACACATTGCACAATGCATGCCCACCCAAAATACACACATCCATTCCCTACAGATAATGCCCGCATGAGGAACCATGTCATCTACTCACAAGGTCATGCAGACTTAACCAGTGGTGTAGCTTGCCACATCCCTCTCCTTTTTCGATTGTTTGTCCTGCTGGTTCAAATTGTTACACAGTTTCATACCCTCTGGGTTCTTATCCCCAGAACCCAACAATGTGGCAATGTATGTTGTATGCAGCAACGTAGCACCCCCTTTTTGGCGTTACTAATATAGTGAGTTGTGTTTGAAGTGTTTGAAGGGTTTTGTTCACCATCATAAAAAATCTGCTGAGCAAATTATTATTTGCGTCTCCCGAAATCTATCAGAGCATATCAGCGATTACATCACACCACCAGCAATATCCCACTCTGTTTGAGAAAGGTGGTGCAGTAGCCCAGCACCATGGGAGGGTGCTGGAGTGGAGGCAGAGGTAGATTTCATATGTGCCTGGAGAAAAGGGAACAGAAAAGAAGGGAGAATGGGTGGCAGAACAAAGGTTGTCCTGTGTCTTCCTGAATCGGAAGGTAAGGAACCAGGCAAACCCTGTGACAATGGACCTCCTCTTTATGGAGGTCACAGTCCACCTCTCTGCGATGCTAGGGCTAAGTCCTGCTTCTCATGCTATAAAAAGAGGCAATCTGGGCATGCGCCCTACCCCCCCTCTGGACCACCATCCAAGAGAATGAATGTTCTGTTGGCCTGGAAACAAGCTCTGCAGAGACTCAGGCCCCATTGAAGTCAGGGTACTTCAGCAGGATGGAGCACGGTGTGACGATATAATATGTAAAAATCCTCCCTTAAGTGTCATGGATGCCCCGTCGTTATTCTCCCTCAGAGGCCGGGTGCGGCTGTCGCTAAAAATAATTCCACTCCAGCCTGTCCATGCTTGGCCTCCAACATAGTCTTGGAAGTGGCAATGTCCTGACTACTTTTTTCAAGTCAAGCCTTTAGGATCTGACAAGGATGCGGGGGCAGCAGTGCCTGCTCATACAGAAACTCTACGTCCAATCTGTTAGTGGGACCCCCCGCCCCCAAGAGATCTGGACACACAGCTGAGTTTTCTCTGGAGGGGTCAGACATGTGTCGTCCAGGCACAGGAAGTATATATACCCTGGGCCATGTCTTTGTTTCTGCTCAAGGTAATATTGGCTTTCCCAAAAAGATAAAAGAACTTGTTTTGCCTTACTAAAGGGATTCCATATTAGCTAGATATTTCCCAAAAGTCTAAGACAGCATGCGTTTCCTTATTAAAGGGATTCAAAATTAGCTATATATTTCCCAAAAAGGTAAGAGAGCATGATGCTCCTTATTAAAGGGATTCAACATTAGCTAGATCTTTCGGAAAAGCTAAGAGAGCATTATGCTCCTTATTAAAGGGGTCCAATATTAGCTAGCTATTTGCCAAAAATGAGCATGATGTTCCCTATTAAAGGGATTCAATATTAGCTAGATCTTTCTGAAAAGCAAAAAGAGCATGATGTTCCTTATTAAAGGGATTCAATATTAGCTAGATATTTCCCAAAAAGGTAAGAGAGCATGATGCTCCTTATTAAAGAGATTCAATATTAGCTAGCTATTTGCCAAAAATGAGCATGATATTCCTTATTAATGGGATTCAATATTAGCTAGATATTCGCCAAAAAGGTAAGAGAGCATGATGCTCCTTATTAAAGGGATTCAATATTAGCTAGATCTTTCCAAAAAGCAAAGAGAGCATGCTGTTCCTTATTAAAGGGATTCAATATTAGCTAGATATTTCCCAAAAAGGTAAGAGAGCATGATGCTCCTTATTAAAGGGATTCAATATTAGCTAGCTATTTTCCAAAAATGAGCATGATGTTCCTTATTAAAGGGATTCAACATTAGCTAGATCTTTCCGAAAAGCTAAGAGAGCATGATGTTCCTCATTAAAGGGATTCAATATTAGCTAGCTATTTACCAAAAATGAGCATGATGTTCCTTTTTAAAGGGATTCAATATTAGCTAGATCTTTCTGAAAAGCTAAAAGAGCATGATGTTCCTTATTAAAGGGATTCAATATTAGCTAGATATTTCCCAAAAAGGTAAGAGAGCATGATGCTCCTTATTAAAGAGATTCAATATTAGCTAGCTATTTGCCAAAAATGAGCATGATATTCCTTATTAAAGGGATTCAATATTAGCTAGATATTTGCCAAAAAGGTAAGAGAGCATGATGCTCCTTATTAAAGGGATTCAATATTAGCTAGATCTTTCCAAAAAAGCAAAGAGAGCATGCTGTTCCTTATTAAAGGGATTCAATATTAGCTAGATATTTCCCAAAAAGGTAAGAGAGCATGATGCTCCTTATTAAAGGGATTCAATATTAGCTAGCTATTTTCCAAAAATGAGCTAATGTTGAATCCTTTAATAAGGAACATCATCCTTATTAAAGGGATTCAACATTAGCTAGATATTTCCGAAAAGCTAAGAGAGCATGATGTTCCTCATTAAAGGGATTCAATATTAGCTAGCTATTTGGCAAAAATGAGCATGATATTCCTTATTAAAGGGATGCAATATGAGCTAGATCTTTCCGAACAGCTAAGAGAGCATGATGCTCCTTTTTAAAGGGATTCAATATTAGCTAGATCTTTCTGAAAAGCTAAAAGAGCACGATGTTCCTTATTAAAGGGATTCAATATTAGATATATCTTCCTAGAATAAGCTAAAATATGATGGTGTTCCATATTAAAGGGATTCAATGTAAGCTAGATCTTCCAGAAAAATCTTACTCCATTTAAAATGACTTTTGTGAGCTTGATGACAGAGACCATTGCTAAACCATAAAGAGAATACAGATATAACCATGTGTGCCCTATTTTAGTGGAGTTACCATTTACCCTGTTTTCCAGAGGCTAGTAACTTCGCCTAACCAGGCTAGTGGTGTGTGAGTACTTGGTTGGAGGAAGGATTCATCATGTTTAGGGGTACAGTTGTGCACCAGCCATCCACCTCAACCTCCCCGTGTCCTTTGTTGCCAGAAGCTACAGACTTGGCCAACTTGAAATGTTTGGATGGTGATGTATGGCTCTGGTTGTCTTGGCACTGGTTGTCTCAGCATCCAGTGTTTAGGAAAGGATGCACCCCTTTGAATCTGGCTTAATACCCATCTTTCAACCTCCCGTGCCCAATTCCGGATAACTATTGGACTATTTGTAGCAGTCTAGTCCAGGGAAGAATGTGTAGAAGTGCTGAGACAAAGGTGGCATTGACATAAGCTGCTGAAGTGAAGGAACTGCTACAGAAAATGTTGCATAGGAGGCTACAGTGGGTACTGATAGCAATGCGTTGGTGGCCTCTTCAGAGTGACTTCCAAAGTGAGTTTACATGTGTTGGGTTCATTTTCTCCACAGCAGGGGTAGCTGAGAATCCTTATTTTGACCATTGGAATCAGAGTCCCCCTGCCAGCTGATCGTGTGGAAACAGAGAAATTGATATGAGGCCGGGAAGCCCAAAGGAAACACACCAACACAGGTTACAAAAAACATACAAAGCGCTTTATTCAAAAGATACAACAATTACCAAAAGTCAATTGACAAACGGATAGCTATTCGGCCCTCAGAGTAACAGAACGAACTATCAACGGTAGTTCGCTGTGTTAGTGTGAGAGACCGTACATTGGGATACTCGGGTTTTTATACTTTTTATCCAGCTCTGGCCAACCCCCTCGCGGGTTAACCATTCTTAGAACCAGGCCTAGAGTTCGTTGCCAGGTCGATCCCATAATGTATGCATTTTGATCAGTTCCGCTGATACAGTTGTTCATTTACACATAGGTCAGGGATAGGACAAGGTCTCAGTTCGCGACCCCAACAAGTGGCCTGCAGGCATATTACTTATTCATGTGTGCGGAGGTCACAACGGCCAGAATCCCACTCGAAATGTCATTCGGCCTCCATTTTGTTGTTCAGGGTGACTTCCATACTACAAGAGAACCTAAAATGGCGGCTAAATCCAAGATGGCGATTTACACAATACATTAAGGTCAAGACCTTGCCGCGGAATCTATTTACACAATGTTTTTAGACAACTTGGCGTAGGCCAACATACATTCAAACAATGCGATAGGAGGTATAATATTATTTCAATTTCGACAGACCCTCCTTTTGGCCTATGCCAAGTGCTAAAACATCATTCCTAATACTTTTGAAAATAACTCCATGTGTTATCATCCATAGATTCTGCATCATTATCTGTAATGTCTATAGCCATAAGGTCGTTCATAAGAACCTCTTGTAACATGAATTCTTTAGATGCTGTATCTGGGGTATATATTTTATGCCCTATTGCGCTCACTGCTTGAGCACAACACCCCCCTATCATTCCACATATACTTAGGAGGCATTGAAAACAGCAACAAACGAATAACAGAATCCCTAAAATAACCAGAATAACGGAAAGCACCTTCCAACCCCAAGATCGCAAAGAATCCCAGAACCAAGTACTAAGGTTCCAGTCTCCTACAGGGATATGGACTTCAGAACTGAGAGTATGCAAGTTCTGAATTGCTTTAAAAATTGTTGGCGAGGAGTCTGGTACGAAAACACAACAAGCGGACCCCACTAATTTGCATACTCCACCTCGTTCTGCCAAGATGACATCTAATGCCATCCGATTTTGAAGTGCTACCAATCTTATTGCCTTTTGCTCTAAGGTCATATTGTAGAGTATGTCCGTGGTCCGGTTGATCGTTCTCTCCAGTACCCTTGCTAATCCCCTAATGTTCTCTGAGTTTGCTATTTGTCCCCAAAAGGGCACAACCGATTTAGCTATGTCCCCCAATACTTGCCCAGGGGTATCTCCATTGTTGTCTCGCCATGGGCGAGCCTTAGAAACCTTCAATGTACTAGCTACAAATACCCCGGGTAACAATATTCCTAAATAACAAGTTCCCTGCCAATCCTTGGGCAACCAGGGAAATGCTAAACTTCCACAAACAAAATAAACCGACCCCCCTACATACAGAGGCCTGTTTTCCCCAGTCAAATTTACAATGTTTTTACAAGCTTCAAAATCTCCCATTGGCCTTGTGCCATTTCTCTGTACACAGAAGGGAACTGAGTCAGGACTATGATTTATAGAATAAGAAGGAGGTACAGCGTCCTTATTGCCTATCGGAGCCATTTTAAAGGAAATCAGAGTTTGAAAAGGAAGAGATAGTTTGTCAGACGGCCTAATAGAAGCAACGTTAGGTTTACCTCTATTTGCGAAAAGCGAGCATCCCAGGGGAGTCAATTCACGTTTCTCGAAATCATTTAAATTAGTTCCATCAAAGTTCCCTGAGATGCAATCATTCCATCGGCCAAAGAATAGTGCTCTAAGAGAGGCATAGCAAGCAGTCGTTAAAGGTAGAGGATGTATATACCATCCCAGTCCCTTGTTCCCATGTTGCGGTAAATGAGTACAAATCCAACAATTACTCTTATTAAAAATGGCATGAGTAGCATTCATTACTATCATCAGAGTGTTATTATGATACTTTTGTCTATGTTGGGAGTCTCTAGGGGACAGAGTGTGAAGGTGTACAGAGGGAGTCAAAACAGTTGGTACGATCTCGGTCGGTAATAAAGGTTTCAAAGGATAGATTTCTTCGAAATACCAAAGTCCTACAGCAGCAGTTGCAAAAATAACATTAATCATTATCAAAACACAACAGTACGTTTTCGGGGCCCAGGCACATTGTTCATTGTTCGATTTGGTCACCCCCTTATTTACAAGTTCAATACGGGGAGCAGCGGTGAAGGTGGCAGGCATCGTAGTTTCTCAATCGACGGCCCCAATGTTCGTTGCTGGCGACACTACGGTCGCATGATTTCTTAGTCCTTCCCAACCCTAGCCAGCAGAATCCCTTTTTGTTCAACAAAACTTTCTCATAACAAGACAATTTTCCAATCACTTCCTTTTTCCAGATGCACGAAACATGTGCCGTAGTTCTATTTCCTTGGTCGAAGGTTGTACCTGATGGTACCCAAAATTGTCTGGTCCGGAAGCAAAGTATCGTCACTTCCTGAGGGAAGCGACGGGTCGGTGGCGACGGAAGTCGCAGAGCTCGAAACAGTGTTTTCCGGAAGTGATTTTTCAAGAGAGTGCGGAGACGAGATGGACTGTTCCCCAAGCTCCTCAGGCTCAGAGAACTTCTCCGACGCACTCACAGCGCTGTTTGCTACTCCAAGATCAGAGACTGTAGCATCAGCGAGGGGTTCCGCTTCTTCTGTAACATGTGGCGTCGGGTGAGGAAGTTTCTTGATGTGCGTTGCGTGAATTCAGTTCTTCTTTCCAGCCACCCGCACTGCTGTCCTGGTGACCAATAACACCTGATGGGGTCCCCGCCAGCGAGGCGCGAGACAGGAAGACCTCTCGTAGGCCTTCACGAGGACCCAACTTCCAGGCTGTATATCGTCTCCTGGGCCCGTGAACCATACAGGTAAAGCAGAATACACATGGTGATAAATGAAATACGGGTTTTTAGTTAACTGGTTACAGTAGTCTACAAGCAATACATTTTCCACCTCCCTCAGGGCTTTAGGTTTCGGGAGACCCCAAATGTTAGCAGGTCTCCCCATTACTACTTCAAATGGAGAAAGCCCAGTTCTAGTCTGAGGTGTGGTACGCATAGCTAATAACACAATAGGCAAAGCATCTGGCCATTTTAGTTTGGTATCAGCACATGTTTTTGCAAGTTTATTCTTTAAAATACCGTTGTGTCTTTCTACCAACCCAGCACTTTGATGATGCCTAGCTGAATGAAATCGTTTCTCAATACATAGGGCTGCACATATTTGCAAAATTACTGCTGCAATAAAGTGAGGACCATTATCCGACCAGATTATCCTCGGAGCCTAAATCGAGGAAAGAATTCTTTTACCATAATCTTTGCAGTGGTCATGGCGGTAGCATCTTTGTCGGGGAAAGCCTCGACCCATTTACTGAAGGCACAAATAATTACAAGAACATATTTTAGATTATTACATCGTTCCATCTCAATAAAATCAAAGTGGATGACCTCAAAGGGAACAGAAGGGGGCCCAAAACTTCCCCTTGGAGTCACTGTCCCCTTACCCACATTGTGCTGTAGGCAGATCATACAGTTCTGGACGTGCCTCTTTGCAGTTTCCAGAATCTTGTCATTTACCCAAACCTGTTCTAACATTCTCGTGATCTGCTGGGCACACACATGCGTAGGACCGTGTGCCATCGTAACCATTGCCAATACATAAGAATCAGGAAGCAACCATTTCCCTTCGGATGTATCCACCCAACACCCTTCGTCATCCAGTTTCCCCATTCCTTCAGCCCACTTTTTAGATTCTTCCATTGTGGCATCAGTTTGAATATCTCGCACAGACCCAATACCTTCATCCATTATGCAAGCATCTCTCATTTCCCTCGAGGCATACATGTCCGTGCTAAGATCTGTGGCCATTTGTCTGGCTATCAAATCCGCAATAGCGTTCCCTTTGCCCACATCATCTATGACCTTGCGATGTGCTGCACATTTCATGATCGCTAACTGTTTAGGGAGTGAGAGTGCCGAAAGTAATTACACTATCAAGGGGCCATGCTGAATCTTGGTCCCATGTGAGGTCAGGAACCCTCTTTCCGACCAAAGCTTTCCAAAGTTGTGAGCCACCCCAAATGCGTACTGCTATCAGTACATATATTGACTCTATGCCCCTGGGAAAGTTCACAAGCTCGGGTCAACGCTATAATCTCTGCGGCCTGCGCGGAGTTATGCGAAATTCTCTTAGTTTCGACAACTTTACTCAATGTAGTAACTGCATAAGCAGCTGTAGATGTACCATTTGAAAGTTTGAAGCAGGAGCCATCGCAAAACAGCTCCCCTTCTGCATTATCCAAAGGAGTATCTATGAGATCTATCCTGCCCTTCGTTTCTTGTTCAGTGGTATACAGGCAGTCATGTAATTCTTCGTCACCGCAAACAGTGTTTTGCGGGAAAGGTAAGAGTTCAGCCGGATTAAGAGCACAACACCTCTTAATTTGAATATGTGGGGCAAACAGAATTAGTTCATACCTTGTTAACCGTGCTGAGGTGAGGTGTTGCGTTTGAGTTTTGTTCAATAGAATATCAACAGAGTGAGGTACCATCAAAATTAAATCATGGCCTAGGACCATTCCCTCACTCTGTTTTACAGACGCGGCAGCAGCAGCGACAGCGCGCAAACATCTTGGCAAAGCGCATGCGACAGGATCAAGGGCGGAGGAGTAGTAGCCGCACAGCCTATTCTTCCCTCCGTGTTCCTGTGTTAACACAGCCAAAGCACATCCATCACATTCATGCACAAACAACATAAAGGCCTTGTCATAATTTGGAGTACCCAGAACCGGTGCCGAGCATAGCGCGGTTTTGAGAAGCTCAAATGATCGCTGATGTTCCGATTCCCATGGCAGTGGCAGAGAAATGCCCTTCTTCGTCAAAGCCAACATCGGTTTTATCACTAGTGCGAAATTCGGGATCCACAACCTACAGTAAGAAGCCATACCTATCAGGGCTCTGACTTCCTTCTGTGTATTTGGAACAGATATGCCAGAAATGTGTTTTATTCTTTCAGGTGTCAATCTTCTCCCCTCCTTTGACAGGAGGTAGCCTAGATAGGCAACCTCCTGACAACAATATTGAAATTTTTTAAGCGAAGCTTTGTGACCATTTTTAGCTAGATGAACAAGCAACACTATAGTGCCTTCTGTACAGGCACTCTCAGAGTCTGCAGCCAAAAGTAAATTGTCAACATATTGAAGCAGCGTGCAAGTAGGTGGCAATTCAAGGGTGTCGAGCTGCTCTTTCAAGGGTCTAGTATAAATACTAGGACTTTCAGTATACCCTTGAGGTGCCCTTGTAAATGTAAATGAGCGTCCCCCCAAGGTGAACGCAAACAGATATCTGCTTTCTTTATGTATAGGGATACTAAAGAAAGCGTTTTTTAGATCCACAACGCTGAAGTGCGTAGCCGTAGCAGGGATCATTGTTAATATCGTCGTCACATCAGGCACAATTGGAAATTGTGGGGCGACCACTCGGTTAATAGCACGAAGATCAATTATGAACCGGTATGGAATTGCATTGTCGCCTTTCTTATATACGGGTAAGATCGGACTGTTACACAAACTACCTGTAATCTCCTCGATCACCCCACGATGTACAAAATCAGAGACAATGCATTTCAAAGCACGTTCGCCTTCGACTGATATTTTATACTGCGGGATGCGTAGCAGTTTCACCCCATGTATCAGAACTATTTTAACGGGCTCAATCTGTAACACTCCAACATCATTGTCGTCCACCGCCCACAAACATTCCGGGACAATGCTGAACTCGGGAGGTAAAGGTCGAATCAAGAACTGAGAATTAGGAAGTTGCTGTGGTGAAACCGTTAGCCGTACTCCATCCGAAGAACAATGAATTACTGAGTTCAATTTCTTTAACAAATTCAACCCCAGCAAATTCTCTCCACAGTTCGAAGTGAGAAGAAAAGGACAATGGTCCGTGAAAGGACCCAAAGAAACGGATACCGACGCAGAAACCGGACAGACAGTTGGTACCCCAGAAAACCCTACGGAAACATTTGTTTGCCCTGACAGTGGGATGTTTGGAACCCGAGAATGATCAATGGAGCACTTCTGTGCTCCAGTGTCAATCAAAAACTGGTGTTTCCTATTCCCTACTAATAATTCAACGTAGTGGCCTTTCTGATTAACGGGAATAGGCGAAGGTTCCAAACCCTGCTTCGGGCAATCCTAATGAAATAGAGCCTCATCAGAAGGAAGCTCTTCAGAAAGGTAGGCAGCAGAAGGGTGATCAAATATGTTCCTCGAGTCCATATTCGAGGTCTGATTTTCCCGTGAAAATGTTGCTGTGGATCTTGTAGGAGCTGACCTCTATCATACCCCCCTGCTCCAGGGCAGCCCCTAGGTCGTCTACCCATACCCCCAAACGCACTGCTTGACCTCTGGCGAAGGACAGGGCACTGTGCTCGCCAATGACCTTCCTGGCGGCAATAAGCACATTGATTAATATTCACAGGACTCAAAGGAGTATTTCCTTTTGGGACGTACTGACCTCTAGTCTGTGTCGTACCTCCTCTGGGGTTTCTAACAATTTGCTGTAATAATACTTTGGTTTTCAAATCTCCCTTTCTCTTTTCAATTTTTTCCTTCTCATTATTAACACGGTTCTCATAATACTGAGCCATGTGCAAAACCTCAGATTGAGATTTTGCCTGCCAAGCGCTCTCAGAGGACATAATTTGTGACTGGATGTCAGGTAACAATCCACGTACATATTTGTCCACGAACAACCTCTTCCCCGACTCTGTACCTAAATCCTGTCCATTGAAGTCAGAAAATACCTGCTCGAATCTATTAAAAAATTCGGTGGCGCCTTCAGTTTTCCCTTGGACACAGGCCGTAAGCTTGTCCCAAATAATCCTTTTCTCTGGAATTATAGTTTTTAGTTTAGCAACAATCCTATCAGGTAAAGTAAGTATTACCTGTGGCGGTTTCTCACCAGCTGGTCTTTCTCCATCAATTCTAATCATATTAGCGCACGTATCTCCCAACCCTGGCACATCGTCTATTGTCCGAACCTGTTTCCATACATCTACGGGTAGGAGTACAGGGAATAACAAGTCAATGTCACTCAAGGTGAACACAGAGGACTGTAAAACGGACTCTATTTCTTTGTAAAACCCTGTCGGGTTTTTCCTGATATCGGGAACTGATTGTCTAATTGTGTTCACTTCCTGTCGTGAAAACGGGACGTGAACAAATTGCGATACATAATGTGCAGGGATATCCACAGCGGGGGCACCAGTCGCAGCGTTGGCGGGGATCTCAACTTTTGGGACAAAGGTAGGAGGAACCTCTCTCATAGGCAACTGAGATATAGGTACCTCCGGCCGCTTACAAAGCAATAGAGCCAGGTCGAGCGCTAAGGCAGCTGTAGAAGTGTCGGGCGAAAAAGCCCTTTTACAAATCCCCAATAATTCTATGGGGCAACTAACCCTCTTCCTTACACATTCCTCTTGCAGGTGCTGTACCATCACCTGAATTACCTTTCTTTGCATTTCTACTGTATACTGACTATACGTGTCATACACTTCGTCTGGCGGTATCGATGAATCCGAGATCCATCGAACCGCATCTTTGGTACAAATTCGTACTTCCTCAGGTGCCGCTCTACGGCATGGAAGGAACCGTTTCTGTACATATATTCTATCGTCTTCATCATCCTCATCTCGTGATTTTTCAAAGTCTTTCCTAAACTCAAACAATCTTTCAACATGTCCATATACTTTCTGCTCTGTGTCCCTCGAAAGTGCCAAAGCATTCAGATCTCTCACCCCTTGTGGAAGATCCGAATTTTGTAATCTACCCCACATCACACACAAATGAGTCCCCAAACCTTCGATAAAAACATTTTTCTCGGGAAAACTATTCAAATTAGATAATGTGGAAAAAACATTAGCTTGATCACCTTTCTCCATGCAATGCTTAGCCCATGCAAACAATTCCTGTTTCTTATCTGCAGAAACAGTACTACGAGTCACAATCTTTGACCCTGCACCTGGATCGACTTCAATCAATACGGGGCCACTCGGGAGCGGAGGTATAGGTAAATTTAACAAAGGTGCAACTATCGGTGCAGGGGGAAGGAGCGGTGCGATAGGCGGAGGAACAACAACCAAAGGACTAGGAACAATAGGTTGTATAGGGGGAACAGGAGTAACAACAGGCGCGACAACAGGAATAGGCAGAGCGCCCAAAATAGGAGCATACGGAGGTGGCGCTGAGGCATCGGGCCTGCGTTCATTTAATAACTTCTCAATAAATTCCTCAGAAACATGGAAATCTTTAGAGGGGTACATTTTCTGGATCCAGAGTGAAAAGGCTCTATCCATATTTTTGACTGATTCTGACCGCTTTTCTTTATCATATAATAATGCTTTTTCAGCGTTTGTTTTATGACGACGTGCATGTTTATCCCTACTTTTAAGCTGCTGTAATGCTTCTTTCTTCCAATTCTGTAACACATCAAAGGCTGCTGGTCTAGCCTTTTTCTTTAACAAGATCGATTCTAAGTATTCAATACGGGGGATCTCAAAACTACCGTTGATTGGCCACTGAAATTCGGAGGCATGTCTGGTCTGTCTGTGCCAAATATCATTAAATACTATACTTCCAATGCCATACTTACAGTACATAGTACACGCCGGCGACCCCTCCTGTGATGCCGGGTGGCTAAATTCCAAGGATTGTCGATCGCTGCGGAACAGAGCCCTAAAACAGCTAGACAATTTCCCAGGCATTTCACAAAAAATTGGTGTTACCTGGTTCAATAATTGTGTCTGCAGATACAATACGCCAAATTCAAATTGTCAGGGTTAAATTAAGAGCCGGGTCACGACTGCACCTGACCAAACCTAAGGAGGACCGTACGGTTTACCAAAGAACTTACCTAACGAATTTTACCTTGTGTTTGGTGGTTTCGGCAAATCTGCCAGCCTCAAAATTGGACCCTCATCAAGATGCTCTGTCAGACCACACGACTATCGTCCAAGGATCGGATCGTGCAGCGCTGCCGAGGTATCGCGTCTCGATCGGTCGGGCCCGCAGAATCACACCGTGCGATCCCGGTTCGATAGTCTGCGTCAACCTTCAATGATCCGGCATCAATCTTGAGGGTCCCTATTCGGGCGCCAACTGTGGAAACAGAGAAATTGATATGAGGCCAGGAAGCCCAAAGGAAACACACCAACACAGGTTACAAAGAACATACAAAGCGCTTTATTCAAAAGATACAACAATTACCAAAAGTCAATTGACAAACGGATAGCTATTCGGCCCTCAGAGTAACAGAACAAACTATCAACGGTAGTTCGGCGTGTTAGTGTGAGAGACCGTACATTGGGATACTCGGGTTTTTATACTTTTTATCCAGCTCTGGCCAACCCCCTCGCGGGTTAACCATTCTTAGAACCAGGCCTAGAGTTCGTTGCAAGGTCGATCCCATAATGTATGCATTTTGATCAGTTCCGCTGATACAGTTGTTCATTTACACATAGGTCAGGGATAGGACAAGGTCTCAGTTCGCGACCCCAACAATTGGCCTGCAGGCATATTACTTATTCATGTGTGCAGAGGTCACAACGGCCAGAATCCCACTCGAAATGTCATTCTGCCTCCATTTTGTTGTTCAGGGTGATTTCCACACTACAAGAGAACCTAAAATGGCGGCTAAATCCAAGATGGCGATTTACACAATACATTAAGGTCAAGACCTTGCCGCGGAATCTATTTACACAATGTTTTTAGACAACTTGGCGTAGGCCAACATACATTCAAACAATGCGATAGGAGGTATAATATTATTCCAATTTCGACAATCGAAGAGAGGGGTATGATGCAGGAATGAAGACTAACCTTGGGACAGAGACCCCACCCACTGACTGAGCCCGAGACCAGCTGCAGCGCTCCCACGATCAGCGTGAGCATTGGCGGGGCCTCAAGATTGGGGATTCCTCCTTTATCCTCTAGGAAAATAAAGCAATCTTGATCATTTGGACTGGCCCTAATCCAAAAAAGCACTGGCAGGCTCCAATGTTAATCTGCGTACCCTACTTTCTCCACCCTCATTATCTGGTTGCCTAGGAGCCAACAGCGAACTTGAGTGACTGTCTGCTGCAAGCCCCAAGACCTTAATCCAACACTGGTTGGTGACCAACACCTTTGATTGCATACAGCCTGTGGCCTGCCACGAGCCACGTGCCATGAAATCTGCACCAGCTAGATGAATGACCTTCTAGGACACCCTGCCAGTATCGAAAGCCTGACTGCAGTGTTGTGTCATTACATTGTATGTTACAGTTAGGCTGCTAGTTTTCTTTGAAAATAAACAGTACCAAACAATGTTGCTAGCATTCGTTTTTCTCATAAAATGTAATTCTGGTGGCTGAACATCATTCTTTCTGTGCTGTTGACAGCGATCTTCTTACCATGCATCTGTATGCAAAGCCTTCTCCCATCAAAGAGCCCAGGAGCATTGTGGTGAACCTGGGTGATAAAGTGCCATGGCAGTGTCTCCTATGATTGTTCTTTGCCCCCATCTGCCCCAGGGAACTGAGAAATGATCTGAGAGGCGCCACACAGGCTCACAAGACAACACAACAGTAGGGTATGAGCGAAGGTTTGGTCTACAACTCTAAGAAATTCCCTAAGCGAACACTACACATTCCTTACTCTAATACACCACATTAGCCTGCATCCCTCATGGAAGTACGCGTCCTGCTCCAGGCACATGGATCCAAACCTCATATATAGCCCTAAGTACTTGCGCAACACCTCAAAAAACATCACCCAGCAGACAAACTACTCTTGCCGCATTACCCATCTTCCTTGACACACATAATGTGCTTAGACAATGGGCATGTCTTGACTGCACACACATGGGTGCAGGGGATGCTGATAATACTGGATTCCAAGTTACCCTACCATGGGGATTTACGCACAACTTGCAGAAAGTAATCTACCATGGAATCCAGTCATGAAGGCCTTGTGGGTGTGAGACCGAGCTCATTGTTAAGAGATCGTCATGTATAAAGCAGACGTTGTCACACAACATAAGATGTAGGAACAGTGCAAGCTTCCCTCACGCACAACCGGTGTAGCAAAGACATAGAGATGGGCGATCCATGCAGGGATCAGGCAGGCTTGGGCCAAGTAGCTGACCTGAGCTCTACTCAAGTTTAGAGCCACTTTCCAGGAGAACATGTGCCAAGTCCTGCTTCCTTCAGCTCATGTTCACCCCAGAATACCTCTCTCTCTTTCATGGTACTGCCTGGTAAAGGAGTGCCTGACTTCCAACCACCTCTGTGGCAAAATGTGACCCCCCAGCTCTGAGCACCCGCTGCGGGTGTGTGTGTTTCGAGGTGGCACTTGCAGGCGTCCGACTAACTGCACTGAAATCTTCTCATCAAGGGTCCAAGGCCCAGATCTCAGGTGCAATACATGGGCTTTTTTCCCCTGCTCGATGCACCCCGTCCCTATCTGGCATCTACTTGGGCAGAGTGTGGGGGTTGGGGGAGGCAGGTGAAGGAGGCACTGTGCATGTAATGCCTTGCCTGCTGGAGTAGCAAGCACTGTGCATGTAATGCCTTGCCTGCTGGAGTAGGAAGCACTGTGTATGTAATGCCTTTCCTGCTGGAGTGTCTCACAAGCACTGAGCATGTAATGCCTTGCCTGCTGGAGTAGGAAGCACTGTGCATGTAATGCCTTGCCTGCTGGAGTGTCTCACTCACAGCGCCACCTTCTGCTATTCCCCGGGTATGATTTGGCTGCTCAGCTCAAGATAAAGGGTGACGCTCACTTGTTTGTGTCTGACAGCAGTGTGTTTCAGCATTCTTGAGTCTTTACAAGGCTGGTTTATTTCTATTCTATGGGTCATCTCTCTGATGTATTGCTATAGATATTGGAGTGTTTTGTGCATGGTCTACACGGAATCTTAGTCATCCTTTCCGAGATTTGAACATAGAAATGGAGTTTAGGGCGCAACAGCATTGCTCCGTTTTGGGAACGCTACGTCAAGTGGGAAGTGATGGTAGAGCACCAGGTGTGGGGGTTGAGTTGTTGGGGGGACAGGGCTACAGGTTTCTTTGTTGTGTTTCAGTGGGCGAGGAGGGAGGACACCAGGTATGGGCCTTGTGCTGTGGGGGATGGCAATAAGGACGGTAAGTATCTTTTTGTGTGTGGGTTGAAGGCAGGACGCCATGTGTGGTCCTTCTGTTGTGGAGAGTGGGTGGTAGGTGCCAGGTATAGGTCTTCCGCTGTGCTAGGTGGGAATGGAAGCATAGGCGTTGTGTTGTTGTGGGTACCAAGGGATGTGTTGGTAATATTCCATTCCAAGATTTATCTAGCATTTGTTTGCCTACTTGGCTCATGTTTGGCTCTTCAAACTAAACCAGACCCCTTGGCGGGGCTCCTGCTTGGCTCTGCCCATGAATTCTCTGACTCCCAACCTCTCCACCAGCAGCATAATCACAAGCTGCAGCCCTTGCATGAAAAGGAACCACTCTGGCAGCAGAGCTCTGCTTCCCTTGAATCCTTAATCGAAGACATGTTGCCTGTTGTGCAATTATTCCACTCAGTCCTTGCCGACATTTTGGAAACAAATGGCTGCGCTTTCTCCCAAAGGGCGGTTCTTCCACCATGTAGAGTACCCCAAGGATGCAGCTTCTCACCATTTCTCTTTAACATCTACATGACCACACACTTGGAATTCATTAACAGCTCAGGTATCACATGCTTCCAGTATTCAGATGATACCCAAATCCTATACAAACTTACAGACGGGCCCACCTCAAATCAAGCAGATCTGGGCAAATGCTTAGTGCAATTTGATGCATGGATCCTGTGAAGTCGACTTAAACTCAAACCAACCAAAATAGAAATGTTCATTTGTGGCCACCACAATAACTGTCCTTACATTGATCTCCTAGCATGAAAAACAGGAACCTGCCCAGAACCAATTACAACAATCAAGAAACTTGGACTCTTCAAGGACAAGGCCCGCACAGTCAGGCCACATGTAAGAGATTTCATAGGAAAATGCTTCTTCTAACCCTGAACTATCACACCATGCCATACGTGACCTAACAGCTAGCTCTCGATAACTATGCAGGCTAAACTATGTGGACAGCCTCTACCTGGGTCACCTCTAATCATTGTTAAACCATTCATAGAGGCCAAACGGTCTGGCTAGACTTCAAAGATGGGAACACATCACCCTGTTCTTTGAATGAAATGCATTAGCCCTTTGCATTGCCTACTGTTCCTTCTTCGGCAGAGCCCCATAATTCAGCAAGAAGAGATTATCCAAACGAAGCACACCAAAATGCTTCTATCAAACAATACAGCCTTAGTCACAATGCCAACTTCTACCTGGGAATGTCACAGGAACCTTCCTTCTGGTTTTTATCGACAAAGAAATAGAACTCAATTCGAAGGCATCTACACACAGGGAAAACCAGCTAGTCTTCAGAACATTCCTCAAAACCTGACTTTCCACAAGGCCGCAATTAACCTAAAAGAGCAGCACCCTTAAATACTGGACCAATCAAAGCAAAATCGGACAATCACAACCAATAGACATGTTAAAGTCAATCCCCAAAAATCAGACAAAAACAATCAGAAATACAAACATAGGCATGAAATACAAAGCCACACGGATCAGACTTTTTACAACAGAACCACCATGGGGACCTAAAGGAAAAAAGACTAATCACAACACCAACCTCACAAACCAGGATGAAAGAGAGACAGAACACTTTAGGTGCGAGAGTCTCCAACCACCATTTGCTGTACAGTGCCCCAACCTTCAAACCTTGGTCTCAGTTGGCTCATTCTTAAGTGTGCTCGCCACCAACCACGATTTCCAAAACCACCCAACAATCATCATAGAATGGAATGCTGTACACTTTTAACTATGTATCTAAATGGACAACGTATGGAAACACTCTCAACTTCAGGATCAACAACAGACTGAAACTTAAACTGTTCAGTCTACCATTAAAACTCCAATAGCAGCAGTCTACATTAATCCCAAAGCTCCTCTCCTTACCCCACTGTGCATCTCCCCATCTCCCATCACCTATAAACTGCACACACAGACTACCAAGTCCACAGCATTTTATGCCTCTTAATACCACTGAACCCGTAGTCCCTTTAAGCGAGGTAGCTCTATATGAGATGGATGGGGATGCAGAATTTACTCTTACACCAATAATAAGACTGACTCAGGAAGTTGGCAAACATTTGCTGTTTTATTAATAATTATCTAAAACAGGGAGTACAACAGACATCAACGGAGGGTCGCTGAAGTCTCTCAACGATTTACATGAAAAAACACAGTTATATAGTAAAAACTTGTCATCATTGATGTAATACTACGTGGCAAAATAAGAAAACCTACTTGGGATTGTGGTTGGTCTACAGGGAATTTCTTTTTCTATGGGGGATAGATTGTGATTGAGTCTCTAAGGTCAGGTGGACAGTTATGTGTTACGCTCACCTGGTATCCACAGGTACGCCACCCAGCCGGGTTACTCGCTGGTATGCTTCTCAGCTTTGCCCTGATGTGGTCTGCGTGGAAGGTTCTGCCTGAAAATACAGGAGGACTGTGTTCAAGACTGACCGACTGGGGAAAGTATCCTCCCTCCACCCCCGTATGATTTCAGTCCCTCTGGCGCCCTCTCCTCACCTTGTGGTAGAATTAGGCGTGCTCTCCATCCTACCTTCTTTGCAGGGGCGCGTTGTCTTTCATGGGCGAGTGCGGTCCAGTTACTTCATTGTTGCCAGCCTGTTTGATATTGTTCAGGTAGGTCTTATTGCTGTTCTTTAGTTTTGTTGCTATCCTGCATGCCTTTCTTTGTTTAAAATGTCTCTTTTTTCTCCCTTAGGTATGCAGAGATTCAGCGCGGCGAACCGGCTTGGTTGAGCCCCGCTGGTAAATGATGGCGCATTAAGAGTGCTATGATGCGGTAAGTAAGCGCTATGCGTAGCGCTGCGAAGTCTTGCCTTAGTTAACCTTTGTTTTCCTTCCTTGTAGGTCGCAGTGTTCTTCAGCACGAGTGGAATGTCCGTAGTGGTGCCAGCCGAGAGGCAACCAGCCAGGTAAGCCTTTTGAGCAGTTCGTAATTTGTAAATGTTTCTACTGCTTTCTTTAATGTTGCCTCTATCATCCTCTTTCAGATCGTTCTGTCCGGGAGGCGTGCAGATTTGAAGAAGCTGTTCTCAGTAGCTGCGAGTGTTTAAAGATGAAGACTGCAGGTAAGATGCTTCTGCTAATGATATTCCTTTTGTCTCCTTGCAGGTTCTGCTTCTCCGAGGTTCGACGGTATAGCTGGACATGGTGAGCATCACGTTGCAAGCTGCAAAGTAACGCGAAGCGTGTTGTCTTGCTCGGGTGTGGTTTAAATAGCCCCAACAAAATAGTCCAGGTAAAGTAGAGTAGTCCCTAGGCTACCACACCCAAAACACTAGACCGCATAGCTTGGTTCTTATGAACATAGCTATGTGGATGCCTCCATGTTGGCTGACAATACAATAAAGTAGTTCCCAGGCACATTGTTTTTCATGGTGTACGAGCCTGGCACCATAGGCGCCAGGACTGGCCCCATGAGGGCTTTTGAAGAGGATGCCAGGCTCTAGAGGCCCGAGTCCTGACTCCACCTGGCCAATGGGTTTGCCAGAGGGGGTTTTGGGCGAGGGTCGTGAAAGCACTCCCCCCCTAAGGCCCCTCACATGGTGTTCCTTCTGTCTGGCCCAGGTTTGGTTGGGAAGTTCCGATGGAATTTCCTGATTAGACGCGGCACGTGGATATTCTCACTGGACTCCCAGGATCTATCTTGTGGTCCAAATCCTTTCCAATCGACGAGATCATATAGCTTGGTCCTACAGTATTTAGAGTCCAAGATATCTTTGAATTATGGTTCTCTGTCAACAAGTATGGGTTTAGGTGGTGTCCCAATCCGTGTGCCGGGTTGCATTGGTTTCAGGAGGGACACATGGAATACCGGGTGGATGTGTAGATTAGGTGGTAAATCCAGTTTCACGGCTGCTGGGTTGATAATTGCCTTAATGGTATAGGGTCCTAAGAATCTGGGATGAAAGGTCCGGGTTTCCTTGATGGGTACGAATTTAGCAGCTAACCAAACTTTGTCTCCTACTTGATAATCAGGGGCCTTTTTCCGGTGTTGGTCGGCGTGTCAAATGAGAAATTATATCGAGCCTCCTATTGCAGTGAATATATGTATATTGGCCTACGCCAAGCTGCTTGTAAGTCACTTGAGAAGAAATCCGTGTCACAAGGTCCTGACCTTAAAACCAATGTAAGCCGCCATTTTAGGTCAATCCGCCATTTAAGGTTCACTTTGTAAAGTCACCCTGTGAGTTAAAATGGTGGACGATGTCATTCCAAAATACAACATGGCTGTCTTGACCTCTTCATGTAGCTAATATGTAACATGCCTGCAGGCCACTTGTTGAGGTCGTGAACTGAGACCTTGCCCTTCGTTGACCTGTGTGTAAAGGATTACTCGTGCAATGAAACTAATCCGTGAGCATATGTTGAGAACAATGTATTCAAATACTGAACGTAGAACACTTGTTTAACTACATTGTATTAATGTTTGAGAAGACCTGCATGGGAAATCCCAGAATACACAGTTGCCGTGTAGGCTTGTTGATATATGTATTAAAAGCAAACCAGTTACATGTGGATATGCGAACTCGGCATGAACCCTAGATCAGTAATGTATTAGAGGAATATTAACCCGAAGTAGGGTTGGACATCGTGTTCGCAAATAGTATAAAAGAGAAACGAATTCTAATGTACAGCGTCTCTCACTGAATACACCGAACCACGTTGGAGTTCGCTGTGTTGCACTGAGGGCCGATAGCTACCTGATTTTGTTCTGTTCTTTGTAACTGAATTCAGTGTAAATGAAAGTACTTTGTATGTTCCTTTGTAACCCTTGTTTGGTGTATTTCCTTTTGGGGTACTCAGCCTCGATATTTAGATTTTGTTTTCACAGTTGGCGCCCGAATAGGGACCCTCAAGATTGATGCTGGATTATCGAAGGTTGACCCTCACTATCGGACCGCGATCGAACGGTGTGACAAAAAGGGGCCCCACTGAACGAGACGCGACACCTCAGCAGCACTGCACGACCCGATCCTTTGACGATTAGCTTGTGGTCCGAGAACGGCATCTTGACGAGGGTCCACTTATCGAGGCGGGCAGATTTGTCGAAATCACCACACACGAGGTAAGATTAGTTAGGTAAGATTCTTTGAAATCCGATCGGACCGCCTTAGGCTTGAACAGATGAGTCGTGACCCGACTCTTAATATAATCCTGATAATTTGATTTTGGCGTATTGTATCTGCAGACACAATTATTGACCAGGAAACACCTATAATTTGATATGCCTGGGAAATTGTCTACCTGCTTCAGGGCGTTGTTCCACAGTGGTAGACAATCTTTGGAATTTAGCCGTCCCGCACCACAGGAGGGGTCGCCGGCGTGTACTATGTACTGTAAGCATGGAATTGGAAGTATAGTATTTAATGATATTTGGGACAGACAAACCAGACATGCCTCTGAACTTCAGTGGCCAATCAAAGGTAGTTTCGAAATCCCTCGTATTGAGTATTAAGAGTCAGTTCTATTAAAGAAGAAGGCTGGACCTGCAGGATTTGATGTTTTGCAGAATTGGAAAAAAGAAGCGTTGCAGCAACTTAAAAGTAGAGAAAAACATG
Organism: Ambystoma mexicanum; assembly: GCF_040938575.1. NCBI lineage: Eukaryota > Metazoa > Chordata > Amphibia > Caudata > Ambystomatidae > Ambystoma > Ambystoma mexicanum. Next base: position 197,697,822 of record NC_090926.1, on the reverse strand, counting down.
TGTGCCGTCATAAAACAAATGCCGAAAAAGCATTATTGTATGACCAAGATAAACATTCTGAATCGACTAGGAATATAGATCGAGCTTTCTCACTCGGAATTCAGAAAATCTATCCTTCTAAAGACCTTCATGCTTCCGACGAATTCATAGACAAATTGTTAAATGAACGAAGGCCTGGTGCCTCTGCGCCACCTCCGTATGTTCCTCTTCCTGCTGTTTTGCCTCTTCCTCCTGCCCTTCCTGCTCTACCTGCTGTTGTTCCTGTTGTTCCTGCTCCTTCTAATGTTCCTCTTCCTCCAGCTCCTCCACCTCTTCTTATCGCACCTGTAACAGTACCTCCATTGAATTTGCCTGCTCCCTCTCTTCCAAGTGGTCCTGTGCCGCTTGTAGTCGATCAAGGTGCGGGGTCGAAGGTTGTCACTCGCAATACTGTACCGCCAGAGAAGAAACGGGATTTGATTGCATGGGCTAAACATTGTATGGAGAGGGATAATCAAGCTAATGTTTTTGCCACACTTTATAATATGGATAATTTTCCTGAGAAAAATGTTTTTATTGAAGTTTTAGGGATTCATTTATGTGTAATGTGGGGAAAATTAAATAATACAGATCTCCCGCAAGGGTTAAGGGATCTAAATACTTTAGCGTTTTTAAGAGACTCTGTGGTGAAAGTAAACGAGCATGTCGGAAGGTTATTTGAGTATAGAAAGGAGTTGGAAAGGTTACAGAATGAGGATGACGGGGGGAAAGTATGTATGTACAGAAACGGTTCCTTCCTTGTCGAAAATCGATATCTGAGGAAGCACGAATTTGTATGAAGGACGCGCTTAGATGGATTTCAGATATGTCGATAACTCCAGTTGAGGTATATGACACATATAGTCAGAATACGTCAGAAATGCAGAGGAAAGTGATACAGGTAATGATAGAGTACCTGCAGGATGATTGTGTAAAAAGAAAGATTAGTTGTCCCACAGAGTTATTAAGTATATATAAGAGAACTTTTTCACTTGACACTTCTTCGACTGCTTTAGCGCTCGACTTAGCTCTGTTGCTTAGTAAGCGTTCGGAGTCACCTACTTCTCAGTTGCCTATGAGGGAGGTTCCTCCGACATTTCTCCCGAAGGTTGAGAATGCGGCTGCTCCTGCAACAAATGCAGTTGCTGTGACCATTCCTGCACATTATGTATCACAGTTTGTCCACGTCCCGTTCTCAAGACAGGAAGTGAATACTATTAGGCAATCTATTCCTGATATTAGTAAAAATCCGACAGGATTCTATGAAGAAATAGAGTCCGTCTTGCTGTCCTCAGTGTTCACCTTAGGAGATATTGATTTGTTATTTCCTGTACTCCTGCCCGTAGATTTGTGGAAACAAGTTAGGACTATAGACGATGTGCCAGGGTTGGGAGATACATGGGCGAATATAACTAGACTCGATGGAGAAAGGCCAGCTGGTGAAAGACCACCCCAGGTGATACTGACTTTGCCTGATAGAATTATTGCAAAATTAAAAACCATAATCCCCGAGAAAATAATTATTTGGGACAAACTTACGGCCTGTGTCCAAGGGATGTCTGAGGGTGCTACCGAGTTCTTTAATCAGTTCAAACAGGTATTCTCGGATTTCAGCGGACAAGACCTAGGCACAGAGTCTGGGAAAAGGTTATTTGTGGACAAATTTGTGTGTGGATTGCTGCCTGACATCCAGTCACAAATATTGTCTTCTGAGAGCGCTTGGCAGGCGAAGTCCCAATCAGAAGTACTGCATATAGCTCAGTACTACAAGAATCGTGTCAATAATGAAAAAGATAGAGTCAAAAAACGAAAAGGTGATTTAAAGACTAAAGTGCTATTACAGCAAATTGTTCGAGGCACCAGAGGGGGTAGTTCGCAGATTAGAGGTCAGTATGTCCCGCAAGGGAATGTGGCCTTGGGTCCTGTAAACATTAACCAGTGTGCCTATTGTCGTCAAGAGGGTCATTGGCGTGCACAATGCCCTGTACTTCAACAGAGGTCAAATAACACATTTGGGAATATGGGTAGACGATCCAGAGGTCACCCGGGTGTAGGGAGCCCTGGTAGAGGTCAGTTTGCACAGGATCCTCAGCAACCTTTTTTGAAGGATAATCAGACTTCGAGTGTGGACACTAGGAACATATTTCATCATCCTTCTGCTGCATATCTATCTGAAGAGCTTCCTTTTGATGATATTCTGTTTCGTTAGGGTTGCCCGAAGCAGGGTTAGAAACCTATACCTATTCCTGTCAATCAGAAAGGTCCCTACGTTGAAATGATGGTGGGAAATAGGAAACATCAGTTTTTGATAGATACTGGAGCACAGAAGTGTTCCATTGATCATTCACGGGTTCCAAACATTCCGCTGTCAGGGCAAACCAATGTTTTTGTAGGGTTTTCTGGCACGCCAGTTGTTTGTCCAGTTTCTTCACCGGTACCTATTTTTTTGGGTCCCTTCACAGACCACTGTCCATTTCTATTGACTTCAAATTGTGGAGAGAATTTGCTGGGGTTGAACCTGTTGAAGGAATTGAATGCAGTGATCTATTGTTCTTCTGATGGAGTGCACTTGACGATTTCACCACAGCAATTTTCTGTCTCACAATTCTTGACTAGACCTTTGCCGCCAGAATTCATTAATGTAGCAGAGAGCTTATGGGCTGTTGATGACAACGATGTCAGTGTTTTACAGATTGAGCCTGTTAAGATAGTTTTGAAACATGGAATTGAGCTGCCACGTATTCCCCAGTATAAGATTTCAGTTGAGGGCGAGTGAGCTTTGAAATGCATTGTTTCCGATTTTGTACATGGCGGGATGATTGAAGAAATTCCAGGAAATTTGTGCAATAGTCCGATTTTACCCATCTACAAGAAAGGTGATAATGCAATTCTATTCCGTTTCATAATTGATTTACGTGCCATTAATAAAGTCGTCGCTCCGCAATTTCCAATTGTGCCTGATGTGACAACAATATTCACCATGATTCCAGCTACAGCTACTTTCTTTAATGTTGTGGATCTAAAGAATGCTTTCTTTAGTATTCCTATACACAAGGATAGTAGATACTTGTTCGCGTTCACCTTAGGGGGACGCTCGTTCACATTCACTCGTGCACCTCAAGGGTACACAGAGAGTCCTAACATCTACAGTAGGGCTTTGAAAGAGCAGTTTGAAACCCTTGAATTGCCCTCTACTTGTAAATTGCTTCAGTATGTTGATGACTTGCTTTTAGCTGCTGATTCTGAGAGCGCCTGTAAGGAGGGCACTGTGTTATTGCTTATCCATCTAGCTAAGCATGGTCACAAAGCTTCGCTTAAAAAGTTTCAATATTGTTGCCATGAGGTCGCCTATTTAGGCTATCTCCTGTCAAAGGAGGGAAGAAGATTGACACCTGAACGTATAAAACACATTTCTGGCATGTCTGTGCCAAATACACAGAAGGAAGTTAGAGCCTTGATAGGTATGGCTTCTTACTGTAGGTTGTGGATCCTACATTTTTCACTAGTAATCAAACCGATGTTGGCTTTGACAAAGAAGGGCATTTCTTCGCCATTGCCGTGGAACGCGGAACACCAGCAATCGTTTGCTTTGCTCAAAACTGCATTATGCTCTGCACCAGTTTTGGGCACACCAAACTATGAAAAGACCTTTGAGTTGTTTGTGCATGAATGTGATGGATGTGCTTTGGCTACATTAACGCAGGAACATGGAGGGAAGAATAGGCCGTGCGGTTACTTTTCTTCCGCCCTTGATCCTGTAGCATGCGCTTTGCCAAAATGTTTGCGAGCTGTCGCTGCTGCTGCTGCGTCTGTAAAACAGAGTGAGGGAATGGCCCTAGGCCATGATCTAACCCAGATGGTGCCTCACTCGGTAGATGTTCTACTGAACCGAACCCAAACGCAGCACCTCACTTCCACACGGTTGACGAGATCTGAATTGATCTTGTTTGCTCCTCACATTCAAATTAGGAGGTGTTGTGTTCTTAATCCGGCTTAACTCCTACCTTTCCCGCAAGATACTACTTGCGGCGATGAAGAGTCACATGACTGTCTGTATACTACCGAACAAGAGACAAAGGGTAGAATTGATTTGAAAGACACTACTTTGGATAATCTGCAAGGAGAGCTGTTTTGTATGGCTCTTGCTTCAAACTTCTGGATGGTACATCCACAGCTGCTTATGCAATCACCACATTAAGCACGGTCGTGGAAACCAAGAGAATCACGCATAACTCTGCGCAGGCAGCAGAGATTATAGCATTGATCCGAGCTTGTGAGCTTTCCGAAAGGGCTGGCAGTAAATATATATACTGATAGTCAGTATGCCTTTGGGGTGGTTCACAACTTTGGGAGACTTTGGTCAGAGAGAGGGTTCTTGACTTCACATGGTACCAAGATTAAACATCGCTCCCTAATAGTACAACTGCTCTCAGCGCTTGCGCTCCCTACTCAGTTAGCCGTTATGAAATGTGCAGCACATCGAAAGATTACAGATGACATAGGAAAAGGGAATGCTTTCGCTGATCAGATAGCTAGACAAACTGCTACCGATCTCCGTACGGAGATGTATGTTTCGAGGGAGACTGTAAATGCTTATGCAATGGACGAGGCTGTTGGGCCTGTACGGGATATCCAAGCTGATGCCACGTTAGAAGAATCCAAGAGGTGGGCTGAAGGCTTGGGGAAACTTGATGATGACGGGTGTTGGGTGGACATAGTTGAAGGGAAATGGCTACTCCCTGACGCGTATGTAATGATGATGGTCATCATGGCCCATGGTCCTACGCATGTATGTGCCCAGAAAGTAACAAAAATGTTAGAGAAAGTTTGGGCAAATGACAAAATTTCGAAAATTGCCCAACGCTATGTCCAGGGTTGCATGATTTGCCTACAACACAATGTGGGAAAGGGGACAGAAACTCCAAGGGGAAGTTGTGGGCCACCCTCTGTCCCCTTTGAAGTTATCCACTTTGATTTTACTGAAATGGAACGATGCAACAAAAAGAAGTACGTACTAGTGGTCATCCGTGCTTTTATTAAATGGGTTGAGGCTTTCCCTGTCAAAGATGCTACAGCCATGACTACTGCGAAAACCATGTTAAAGGAGTACTTCCCACGGTTCGGGCTACCAAGAGTCATCTGGTCGGACAATGGTCCACATTTTTCCGCTGCTGTAATTCTGCAGATATGTGCGGCATTACAGATCGACAAACAGTTCCATTCGGCCAGACACGCTCAGAGCGCCGGACTAGTAGAAAGAAACAATGGTATCATCAAGGACAAGCTCGCTAAGACGTGTGCCGGCACTAAATTAAAATGGCCGGACTCCTTACCGATCGTGTTATTATCCATGCGTACAACCCCTCAAACTAAGACTGGGCTCTCTCCATTTGAGGTGGTAATGGGGAGACCTGCCAATATTTGGAACCTTCCAAAATGCAGATCATTAAGAAATGTTGAAAATGTATTACTTTCAGATTATTGCAGCCAGTTGACTAAAAACCTGCATTTGATCTATCACTAGGTGTGAGAGGTTTTACCTGTGCGATACAAGGGCCCGGACCACAGCATACGGCCTGGAAGCTGGGTGCTCATCAAGGCATTTGAGCGCTCTTCCTTCCTTACACCTCGCTGGTGGGGCCTGTTCCAAGCCCTGTTGGTCACCCAAACAGCGGTGCGGGTTTCTGGAAGAAAGAACTGGATCCACGTGTCACACGTCATGAAACTTCCTCACCCATTGCCACACGATACTGAAGAAACAGAACCCCTCGCTAACGCTGCACCAACGATCCCAAAGCAGTAAATAGCGCCGAGAGTGTGTCAGAGAATCTTTCTGAGCCTGTGAGGCTTGGGGAAGCAGCCATTTTGTCTCCACACTCTCCAAAAGTTTTGCATCCGGAAACTGCTGTTTCAAATTCGGCATCTTCACTTGTCTCTGATACGCTGCTTCCAACGGGAAGTGACGACACATTGTTTCCGGATCAATCAGTACCGGGAAAAGCAAGGTACAATCTGCGTCCAAGAACATAGACTTACGGCACGGTTGGCTGTGCATTCGGAGAAGGAAAGGATCATCGGGGGCTTGTTTTTGCCCAAATTTGAGCAAGGGGATTCTGTTGGCTAGGGTTGTGGAAGGACTAAGAAGTCGCGCGGCCGGGAGGTCGTCAGCAACGAACATTGGGGGTTTCCGTTTGAAGACTACAATGCCTGCCACCGCCACTGCTCGTATGGGATTTATAAATGATGGTGTGACTAACCGGGACAATGGACAATGCACCTGGGCCCCAAAAATGTATTGCTGTGTTTTTATAATGATATTTGGTTTTATAATAGTCACTGTCTTAGGATTGTGGTACCTCGAGGAAACGCATCCTTTAGAATCCTTGTTGCCGACTGAAAATGTACCTACTTTTCCTACTCCCTTTGTACATTTGCATACTCTGTCCCCTAGGGACTCTCAGCATAGACAAAGGTACCACAATAATACTCTGCTACTTATCATGAATGCTACGCATGCCATTTTTAATAAATCTAACTGTTGGGTCTGCTCACATTTATCGCAACACGGGGATAAGGGGCTAAGTTGGTATATTCATCCTTTACCTTTGACAACTGCTTGTTATGCTTCTCCTAGAGCACTGTTCTTTGGCCGTTGGAACAATAGCATCAAGGGGAACTTTGATGGCACTAATTTGAATAGCTTTGAGAAACGTGTTTTGACTCCCCTGGGATGCTCGCTTTTTGCAAATAGGAGTAAGCCTAACGTTGCTTCTATAGGCCTTTTGATAGATTGTCTCGTCCTTTCCAATCTTTGATTTCCTTCAAAATGGCTCTGATAGGCAATGAGTATGCCATGCCTCCTTCTTACACTGTTAACCATAGCCCCGATTCAGTTTCTTTTTGCATACAGAGGAATGGCACCCAGTCAATGGGAGATTTTAAAGATTGTGCCAACGTTGCAAATTTGACTGGGAAAAGCAGACCTTTGTATGTAGGCGAACCTGTCTACTTTGTTTGCGGTAATGTAGCATTTCCATGGTTGCCCAGGGATTGGCAGGGAACCTGTTATTTAGGGATTCTGTTACCTGGGGTGTTTATAGCTAGTACAATAGAAGTTTCAAATGCTCATCCACGGCAGGACGAGAACTGTGACACTCCAGCACAAATCTTGGGAGATATAGCAAAATCAGTTGTGCCATTTTGGTGGCAGATAGCGAATTCCGAAGATATCAGAAGACGAGCGAGAGTACTGGAGAGAACCATCAACCGGACCACGGATATACTCTATAATATGACACTAGAAAAGAAAGCGATAAGATTAGTAGCACTTCAGAACCGGATATCATTAGATGTCATTCTGGCTGAACGGGGTGGAGTGTGTAAATTAGTGGGGTCCGCTTGCTGTGTTTTTGTGCCAGATTCCTCCCCAACTATCTTCAAGGCAATACAGAATCTGCACTTCCTTAGTTCAGAAGTGCATGTTCCCGAGGGAAACTGGGATCTTAGCGCTTGGTTTTGGGACTTCTTGCGATCTTGGGGTTGGAAGGTACTTTCGGTCTTACTGATTATTTTGGGAATTCTGTTGTTCCTTTGTTGTTGTAATCATTGTCTACCTAGTATATGTTTGATTCTAGGGGAATGTTGCGCACAAGTGATAGGTACGATAGGACATAAAGTGTATGCCCCAGAAAAAACTTCCAAAGAATATGTGTTGAAAGACATTTTAGCGAATGACCTGATGGCAAGAGATATTTCTGACAGCGATTCAGGGTGCATGGACGATGATGCATGGAGTTATTTGCAAGGAGATCAGAAATAGTTTAGCACTTGGCATAGGCCAAAAGGAAGGTTTGTCAAATGACAAAGTATATCATGCCTCCTATTGCAGTGAATATATGTATATTGGCCTACGCCAAGCTGCTTGTAAGTAACTTGCGAAGAAATCCGTGTCGCAAGGTCCTGACCTTAAAACCAATGTAAGCTGCCATTTTAGGTCAATCCGCCATTTTAAGTTCACTTTGTAAAGTCACCCTGTGAGTTAAAATGGTGGACGATGTCATTCCAAAATACAACATGGCCGTCTTGACCTCTGCATGTAGCTAATATGTAACTTACCTGCAGGCCACTTGTTGAGGTCGTGAACTGAGACCTTGCCCTTCGTTGACCAGTGTGTAAAGGATTACTCGTGCAATGAAACTAATCCGCAAGCGTACGTTGAGAACAATGTATTCAAATACTGAACGTAGAACACTTGTTTAACTACATTGTATTAATGTTTGAGAAGACCTGCATGGGAAATCCCAGAACACACAGTTGCCATGTAGGCTTGTTGATATATGTATTTAAAGCAAACCAGTTACATGTGGATATGCGAACTCAGCATGAACCCTAGATCAGTAATGTATTAGAGGAATATTAACCCAAAGTAGGGTTGGACATCGTGTTCACAAATAGTATAAAAGAGCAACGAATTATAATGTACAGCGTCTCTCACTGAATACACCGAACCACGCTGGAGTTCGCTGTGTTGCACTGAGGGCCGATAGCTATCTGATTTTGTTCTGTTCTTTGTAACTGAATTCAGTATAAATTAAAGTACTTTGTATGTTCCTTTGTAACCCATGTTTGGTGTATTTCTTTTTGGGGTACTCAGCCTCGATATTTTGATTTTGTTTTCACAGGCGAATCTCTTTTGATTTTCTTTGGCATGAATAAGGTGTTCCTTTGCCCTTTTGAAAGCCTGAGTAATGGTTGTGTGTAGAGTCTTTACCGCTGGCATTTCCAAGCTGGCTGGAAGGTCCAGTTCAGAGGTACGTGGATGTCTGCCATAAAGGGTATAGAAGGGCGTTTGTCCCGTGCTTAAATGCAAAGAATTGTTACATGCATATTCGGCTATCCATAGTAGGTCTTTCCAATTCCTTTGTTCGTGGTGCAGCATGCACTGTAAATATTGCTCGAGTGTCTGATTGGTTCTCTCGATTTGGCTGTCCGTTTGGGGATGGTGACTGGTAGATAGCCGAACGTCGATCTGCGCCATTGCACAACATTTTTTCCAGAGGTTTGAAACAAACTGGCTGCCTCGATCAGAGACCAGAACCGAAGGGAAGCCATGTAGCTTAACCATGCCCTCCAGGAACACTTTGCTAAAGTGGCTGCGTCTGGGAGGCCTTTGAGAGGAATAAAATGGGCCATCTTCGAGAATAAGTCCACAACTACAAGGATGGTGTTGAACCCTTGGCTTGGAGGTAGATCAGTGATGAAGTCAAGGGAAAGAGTGTGCCATGGAACTGGAGGAATGTCCAATGGTTGTAGGAGACCAGATGGTTTTTGTTTCTGTGATTTATTTTGTGCGCAGACACCGCAGAACTGAATATACTGAATGATGTCCTTACGCCAGGTAGGCCACCAGAAGTTCTCTTTCACCTTAGCTAGGGTTTTGGCGATCCCAGGATTCCCTTCAATCAGTGAATTGTGATAGTTTGAAATAATATGCTGTTGTAATTCCTTCTTGGGTACATATAGGCGATCCCTAAAAAAGGGTAGATGGTCCTTGATGGTATATTGTTCTCCTTGAGTGTTGCCATGCTAGGTAGGCATCAGGATTCATTGTCCGTTGGATTTCTTTTCGTAGTTCTGCTTGTGTTAAAGCTGTCGTGATACCCAAGAGTTTGTCTTCAGGTATAATAGGTACTGGGTCTGGAGTTGTATATACTATTTCATCTATGCCCATGCGAGATAAGGCATCTGCCTTTCCGTTTCTGACTCCTGGTCGAAATGTGATTACATAATCATATTCGGTGAAGAAAAGGGTACATCGTAATTGGCGCGAGGACTGGGCCTTGGCTGTTTTGAGATATTGCAGGTTTCGGTGGTCTGTGATGACTGTAATGGTGTGTCTGGCCCCCAGAAGGTAGTTCCTCCAGGCTTTAAAGGCGGATTTGATAGCCAGGAGTTCCTTGTCCGTGATGGCATAATTAATCTCTGGAGGTGAGAACTTTTTCGACCAGAAGGCCACAGGATGTAGCTGGCCGGTTTCCGGGTCTCTCTGTGAAAGGACAGCCCCCATTGCGAGACTGGACGCATCAGTTTCAACGACATAAGGGAGGTCTGGACGAGGATGCCGCAGGATTGGAGCGGAGGTAAACCCTTGTTTAAGTTCCTGAAAGGCTTCTTCTGCTTCTTCGGTCCAAGCAAACTTTTTATTGTTTTTTCGTAATAGTACTGTGATTGGGTGCACAACCTGAGAGAAGTCTGGGATGAACCGGCAGTAGAAGTTTGCAAAGCCCAGCATGCTTTGTACCTCTTTCAGAGACGTCGGTGAAGGCCATTTCAGAATGGCATCTACCTTGTGCACGTCCATTCTGATGCCTCCTGGAGTAAGAATAAAACCAAAAAATTCTACTTCGGTGACGTGAAAAAAGCATTTTTCAAGCTTTGCAAACAAGCGATGTTGACGGAGCTTGGTGAGGACTGAACAAACGTGCCTGACATGATCTTGTTCCGAGGCTGAGTATACTAAGATTTTTTTTTTAAACATTTTATTGAATTATAAAAACAACCAAACAATACAAACCAAACAAACAGTGCATGTTCCAACAGTTTCATTACACTTTCTTAACTTCTAACCACTACTTCCCTTATCCCACCCCCCTCTACGAGTCTATTGCGTTAAACCTTCAGTTTCCGCATCCTGTGGTTCGGTCTCCTCTTCTACAGGCTCCGCCGGGTCATCTAATGACCTAAACAGTTGGACTATCAGTGATTTCCAGGCCATCAGCGACTCAGTCTCCTCCTCCCCCCCTGTGCTACTCGCTTCTTGCCATGCCATGGTTTCGGCTTCCGCCCATTTTTGCTATTCTCTCCACCACACCTCTACCTTTGGCACATGGCATGACTTCCATCCCATGGCAATCCTCCTCTTTGCAAGCACATAAGCCATATCCCTCAGCTTACTCACGTTCCTGAGCTTCTGTGGTCTGGGGAACCCCCCCAGCAGACAGGCCCACACTGTATCCACTACAATCTTGACCCTTTTTTCTTCCAGTTTCCCTTTCACTCCCCTCCAGAAACGCTCTATGATCGGGCATGACCAAAACATATGCACCATGCCCACGTTCTCCTCATCACACTTGGGGCATGCTTGCCGTCCTGCATTTTCAAACCTTGATATCCTCCAAGGCGTCATATATGCCCTATGCGTTATGTACAGCTGAATCTGTTTCAGCCTCGCGTTTCTAGACACCTTCTTACGATACCCCTGCACCCGTTCCCACATCCCGTCTCCCATCGGTGCTCCAACCTCCATTTCCCAGTCTAGTCTCAACTGTGTGACCTCCTTCCCTACTTTAGACAATAGCATTTCATACAATCAGGAAATCTCATTAACCCCCCTCAGCTATGTCATATATCACGTCTATGGTGGCATCTGATTCTTCCTCCAGCACAGTTTCAGGCCATGTTCTCTTAATCCTCTGTACCACTCTATGATACGTAATATACTGGCCCTCGTGCAACCCAGTTTCTTCCCGCAGACCCTCAAAGTAATACTAGAGCCCTCCCGCCAAATATCACCCATTGTTGCCACCCCAGCCGGTTCCCAGTGGTTCCTGAGTATCATTCGTAGCTGCGTGTCTGCCCCCGTCAATGTAACCAGTGGTATCTGCGGTGAGCATGGGGACGGGTTCTCCATCATTTGACATGCCCTGCGCCACACCTTCCACCCCAGTAGCATCATTTTAGGGCGCCCCACCATTTCCGCCCTGTGTACCCACATCATCTCTTTCAAATAAAAAGGTGCACAATCACGCCCAAACAGCCTAAATTCCGAGGTCTCTTCGTCAGAGAGCCATTTGGCAACATACTGTAACTGGCTTGCCACATAGTACGCCTCATAGTTGGGCAGCTTTATCCCTCCTTTGTCATGGAAGTTCTGTAGCTTCCATAATGCCACTCTATTTCGCGTGCCATGCCACAAAAAGTCCCTACACATGCTGTTCAATTTGGTGAAGAACTTCTTAGGAATCAGGTACGGTATGTTCCCGAAGTAGTGTAGGAGCCTTGGCAGGACCACCATCTTTAGCATTGCTCCCCGCCCCATCATCGCCAAGGGCAGCTTTGCCCAAAATTGCATGTACTTCTCAATTTCTTTAGTGGCTACTTCTGTATTGCACCTATGCTCTTCCTCCACGGTGTGGTATATATCTATCCCCAGGTACCAAAATGTGCTAACCGCCCACGGCACTTGCAATACAGGTAGCCGCTCCGCTGGAATCCCCATGTACCCCCCTAATGGGAACATGCTGGACTTCTGGGGGTTCACTGCTATACCGGACAGCACAGCGTATCTCTCCAGCACTTCTAGGATGTACTGGAGATTTTCTTCTGGGAATCGCAAGTACAGCAGCATGTCATCTGCATATAGGGAGATCAGATGCCGCTCCCCTTTCACCTCGATGCCTATGGTGTCATATTGCTGCCTCAGATATATTGCTAGAGGTTCCAGGGCCAGTATGTAGAGCATTGGAGACCACGGGCATCCCTGTCTAGTAACCCTGCTGAGCTGCCACCTTTCCGATATCACAGATCCTGTCCTAACTCTAGCCAGCGGTTCGCTATATAAAATTTTCGCCCACCTTACATATCCAGGCCCTAACCCGTAGTGCTTCAGGGCCGCAAGCAGCCATGGCCATTTAACGGAGTCAAAGCCCTTGATTGCATCCAAAGACACAATTGCCATTTCCTCATCTCTTTCTCTGCCAACTCAATGATTCTCTGGAGTCGCCTATGATTATTGGTAATGTTTCTATGAGGGACATAGACCGTTTGATCCGGGTATATTAATTTGCCAATAACCTTCTTCAGTCTATTTGCTAAGACAGCAGTTAATACCTTGCCGTCTTGATTCAGCATTGACAAGGGTCTATAGGAACCACAGCTGTGCCCAGGTTTGTTAGGTTTGGGGAGCGGTATTATGGCCGCCTCTCTCAGTGACTCCGGTAAGCGTCCCGTCTCGAACGCTTCGTTTAACATCTCTAACAGTGGGGGGAGGACCTCTTCCATGTATACTTTGTAAAACTCACTTGGGAGTCCATCTGTCCCTGGGGTTTTACTAGTAGGCAGCTGCCTCACCACCTCCCCTAATTCTTCCAAGGTGATTGGGGTGTCTAGTTCCTCTCTCTCCTCCTCGCTTATCTTGGGCAACCCCATGTCCTCAAGCGTTTCTTCCATCATAGCGCGACTACTTTCCCCGTCATCTCCGTATAATACCTTATAATATTCCACAAACGCTTGATTAACTCCCTCCTGGGTGTCCTCTACGCTACCGTCTTCTCTTTCTATAGTCCTGATTGTGACTCTGGGGGTCTCCCTCTTATATAACCACGCCAAAAGTCTCCCCGGTTTATCACCTCCCGCGTGTCAATTCTAGCTTCTCTGCTGTATCGTCTCTGCCCCTTAAGGCCTCTTCTAATTTTTCTTCCGTCTCCTGCAGTTCAGTTAAACCCCACCTTGTAGGCCCTTGGATTTTGCTATGGCTACCCCCCTCATGACAACTTTAAAGGCCTCCCATAGTGTTCCCGCGGAATCCACGCTCCCAGTATTTGTTTCAAAATAATTTACAATCTCCTCCCTCAAGTCCTCCCTAAAAAAGGGGTCTCGCAACGCTTCCGCTCGTAGGCGCCATGTCGGGATCCTCGCTCTCGGGGGGCAGTATTGGCATGCAGAATCAGGGTTGAGTGGTCCGAAAGGACCCTGGTCTTGTACTCTATTTGTGCGATCTCCTCTATCATTTCGGGTGATGTGAAGACATAATACAACCTCGTTGATAACTGCTGTGGGGCAGAATAATGTGAATATTGCCTTTCCTGGGGGTGCCTCACTCTCCATGCATCCTCCAAAACAAAGTCATCCAGCAATGTCTGTAACGCCCTGGCTGCAGGGGCCGGTCTATCCATCTTCCCATCCGATCTGTCCACCCTCGGGTTCAATACGCAGTTGAAGTCCCCTCCCCAGATCATTGCGCTTCCTACGCATACGCTCAAATTCACACTCAATGTTCTAATGTACGCCGCTGTGTTCTGGTTCGGGGCATACGTGTTAACAATGCTTATCTCCCTGTTCTCCACCAGTCCCATCAGCATAACCATCCTCCCGTCTGTCTCAGCCACCACTTGCAATCGCTGAAAAGGGACATGTGGCGCCACCCAAATAAGCACTCCTCCTGCATAAGCAGAGTACGATGAGCCCACCAACACTCTTTTCCACTTCCCAGCGATCGTGTCCATCATCTCTCATGTAAGGTGGGTTTCCTGCAGCAATGCAATATCTATTTTCTGCCTGCGCAGGTTACAACATAACTTTGTTCCTTTTTAAGTAGCTGTTGAGCCCCCGCACGTTCCATGTAAGTATCTTAAGGTCCCCCATGGCCTGTACCAGTTTCGTTCCTCCTCCCCCAGATGCAGTCTGACTTTGAATTCCAATCCAATCTGTATAGGCTCGCATCCCATTCTAAATTCCCTTTAACCAAAAACACACCAAACTTCCCGTTCCCCCTCCCTCCCGCCTCCCGTCCCTTCCCCAACATCACACCCCCCAACTGTTGCCCAGCTCCATCCCTGGATCTCAGGCTCCCCCTCATCTAGCTCTTTCTGGCTCTCGCCTGTACTCAAAGCTCCGCAGGGTGAGGCCGCCCTAGTGGCCAACCTACTACTACTACAACTATAATTTGGGGGGTTGGGTGCTTTCGCCCTGCCGCTCCTATGTCACTTCGGGTTAACTACACATTGCTATACAATTTGCATATATGTACACGCTACTATATTCCAGTCCTTCAAGTCCGTTACAATGAGCAGTATTTTATCAGAATATCAGCCTTCTACAGCTGCACCCATTGTTCTTAATCTTCATCTAGGCACCCCTGGGGTGCTCACTCGACACCTTAAAAGTATGCATACCGTATCCCAGTCACTTATCGTGTCCCTCCTGGGTCTCTTCCGTGTCTCGTTCCGGGCAGCCCTGCAGATCCAGCCACGTCGTTGCTTCTTCCGGAGTGTCAAAAAAATACATTTTGCTCTTGTGCACCACCTTCAATTTCACGGGGTACAGAAGCATATATTTTATCCCAGCCGCGCGCAGCCTTCTTTTGATTGCCACATAGCTGTACCGTTGCCTCTGGACCAACATAGTGTAGTCCGGATACGCCGTGATGGTGCTCGAGGCCCTTTCGATTGTTCCACTTTTTCGGAAGTACTCCAGTATTTTCTCGCGATCTTTGTAGTTCAATATTTTGGCGATTATCGCCCGGGGAGGGGCCCCTGGTCTCGGCTTCCTCATAAGGGCTCTATTTGCACGCTCCACTGCGAATCCCTGCGAGAGTTTGCCAGCCCCAATTCCTTGTAGGAGTAGGTTCTCGACGTAGTCTGTCGGGTCCTGTCCCTCCTCGCCCTCCGGCAAGCCCACCACACGAATATTGTTCCTCCTCGCTCTCCCTTCTCCTTCCTCCGCTCGAGACTCCAAGTTAGCTACCTGTTGTTTGAGTACATGGATCTCCTTTGCGTTGTTAGTGCTGGTGTCCGTGTTGGTTTTCACAGCACCTTCCAGGCTGCTTGTTCGTTCCGCCAGTCCCCTGACATCTTGCCTCAGCAGGGAGACTTCTATGCCCACTGCGTCTATTTTAGCCTCCAGGGAAGTGCGCAGGTCTGACATCGCAACCCCCCAAGAGTCTTTAAGCTCTGTGATGGCCTCTAAAATCTGATGGTTATCAGCCACTGTGTTGCCCTCCGCTAGTGCCATCGAGCCTTTGGGCGCGATGGCCGCAGGAGAATGTTGCGTTTTGGCAAAAATATCCATTGTGGATTGCTTATACTTGTTCTTGCTCATGGCCCCTCGCGCCGACATTCTGCGGCCTCCGTTGGGCCTCACTGTCTCGATTCAGCATCCGCTTGCCTCCCCAACCGTCTTTTCCACCCTTATCAGATATTGGCCCTCATTACGACCCTGGCGGAAAGCGACTGACCGGAGCGCCACAGCGTAAATAGCGTTTCCGCCATTGCACGAAGGAGCAAAGTGCGGCCCATTCCGACCCATCGGGCACGAGCACCACGGCATGGCGGAAGTGCAAAGTCCGCGATGGCGGAAATGACCCCAAAACGGCCCACACCGCCGCCGTACGGCGCCCTAGGTGCAATACCGCCACCCCACTTAGCGGTCACCGCAGTGTGCGCCTACCGGAAAGTACGGTGGCCGGAAATATACGGAAACGGAAGTTAAAACATGGGGCCGGAACGGGAAACATCCCGGCGTACACCTATAAACACACTAAAACCACACAACCACTAAAATCACTACCCTGAAACACACCCCAACCCGTCAACCACCCTAGCGAAACCAAGAAAAATGGGAAAAGTAGCGAAGAAAGCGTGCGACCGCAAGCGGCAGGTCCACTTCTCCCGTGAGGAACTCACCGTGCTAACAGAGACCCTCCAGGAGAATGCTGCCGTCGTCTTCTGCACGCAAATGACCAGGACGGCACTTGCAAACAAGAAGGCCATATGGGCTCTGGTGGCACAGCGGGTAAGTGCGGTGGGGA
The DNA here is from genome assembly GCF_040938575.1 of Ambystoma mexicanum. Taxonomy (NCBI): domain Eukaryota; kingdom Metazoa; phylum Chordata; class Amphibia; order Caudata; family Ambystomatidae; genus Ambystoma; species Ambystoma mexicanum. Next base: position 197,681,219 of record NC_090926.1, on the reverse strand, counting down.
CCGCACCCCGCACCCCACAGCAATGCCGCAAGCGATGGGACGACCTGCGGATACGCGTCCGCAGCATACTCTCTGCCAACCGCAACATTGCCACAGCCACCGGGGGAGGTCCTGAATCACCCATCAAGTTGACCCCCTGGGAAGAAATCTGTGCCTCCACCATCGGAATGGAGAGCATAGAGGGAGTCGGAGGGATGGAGAAAGGAGTGCAGACATCCGAAGATTCAGGTAGGTGGGCCAGATAAAACAATGCCAAATCCACACAGTCCATCCATGTGAAGTACCATGCGTCCACATAGTGCAACAGAAACACATGTCCAGGAGAACGCCCACACACATCGGCCTGATAGCGCACGTTAAAACCCACAATAAATACATAAATAATTAAAAACCCCAAATACACGCACTACACGTGCAGCAGGCACACCCTAACTGCAGGCTGCCAAACAACTGCACCCTCACTCCACACACAAATCAAAGCACCTCCAAGGCCCCGACCCAAATCACCCTCAGGTACCACCCCAATGCATGTGATACAATGCCATTCCAATTCCCACAGACCCATCAATAACCCTCGCCCTCCTTAACTCCACCACAGGGTCCGATCCAAACGACGAGCTACAGGACACCCCTACCAGCACACCTGCAAAGAGGGCCAAGACCAACGGCCAGAGACCCTCCACCTCAGCTGCACGCATCAAGACACGGCAGCAGCACAAATCAGGTGGCAGCACAGAGGAGGGAACATCAACAGGCACCCCAGCAGCCAGCATGCCCACAACACCACCACCACAGGTCCCCCCAATGGATGCCACAGAAGGCACTGCCTCTGGTGGCAGCAGCACCATAGGTGACACCCCATTGATGGCAGCATGCTCGGACACAGAAAACGGGGATGCCGAAGTCAGATCCATCCATGACCTGTCCCAATCCCCCTGTCTGTCCCATCCCGTACAACATGAGGATACCACGCAGGGGCACCCACAAGACGACGACTGGCCATCCCCCACAAGCCCTGTGGCAAGCCAACATGAGGACAACAGCCCCTCTGTGACACCCCCGCAAATGGCCATGGCCCAGCAGAGGCAACAGTCCCTCGACCAGTTGATCGAACAACAGCAGCAACTGGCCACGCTCCTCAAGGACCATGCTGATGAATGTGGGGGCACTAAGGCAGACATAGAAACATCAACTGAGACACTTAGGGCAGAAATGGAGAGAGGTACAGAGACACTTAGGGCACAAATCGAGAGTAGCACCGAGAGCCTGAGAGTCCAAATGGAGAGTAGCACCGAGAGCCTGAGAGTCCAAATGGAGAGTAGCACCGAGAGCCTGAGAGTCCAAATGGAGAGTAGCACCGAGAGCCTGAGAGTCCAAATGGAGAGTAGCACCGAGAGCCTCAGGGGGGAACTGCATGCGACGGCCAAGGACGTATGTGCCGAACTTGCCGCAGTGCTCCGTGTGCTCACTGAGCTCTCGCAAACCCTTAGGGACATGCATGGACGTGAGCAGGCAGACACATCATCCGTTGCAAGTTCCGTCCAGGGCAGCCCCCAACGTAGATCTGGAAGGAACCTGCGCTCCACAGGCAGGGGTGCCCCTGATACCCGCAGAGGGGGCATGCAATAGCGACAGCCCACTGACAATGAGCATCTTTGGACACTGGTGTTCGGGGGGGAGGTAGGAGGGTGGAGGGGGTGTGTTGGGCTCACTTGGGTGGCGGGTCGATAGGGTGTTCAACATGACATCACATATGCCATTAAAAGTGCACGATCAACCAATGAGATGTGTGGACATTGATCTTTGTGTACTAGGCCATCATAGGCGTACAGTCCATGTTGTGCATGTCCCAGACACACGCAGTGCCACGAGTCCCGTGTCCATGTATCAGCCACCAGGCGTGAGTGCTAGAAGCATACATCAATGAGATGCTGACGAATGTCACGGGCCTCCGGTGCCTCGCAGACTCCATGAGGTGCTGCCACATCCCCACCCTCATCATGACCATCTTCAGGTGCTTGCAGTTCTGCGTCAGGGGGCATGGGCACATTTCTACGTACGCACATGTTGTGGAGCATGACACATGCCATCACCATCTTTGCAACCTTCTCATGGCGGTACAGGAGTGCCCCGCCAGACCTGCTGAGGCAGCGGAAACGGCCCTTCAGTAGGCCGAATGCCTGTTCTATGACTACACGGGTACGTGAGTGGGCATGGTTGTAGTCCTCCTCATGCTGGTCCCGTCGGTTCCGGACTGGTGTGAGGAGCCATCTCTTCAGTGGATATCCAGCATCACCTGTATGTGGACGAGAAACGTATGATGTGGAATGCCATTGATACGTACGCACACCCCCCCCCCCTTCCTGCCAGGTCATTGCCAATTCACATACCCCACATCATCATGCATGTAATGAGACTCACCGAGTAGCCAGGATCTGTTCCCTGCGTGTCGCTCCATGTAGCGTGGTATTGTAGAGTTCCTCAAGACCATAGAATCATGGGTTGATCCAGGGAATCGGGCACAACAATGTGTAATGATCCTGTTGGAGTCACACACCATTTGTACATTCAGGGAATGAAATTGTTTTCGGTTGCGGTACTGGGCCTCCATGGCATGTGGGACGACCAATTCAACATGGGTGCAGTCGATGGCACCAATGCAACCCGGTATGCCGGCAAGTGCATGGAATCCCACTTTCGTGTTGGTAATTTCCTGCTCCGAGCGTGGTAGAGAGATGTAGTCGTCTGCGTGCTGCAGGAGGGCATCGAGCACTTGCAATAGTGTCCGTGAGAACAGTGGCTGAGAAATGCCATGCAACTGTCCGACTGTGTGCTGGTAGGTGCCTGTGGCCAGGAAGTGGAGTACAGACACCACCTTCAGTAGGGGTGGGATGGCGGTTGGGCTATCTATCATGCTGACAAGGTCAGCCTGTGTCATGTCCACAATGGCGGCTATGGTGTCCCGGTCCAGACGGTAGAGGGTGTGGATCTGCTCATCAGTGAGGTTGAACGGATGGGCTCGGAGGCGTGGTATTGCGGGCTGCCTGCGTGGTGGTAGTGGCTGTGCTGGTGGGCCTTGCTGGCCCTGCCTTGGCCTCCTCCTCCTCCTGCGTCTCCTCCGTGCGGCTGGTTGTAGTTGGTGTTCGTCTTCTTCTTGGAGTTGGAGCACTTGCAGTGCTATCAGGTCCCCCAGGGCCAACATCGCGAGTCCTGCCGGTAGCATTTCGGTGTGGTTGTGGGAGGAGACTGGCTGTGCAATTTATGTGTTTTCAGGCTGTATGGCCTCCACCTGTGGTGATTCATTCCACCTGTGCAAACTGCTCTCCCCTTTGGCCGAGCACGTCACGCGCACAACGCTGCAATTCGGGGAATGGTATCTTGCTATTGCTATCATGTATTTGTACCCGATGGCCGTGTAAGATTGGATTGATATGTTCATTCTGCTGTGGTCCCATTGTTTCCCATACTATCTGTGCAGTCGCGAACAGACTTGTGAAGGGTCAGTGGAACGTAGTACTCGAGTAACGGTGGGCCCTCATGCATCACTGTACCGAGTTGCAACGACGGGCGGGGCGTCCCAATCGTGGGTGAAGGCAGTTGCCATTTTCACACACAGCCGCACTCGATGGAATAATTAGTGATTTCAAACGGCCACAGATGCCTTTCCGACGTGGTGTTGCAAATGAGGAATTCGTAGGGCGGCGCTTTCGGTTTCCAGCTAGCGGCGAGGAGATGCCCACAGGTCTGACTGCAAATATAACGTTCTATTGTTCAATGTCCTTGAGACAGGGCCCATGGCGAGGGAGCAATGATGGATATGTATAGTTTGGGATGCGCAATAGCTACGTGGGCGATGAGGCCGGCCGTTCCCAAATACATGTTACTTCACAACACTGGAATTACGGGCTGGGGCACTGTGGATTTTGCAGGCTGCATAACGCACAGACTCAATGGATGTTTCTAATGTTATGTGAGTAATTATTCAGGCGTTTTGATCCCGGGATGAGGGAATGATGAATGGATGCATGGGCAGGTGATTTGATACAGAGTTTGCCATGTACAGGGCTTCTTGGGATCTATCCGCCTCCCCTACGCTATGTGATGCAGGGCTGCCATAATGGGACCATCGTCTATCTGGCCTTGTTGAGCCCTCCCTGTCTCGAGGCGCACTCAGACACTTGTGTCCATGCACGTTAACATTCCCATCTGATGGATTCTGTTTTGACAGACGCATGCACAGGTACACTCGTTTGTGATGGTGTTTGCACCTCGATATAGATGTTTATGAGTCGCAAGTGGTTTTGGGGTGGTGATGATCCTTTTGAGTGGGCTAGCATGCATATGGCTGTGGATTTCGTGTGATCATTGAAGTGAGTTGTTCGAATGTGGTTCTGATGGCCATTCTGTTCTTTTTCTTTTCTTTTGGTTGACAGGTATCTCCTCCCCTTTTGCCACTGCCATCTGTATGCCACTCCTGCAGATGGATTTTACTCCCGACACCTGCTGCTTCGTGTTAATCAGTGGAGCAGCATTACGATCTTATGGGACGATCGCCAATGGCCCACATGCCCTTACGCAGTACTGGTGGCTCGGAGCAACATTTCGGCCTTTCAGCTGGACTAGTGCCTCCCCATTGGGACGGCCCTGCGGTTCTGTGCGCTTCCATGTTGCCTTTTCGTACGTGAATGTGGCTCTGTGTACCATGGGGGAACAGGGCGACACACAAGTAGTGGCTGGTCATTTCTTGCGGATGCAGCCCACAATGGTGATTAGTGTTTTGGAGTTCATGGCCTGATGGCTGTATGGGCTTGGTGACTTTGATGTGCATAAATTTCTATTCTGATTTGGCCCGTGTAGCGTTTTTCTTTGCAAGTGATGTGGCATGTGCCTATTTGGGGGGCGATGTATTGTGAGGAGATCTGCATTGGGTTCCAGCTTCGGGGTTTAGTTGCGTGGTACTGTACTGGGCGCGTTTGCCTACTAAGCCCGTGAGGTCAGGGATGGGGGCTGCCTATATGACAGTTTGAATGTTGTCATGCTCAGGGGCGGGGGATTGGGTTTTGTGTAACAGATGCCGGTCAGCCAGGTGGACTGGTGGAATGATGTGATTATCGGAATATTGCTGGTCACAGGTGCCTGTGTTTGCGTGCGTTTCTTGGTGGGGGACTGTGGTCATGTCCATTGGGATTGCTTCTGTATTCGTGCCATCTGTGCCCTGCAGCTCCCATTGGCCCCTCTTGTGTTTCTTTTGTTCGTTGGCATGCATGGGTGACTTGTACATTTCAATGGTTGCATTGTGACTTCATTGCACCTACGGGGGGTTGTACTTTGTGGGCAGGGAGCGGTGTACAGGCACTCAGTGGGGCCGTTTACGGTTGATTCGCGATGCCGTACTTCTCGCCATGGCGGAATGGTACATTACGCCATGCCTGATGGCGTTAGGTACATGTCCGCTAGGGTCGGAATTGGCGTACCGTTGCACCATGGTGGTGTTTGCGGTTTGGCATGGCGCGCGCGCGCGTGCTTGGTGCAGTTAGCGTTGGCGTTCACTACGGTGTCGCTAATGGCTTCGTACTTTGCGGTGACGGGTCATAGTCGCACCGAGCGCTATTCGATGGCGGTATTGCATTTCCGCCATCGTTTTTCGATTTCCGCCAGGGTCGTAATGAGGGCCATTGTAGTACTCTTCAAGCAGTCGCACCGTCCGCCGCCTATTAGGGCGGCTTTCGGCTCATTGATGCCGAGCGAGCGCTTCATATGTCTATCGTGGCGCGGCCTATCTGTTCGCACCCACCGCTGCCCCCGGGCTCTTGCCTTCCGGGTCAGCACGCAAGCCAACATGACACAAGTCTTACCGCCGCAGGGGTTTCGCTTCGTCTCCACCTCGCCATCATCATTCTTTCCCCGCGGCTGCCGTCTCTATTCTGCTGCTCCGGGTGCTTCAGTTTAGTTTCCTTTGTTGTCGGCCATCTTGTGTGACAATGGACGAGCAGCCACCGTCGTTCGCCGAGCAATTCCTCCAGAATTCCACACACGATTCACTCGGTCTTTATACAGTGAGCAGAACACACGTTCCCATGCAATTATAGTCAATCCTGGAACCAGTAGTGCGTTTTTGTAGGTAGTTTTCACGGATCATATGTCGGATCCTCCGGAGCTGCTCAGGAAGCACGTCCTACTCCATGGCTGCCCAAGCCACGCCCCTCAGTATACTAAGATGTCGTCTATGTACACTAAGGCGCACACATCAATTAACTCCCTTAAAACGTCATTCATGAAATACTGGAATCCCGCAGGAGCATTGCATAACCCGAAGGGCATGACTTGATATTCAAACAAGCCATACTTAGTACGGAAGGCGGTTTTCCATTCATCTCCTTTTCTGACTCGGAACAGGTGGTACGCTCCTCGAAGGTCCAATTTGGTATAAATCTGGGCATCTTTAACTTGGTCTAGCATCTCAGGGATAAGTGTCAAGGGGTAGTGGTTCTTCACAGTGATCTGGTTCAATGCGCGGTAGTCAATACAGGTTCTCAAGTCTCCTTCCTTTTTCGGTACGAAGAACAAAGGACTGGCTGCGGGGGACTTCGAAGGACGGATAAATCCGTTTGCAAGGTACTTGTCTAAATAGGATTTTAAATGAAGGTTTTCTGGTTCTGTGAGAGCGTAGATCCTGCCGCAAGGGAGTTGTGCACCAGGAACAAGGTCGATCTGACAGTCATAGGGCCGTGTGGTGGCAATGTAGTGGCATGGTCCTTTCGGAAAACATCCTGGAAATCATGGTATTCTCTTGGCAAGGTATTAGTTGCTCCCAGGGTTGATACTGTTGCTCTGGGAGTCATGGGGATGCAGACGTCGGGTTTCTCCTCTTGGTAATAGCAGGCAGGGGAGCAGTCACCGGGGAAGGTTAATTTTCGTGCCGGCCAGTCTATCAAAGGGTTGTGAGCAACCAACCATGGCATCCCTAGTATTAGCCTGAACTGAGGTGCCTTGATGAGATCGAATGAAATAGACTCCCGATGTCCGTCCTGGCACAGCAAGGTTACCCTGGCTGTGCACTGGGTTACTGGTCCGGAAGCGATTTCGGTCCCATCCACGGTGGTTACCTTGTCCATAGTTGGCTTAGAACACAAAGGAAGCCCCATCTCTGCTGCCAGTTCTTGATCAATATAATTTCCAACTGCTCCGCTATCGATGTATTCTTCAACGGCATGCATTCTTGACGACTGTTGGTGGTTAATTAAGATCACTGGTATTGCAAAGTGCGAGGTCAGCAACTCTTTCTTCTCACTCGACAAACTGACCTCTACGTTTGTTGAGCTTGGTAGTTTTCTGATTCCTTATCTTCATCCTTCTCTGTGGCCCCGACTGTTCTTTTTGGGGGTTTTATTGGACAGTCCTTCAGGAAATGTCCTGGTTTCCCACAATACAAACAAAGCTGTTGTCGTCTTCTTTTGTCCCGCTCTTGTTTTGTTAATGGAGGCCGTATCCCTCCAATCTGCATGGGTTCTACAGCATTTTCAGGTACACAGGGTGTGTTTTCCCTTAGTCGAACATACACGGTCCGAGGGTCCGTCTTAGACCGGTCTGCCTTTCGGTCCTGCAACCGGTGTTCTAGCTGCACGACCAGATTTATGAATTCTGCACAGTCTCTGGGTGCATCAACCACCTGGACTAAGACGTCCTTTAATTCGCCTCGGAAGCCTCGATGGAATAACATGGTTCTTTTGTTTTCTGGCCATCTAGCTTCGGCAACCAGTCTGTTGGAGGTAGCAATGTACTTTAACAAGTCCTGATTCCCCTGTCGGAGGGACAAGAGTTCATTGTCTACTGCTTGTTCCTGGGTATGGCAAGCAAAACATTTTTCCATTTCTCTCTGGAACCCCCAAAGTCATGTAATAGAGGATCGTCATGGGTTACCAATGGCACCGACCAATCTGCTGCACTACCACTCACGTATGATAAGACAAAAGCTACCCGAGCCTGGTCGTTTGGAAATGCTCCAGGCCTACAAAGAAAATGAAGGTGGCACTGATTGATGAATGCTGCATACTTCTGTGCGTCGTCTGAGAACCTTTCTGGTGGTGCCAGGGGCACTGTTCCAGGTAACGTGATCTGTACCGGAGTGGGTGGTATGGCGGGGTTTTGCATCGTTGGATTGCATCCAGGTAGAGGCATCAGTCCTGCCTGTGATTGCAAGTATTGCCTGCTAATCTCTTCAGTGCGTTCTTTGGTCACTATTAGGTCTCTCCGGAGGGCATTAGTCTCTTGTCGGGCAGAATCAACCTCAGCACGAAGCTCTTCGAGTAATTGGCCCAATTGGTCAATTTCTGATGTCCCCATGGCACCCAGGTGGATTTTTTATGGTAGGCTTCGCGTTCTGTTACGCTCACCTGGTATCCACAGGGACGCCACCCAGCCGGGTTACTCGCTGGTATGCTTCTCAGCTTTGCCCTGATGTGGTCAGCGGAAAAGGTTCTGCCTGAAAATACAGGAGGACTGTGTTCAAGACTGACCGACTGGGGTAAGTATCCTCCCTCCACCCCCGTATGATTTCAGTCCCTCTGGCGCCCTCTCCTCACCTTGTGGTAGAATTAGGCATGCTCTCCGTCCTGCCTTCTTTGCAGGGGCGCGTTGTCTTTCATGGGCGAGTGCGGTCCAGTTACTTCACTGACGCCGGCCCGTTTGATATTGTTCATGTACGTCTTATTGCTGTTCTTTAGTTTTGTTGCTATCCTGCACGCCTTTCTCTGTTTAAAATGTCTCTTTTATCTCCCTTAGGTATGCAGAGCATCAGCGCGGCGAACCGGCTTGGTTGAGCCCCGCTGGTAAATGATGGAGCATTAAGAGCACTATGATGCGGTAAGTAAGCGCTATGCGCAGCCTTGCGAAGTCTTGCCTTTGTTAACCTGTGTTTTCCTTCCTTGTAGGTCGCAGTGTTCTTCAGCGCGAGTGGAATGTCCGGAGTGGTGCCAGCCGAGAAGCGACCAGCCAGGTAAGCCTTTTGAGCAGTTCGTAATTTGTAAATGTCTCTACTGCTTTCTTTAATGTTGCCTCTATCTTCCTCTTTCAGGTCGTTCTGTCCGGGAGGCATGCAGATTCGAGGAAGCTGTTCTCAGCAGCTGCGAGTGTTTAGAGATGAAGACTGCAGGTAAGATGCTGCTGCTAATGATATTCCTTTTGTCTCCTTGCAGGTTCTGCTTCTCCGAGGGCTGAGGGAATAGCTGGACACGGTGAGCGTCACGTTGCAAGCTGCAAAGTAACGCGAAGCGTGTTGTCTTGCTCAAGTCTGGTTTAAACAGCCCCAACAAAATAGTCCAGGTAAAGTAGTCTCTAGGCTACCACACCAAAAAACTAGACCGCATAGCTTGGTTCTTAGGAACCAAGCTATGTGGATGCCTCCATGTTGGCTGACAATACAATAAAGTAGTTCCCAAGCACATTGTTTTTCGTGGTGTATGAGCCTGGCGCCATAGACGCCAGGACTGGCCCCATGAGGGCTTTTGAAGAGGATGCCAGGCTCTAGAGGCCTGAGTCCTGACTCCACCTGGCCAATGGGTTTGCCAGAGGGGGTTTTGGGCGAGGGTTGTGATATTATGCCCACCCCCCATGCAAGTCATCTCCGGTGTCATAAAATGCACAATCTTTCATTGAGTCACAAACTATAGGGCTCTTTGCTATGTGGCACTCTATGATTGGTTGGCACGCTTATATCCTTCTGGAATATTTCACTCGCTACCAACACGCAAACTGGTACCTCAGGTGCTGGTGGGTTGGACTTGACCCTGCCTCCGCACCCAATTAGCCCATCATCCATCATCACTCCTGCTGTCTGCCATCAAAATTGTCTTTGAACTCAGCCTTGCAAAGTATCACTGCGCCTGAGAGAAGAAGGGAGTGTGAGCATGGTCTTTTCTTCAAGTCTCGGTGTAGCTTGCCCAAAGTCTATTTTCATCTAGACCATGTGACAGGAGACAGAGTTTGAGCTCTTTCTTTCGTATTTAACACTATTAAATGAATAAAACCTGGCACCCCTAGGGCCCGATTCTCATCTTGGCGCAGTGAGCGTGCTAAATAGCACAACTCACTGCGACATTTCTTGATGCCCAGGCACCACTGCTATTCTGATGTGGGCCTGGGCGTCTTCGCAAAGCACGAACAGGCAGATTGCAGAATCTCGGCAGCATTTTCGTTAAATAATGAGGGAATCGTTATTCAACGAAAATGCTGCCGATACACCAAAGTGAGCAGCTTCCACATTGCAGGATGTTGAAGCTGCTTACTTTGGTGTATAAGAAAGTGTTCATATACACCTGTGTGGTGTATATGAACACTTTCATTTAAAGTGAGCAGCTTCAACGTTGCATCCTGCAACACTGAAGCTGCTCGGTTTGGTGTAAATGAAAGTGTTCATATACAACCGTGTGTTGTATATGAACACTTTCATGTACACCAAAGCAATCAGATTCAACGTTGCAGCAACGTTGAAGCTGCTTGCTTTGGTGTACATGAAAGTGTCCACATGCAACACGGGTGTACATGGACACTTCCATTCACACCAAACAAGGCTTCTTGTGACACTCCTCTGTACGGCACCAATTGTGTACCGTAGTTCAGCGCCAATTTCAAGCGCTTGCGAAATTGGAGGAGTACCACAATAATAACCATGCAAATGCATAGTTAACGAGAGTGCCGGTTGCTAGGTCGATTTCCAGCCCTTCCTAGCAACCGGCACCCATATTCCTAAACTGGCGCAATCATTCCGACTTCGGAATATTGCACCACCTTTAGAATAGGGTTTAATTACCGAAAATGTCTTTAGCCCTTTTAACGACATTTTCAGCAATTACCACCCTGTTGAGAATCGGGCCCCTAGTGTTTTTCCATTACACCTTAACAGGAGCTAGTCTCCCTTCTCACGTTCATTGTATCTTCTCGAAAAGAAAACCAGTTTCTTGGCTGCGCCAACTCTTGACACCGGGCCAGACAAGCTTTCTCAATTCTTCCCTCATCTTCAGCTGTTTTCTTCTACTGCACCACACTTTCAGCCCTTCTGTTCATGGTGTTTTAGTTTGCTAAAACATGACGTGGAACATCCAGATTCTATACATATATATGTATATTTATATTTGTATTTGTTTTATTTGTAACGCGCACCGTCAGGCCCGGAGGCATCAGGGCGCAACTTGAACAGGGTTACATAAAGAGCATAGATCTATACATACTTTAGACACAGGATGAGTGTATAAACAAAATATTATACAAAATATTCGGAACATATCAATATACATAATTTACAGAGTAGAGGTTAGAACAGACCCTCTAGCGGCACAGGGATCCAGGTACATATGTAAGCCATATTTCAAGGCTGATTGAAGAGCCAGGTTTTCGTTTTGGCCTTGAAAGCTCTAAAGGACTCTTCAGATCTAATGGTGAAAGGGAGGGCATTCCAAAGCTTGGAAGCTAGGACGGGGAAGCTTCAGCCACCAGCTTTTTGCAGTTTGAACCTGATTCCTTATCTTCATCCTTCTCTGTGGCCCCGACTGTTCTTTTTGGGGGTTTTACTGGACAGTCCTTCAGGAAATGTCCTGGTTTCCCACAATACAAACAAAGCTGTTGTCATCTTCTTTTGTCCCGCTCTTGTTTTGTTAATGGAGGCCGTATCCCTCCAATCTGCATGGGTTCTACAGCATTTTCAGGTACACGGGGTGTGTTTTCCCTTAGTCGAACATACACGGTCCGAGGGTCCGTCTTAGACCGGTCTGCCTTTCGGTCCTGCAACCGGTGTTCTAGCTGCACGACCAGATTTATGAATTCTGCACAGTCTCTGGGTGCATCAACCACCTGGACTAAGACGTCCTTTAATTCGCCTCGGAAGCCTCGATGGAATAACATGGTTCTTTTGTTTTCTGGCCACCTAGCTTCGGCAACCAGTCTGTTGGAGGTAGCAATGTACTTTAACAAGTCCTGATTCCCCTGTCGGAGGGACAAGAGTTCATTGTCTACTGCTTGTTCCTGGGTATGGCAAGCAAAACATTTTTCCATTTCTCTCTGGAACCCCCAAAGTCATGTAATAGAGGATCGTTATGGGTTACCAATGGCACCGACCAATCTGCTGCACTACCACTCACGTATGATAAGACAAAAGCTACCCGAGCCTGGTCGTTTGGAAATGCTCCAGGCCTACAAAGAAAATGAAGGTGGCACTGATTGATGAATGCTGCATACTTCTGTGCGTCGTCTGAGAACCTTTCTGGTGGTGCCAGGGGCACTGTTCCAGGTAACGTGATCTGTACCGGAGTGGGTGGTATGGCGGGGTTTTGCATCGTTGGATTGCTTCCAGGTAGAGGCGTCAGTCCTGCCTGTGATTGCAAGTATTGCCTGCTAATCTCTTCAGTGTGTTCTTTGGTCACTATTAGGTCTCTCTGGGGGGCATTAGTCTCTTGTCGTGCAGAATGATCCTCAGCACGAAGCTCTTCGAGTAATTGGCCCAATTGGTCAATTTCTGATGTCCCCATGGCACCCAGGTGGATTTTTTATGGTAGGCTTCGCGTTCTGTTACGCTCACCTGGTATCCACAGGGACGCCACCCAGCCGGGTTACTCGCTGGTATGCTTCTCAGCTTTGCCCTGATGTGGTCAGCGGAAAAGGTTCTGCCTGAAATTACAGGAGGACTGTGTTCAAGACTGACGGACTGGGGTAAGTATCCTCCCTCCACCCCCGTATGATTTCAGTCCCTCTGGCGCCCTCTCCTCACCTTGTGGTAGAATTAGGCATGCTCTCCGTCCTGCCTTCTTTGCAGGGACGCGTTGTCTTTCATGGGCGAGTGCGGTCCAGTTACTTCACTGACGCCGGCCCGTTTGATATTGTTCATGTACATCTTATTGCTGTTCTTTAGTTTTGTTGCTATCCTGCACGCCTTTCTCTGTTTAAAATGTCTCTTTTTTCTCCCTTAGGTATGCAGAGCATCAGCACGGCGAACCGGCTTGGTTGAGCCCCGCTGGTAAATGATGGAGCATTAAGAGCACTATGATGCGGTAAGTAAGCGCTATGCGCAGCCTTGCGAAGTCTTGCCTTTGTTAACCTGTGTTTTCCTTCCTTGTAGGCCGCAGTGTTCTTCAGCGCGAGTGGAATGTCCGGAGTGGTGCCAGCCGAGAAGCGACCAGCCAGGTAAGCCTTTTGAGCAGTTCGTAATTTGTAAATGTCTCTACTGCTTTCTTTAATGTTGCCTCTATCTTCCTCTTTCAGGTCGTTCTGTCCGGGAGGCATGCAGATTCGAGGAAGCTGTTCTCAGTAGCTGCGAGTGTTTAGAGATGAAGACTGCAGGTAAGATGCTGCTGCTAATGATATTCCTTTTGTCTCCTTGCAGGTTCTGCTTCTCCGAGGGCCGAGGGAATAGCTGGACACGGTGAGCGTCACGTTGCAAGCTGCAAAGTAACGCGAAGCGTGTTGTCTTGCTCAAGTCTGGTTTAAACAGCCCCAACAAAATAGTCCAGGTAAAGTAGTCTCTAGGCTACCACACCAAAAAACTAGACCGCATAGCTTGGTTCTTAGGAACCAAGCTATGTGGATGCCTCCATGTTGGCTGACAATACAATAAAGTAGTTCCCAAGCACATTGTTTTTCGTGGTGTATGAGCCTGGCGCCATAGACGCCAGGACTGGCCCCATGAGGGCTTTTGAAGAGGATGCCAGGCTCTAGAGGCCCGAGTCCTGACTCCACCTGGCCAATGGGTTTGCCAGAGGGGGTTTTGGGCGAGGGTTGTGACATTATGCCCACCCCCATGCAAGTCATCTCCGGTGTCATAAAATGCACAATCTTTCATTGAGTCTCAAACTATAGGGCTCTTTGCTATGTGGCACTCTATGATTGGTTGGCACGCTTATATCCTTCTGGAATATTTCACTCGCTACCAACACGCAAACTGGTACCTCAGGTGCTGGTGGGTTGGACTTGACCCTGCCTCCGCACCCAATTAGCCCATCATCTATCATCACTCCTGCTGTCTGCCATCAAAATTGTCTTTGAACTCAGCCTTGCAAAGTATCACTGCGCCTGAGAGAAGGAGGGAGTGTGAGCATGGTCTTTTCTTCAAGTCTCGGTGTAGCTTGCCCAAAGTCTATTTTCATCTAGACCATGTGACAGGAGACAGAGTTTGAGCTCTTTCTTTCGTATTTAACACTATTAAATGAATAAAACCCCTAGGGCCCGATTCTCATCTTGGCGCAGTGAGCGTGCTAAACAGCACAACTCACTGCGACATTTCTTGATGCCCAGGCACCACTGCTATTCTGATGTGGGCCTGGGCGTCTTCGCAAAGCACGAACAGGCGGATTGCAGAATCTCGGCAGCATTTTCGTTAAATAATGAGGGAATTGTTATTCAACGAAAATGCTGCCGATACACCAAAGTGAGCAGCTTCCACATTGCAGGATGTTGAAGCTGCTTACTTTGGTGTATAAGAAAGTGTTCATATACACCCGTGTGGTGTATATGAACACTTTCATTTAAAGTGAGCAGCTTCAACGTTGCATCCTGCAACACTGAAGCTGCTCGGTTTGGTGTGAATGAAAGTGTTCATATACAACCGTGTGTTGTATATGAACACTTTCATGTACACCAAAGCAATCAGCTTCAACGTTGCAGCAACGTTGAAGCTGCTTGCTTTGGTGTACATGAAAGTGTCCACATGCAACACGGGTGTACATGGACACTTCCATTCACACCAAACAAGGCTTCTTGTGACACTCCTCTGTACGGCACCAATTGTGTACCGTAGTTCAGCGCCAATTTCAAGCGCTTGCGAAATTGGAGGAGTGCCACAAGAATAACCATGCAAATGCATAGTTAACGAGAGTGCCGGTTGCTAGGTCGATTTCCAGCCCTTCCTAGCAACCGGCACCCTTATTCCTAAACTGGCGCAATCATTCCGACTTCGGAATATTGCACCACCTTTAGAATAGGGTTTAATTACCGAAAATGTCTTTAGCCCTTTTAACGACATTTTCAGCAATTACCACCCTGTTGAGAATCGGGCCCTTAGTGTTTTTCCATTACACCTTAACAGGAGCTAGTCTCCCTTCTCACGTTCATTGTATCTTCTCGAAAAGAAAACCAGTTTCTTGGCTGCGCCAACTCTTGACACCGGGCCAGACAAGCTTTCTCAATTCTTCCCTCATCTTCAGCTGTTTTCTTCTACTGCACCACACTTTCAGCCCTTCTGTTCATGGTGTCTTAGTTTGCTAAAACATGACGTGGAACATCCAGATTCTATACGTATATATGTATATTTATATTTGTATTTGTTTTATTTGTAACGCGCACCGTCAGGCCCGGAGGCATCAGGGCGCAACTTGAACAGGGTTACATAAAGAGCATAGATCTATACATACTTTAGACACAGGATGAGTGTATAAACAAAATATTATACAAAATATTCGGAACATATCAATATACATAATTTACAGAGTAGAGTTAGAACAGACCTTCTAGCGGGACAGGGCTCCAGGTACATATGTAAGCCATATTTCAAGGCTGAATGAAGAGACAGGTTTTCATTTTGGCCTTGAAAGCTCTAAAGGACTCTTCAGATCTAATGGTGAAGGGGAGGGCATTCCAAAGCTTGGAAGCTAGGACGGAGAAGCTTCAGCCACCAGCTTTTTGCAGTTTGAACCTAGGGATAGTTAAACAGTGGGTCTGGGCGATTCTTTCAGGTCGGGTGGACGCGTGGCGGGATAGCCGGCTGCAGAGGTACAGGGGGGCTTGGTTGGCCAGGCATTTGTGAGTGAGGCCTAGGGATTTTTGGGAAATTCACTGTTTGACAGGTAGCCAATGTAGGTTGGATCTAGATTCTTAGATGTGGTGGTTTCGCAGGATGTTAAGAGCCGCTCTAATAGCGTTATTCTGGGTAATTTGTAATTTGTTTAGATTCTCTTGGCTGGTTCCTAAGTAGAGGGCGCTGCCATAGTCGATTTTGGACATGATAAGGGTTCTGGCCAATGTGACCGTATTCGGGGTGGTCAGAAATGACCTGCATGCTGCAATGAGTTTGCAGGTGTATGCTGAAGCTGATCTAACTGCATTTGTTTGTCGGGATAAGGATAAAGTGGCGTCTAAGGTTTTAGTGTCTTTCGAAACTTGGATGGTGTTGCCATCAATGATAAACGACTGGTAGGATGGCTCAAGTTTACTAAGGCGTTGCGTAGTGCCCAAGATGAGGAACTCAGTCTTGTCATCGTTGAGGCATAACTGGTGTTGTGCCATTACGCGATCTGAATGACACCTGGCCTAGTAGGATCGTTGTCTGTCTCCCCTTGTTTCCCCCCCTGCCTCGTCGCGCCTTATGCCATATCATATCATATCAAGCTTGGATGACCAGGTAGACGTGATTCAGGGCCTTAGTGTCAGCTAAGTAGTCTCCAGTGATGGGAATGAGTATCTGGGTGTCGTCAGCGTAATTCGTATAAGATACACCCAGATAGTCAAGTACATCAAAGAGCGGTTTCGTAAAAACATTATAGAGTGTAGGCGACACGCAAGAGCCCTGGGGGACGCCACAGTGAATTGGGGAAAGATCTGCAGCTGCGGATTGAGAAAAGACCTGCATAGATCTATTACTCAGAAATGATTTGATCTAGGCCGTAGCTGACGGAGAGAAATGGGCGGCAGAGTGGAGATGCCTGCATAGGATTTGGTGATTGACCAGATCGAATGCCGGAGAGAGGTCGAGTAAAAGTAATATGGCTAGTTTGCCCTTGTCCTTCAAAACTTCAATTTGAGTTTTTAGGTCTAGTAGAGTTGTCTCTGTTCCGTGTCTGGGCGGAAACCAGAATGTCTAAGACCTAGAAGATTATTGGATTCCTAGTACTCTTGGATTTGCAGGTATGCTGCACGGACTAACATTTTTAGCAGGAACGGGACGGTAGTTATAGGTCTGTAGTTGGTGGGTATGCTTGGGTCTAGGGAGGGTTTTTTGAGCAGTGGGATCACCCATGCATCCTTAAGGTTGTCTGGGACAGTTCCTGTTTTAACGGAGGCGTTGATGAAGGATGTAATAAATGGGGCCAAATCGTGGGCAGATTGCTTAATAATGGGGGCAGGGCAGGGATCACCCTGGCAGTTGGAAGGTTTGATCCTCAGGATGATGTTTTCCACCTCTGCAATAGTGAGCGGTGAGAAGGCAAACTGTTTCATATTGGGCAAGTCAGGGGAGAGGGCCCCATCAGTGGTGGGAGGGTGATTGTCCAGTTTCAGGCTGTCTTGTTTGGTTATGATTTTAGATTGTAGCATGGTGATTTTATTTAGTAAGGCTGCCTGAATGTTAGCACACCATTTACTATCTTTAATGCCGGTGTCAGGGGGGTAGCTGGGGTTTCGAGCTCTTTTAGGATCTTAAATAGTTCCTTGGAGTTAGATTCAGCTTGTAGAATACAGTTATTAAGGGAGTCTTTTTTCACCTCGATAATGGCTGCTTTGTAGGTGATCGATGCCAGGAGGAAACCGCTGTTGTGCGCGTCAGAAGGGTGACTTTTCCAATGA
Organism: Ambystoma mexicanum; assembly: GCF_040938575.1. Classification (NCBI taxonomy): domain Eukaryota; kingdom Metazoa; phylum Chordata; class Amphibia; order Caudata; family Ambystomatidae; genus Ambystoma; species Ambystoma mexicanum. Next base: position 197,663,681 of record NC_090926.1, on the reverse strand, counting down.
TTTTCGGCACAACGTTTGGTTTTACGGAGCGCTCTTAACTGTGGTGAGAACCAAGAGTTAAGGTGTGCCCGTGGTTTAGCCTTCCTAAGTTTGATGGGGGCAATAAAGTCTATAGCTGTGAGCATACTATGGTTATAGATGTCAGCTAGGGTAGTGGTGTCATTGCAAGAGTCTGTGGCAGCTTTAAGCGATGGGAGTAGCAAAGGGAGAAGTTTCTCCTTGGTTATGTCCTTTTTATTTCTGGTAGGGAGAGCTGGAGCTATCAGAGTCGGGACACGGGGGAGGCTTCAATATTAAAGGTGATGATGTGGTGGTCGGACCATAAGGAAGGGGTATTGGTAAGGACATTAATATTGCAATTAGAGCCGGCTAGCCAGTCAAGGGTCCTGCCTTTAGAATGCGTGGGCTCTTGGATGTGCAGGGTGAAGCCAGAGTTAGAGAGGGCATTTTCCAAGTCTAATGCAATAGGATCTTTAGGGTCGCTGAGTCCTAAATTAAAGTCGCCTAGGATGATAATTTGTGAGTTGGTATTTGCATTGTCAAGGAGGAGAGTGGAGATTTTGCCGACAAAGGATGGTGAGGGGCCTGGGGGCCTGTAGATGAGGTGGAGGGTGGCTGTTTGATTGGGCGTTAGTGTGAGTTTGACTGATAGTAGTTCAGCTGACTCAAGTTTGGTGTTGGTTGATACTCTTAAATCCAGAGAGATTTTATGGATGATGGCCAGGCCACCACCTCTGGTGTGGGAAGCAGAGGTGCGGTCACATCTCATGATACCAAAGCCCAGTGGTAAGGCAAGAGACAGGGAGGGGCCGGATGCGGCATGTAGCCAAGTTTCAGATATGGCAATGAAGTGGCAATGAAGTCAAGGTCTGAGGATGTTATGAGGTCTGCTATGTCTAGTGCATGTGCTTGGAGGGATCTGGCGTTGATAAGAGCGCCCTTGATGTTTTGCCTCTGTAGAAGAGGATTTGCTATTAGTGGGTGAGGCGGGTGAGCACAGTGGTGTATGTAATGTTTGCTTGGAGAAGTTACTGCGGGTCGGTCGTATGCGAAATCTGGTGCAAAGTCTCTTGTTTCTGAGAGATAAGGAACACGGTTGGTTCGGAGTGGGTTTGCTAGCGAAGTGTTCCAGCCAGAGGGCCGGGTCATTGATGTATGGGTTGGTGTCAGTGTTGATGTGATGAAGGCCTATGATGGGCGTCGTGGGGCCCATTTTAGGGGTCACACTACGCAGAGTCGGGTGGACAAGGCTTGGGTGAATCGGGGTGTCTGAAGGCTGATTGATTGTCGGCCGTGGGGGACGTGTGAGTAGCTGAGTGGTAATTGCTGCTTGAAGGGGTAGAACGTGGTGCAGTATAAGGAGCGCCCTGAGGAGCATGGTGGAGGTGCACCTTGGGGACGATGTGTCACACCGGGAGGCAGAGGAGGTGGTGGGAGCACACTGACGCTTAATCACAGTAAATATGACCCAACACACAGGCTAAGAATGCTGTGAAGACAGATCAACAATAGGCAAATTCGATTTTAGCTAGAGCAGTGTAAAATCAACAATAGACAAGTTCGATTTTAGCTGGAGCAGTGTAAAATCAACAATAGGCAAGTTCGATTTTAGCTAGAGCAGTGTAAAATCAACAATAGGCAAGTTCGATTTTAGCTGGAGCAGTGTAAAATCAACAAAAGGCACGTTTGATTTTAGCTAGAGCAGTGTAAAATCAACAATAGGCAAGTTCGATTTTAGCTGGAGCAGTGTTAAATCAACAATAGGCAAGTTCAATTGAGGCTACAGCAGTGTAAAATCAACAATAGGTAAGTTCGATTTTAGCTAGAGCAGTGTAAAATCAGCAATAGGCAAGTTTGATTTTAGCTAGAGCAGTGTAAAATCAACAATAGGCAGGTTCGTTTGTGGCAAGGACAGTGAAAAGTCAGCAATAGGCAAGTTCGATTTTGCTGATAGAGGCATTGGGTAATCATGCAACTAACACAGTAGGCACCGTATGAGGCATGAAGGAGTGTTAACACTGCGGGCTAATCACAGGCGAAAACCGCCAGGGGGCGGACTGCAGAATGCTTCAGGTTATTGGACACTGGAATAGGAGGTGGAAGGAGCAGTGCATGCACAGTAGGCAGTGGGTGAAGTGGAGGAGCGCGTTCTTCGTGAGTGGGGGCTTAGTAGGAGCGTTCAGACGGCAATCACGTGACGTGGGTGAACAGTTCTGTGGCGATGGATTGCACTCGAGTGTGGAAATCGACAACTCTGGGTGCCGGTTGCTCAATAGTGGGCAAGCGGAAGTGCGTGGCTAAGATGGTGTCGCTCGGTAAAGAGGCGGCAGGGAAGGGTATGAAATGTTACCTCAGGCATATAACAGGCAGCAGTCTTGATTCAGTGGACCTTGGAGAACGTGGGCCGGTTTTGCCTGCCGGCAGCCAATGGCTGTTAAGAAGGGTCAGAAGCCAATCAGCGGATGGCATTGGCTGGTGTTGGGAGCCTGGTTAGGCAGATGAGGCTCCAGGCAATAACAGGTGGCCATTTTGAACATGCTCGGTACCTCGTGTACCTGGATGCGAGAAAAGGCACAAAAAAGTGCTCCTTTGGGCGAAACGAATCTGGGCACTCGGTTTTCAATGCAGGGCTTCCAGGAACGCCTGTGTGCAATTATGAAAGGGAGAAATTGCACTTTTTAGAAGAATAGCGCGAAGTGGCAGCGCTTACCGGAATGAGCTCGGAGGTGGTGGGTGCTTCTCCTCAGTAGACCCGCTGCTCCTGCAGGGTGGGGACTACTCGTTGGAGCTCCTGCTCCTCGGGTGTAATGAACAGGCATATAACAGCCATATATATATATATATATCGGCGCCACCACATACAGTCTATTCACTACATATAGCCAGCCTTCATGATTACTTAGTCTACTTGTGTTTCAGCATCTGTACAATTATAAAACGGCTTGCATTTTCTGCAGTGCTTCTTCGCACTTACAATATTCATTCTGCACATGAAATGGTACTCAATTCTTGACTTCGCTATCAGATTGTATAAGGTCTATCCACCTTCTTCATTGGCATCTCTTCTGGGTGCATCATTTCTGCTTCATGTGACATCACCAGTCTTCTCTTTCATTCATTTTCACACTTCTTCCGTGATTTCTTCTAAGAAGCCGTCCGCACTCTGAGGATACATGAAGAAATGTGTTCTTGACAGATATCTTGTTTCAAAGGCAATTCGTGTTATGGGCATCAATACTAGAGCATGTCGTAATTTCCGGTTCCAAACATATAGGCAAAACAGGGGCAGGATATCTAGTAGAGGCACTTGGCTCCTCCTCTACGCTCCCCCTCTGGTTGATTCATCAACCACTTTCTCACCAGCTTCCATATCTAGACATCCTATTCTGAAAAAGTGCTTCTTTGGAGTCCATATGTTCATTACTCCTTTCAGAGATCCTGCTGACTTTATATGATCATCAACACTCCAGGCATTTGACTACATTGTCCATTCGTGCTGCAGTAGATCCATCTTTCCACATACTTCTTGTGGTTTCTCGGATACAGGAGCTTCGTTCCCTCAGGTGCTAGAATGCTTGCTTCTTTATACTTTCTGATTTCTTCATCTGCCAACTCTTTGGGTCCAAACCCTGACTCAACATCGATCATGATTTTAATTCCTACTGCTTTCTTTGTCGTCTTCTTGCACTCTGTGATTATTATCCTGATCACACAGAATCCGAACATGATCATCACCAATAATGCTCTGAGAAACTTGAAAATATTACCCATCCGTTGTGGAACCCATGAGAAGATCGATGCAAACCCGCTGTCATCTGCAATATCTTCTACTTCATCTTCCATCTTGATATGCAAGTTTGTTAGCAGCATTATGGCCTCTGTCAAGGTCCCATTCTCGTCATCATGAGAAGCTATGAATGTGCAACATGATTCTCCAATTTTGGCAAAAACACCTCCATCCATTGCTGTGATCATGTCTATTATAACATATCTATTATAAAGAGTCATCAGTTTTATGGCTCTCAATTCTTCCTTGATAGCATTGAATCCCTTTATGGTAGTGTTGATCGTCTGCAGGAGCTCCCATCGAGTGATCTGTAACCACTTTGCATTTGCCATCCTCTGGATCCCTGGCATGAAGATAGTTGTGAATACTGCAGCAGTCTGACTGAATAACCTGTGTTCATGTGGAATAGCATCGAAAGCTTCTATTGATTTAGCTGAAAAGTAATTTTCTCTCTTTGTTCGATTCAGAAATTGAAGTGGTCTCCTCTTCCTTAGATGAGCATCTGTTTTTGGAAACTCCCCAATGTTAAAGACACTCTTTGGAATCACCAGCGCTGGACCATGAGCGATCACTATAGAGCATGTCCCACCCCAATCTGCAGGCATCTTCATATAGGCTCTGGATCCACAGGCCCAGTATCAATCCATTAGGACGCTGTCCCTGCTCCCATTTTAGAGACATCAACTGTAGTCTTGCACCCTGCATTAGTTCCCATGTGCCTTTTCCCTTTTGTCTGAAAGCACAATGTGGCATATATGAATGCGATTACCGTCATTGGACACGATTCCTCTTCTAGCCATGTCAACAATTTAGCATGTTCGGCCCATGACTTTAAGCACTCATAATTCACCTATTGTACATCTCGTACATATTCTGACTTTAATAGTTGAGATGGACCGGACATCAGTCCCTTTCCCCATCCTTTCTTTGTTTTCACTTGTCTGTAGACTAATGTGTGAGTTTGTTCCCAGCACCCAGGCACCCAAGGCCTTTCTTCCTTGTCAGGACAGTCCATTTTCTTCATTTCCTCTATGGCTACTTCATCCTGTCCTGTTCCTGAATATGTAACCATCTTGCTTTTCCATGCAGACTCTTTTTCCGTCTGTGTAGTCTTGATATAATCATCCTGGAATGGAAACAACCATTTCGACCTCCATCGCAAAGTGGGCCAACTTCCTTGAAACTGGCGTCTTGTCATGCATGCAGCAAGGTGAATGAGACATCTGGCATCGTACTCCAGGATTTCCTTGGCAATGAACGTTCAGGCAGCATTGATGGCATACGATATGAGAGCACACACATAGCAGCTCTCCTTGGACATTTTCTCTCCTACTTTGTTCATGTGCTAATACCACATGTTATTCCCCAAATGTGCTGTACTGTCTAAATAATTATTGAATTCATAATCATCGTCCCTTGTGCTCCTCTTGTGAATCATAGGAACACTTGTCATAGAAATGGGTGACCTTACCCGTGTCACTGGTGTGGGAATAATCATAAATGGCCTAAGCCTTTTGAAAATAGACAATTCTGTTTGAATCACTGGAGTGGGAAGAATTGAAGGGACTTCTACCTTGCTTCGACCAATGAAATAAACAGTATGGATTAGCAAAATCAGGAAAACAATAATAAATGCTGAGCACGCATATATTACACACCAATATATTAATCCCCACCAATTATGATTCACCATACGTCTTTGAGTTTGCTCACTTTCCAAAACTGCACCATTCTCGACAGTCCTCGTTGTGCCTGGCTCGTACATATTCTGACTTTAATAGATGAGATGGACCTGACATCAGTCCCTCTTCCCATCCTTACTTTGTTTCGCTTATCCGTAGACTAATGTATGAGTTTGTTACCAGCACCCAGGCACTCAAGGCCTTTCTTCCTTGTCAGGACAGTCCATTTTCTTAATTTCCTCTACGGCTAGTTCTTCCTGTCCTGTTCCTGAATATGTAAGCAACTTGCTTTTCCATGCAGACTCTTTTTCCATCTGTATAGTCTTGATAAAATCATCCTGGAATGGAAACAACCGTTTCGACCTCCATCACAAAGTGGCCCAACTTCTTTGAAACTGGCCTCTTGTCATGCATGCAGCAAGGTGAATGAGACATCTGACATCGTACTCCAGGATTTCCTTGGCAATAAATGTTATTGCCATATATGAGAGCACACACATAGAGGCTCTCCTTGGACATTAGGCTAATCTGTTCAAATACCTCATTAACAAAATGGGACCCATTGTCGGTTCTCAATACCTTACACACTCCCCATTTGGGAAAGACTTCTCGGACTAAACATTTCACTGCACAAGTGGTGCCAGGGTGTGTACAAGGACCTGCTTCAATCCACCTAGAAAAGGGACACACCACCACTATCATATACCTGTATCCACTACATACTTGCAGCATATCAACATAGTCAATATATAAATGCTGAAAAGGACCATTCAGTCGAGGAATTACTCCTCTGATCGTTCGCAGTGTATGCCCAGCGGTAAACATTTGACATACGATGCAATTTACTACATAAAATTCAAGATGTTCGAACAGGTTTGGTGAGAACCAGTACTCTGCAATCGGTGCTGCGAGGCTTTCCCTAGTTACTTGCATGGGTAGGGCAGCTGTTCAAGTGCTACCCTTAGCAAGGCTATAGGTATCACTGGCTTTCCAGTTCTGTCCTGTCACCATAATGCTTCAGAGGGGGATAAAGAACACTCCCTTTGTTTCCATAATTCCTGCTCTTCCTGAGGTGCACTGCCTCGAACCTCCATGAACTGTGCTCTTGACAAATTATTAAACCCTTCATTTACAATCATAATTGTGACGGCTTTTTCCTTTGCATCTGGAGTATCAAAACTTGAAATATCTGGTGAATATGGAAATCTTTTGGCCTCTTTGTTGCGGCTTTGTTACCCGCGAGAGATGACGTCACTTTGCTTAGTATGTGCTGCGCATTTGACTATTGCTATGGCTACTGGGAGTTTTAGTGCCCTGATAAGCCTGTCCAATAATGCTGCGTGTTGCACTGGAGTTCCATCCGCTCAGAGGTAGCCCCCCCTTTTCCAACGTGCTAGCCCTGAGTGCACGGTTGACATCACATAGGTCGCAGTCATTGTACACCGTTACTTCCTGTCCTACATGATTTTCAAGCGCGACAATAAGCGCCACTAATTCTGCGGCTTGCGCTGAAAAGTGAGATAGTAGTCTTGCACTTGCTACAACCTCAAATTCCCCGTTTGCTCTATGACTCACCACAGCAGCACCTCAATGCCTTTCTGCATCAGTTTGATCGATTTTCGAAGAACCATCAATAATAAAAAATCTCCCCCCGCTAACTCATTTTCCATTACGCGCAGGATGTCATCATAGAATTCCTCGTAGTTAGTACAATCACGCACAAGCTTACCCCCTACCACAGGTTCGGCTACAAACGTGCCAGGGTACACTATTTTACACCTGACTATTTTGATTGCTGGTTTCAATATAACCACCTCATACCCAGAAACCCTCTGAGATATCAATGTACCTTCAAGTTTTTCCAAAATGGCAAACAAAGCATGCTCAACAAACAATGTCATAGAACACCCCATCACAATACTAGTAGACTTCTCTATTGCGAACATGGCTGCTTCCAGCGACTGTTCGCAAGGAAAGTGCCCTCTCATAACTGGATCTAAAATCCTACTGTAATATGCCTTTGGTTTGTACCCCAATGTAGTCCTCTGTGTAAGCACTGCTGTCATGACTGTCCCATTCGTGTGTGAAAATAAAAATAATTCTGCATCATAATTGGGAATTCCTAAAACTGGAGCTGTACAAATTGCTTTCTTCAAGTCTTCAAATCCTCCCTCCATTTCCTCAGTCCATTCTATTTTTTTCTTATTCACTTGTGCTTTCTTCAGAGCCTGCAAAAGTGGTCTTGTGTACGAACTATATAATCCAATACCCATGCTCTAACATACTTGCATAATTCCCAAAACGGCTGAATTTGCTTTATCGTTGCGGTTTTGCTGTTTTCATAATCGCCACAGCCCTTTCAGATGTGACTCTGTTACCCTCATTTGAAATAAACTGACCTATGTACACCACCTCTTCTTGACACTATTGCAACTTCTCTTTATCCACTTTATATTCCATCTGCCAACATAGTCATTAACTGAATTGAGTCTTGTCTGCACTCATCTTCTGTTGTACTACAAACCAAAATATCATCTACGTACTGTAGCACAACACTTTTCAAATCAATATTGCCTAAATCCATCTGCAGGACCCTATTAAATATCGATGGAGACTCACAGTACCCTTGGCGCAAACAAGTTCTTTTCAGTTTAGTTTGGCAAAACGTAAATGACGTCAGATCTTGAGAGTTCATATGAAACATGATTGAGAAAAACAATTTTTTCAAATCAATCACCGTTAAATATTGTGCTTCTGCTGGCAAACTACATAGTATTGTCGCCGGATTTGGAAAAAAAGGTAACTCTGCCTCTACAATCTGGTTAATCCGTCTCATATCTTGAATAAATCTCCATGACCCTCCCTTTGATTTCTTCACAGGGTACACCGCAGTATTACACAGTGACTCTGACATCACTAAGATACCCTGTTCCATTAGAGCTGAAACAGTCTTAAAAATACCCTCATCTGCCTCTCGAGACATGGGATACTGTCTTGCTCAAGGTAAAATTGCTCCTGGCTTCAGCTTAATCTTAACTTCCCCTAACCCCTTCAATAGGCCTACGTCATAGGGGCCTGTACTCCATAAAGTACCTTTTCCAAGTATTCATTGAAAAATGCTGGATGATGCCCCACGATCACCATTCGCTGTGGGATCTCTCTTTTTTCTATTCTGATCCAATATGTAATACTCGTCTCGAATATTACTTCATCATCTGATGGATCATCTCTAAACATATCCTTGTCAGTGACGTCAGTTAATCTATACCCTTCCCCAATGGCAATCACTGTTCTCCATGGCCTGCCCTCATCATCTGTTACTTTGAGCATGGCCATCTCCCCTTGCACTATGGCTGCATTTAACTCTAGGGGAATAGTCTGCCCCCCTCTTCATCCATAGCTATCTGTGGCCTGAACAAAAAATCATCAAGTATTCTCATAATCTTTCCCACTAATCTGGGTAGCCATGTCAACAGAATGCATACCCCATAAAGAGAAGCTTCTGGCTCTAGTGGCATTCCTAGCTGAGTCATTTGCACTGTAAATGCCAATATAAATTCAACCACATTCTTATAATGTATCCCTGGAATAGAACACATTAAGCCTTCATCAGTAAAAGAAATCATCATATTAAGCTCCGTCATTAAATCTCGTCCTAAAATATTAACCAGTGTCTGCCTTCAATACAATAATGGAACAGACATGTCACACTCTTCTATAGAGGCTGGTAATTCATCAGTAAAAGGAACTCTACTTGTAGCTCCAAAGAAACCTTGAGTATTCATGGCATTTCCCGACATTGGGTATTTTCCCTCACATATACATGAAAGAGTAGCCCCAGTGTCTACTAAAAAAGAAAAAGATATGCCTCCCATCGTCACATCAACCCTTGGTTCCTCTTGGGGGTCTGGTGTCACCGATAGTACTGAACACATCAAGTCGCCCTGTGAGCTGTCCTATTGTAAGTACATACATATCCCTGTACCTACCAAAGGATGTCCTCCTATCACGGTGAAACCCCCTACTCTAGGTGTCAATAACTGTCCCGTGTTTGCATTCTGCTCTATCTGCATGGGTGTGTGCTGCCACTGCCCTTGGGGTGGATTCAGTGGTGCTTGCTGGGGCTGAAATGCCTGTTGAATTTGCGGCACTTGATACACTGTCTGATATTGGGCAAACATGTCCTTAGCCTGTGAGCTACATGCTGGAGGATAAGCTGTACCCCTCTTAAGAATTGCCCATTCTGTATATACCCTTGGCTTCCACACATGCGCCCAATGTGCCATGTCATCCAACATGTCCAACATACAGGAATAGCTCTTCTGACTAGCCCCCCTTGATTAAATCCTCCTTGCACATTCTGATTATCATTCTGCATATTCTAAAAACTGCCTTGATTATTCTGAAAACCACCCCTTCCTCTGTAGCCCATTCCTCTGCCTCGTGGCATAAACCCATTCCCTCCTTGATCCATCTGGTGTTGATTATTCGCCTGCGATGTACCCACTGCTTGCTGAATTCCCAATCCTTCTCTGCTTGTCAATACCGCCCCTTCTATGGAATACTTTGACTATTTCTTATGAACTAACTTGGCTTCCTCAAGTTTTCTAGCATCTTTCTTCTTCCTATTTTTCTCTTGCAACACCGACAGTGATGCACTATGGTCAACTGTATTTCTGCCCAAGGCTTTGCTTCCATTCCCACTAGCTTCTTGAGCTGTCTCTGTACCTGTTCTGGCAATCCTTGACAAAAAATATGGTAGAATGCTGCCACTATCTTCCTGCACGGTTCTCGCATTTCAAAAGTTCGCCATTCCTGAATGCTTTGAATGTAAGCAAGCAGATCTTCATCTTCTCTCATCTTACATGCCATAGTTGCACCCATATCTGACGTATCATGACACAGCAGCCAGCGTGCTCTCCAAACATCAGCTCTACAATTGTTAAATGGCGCTCCACCGTGCTCTGTTTTCTGTTCCGTGAAACTTGAATATCCTGCTCTCGTCATCAGCCCTTTCGCCAAGAATGGCTGTTAGGAGACCCTTAATGTCCCCTATTGCTAAAGTATTTCCCCCTGTCATTTTTTCTAGCTCATAAATCCATGTTCCTGCACCCGCCGTTAAACTGGGCAGTTTACACCTTAAATTATCCTTATCCATTTCAGGCCATGGAATATACTGTGGTCTGCACCCTCCTTTCTCCAATAAAGGGAACTGCATGAACCCAAATCCACAATCGGCTCCCATTTTCTGTCTATCCATAGTGGGAACAATGGTTCCTGATTGTCTTCTTCCTGGCAATGAACTTAGCCTGCTCACATATGGTGGCGACTCTCCCTTCTCACTATGCAATAGACCTTTTGGGTGCTCTGGATATGCTCTAGGATCTGGCATCCTATGCTTAGGCTGCACTAGATCGGACCATCTTACTTCCTTGTCTGTCTGCAGACATCCCTCGGGCACTTCCTCCCTCCTCCCCAAGGAAGGTTTCTCTCTCTTCGTCTGACATATCGAGACCCCAGCTAGTATGGCTTTCAACCCCTTCACCCTTATTTCAAGTCAGTCTGTCTAAGGACAAGGCTCTGTGCTCGAGACTAAACAGGTCTCTTTCCTCGCTTCGTGATTGGAGGACCAGGGACTGTTCTTCCTTCCCTCGGCTTCCTGGTTTGCTGCTTTCCCTTAAGTCTTGATAGGCCTTATCAATCCTATCCCTGATGCTCCCTATGTTGAGATTCTCCTCTGGGCCTACCCTATATGGCGCTGAAGTTGCTCCCTGTGATGGGAGGGACTCCTCTATATTGCCCCATGATATTCATGGACTCAGTTCCATTAAATCTTTCTGAATGCGATCCATATCGCGCTCCCTTTGTCTCCTTTTTTGCTCCATTTCTTCATCTAATTCTCTTTGCTTTCTCACTTCCCATCTAACTCTTTTCTCTTCATGTTTTCTCTCCTCCCTTCTTTCATTCGCTCAACTTCTTCCCTTTGTCTCTGCATCCTTTTATCCCTTAATTTCAGTGCTTCCGCCTCTTCTCTCTTACTTTCTTGCCTATCTCGTTCTTTGATTGCTCTCTGTCTGTTGTCATACTTCCTTTGCTCCTCTGCCCTTTCTTCCTTTCTTAGCTTTTCCCTACTGATACATGTGTTCTCGTTTGTGTCTATTCTTTCTCTTGTGCTCATCTTCTTTCAGTCTTTTCTCTTGTTCCCTGTCTTTGTTATCCTGTTCATCTTGATCTTCCCTTTGCCTAACTTCCTCGATACTTATCCCATTTAGCTCGAGTAATATCTGTCCACCCATCCGTAAGTTCTGTACGAGCGTTATGTCGTCAGCTCTATCCTTTTCTCCTTTCCTTCTCTTAATCTCTCGTTCTATGTCTGTGGTCAAATTAGATCGTTGTCTTTTCGCCTCCCTGTCCTGTAAGACCTTAAAGATCTCCTCCTTTCTTCTAGTCTGTTCTGGACTATCGTCATTGCTGTAAGCAGGCGGTTCATATATTGGATTACTAAATACTGTTGCCGCTTTTAATTCCTTTAACGAATACAATCCTACATGTTCTGTACTGCCAGCATTCACTTCGGGCGAGGTAAGGGAACCAGAAGGCTCAACACCTTCCTCTCTACACTGAATAAGCATCCACTCCTCGGGTGGTGGGTCCTCTCGCTCCTCCTGGTTCTTTTTCCAGAGCTCTAAAATAGCTAACCTCTTTTCCAATGTCTTCCCTGTGTACACAGCGTGCACATATGTGGTCATGTTGCAATACTGCTTTTGACAGCGATCCCCTTTATTGCCATGGCATGAGCCTTTTGTCTGCTGTGATCTTCACCCTTTGCGCAGTGCACTGTTTGAACTTAGGCATATGTTTTGGCAGAGTTTTACACAAATGCATGAGTGGAAACTTATCCCCCATTGTGACAAATCTCAATTGACTGTCAATACTTACTGTTGATTACACAGGTATGTTTCAGAAAAACAGCAAATATGAGCATGCTCCAACCTTTGTCGCTCAAAGCCTCTATTTCTCAATTATCTCAATCTACTTTTTCAGTCAGCGCTGACAATGACTCAAAAATAGATAACTTTTTATCTCTTTTTTCAGCTTATTCTTGTTGCTCTTCGACACCTCTTTTAAATTATTAAGTACACAAACAGACATACTAGTCAACTTTTCACATATACACAATTTCTCCTAGCCCCTAAAAAACTCTGATTGGAGTTTGAGTCATTCCCTATCATAAACCTGTTTATGTGCCGCCTGTTTATATACCCCACTTGGGGTTTTGAAATGACTCCTTCTGGACCTGCCTTGAGATAGGAAACCGGGCTTACAAAACGCTCCTTGGTTCAACGCTCCTCGTTATATACTAAACGCTCTTCGTTTACATTAGAAAACCACTGTTACTTTTTTATGTTACCACAATCCCATCCCCTTATTTTGCCATCCCCTTAGTCTACTCACCATTCGCTCTTCAGCTCAAGGCCTTCGGTATCGTCTCCCCTCCTCCAACAAACACTGTCACCTTCGATCCGCTCAGGGCCTGTGGAAACCAGGAGGGATTTTGTCAAAGAGGGACCTGTCCCACCTGTATCAATCTTCTTCCAAGTTTTCTATATCGGCTGCTCTCCACAGGAAACCTTGTGATCTTACGGCTAGATGGCATCCGAAGCTCTGGAAACCTATAAATTGATGGGTCTTTTAACCATCCTCTGCTACCACGTGAATCCGTAGGCCCTTTAAGCGAGGTAGCACTATATGGGATGGATGGGGATGCAGAATTTACTCTTACACCAATAGTAAGGCCGACTCAGGAAGTTGGCAAACTTTAGCTGTTTTATTAACAATTATCTAAAACAGGCGGTACAACGGACATCAACAAACGTTCGCTCAAGTCTCTCAATGATTTACATGAAAAAACACAGTTATATAGTAAAAACTCATCATCATTGACGTCATACTATGTGGCAAAATAAGAAATCTTACTTGGGATTGGGGTTGGTCTATGCAGAGCAACTAGGCATACTTTCTATGGGGGATAGGATTGTGATTGGGTCTCTAAGGTCAGGTGGACAGTTATGCCCACCCCTAGTGCAAGTCATCTTCAGTGTCATAAAAAAATATATGTTTCATTGGTTCTCAAACTATAGGGCTCTTTGCTATGTGGCCCTCTATGATTGGTTGGCACGCTTGTACCCTTCTGGAATATTCCACTCGCTAGCAGCATGCAAGCTGGAGCCCCAGGTGCTGGTGGGTTGGACTTAACCATGCCTCCCCACCCAATTAGCCCATCATTCATCATCACTCCTACTGTCTGCCATTCGAATTGTCTTTGAACTCTGCTTTGCAAAGTATCACTGTGCCTGATATTAGAAGGGAGCGTGAGCATGGTCTTATCTTCAAGTCACGATGTAGTTTGCCCAAAATCTATTTTCATCTAGACCATGTGACAGGAGACCGTGTTTGAGCTCTTTAAGTCGTGTTTAACACTATTAAATTAATACAACCTGGCACCCCTAGTGTTTTCCATTACACTTTAACAGGAGCTCACCTCGCTTCTCGCGCTCATTGTATCTTCTCGAATAGATAACCAGTTTCATGGCTGCCCCAACTAATGACACCGGTCCAGACAAGCTTTCTCGATTCTTCCCTCATCATCAGCTGTTTTCTTCTACTGCACCACACTTTCAGTCCTTCTGTTCTTGGGGTCTTAGTTTGCAAAAACACGACGTGGAACATCCAGATTCTATACATACATATATATATATATTTATATATTATATATATATATATATATATATATATATATATATATATATATATATATATATATATATATTACATGGCCACGATATTGGCCATGTAGTTATGGTTAAGTTGCTCTTTCCATAGGAAGAGCACTTTTTGGGCGGCTTATAACTTCGCTCAACCCGGGACGAATCCTCACCAATCTTTGATCCAGGGTGGGCAAAGTTATAGGAGAGGTCCCAAAACTTCTTTTTTCCCCATAGACATAATGGGTAAAAACTTTGCTAACGCCTACAGCCCAAACCGCTGGACAGATTTACACCAAATTTGCGGCAGGAACGGCGGCCTGGTCCCGAAAGTGTGTTTTTTTTATTTGGTGTAAATCCATCCAGTCGTTTGTTTTAAAATGACAAAAATGTAAGTCAAATAAATTAGTGATATCTATGTCCGCTCTGCGGACACACTTCCCTATTCGCTCCACGGACAGGACAGGGATTGGGCAAGCGTTTTGCGTGACATTTGATGACATGTGACGCGCTCTCCCATTGGCTGCAGTGAAGCGTGCAGTGCGTTGTATTTTCAGAGACGCCCGCCATCTTTGTTTATTGTTCGCATCGAGAGGGGCTTTCTCAACAGAGACCCTGGGTGTTTCCTGGTTTCCGGAGAGGGTCTGCCAGGGTTGTCTGAGAGCGAAGGTAAGTGGGAGATAGTGGTGCCATGTACCCCATGTCCACATATCGGTCTGTGTTTTTGGCTCATGCTCCGCATCTCTCTCCTGTTCCCCCCACACCCCGCTCATGCCCTGTGTCTTCCTCCTGTTCCCCCCACCCCCTGCTCATGCCCCATGTCTCTCTCCTGTTCCCCCCACCCCCCGCTCATGCCCTGTGTCTCCCTCCTGTTCCCCCCATGCCCCGCACATGCCCCGTATCTCCCACCTGTCCCCCCCACCCCCCGCTCATGCCCCATGTCTTCCTCCTGTTCCCCTACCCCCCGCTCATGCCCCGTGTCTCTCTCCTGTTCCCCCCACCCCCTGCTCATGCCCTGTGTCTTCCTCCTGTTCCCTCCACCCCCCGCTCATGCCCCGTGTCTTTCTCCTGTTCCCCCACCCCCGCTCATGCCCCGTGTCTTCCTCTTGTCCCCCCTCCTATGATGCCCCTTGTTCACCTCTTGTTCCCCCACCCCCCACTGATGCTCTGTGTCTTCCTCCTGTTCCTCCCCACCCCCCGCTGATACCCCGTGTCTTCCTCCTGTCCCCCCAACCCCGATCATGCCCCGTGTCTTCTTTCTGTTCCTCCCCACCCACCGCTCATGACCCGTGTCTTCCTCCTGTTCCCCCCACCCCCCGCTCATGCCCCCTGTCATCCTCCTGTTCCCCCACCCCCATTCATGCCCTGTGTCTTCCTCTTGTCCCCATCCTATGATGCTCCTTGTTTACCTCTTGTTCCCCCCACCCCCGCTGATGCCCCGTGTCTTCCTCCTGTTCCCCCACCCTCCGCTCAGGCCCCGTGTCGTCCTCCTGTTCCCCCCACCCCCGATCATGCCCCGTGTCTTCCTCTTGTCCCCATCCTATGATGCCCCTTGTTGACCTCTTGTTCCCCCCAACCCCCGCTGATGACATGCTGTGTTCTCTTTATAGACCCCGCCTTCCCTTTCCATGGTGGCCATCTTGGTAAAAGATTTTCCCTCCTACACTGGGACGCCGCAGGCGTACCAGTTTGGGAAGAAAAATCTTTTTTTTTCCAACCCGGGTTCCCCCTTTGAGAACCTAGGATGCTAGTGGTCTTCATCCATTGAAAAGGACGTCATGGTTACGTTGCACTAATAAAAGCCTATGAAATTCAGTAAAAATAAATGTGTTAAAGGAACGTTATGGTTAAGTTGCACTAATAAAAACCTATGACATTCAATGAAAAACGTTGTTAATGATATTTGTGATGTCATCTTTGATGTCCTGGGTGTTAGTCTTAGCAGTGCACGGTGGTGACGCGAGTTATGGTTGCTTAGCTTACCATAACTGGCGAATTTCAGGGGTTTTTCAATTTTACTTGTAACCATTACGTCCTTTTAACAATGTTTTTTTACTGAATATATATATATATATATATATTGGCGGCACCGCCTGCAGTCTATTCAATACGTATAGCCAGCTTTCATGATTACTTAGTCTACTTGTGTTTCAGTGTCTGTACAATTATAAAACGGCTTGCATTTTCTGCAGTGCTTCGTCGCACTTGCAATCTTCATTCCAGACATGAAATGTTACTCAATTCTTTACTTCACTATCAGATCCTATAAAGTCTATCCACCTTCTTCGTTGGCACCTCTTCTGGGTGGTCAGTTCTGCTTCATGTGACGTCAGCAGTCTTCTCTTTCATTCATCTTCACACTTCTTCTGGGATTTCTCCTAAGAGGCCGTCCGCTCTCTGAGGATACATGAAGAAAGGTATTCTCAACGGATATCTTGTTTCAAAGGCTTTTCCTGTTATGGGCATCATTACTGGTTGTTTGCATGTTGCAATTTCCGGTTCCCAACATATAGGCGAAACGGGCGGGTAGAGGCACTTGGCTCCTCCTCTACACCACAGTCAAAGATTACATGTTTAGCTCTGTCACATTCTCGCCACACACCAGCAGCTAACCCAGTAGCCCACATTGTCTTATCATAGATCTTAGGTCCTCCTCTCTGAATGAAACACATACTCAAGTGGCGCCTCCAAAAACCACATAGAACCATATCAGCACCCAGAACTTGGGCACTTCCCACCTTCACTCATGAACACCTCAGGTTTTCATCTGACTCCCTCGTTATCTCACTAATAGCCCAACAGTCCTCTTTTCATGCAGAGTCACACTCAACAAGGCAACCAAACTGGCAGAGGTGCACTATATGGGACCTCCTTACATTACATTGAATTACAATGCAAAGCTAGCTGACAAGGATTTTACCATTGCCTTCCACCTGTGCACGCAAGCCAAGCATGTGCAGTGAGGGAACCAACACCCACACAGCACGCGCGCTGCAGCACAGTTATGGTAAATTGTGGACAATGGGCTGACTTAGCTGGAAAATAAAACATGACAGCCACTTGGTCAATAAAAACAACCATTGTGAATAGTGTCACATGGGTGATATGCGTACAAGCAAAAAGCAATCATAAGAGGGCCGCAAATGCCTATAATGACTGATGCCACGTGCCTTCATCAGGCAGCACCTGGAGCATCAGTGTCGATGAGAACTGTGTCCATCGCTGGGTCGATCGATCGAAGATATACCCAACTGCGTCCACGCTTTATTTATCTGCGTGTTATTTTGCCTCAGGGTTAACCAATTTCTATTCACGGTGTTTTATTAAATAACCTTTGACCTGTACTACACCGTTTTGTAATGTTTTTGCAATTATTCGATTTTATGAAATGTAAAAATAAATAAAAAACAGCATATCATGTCACATTTAACTGTTCTCTTTGGGGGAACAATGTTTGTTTGACCCCCTACAAAAGAAAATTTCAATTGGCATCATTGTTATTGCTTATTGGCCTTATTTTTCACGTCAATCCAGTTTATTAAAGGTTTCTCCGGGTCTTGTCCCTTGTGTTTCTTTCGTTTAACCCCTTCCCGTTTATTTGTCCAGAAATAGTGATGGGGACAACCAGCTTCGCTTAGAATAGGATCAGGACAGCCGTCAAGCGCGAATATATGTTACAAGTTATGCTCATTTCAATGCCATTTTACATGTTTCAAGTGAAGATAAAGCGTACGCATTATGTTATGTTGTAGTCCTGTTACATATTTTGTTATTTATTACTATGTTGTAAACTATGTATGTTGATCTGTTAAATTGCTGAACTATGTTTCATTGCATGTTTAACACCGGTTGATTGCCATCTTCTTCTTGGGGTGACTCCAGAAACCTGGAGCCGGCGATTTCCATCTGATTAGAAGAGTTGGCCGGTTGAATGTTATGCTATCTCAAATGTTAACTGTGATACATGTTTATTTTACATGTTGAGTTAAATGACGATGTGTGTGTTAGTATCTTTATGTTACATGTTACCTGGTGCATCCATTACACTGTTACAGATCACTTTATGAAATGATCACATTGTTATTTAATATGCTGTGCTACATGCTGCATTGTATACCGTTCTAAATGATGTCTGTGCCCCGTGTTATGCATAATGTTAATGTTGTTCTGTGTGTTACATGATGATTAGACATTGTTATTTAGTTATTAATTTATTTATTTAGCAATTTTTTATAGTGCTCACCAAGCTTAACGCCCGTTACAGCGCAGGATAGGCTATAAGGGTACACACCCCTTAGGGAAAGAAAGTAAAATGCAATGGAGTATTATTTCGAATAGAGAAAGGGAACCATTTGAAAATCACCGTATTCATATGTTGTAGTTTGGGAGTGACAACAATATTTCAGTTTTCGAAATGCTGCAGTTCTGCAAGGCGAGTCTTGTGAATCACAATACAAGTTTGTGTGGCCCCTTGGATTCATGTGGACAATTCTAGGTGAAAACAAGGTTATGACCACAGTTTCCGTGGCTTGGTGGTTTTGTCCATTTTGACACCCATATAAAGGTAGCAAGTGGTTAGGGCAGTCTAGGAGAGACCTCACCCAAGGAGAGCCACAAATTCAAAGTTCTGCCGCATAAACATGTGCAATGATGCAGAATGGCCATGCAGCAAGATAGTAGGTGATGGGGAAATGGCCCTGCACTGGACCCATGAGAGGGGAAGTCAGCGTAGGGGACAGAACTGAGTCAGCAAAGTATAATATAATTGGTGTGAGACCTACCATACACCTCTGTCAATTGACACCACCCCAGGGAGCAGCGGGAAAGTATGGGCTGAGCTATCACTCCACTACTAGGTGCCTCTTGAAGATGAACGTTTTAAGTTTCCATCCACATTGGCAAAGCACAGCTCTGTTGGCAGATAGTACCGGATGCTTGGACCCGAGCCTGAGAAGGAATGTCCCAGAGTCTGTTTTCTCTTGAAGCTGTGGACCTCCACGTAAAGATTCACTCCACTGCACAGGCCTTGGGAGCCTGCGGGGGTCATGAGTTACATGCAGTTAAACTGGGGAGTTAAGGTGGATAGTTTCATAAACCCCCTTAAAGATATACTGGACTTAAATGGAGAACCAGTGCCGGGAGGAAAGGACTGGGCTGATATGGGGTGTGTGTAGAGATTATGTAGGTTCAAGCAGTGCCGTTGTGCACCAGGGGATTCAACAGTATCAGTGTCTACACGACTCAGCATGAATTGGACTCAATTTGAACATTGTAGGCTTTGTCGTTGGACGAAGTTGAAGTTGTGTTCCATTCACCATGTTGTTAACATTCAGCTTCAGAGGATGTTCAGATATCCAGCTCTTAGACTTACCAGCACCGGTGCTGCGGATTACCCTGAGGTAGAGCTGGACAGTTCACTGGATGGACCAGGAACACTTCCGAAGGGGCTTGTTCGGTGGGGAAGCAAGGGGTGCAGAGTGTAGTTGTTCCCACTAATCCAAAGGGTTGAAGTGCACTGGCAGGTCTTCTTGATCGAAGAAGAAACCATGGGCCCGAGGGGACAGCAAGGGTGAAGGGTGCCAAAACCTTCCAAAGTGTCTCTGCCGGTTTCACAAGTCCATTTCTTCATGTAGGAGACTCGGCTCCTTCTGTAGTTCGGTGAGAACACAGGTGATTCACCTGGAATGGCTACATTGCCCCTTATCTTATCCAAGATAAGCTTTGCGCCAAAATCAAGGACTTCAAATAGAAGATCTGCTCTCGTGCAGGCATCCCAGACCTGGACCAATCACAACCCACGGTGGTCTCAGTCATTCAATCACTCCAGACATCCTGGCACCAGTGGTGTGGATTGGGATGAGACTGTACCAGCCCACTTCCTGGGCACCCATACATGACAGGCAGTAGCCCATGAAAGAGATCAGTTTTCACAGGAGGCTCCAAGCCCAAATAACGAAAACCTGGGTTACTTGGCCTAGGTAAAGGCAAGGGACAAAATAGCCATGGGATAGACAAAAAGACTTTGTGGCTCGGCCATTTTCGGACCTGCCCACAGCCTTGTGCCAAATGCGGTAAATGCGGTAAATGTGGTTTAACTCAGTAAAAAGAAGTAAAACATTATGAAAAGTAACTGCTGCCACCAGTTCGTCCTAGGCACACTTGTACAATCACCAAAACATCCATTGAAGGTGTCTAGGCCATAAAACAAAAAGAGAGCCCAGGGCACGGTAATGGAAGTTACATTGTGCACTGTTAAAAAGTTACTAAGAAATGGCAATATAGTCAAAGACTAAGGGAAACATAGTTTCCCAGTACTGGCATCTGGAAGGACATGTCTGTTTCTCCATAACAAATGAACAAAAGCCCAGGGGAGTACGGCTGAAGGCCTGGCTCCACTGAAAAAGTCTCGTTAGGATAGCCAAACAAAAGCAAAACATTTGGGGGGTCCATAAATAGAGGGAAAACTGCACATAAATGAAATCTTTCCTAACACTCCCCCAACCCATCCAGGCTCCTCTGCTACCCCTGCACCCTGCTTGTAAGTCCCTGGTCTGTCCCCTGTGTAGAGCGCTCTGTTGCTTCCCAGCTAGGTTTGCACTGTATACATCCTATACATACATCGCTTTTGTTCATTCTTGGAGCATCCTGTGAAGCTACAGACACATGGTTAATGTCAGCATGCATACAATGTCACCAATATATTTCCCCCACCATCCTCTTTGTCAGTGGATGTCCAAGAGGCCTTTAATGGGTTGCATCGATGATTGCCCATTTCTCGATCCATTGGACTGTATAATATTGTCTTGTATAAAAAGGAGATGGTTTTGATAAAATACTTTTTTGGCAACTTTGCAATAAGGCTGTAATGGAACTGCAAAGGACGTTGGCAGGTCCAATTTTTAGTGGCATGCTCCTTGGCCTTTTCTACGACTTGGTCAGTACTCATGTGCTTGATCCATTCTGTTCTCACTGGCCGCAATACATTTGTAGCAGAATTGTGGTAATCCTTGCATTCAGGGACATCATTACACTAAACTGCCAGGGTGAGCGGAAGAGATATCACACGACCCTTGACCTCTAATGACATCTTAGGAAGGGATGTCACTTGACACCTCCCCCAAGTGACATCACGCGAAGTGATGGTATACTGTAACACTCACCTGGTATCCACGGGGACGTCACTCAGCCTGTCTGACCTCTTACGACATCGAACCCATCCCTGAAGGCTATTCGACTGGAGACTGGGCCTGAAACACAGGATTGGTTAAGTTTAACTCCTTATTGTCTCTGTGTCTTCCCCGGGGTCCATCCCTTCCCTTTGATCCACAGCTCACCTTGTTTTCTTGGATAGTGTGCTCTCCGTCCTACTTTCGGTGCAGGGGCACGTTGATTGATGCGGGCTCGTTGCTGCCTAGTTACTTCACTGGCAAGAGTTTGACAGGTAAGTCTAATGAGTCTTTTGAACAGTTTTCTAACTTCGTTCCTTTCCTTCCTTAGATGATGGCCGGCGTCCGGGGATGGCGGCGTGCTGCTGAGATGAGTTTCGCTGAAGGTGAGTGAGAGCGCGATGCGCGATGCACCCCTTTCGTATTTGCATTGAACTGAGTTCTTTTTCTGTGTCTTTTAGGTGCTGCAATGTTTTCAGCGTGGATACCGGTTATGAAGAACAAATGCGGTGGGTAAGCGCGGTATGCGGCGCCTCTAGATGTTTCCACACTAACCTGGAGTGTCTTTTCCCTCTTGCAGATGGATGAGAAGTTCCAGAGACAGAGTTCCCCCAGAGCAGCTGGGATTCAGGTAAGCGTTTGAAGCTTGTACAGTATTTAAAAATAAGCGAAGATTTGCAGAATGCTTACTAATGCCTTTTTTCTGTTCTTTTCCCTTTTCCTTAGGAAGCGGCGTGCTGGGATGGGAATGATACCGCCGAAGATGCCCGCAGAACAAAAGGAGCGATGAATGATGGGCAGATGCGCCGCAAGGTAATGCTGTTCCTAACAGTGTTCTTGTTCTTGCAGGAGCAGAGCGCAGGAGAAAGATGCAGGCCTTCTAGGTGAAAACAAGGTTTCTGACCACAGTTTCCATGGCTTGGTGGTTTTGTCCATGAGCAAACAGCCTGACACCCATATAAAGGTAGCAAGTGGTTAGGGTAGTCTAGGAGAGACCTCATCCAAGGAGAGCCACAAATTCAAAGTTCCGCCGCATAAACATGTGCAATGATGCAAAATGGCCATGCAGCAAGATAGTAGGTGATGGGGAAATGGCCCTGCACTGGACCCATGAGAGGGGAAGTCAGCGTAGGGGACAGAACTGAGTCAGCAAAGTATAATATAATTGGTGTGAGACCTACCATACACCTCTGTCAATTGACACCACCCCAGGGAGCAGCGGGAAAGTATGGGCTGAGCTATCACTCCACTACTAGGTGCCTCTTGAAGATGAACGTTTTAAGTTTCCATCCACATTGGCAAAGCACAGCTCTGTTGGCAGATAGTACCGGATGCTTGGACCCGAGCCTGAGAAGGAATGTCCCAGTGTCTGTTTTCTCTTGAAGCTGTGGACCTCCAAGTAAAGATTCACTCCACTGCACAGGCCTTGGGAGCCTGCGGGGGTCATGAGTTACCTGCAGTTAAACTGGGGAGTTAAGGTGGATAGTTTCATAAACCCCCTTAAAGATATACTGGACTTAAATGGAGAACCAGTGCCGGGAGGAAAGGACTGGGCTGATATGGGGTGTGTGTAGAGATTATGTAGGTTCAAGCAGTGCCGTTGTGCACCAGGGGATTCAACAGTATCAGTGTCTACACAACTCAGCATGGATTGGACTCAATTTGAACATTGTAGGCTTTGTCGTTGGACGAAGTTGAAGTTGTGTTCCATTCACCATGTTGTTAACATTCAGCTTCAGAGGATGTTCAGATATCCAGCTCTTAGACTTACCAGCATCGGTGCTGCGGATTACCCTGAGGTAGAGCTGGACAGTTCACTGGATGGACCAGGAACACTTCCGAAGGGGCTTGTTCGGTGGGGAGCAAGGGGTGCAGAGTGTAGTTGTTCCCACTGCTCCAAAGGGTTGAAGCGCCCTGGCAGGTCTTCTTGATCGAAGAAGAAACCAGGGGTCCGGGGGGACAGCAAGGGTGAAGGGTGCCAAAACCTTCCAAAGTGTCTCTGCCGGTTTCACAAGTCCATTTCTTCATGTAGGAGACTCGGCTCCTTCTGTAGTTCGGTGAGAACACAGGTGATTCACCTGGAATGGCTACAGAGCCCCTTATCTTATCCAAGATAAGCTTTGCGCCAAAATCAAGGACTTCAAATAGAAGATCTGCTCTCTTGCAGGCATCCCAGACATGGACCAATCACAACCCACGGTGGTCTCAGTCATTCAATCACTCCAGACATCCTGGCACCAGTGGTGTGGATTGGGATGAGACTGTACCAGCCCACTTCCTGGGCACCCTTACATGACAGGCAGTAGCCCATGAAAGAGATCAGTTTTCACAGGAGGCTCCAAGCCCAAATAAGGAAAACCTGGGTTACTTGACCTAGGTGAAGGCAAGGGACAAAATAGCCATGGGATAGACAAAAAGACTTTGTGGCTCGGCCATTTTCGGACCTGCCCACAGTCTTGTGCCAAATGCGGTAAATGCGGTAAATGCGGTTTAACTCAGTAAAAAGAAGTAAAACATTATGAAAAGTAACTGCTGCCACCAGTTCGTCCTAGGCACACTTGTACAATCACTAAAACATCCATTGAGGGTGTCTAGGGCCATAAAACAAAAAGAGAGCCCAGGGCACGGTAATGGAAGTTACATTGTGCACTGTTAAAAAGTTACTAAGAAATGGCAATATAGTCAAAGACTAAGGGAAACATAGTTTCCCAGTACTGGCATCCGGAAGGACGTGTCTGTTTCTCCATAACAAATCAACAAAAGCCCAGGGGAGTACAGCTGAAGGCCTGGCTCCACTGAAAAAGTCTCGTTAGGATAGCCAAACAAAAGCAAAACATTTGGGGGGGTCCATAAATGGAGGGAAAATTGCACATAAATGAAATCTTTCCTAAAACTCCCCCAACCCATCCAGGCTCCTCTGCTTCCCCTGCACCCTGCTTGTAAGTCCCTGGTCTGTCCTCTGTGTAGAGCGCTCTGTTGCTTCCCAGCTAGGTTTGCACTGTATACATCCTATACATACATCGCTTTTGTTCACTCTTGGAGCATACTGTGAAGCTACAGACACATGGTTAATGTCAGCATGCATACAATGTCACCAATATATTTCCCCCACCATCCTCTTTGTCAGTGGATGTCCAAGAGGCCGTTAATGGGTTGCATCGATGATTGCCCATTTCTCGATCCATTGGACTGTATAATACTGTCTTGTATAAAAAGGAGATGGTTTTGATAAAATACTTTTTTGGCAACTTTGCAATAAGGCTGTAATGGAACTGCAAAGGACGTTGGCAGGTCCAATTTTTAGTGGCATGCTCCTTGGCCTTTTCTACGACTTGGTCAGTACTCATGTGCTTGATCCATTCTGTTCTCACTGGCCGCAATACATTTGTAGCAGAATTGTGGTAATCCTTGCATTCAGGGACATCATTACACTAAACTGCCAGGGTGAGCGGAAGAGATATCACACGACCCTTGACCTCTAATGACATCTTAGGAAGGGATGTCACTTGACCCCTCCCCCAAGTGACATCACGCGAAGTGATGGTATACTGTAACACTCACCTGGTATCCACGGGGACGTCACTCAGCCTGTCTGACCTCTTACGACCTCGAACCCATCCCTGGAGGCTATTCGACTGGAGACTTGGCCTGAAACACAGGATTGGTTGAGTTTAACTCCTTATTGTCTCTGTGTGCTTGAACCCCTTCTTCCCCAGGGTCCAACCCTTCCCTTTGATCCACAGCTCACCTTGTTTTCTTGGATAGTGTGCTCTCCGTCCTACTTTCAGCGCAGGGGCACGTTGATTGATGCGGGCTCGTTGCTGCCTAGTTACTTCACTGGCAAGAGTCTGACAGGTAAGTCTAATGAGTCTTTTGAACAGTTTTCTAACTTCGTTCCTTTCCTTCCTTAGATGATGGCCGGCGTCCGGGGATGGCGGCGTGCTGCTGAGATGAGTTTCGCTGAAGGTGAGTGAGAGCGCGATGCGCAATGCACCCCTTTCGTATTTGCATTGAACTGAGTTCTTTTTCTGTGTCTTTTAGGTGCCGCAATGTTTTCAGCGTGGATACCGGTTATGAAGAACAAATGCGGTGGGTAAGGGCGGTATGTGGCGTCTCTAGATGTTTTCACACTAACCTGGAGTGTCTTTTCCCTCTTGCAGATGGATGATAAGTTCCAGAGACAGAGTTCCCCCAGAGCGGCTGGGATTCAGGTAAGTGTTTGAAGCTTGTACAGTATTTAAAAATAAGCGAAGATTTGCAGAATGCTTACTAATGCCTTTTTATTGTTCTTTTCCCTTTTCCTTAGGAAGCGGCGTGCTGGGATGGGAATGATACCGCCGAAGATGCCCGCAGAACAGAAGGAGCGATGAATGATGGGCAGAAGCGCCGCAAGGTAATGCTGTTCCTAACAGTGTTCTTGTTCTTGCAGGAGCAGAGCGCAGAAGAAAGATGCAGGCCTACTAGAGACCGATCCGAACACGGTGTCACGCTGCAGGTGCAGAAAACGCAAAGCATGTTTCTCAGCCTGGGTGTGGCTTAAATAGTCTCTGGGTGTCCCAGGTGTCTCTGGGCTGAACCACACCCAAAAGACTAGACCGCACATGCAGTTCTGGGAACCGAAATATGTGGGGGCATCCATCTTGTCCCCATCAATGCACTACAAGTCCAATCCCCAATGTTATCCTATGGGAGTGAGTGAGTCTGGTGCCACAAGCACCAAGTCTGACTCCAAGTGGGTCTTTGGAGGGATGGAGAAGCCCTTGAGGGCCATGTAGGTGATTGTGGCCTGGCTCCAGCCATGCTAAAGGCCCCTGACCCTCCAGGCTTCTTACCAAAGCACCGGACACGCCACACCTGGGCCAGCCCGGACCAACACATGTGCAAAATGTCCATGATGATTATGCCGCTGCAGGGGCATGCCCTACTCCAAGTGAAAGAAGTAAATATGTTTTTTAATCAATGCTTAAATATTTCACCTAGTGTAGAAAGAAGGGGGTGGTGCCTGGTCCCAAAATATAACAGCTACCAATGGTGGCTGGTGAGTTGCTTTATTGGGGGGGTGTAAATATTTGCCACAAATATGCAAGCATAGCGAGCAGGCCCAAACTAATCAAATGGTTTTGGCGGGTCAGTGGGATTCTTGCCCCTCCCATGAGAAAAGTTTTGAATAATGGGTTAAAATAGTGTATTACACAGCACACTTTCTGTGAAAATGTGGGTAGAAGGCCAGACACTTTGGAAAAAAGTACAATAGAAGCAAGTAACCAAAAGTGGACGATCGCATTTCCCAATGCATTGTCATGCCGGTCCTGTCCATAAATGCCTGTATAAAAAACATGTTCACGCTGGGTGTGCCCATACATTTCCATGCTGGCTCCAGCACCATATGCTAGTATTCCCATATAAGAACATACTCATGTTCGCTTTGAGATTGCAACGAGTGCAAATGAAAAAGAAATGGTGAGGCATGATCTCCCAGTGAACTCACAGTAACAATTTTAGCGACAGAGTTGTATAGTATTTGAAGACGTTGAAGCAGATCTTTTGGGGCTCCAAGTTAAATGGTCTTCGCCCAGAATAATTTAGTGTCTCTTATGGCTCTGCCAATGATAACAAGGTGTTCGCTCGAAAGATAAGGACGAATATGGTGAAAGAGCCTGATATAATGATTAGCACAACTTGCCTCAGCATTTATTTTGCAGCCCATCGAGAGTGAAGAACCAAATACCAACCCAACAGTTTTAGCTTTCGACCCAAGAGCAGGGAATGAGAATCGACGGTGAAGATAGAATGTGAGGCTTGGTTGAGCGTCCCTTTTGTCAATCAATGAATCGTGATCAACCCAGTTTTGTTACAATTCAGACTCAGCCAGTTAGTGCCCATCCAATTCGTGAAACTGGCAATAATAGATTCACAAATAGGCTCAGGTGAAAGGTTGTCTTAGCTAGGATTGCCTTGAAACTTGAAATAAAACTAGGAATCAGCTGAGATTTTAGTTGATCATGGAAGGGTTTTAGATATATACTAAATTTGGGCCAAGACAGAGTTGTCCCTGAAGGACTCCAAGTCTAATTGATGAACATTGGGTAATGAAGCTAGCCAAGGACATTCAATTCCATCCATATGCCAGAAAGGATAAACGCCAATGGATCACTTTGGGTGACACCCTAGCCACAGTGCAAAGCCTTTGAGGGATCTTGTCATGGTCAAGGATGTCAAAAGCGTTTGAAAGATAATTTAAGAATACCAAGAAGTCAAACTGTTCATCCAGGTTTTAAAGGAGATGCTCTAGAATGACAACTAAAGAAGCCGTCTCATGATGAGAACAGAAACCAGATTGATGCTTGCTTAATAGGGCCTGGTTCTCCAATGTGTGGTTATTACTTTCTCCAGTACTTTGGCAAAAAGGCCTGAGAAGAAAATAAAGTTGGTAAAAAAAAGGCCTATTAGCAACTTGTCTGTAGCTGCTAGGCACATTGGGTTCATGATAAGGTTTGTAAGATAAGGTTGTATATGTTGTTATGTCCTCATCCAGCTGTACGTAGCTTTATTTTACTGCTACGTATAACTCAGTTACCAATTTGCACTATTATGGGAGCGCAGCATAAACTTCCTTAAGACGAGAGATGTTGCCGGATTTGCTGCAAGAAGGACATTTCTGAAACCCCCAGGCATGTCCTTACCAACTGTGCTGGCCTGGGTCCTGTTTACATCAAGGAGCTTGGGTCTTTAGTTCACAACTGCGTCACAATAACATCTAAGGAATTCTGGGCCTGTTGTTTGAACACTGTCTCTAGCTCTGCCCACTTGGCTCTATATCAAGTATGGTCAAAATCAAAGGTGATGCTTAAATGTTAAATCAGGGAGTTTTTCATTTTGATTCTTACCTTGAATGTGATAGTTGGTGCATGTTTGTTATTCGTTGATTTTGTGTATATTTCATATATGTATATTTTATACATGTTTTATATACTTTTTATATATGTATTTTTTAATCTGTTTTGGGAAAGGTTCTTTGAGCTGGACACAATGAGGATATTAGTATGATTAAAAATAATAATAATAAAAAAAAAAATAATAATAATAATAATAAGTAAAGAGGCAAATAGGTGATCCAAGCCTGTTTCAGGCTGGTAGGCATGATTTCAAATTCTAGATTCTCTAATCTTAGAATTAATGAAGGGGCAAGGTCACACATACAATCCTGAATAATATGGGTGACAGAGGGATAGCTGAGGAAAAATGTAGGTTTCATTTTAGACACCAAATCAATCGTATCCCATATTGAAATGGGATGGAAATCAAAGGTGGATTTATCAAGGCAAAAGTAAAAAAACAGTAAGAGATTGCAGAGGAGCAGGTGGATGCATTTTCCCTAACTCCTGCCCCCTCACCGTTGTCATACTGGAACAGCAGGAGAAGGACTATATGTGGGTCTCCATGTGCTATTCCCATACCTCATTGAGTGTATTAGGGATGATATGCGCTCAGACAACCGTATCGAAGATACCCTCGCACTGAAAGTGTGAAAGGATGCCGTATGGAAGGATGTCAGCACGCACCATTGGACAGCATGGAGCGCTGAGTGAAATGTGACGTGGGCAGAGTGATGTCATGAAGAAGATATACAAAGCCATGCTGAAACAATATGAAAATACTGAAGAGGGATAATGTGACTGAAGTGACAAGAGAAACATGTACGAAACGATAAAATAATCATGAATGCAAAAGAAGAATAAAGTACCTTGCTGAGCAATAAGTGTAAATATGCAATAACGCAAGTTAGAAAAGATACATAGAAGCTTGCCTTAGAGGAATATATAAATGGCAAGAACAGCCATTAGTGGTAAATGAACGTCGGCTTGTTTGACTATTCAATTCAGCTACCTCCAAAGTCCATCAGGGTTGGAAAGTGAGGGGACGCTGGAAGAACAGCTGTGTGTGCAAAACAAAGAGAAGTCGATGTTGGATTGGAATAAAGGAGGCTATCTTTAAGGAATAGCTGCAAAGCACAAAGGGAGGCAGACGGATGAGTCATGGACATAAGACATATTTCTCTAAGATTAAAGAAGAATAAAACATCTGCAAGAGCCAAGCATTGGACAATAAAAAGTGCATAAGTCTATGCAAGGTAGAGTGAGAAAGTCTCTAGAGGCCGTATACCTTCTATAAGTAGATATTTTCCCCTAATCCAATCCCTCCCGTTAATAGGTTTCATGGTTTGCCACGTAGGATGATCTCATAGATGACGCACATTGGGGTAAAAGACCAATGTGTAATCAAGATTTGTGTGTGAGTGTACAAGCATCAGTCCGATGTCTGCCAGATGACCCCACTGTGTTAAATTGAGAATAGAGTAGTACTTTGCCATATTCCTTAAGCCTGTCGGTTATTTGGTCTTAGATCTTTATCGGTAATTCCATTTAGCACAAGAGATGCTTCAAGGTGCTAGAGCACATGTTGGTCGCAGTGTGGATGGTTCAGGTCTAATCGACCTAGGCCCAGATCCAGATTCACAGACTTTTGGCTGCTCCCGCCATTAGCCAGAAGACCGAAGAGCTTCCTGTGGAGAATGGCACGGAATGAATCACATGAACAAAGACACGGTTGGCAGGTTCCCCTTTCTGGAAATTCCTGTCCGGTCACCATAGATGCCCTGTGGATGGAAGGCAAATTGGTTAGTTGAGGGAGAGTCAATACCGAGGGACTCAAGCTGAGCCACGGATGTAAGTAGAGCATCGAAAGTGGCAAAAATAAGGGGGAGGGATTGTGTTGCCAATAATATACATATATATGTGTAAAGGTAACAGGATTTTGGGGTATTATAAAGAAGAGAAGTCTATACCTTGATTCCTGGTTCCAAGGGGACAGAAGGGTATGCACTAAAAGACTCCAAATAGGGCTGTTAAGGATACCTGATGCAAAGCCAGCAAGAAGAATGCGTATAAAGCTCCAAAATGGGGCAAAAATGAGATGAGATACATTTACTATAGATAGTAGAGGAAGGCATACGCAGGGGAAAATTTATTGAAGTGCACATGCGTGAGGCTATAAATATGTCAGTGTAAAGCTTTCAGTGCATTTAAACTAGTCGATATAAAATGATAGTAAAAAATGTAAGTGATTATTTAGATTTATGATCAAGAGATTGATGTCAACTGGAAGGATAGAAATCAAAGGTAACTAATAAATAAATAGTTTCTTAAAATGTTAATGATAAAATAATGAGATATTAAAAACTGACAAAAAAGTGTAAACGATGTAACAAAAAGAACATTGTTCTGTAGAATTTTAAAAAGCAGGTAACATGTTTTGATTTTCAGATAATTAAAT
The DNA here is from genome assembly GCF_040938575.1 of Ambystoma mexicanum. NCBI lineage: Eukaryota > Metazoa > Chordata > Amphibia > Caudata > Ambystomatidae > Ambystoma > Ambystoma mexicanum. Next base: position 197,632,948 of record NC_090926.1, on the reverse strand, counting down.
GGCAATTGATAGTGCTTGCTCAAATTGATCAGTGTGGTATATTTGATAATATAAAGAGAAGAATAACAAATTGGTAAGTACCAACAGTCGAGATCGACTTGTCATCATGGGAGACACTCCTCTTTGACACTTAGAGCATTGCCAAGATACGCAGCTAAGATAAGGAAAAATCATTCAGAATGGGTCAGAGGCACAACTAATAAGACACTTATGCCGTGGCCTCAGGAGGGTTTGTTGCCAAAAACAGTATTGCAACATTTGACAAGGTATTTGCATGCTACCTATAAGGGAAAGAAGTTACAGAAAAGGTTGGCTGTTTTAGAGCTATGCAAGATGTATCAGCATGAGAAGGTAGATCCAGCGGAGAGGATAGAATGCCTTCGGCTTCTCTTCCCCTCCTGAAAACAAGAACATAGACACAAAGTTGAAGGGATTTTATACTTTAAAGGAATTGAAAGCAGTGGCGGGGTATGTTAATCTGACATATTAACCCCCTCCTTATAACAGTGAGGACAATGTGGAAGAGAGCAGAAGTAGAGAACACCAATATATCTCGACACGCAATGAAAGTTAACAGTGTGATGAGAGAAAGGATAGACAAAAAAACAGATGGTGATAGAGTAGGAAGCAAACAAGCAGAAATAAATAAAGGACAAAGCTAAGGGGATAACAATAGTACAAAATGAATGGATGGGAGGACAGATATTACTCACCTGGATGATAAGGGAATTGATGGGGTTCAAGAAAGAGAAGAGAAAGAATAGTGGGCAAAGAAAGTAAAGGAACAAGAGAGGGCATCTAAAGAAGAAAAAGAAAGAGAATGCAAGCAAAGGGAAGAATGGAGAAGACACAAGGAAAGGAAAGAAAGGAGCAATTATAAGAGAGAATAGGAGTTAGAAGCACAAAGAATGCAAGAACAAAGGTTGCAAAGAAAGCGAGAGGAAGATGAATTAAGGAAGATGAGGAGAAGGGATGAAGGAGCTGCAAGAGGTACCAAGAATACCATCATGGGCCGATGTGCGAGATACAGAAGGCGTAGAAAAATGACTTGGGGATTTATATAGGCAAATGAGGGGAAAAGAAGGGTATAAAGCCCAAGAGAATGTAGAAGGATCTCTTTCGAAGGAGATTGAAGGTAGGTCAGATGACATTATAACAGACAAGCATAGAACTCTATCTTTAAATAGACTTGATCTTGATGACATGGAAAAAGATAACAGTCATACAAGCTGGGGCACAATAATGTCAGATGAAGAAAGGGAAGAAAACGAGAGAGCGTGAGGGAAAGGCGCATGCCGATTTTCAAAAGAATCGAATGCAGAGAAAGGGGTAAAATGGTCAGATTTAGAGGACCCTTGAAGAAAGGAAACCAGAGTCAACACCATACAATGAGTGACCACAAGCATGATTGTGCAGTGCATGGGATGTTTCTCGGCCTTTTGTAAGCAGATTAAGATCATTACCAGGACGAAGATAAGCAGGCGAGAGTAGCTCCACCTGGAAGACGAGAAGTGTAGGCAGGTATGATTATGGATCATGATTTTCACAATTCCTATTATTAGAGAAAGGGGCAGGACGAAAACAATATGTACCATGGCCACAAATGGATAAAGATAGTTTAAAATGTAAATTACAGAGTTTAACTTCCAGTGTAGGAAAATGGATTTATGAATTAGAATGGATAACATCAGGAATGACGTTGGCTATAAGTGACATAAAAGGCTTGTTTGCAGCGATTATACGGGAGAGAGCTGACGACATTTGGAAATGAGCAGGATATGCAGGTGTGACTGCACAAAATACGATACACGATGGAGGGCCATTTAATAATTGCAGAGCAAACGTAGGGCAGGTGCTCACAGTACAATATCCCGATACATCAGACATGGGTGCGATTATGACTAGGAAAATGGGTGAGGATGAAGACACTGTTACTTATATTGAAACTATTTAAGACAGATGGCACCTTGAGTCGGTAGCATTATTTTACCACATTTTGTGTCCGGGACTGCCCGAGCCAGTGCAACAGCAATTAAAGAAACAGGTGTGAATGGACATGAAGCCATGGCCAGAAATATAATATTCGATCATGAATAACTGCCAATTAATGTAGGAGAAGAATAAGAGGAAAGCAGAGAAAAGAAAGCAGAAGGAAGCAAAGGTAGTCCAGAAGAAGTTGTCAAAAATAGCCATAGAGGGAGCAGTATTAACAAGTAGTGAAGTAGGGGAGGCACTGGAGATGCAGTCAGGGCAGCAAAACAACAAAGGGTATCCCACAAATCAGAGTGGGTACAACATTTGATCAAGGGGAAGAGGAAATGAGCATAGAAGAGTAGGACGGGATTTGAAAACCCTCACGGAAGAGGAGGATTTAATGGTGGACAGCCGGAACAATGCTGGAATTGCGGAAGAATAGGACACATAGGTAGAACATGTAGAAGCAGAGAAGGCATGCAGCAAAATTGACAAGCTCCAAGAGGGGGGATGAGCTATGTTCCACAATATAATATAGAACCACAACTCGAAGATGCAATAGTGAAATATGTGAATGATATTTTAGTGTGCAGTGAGACTGAAGAAAGATGTACAGAAGATTAAATTAAACTCATGACTATTCTTTTAGAGAAAGGATATAAAGGGGACAAAGAGAAGTTACAATACTGTCAGGAAGAGGGTATTAGGCGCGTTATCCTATCATATCATGGGACAGTTTATTTCTCATGAAGGGAGGAAAGTGATGCCTGCATGAGCAGAAGCAATTTCTATGACATCAGTACCTAAAACAGTGAGGGAAATGCAATAGTTTGTAGGCATATGCAACTATTGCAGGGCTTGGGTTTTCCATTATAGTACATGTATTCAACCACTTTTAAAAGGGCTTAAAGAAGCACAGGTGGACAAGAGCAAAATAATATGGATAGATGAAATGACTGAAGGATTTGTAGAATTTAAAAAGTCGATCAGTACAGCCCCAGTGTTGGGAATTTCAGATTATCATGAAGAATTGCATTTATTTTTTCCATTCAAATGGAAAAGTCATAACAGCAGTCCTTACACAAAAAACAACATTAGGACATGGACACAAACTATTAGCCTACGATAGTGGATTTAAGATCAAGTTATGAAAGTGAATTATCCTTGTGAGCAGTATTTAGCTGCTGCTTCGTTCGTGATTAAAAAGCTTCAAGCATAACAATGTAGTGTCCACTAAAAATATTTGTTGAGCATGCATTATTTGCAATTTAAGAGAAACCTAAAAGTACATTGACCACACAGAGAGCATCAGGATGCAAGGTAATAATATTGAATCCTGTGATTAAAATTGTTTGATGTAAGACAGGGAACCCAGCAACATACATAGCTGAACCCGTAGGAGAGGATGATTATGTACATGATTGCATAACTTATACTGAGAATTATAATGAAATTCCACAAGTTAGAGGAAATGACCTTGGAAGGGGGAGTTGTTTTTATTGCTGGTTCTTCAAAAATGGACCAAACAACAGGCAAAAGGTATACTGGATCAGCAGTAGCGAAGCTGAACCGAAAGGGTGAATTTGAAGTAGTGACAAGCACAAGATTGCCTTTTCATTGCTCAGCACAGGCTACAGAATTATTGGTGCTAATCGCTGCGCTTCAGAGATTTGAAGATGAGGAAGTGACAGTATACTGTGACTCCACCTATGTGACGTCAACTGTACACACAGATCTGCCACACTGGAAAAGGAGGGGCCTCATCCATGCAGACAGCACTCCAGTGCAACATGCAGCCCTATTGGATAAACTTATTGAAGTACTAGCACTCCCACTGACTCTAGCAGTCGTAAAATGCGCAGCGCATTGTAAAAGGACAAAGTTAATTTCTGACAGAAATGAAGCCACAGATTTAGAAGCCAAAAAGGCAGCCTATTTTCGAGCCATTTCAAATTTTTAAATTGAAAGTCTTAAACAAATGACCGAACAATGCATGTTGGTAAAGGAGGGCTTTAATATGCTGTCTATTGTCCAGTTAATTGAGATACAAGGGTGAGCACCACAAGAAGAGAAGGATCTATGGAAAAGGCAGGGGTGTTCTTTATCCCCCAATGAGGCAATTTGGAAATAGGGTAGGACTGAAAAACCAGTTATGCCTGTAGAATTATTTTGGGTAGCATTGGAGCAGCTCCACTACCCTGCGCATGTGACTTGAGAGAGTCTTGCTGCAACAATTACTGAAGAGTGGTTCTCTCCAAATCTGTTAGAACATGTGGCACAGTTTGTTGTAAATTGTATCATTTGCCAGAAATGTACTGCATGGCACACTTTGCGAACAGTGAGAGGAGCAATACATCGATCCAATGGCCCATTTCAGCATCTACATATAGATTATGTAGATATGCTGCAGACATGCAAAGGTTACAGATATATGCTGGCTGTGGTATGTCCTTTTTCTTGATGGATCGAGGCAGGTCCATGTGCACACCCTGATGCCACGTGCACTGCCAAGTTCCTCATGTGTGGAGTGTTCCCAAGATGGAGTGTGTGTGAGGTTTTGCGGTCTGACAATGGACCACATTTTGTACATGAACTGTTTGAACAAATAGTTGTTCTCTTAGGCATCGAGCACAAGTTTTCTTACACTTATCACCCACAGGCGAATGGCGTCTGTAAGCGATTAAATGGATTATTGAAAGGATAGTGTAGATAAATATAACTTTGAAGAAGGGATGGCTGCATTGCCTACCCTTAGCCATATATGCTTTAAGGAATTAGCCTGGCTCAGATCAAAATCTAACTCCTCATGAGTGGGTGACTGGATCCAGTATGAGACCCCCATGGCTCCTCCATCTAGGTCAAAGACTGATGCCCATAGTGTGGCGAAGACATTTGGTGATGAGATGCATGATTACCTAACAAAAATGACTGCAAGTGTTTCTATCATGTCTCAACAGGACAAGAACCGAATGGCGGGGTCAAAGAGAAGTTACCAAGATGATCAAACCATTGAAGCAGTGGATTTGTTAAAACAACCAAGTTTATGCCCAGGAGACCAGATGCTGGTACGAAGGTTTGTACGCACTTGGAGTACTCCTCACTATGAAGGTCTGTATGAGGTGGAAGAAGTTACACCCAGCGCAGCCAAGTTAAAGGCAGGAAACGCCTGGCTTCGTTTGGATGACATCAAGCCATAGAAAGGAGAAAACTCGACCCCTCCTGCAACTACCCACAGAAGCAAGATAAGAGATTCTGCTTATGCAGACTCATTCTAAGGCCAAGAGTAAAGATGAGGGAAATGAAGAACACAGCAGCACCCTGGACTAAAGGCTGTTATCCTTTAGTATTTGATAAGGAGTAAACAGACTTACAAGTTATACTGTAACTTTATTTAGACACGCTAAAGGAACTATGTATTAAAGTACCAGAGCTGAAAGAAGAAAAGCACACTTCATTTTTATGTTACCTATTACAATGATATCACACACATTCCTGTATGTTGTTTTTACCTACATATTACAATCTTATCCAGCTCTAATAAGAAGATTCTTTTATGTCATAAGGTTTTATAGAAATCCTAAGAACAATTATTTACTTTTAGGATAATTGTTGCAATCATCTTGCAGTTTTCGATATAAAGGTGTGATTCATAGAGACTTGCAGAGTTACATATTAAAAGGTTTGAGCAAAAATGAGGAGGTTTCAGGATATAAGAGGCTCACTGCCATCATGAAAATCGATGAATTTCCATGGAATAATAATTGTGGTGTCATTTTGCATTATGTTTTGTGTTCTCCTCCTGATTATCATGACAGTTAAACAAGTTATAAGAAACAATAAAGAAATGATGGATGACAATGAAACATTTACCATTGCCCCTGCTGAAATCAAGAACAGCATTTTTTTTAAATCTTACTGCCCATTTATTTCGTTTTAAAAGGAATGTTGGCGAAAATCATGGAGGTATAGGTATGTATATTGACAATTCTGCTCATTTAAATAATAACCTATGGTATCAGCACATGAAAAATGTGAGGAGAACGTCAGATGAAAACTGCTACGTGTGTTCTCTCATACTTAATGCTTTGGGAACCACTAAAATATTCATAGCAACAGACGTATCAGTGAAAAACGCACATTGCCTCACACATCTTGCAAATTGCCTAACCAGAAGAGAGTTCCAAGGCAGAGCAACATCAATAGTGTCAGTGAATAAAGCGACATCTCAGAGGGAAGAACACTATGTACAAGATATAAAGTTAAGAGAGAAGCCAGAAAAATGCATCAAGTAATAAAATACAAACAGCCTAGCCTAAATGGAGCAGGAATCAACATTGAAGAAAATAAGATGCTACAATGCAAGGATAAGAAATGGAAGGGGATACAAGAATGCTGGGAAAGAGGTTAACTACAGATTAAAGGAAGAGTGCTTACTCCTGAAGAATGGGTTGAATGAATGGTTGTGTTTAGAACAACAGCATTCACAGGACAATCCGAAGTAGTTGTGGCAAATGCAGAAAAGGAATGCAAAACCCAATTGCCTAAGAGTGCAAGATTATTGACATGGGTTGATGATGAGGGAGGACCATTTTAGATATTACCCCTGAAGAATGCGTCTTTATGCTCCAGAAATAATGGTACAGTGAATGTTTGAGAGAACCGCCAGTATGGCTGAATTTTTGGTGTACCTGGCATGAAGGAAGGAACAGCAGTCTTGATGGACCATTATTGGGTCTGAGGATCAAGAGCATATACAAAGTTGCCACCAAAATGGGGAGGAGTTTGTTCATTGGTGCTGATAAGCATACCAGCCTTATTAGTACCATAAAGTGACCTGCAGATTACAGACTTCTCAAAGATGGACACACACCTGAGGAAGAAAAGACCATTTTACCAAAGCAGACAGAGGAGGAGCTATTACTTCTCAGCAAAATCAATAGACACCTATTATGACATTCCAGATGAGCATATGTTGTTCAACAGAACAACAGTAATATTCACAGCTATATTCCTGGAAGGAATTCAGACTGCAGTAAAGTGGCTGAAAATCACCAGATGGGAGCTGCTGCAAACACGACAATAAAAGGATTTAATGCGGTCAAAGAAGAGTTGAGGGCAATCAGGGTTATGGCCCTCCAGAAAAGGTAGGCTCTGGACTTAATTACAACAACGGAAGGAGGCTTGGGCACCAAGTTTGGGCCTTCTTGCTGTACATTTTATACCTGCTCATGATGAAGACAATGGGACTCTGACAGAAGTAACAACTATGTTGCCAACCCTGCATGCGAAAATAGAGGATCAAGTCGGCATGAATGAGGATGACGGCTGGTTTTTGTCTCTGTTTTCGTGGATTCCAACTTGGTTGTCAAACATCTTCAAATTACTTGGAGCTGTACTAGTGTTGGTATTGCTAGGATTTTGTCTCATAATGATTATCTTGGGACAATGCCAGAAGACACCTAAGAAAGCTATCGGGATGAAGATCATGATTGATATAGATACTGGAACCAGTGAGCAGATGCAAAATGAATAAGGTATCCGTGGGAATATAAATAAAAGTACCCTTGCACCTCCAGTAACAAAGTTTTACTAACCCAATGAGCATAAAAAAATGTGGGACGGTGGATATTCTGTCCACCACCAGGAGATTGCTGCCACATGACCTGGAGAGTGGATGAACATATAAAGAATGCAGGTCACCCGAGGTGGGTGACAAAGATATGGATTCCAAAAAAACGATTGTGTGAAGAGATGATAAAGGAGAATGAAAAAGAGAATGAAGAGAGGAATGTGGTCGAGGCTCGACCAGAAGGGGGAATGTAGAGGAGCAGGTAGATGTATTTTCCTAACTCCCGTCCCCTCACTGCCGTCATACAGGAACAGCAGGAGAAGGGCTATATGCTGGACTCCATGTGTTATGCCTATACCTCATCGAGTGTATGGGAGACAACCGTATCGAAAGTGTGAAACGATACCGTATGGAAGGATGTCAGTACGCACCATTGGAAATCATGGAGCGCTGAGTGAAATCTGACGTGGGCAGAGCGATGTCATTAAGAAGATATACAAAGCCATGCTGAAATGACACGAAAATACTGAAAAGTGATGATGGACTGAAGTGAAAAGAGAAACATGTACAAAACAATAAAGTAATCATGAATGCAAAAGAAGAATAAAGTAACTTGCTGACCAATAAGTGTAAATGTGCAGTAATGCAAGGTAGAAAGGATACATAGAAGCTTGCTATAGTGGAATATATAATGTGGCAAGGGGGGGCATTATTGGAAAATGGATGCCTGCTAATGTAAATATTCAATTCAACTACCTCATAAGCCGATCGGGGTTGGAGAGTCAGGAGATGCTGGAAGAACAGCTTTGTTTGGAAAACAAAGAGGAGTCGATGTTGACTTGGGATCAAGGAGGCTATTTTTAAGGGAGGCAGATCGATGAGTAATGGACATGAAACATATTTCTTTTTTTTAAAGGATTTGTTTATTAACATTTTGCAATAAGTGACAAACAGAGTAAACCCCTCACTCCAAAACCCCTTTCCTCCCACGTCCAACACCCCCCTTACCCACCCTCTAACCTCCCAGGAGCTGCTTCCCCCTTGCACACAGATAAGAATACTTTGTCCCCAACATTTTGACCAAGGTGGCAGCATCAGACAATGTCCAAAATCCAAAGGTTTTTTTGGTCACATTTGAAGCCGATAATCCTCCCACAGGTACGCCAGCACCAATCCCCAATCCTCCCTGAATGTCTTATATTTCCACTGCATGTTGTACATGACCCACCCCATAGCTATAATGTGTCATATCTTCGACAGCCACTCATGAAATGTGGGGGGGGGCTTGCTTTTCCATTTCCGAGCTTCTACCAGCATGGCTGCCAAAACCATAACCATGCAAGCCTTAAACATTGCTTTCACCTGTGGCTCCCTTTCCCTCCCCCATAAACCCAGCGTGCATACCTCCATCCCCAGCAATAAATCCAAATTCAATATTTCTTTGATGGACTTTTGCACCTGTTCCCAAAAGAGTGAAATGGGCGGACAAGACCACCAAATGTGTGCCCCGTCATCTTGTCTCACACTACATCTCCAGCAGTCCAATGGAGCCTCCCGATACATGATCCCTAATCCCTCCGGGCTGTTGTGCCATTGGGTGAGAACCTTATACCCCACTTGTTGCAGCTGGATTGACCGAGTAAGCTTGGGATTATTAGCCCACAGAAATTCCCATTCCTCCTGTAAAATTTGTTTTCTCACCATTTCCTTGCACTTGCTCAAGTAAGTCCATGTTGTCTGTGTTGCCCCCTCAGTGATTAGAGTATATAGAGCTGAGATTAGGCCAGTGTCCCCTGAGCTGGATGTACTTCTTGAATGCAGTGAATTGTCTATTCGCCGCTTGCTTGTTGGGAGGGTGCATCACCCAGTGCCTGAGCTGATATTAACAGAACCTGTCTCCCTCTGAGAGACCGAAGGACTGCTTACACTGCTTGAATGGTTTGATTTCTTAGCCTTGCATAATATCTCAAAGTCTCTTGCACGCCGCTGTTTCCCACCTCCCAAAAACCCATTTGTCCATCCCCAGTGTGAACAGCGGGTTCCCAAATAATGGTGTGAACGGGCCTGGCAGTGTCGATATCCCCCCTTGTTTTATTAGGTCATCCTATACTTCCACAACCAATGCTATGATCTGGGATGCCCGCATACTAGCTGGTCGATCTCCCTTTGCTAGCCATAACGCTTCTTCCAATGGGGGTCCCACTAACTCTCTGTCCATGCACACCCACAGTTTTGCTGTCATCCCCTGTTAGCCACTGCTTTAGTTCCCATAGTTGGGGGGCCTAGTAATATTGTCTGAAATCTGGAACTGCTAATCCCCCTTACTCTTCAGGGCCAACAGTACCGGTAGGGCCACCATCTGCTTTTTATTGCTGCACATGAAAGCAGAGAGAAGCCGATTGAGGGACCTGAAAAATCTCCTGGAAAGAGAGACTGGCAGAGTCTGATAGTGGTACAGAAAGCGCGGAAGGTTCACCATTCTAATCGAGGCATCCGCCCAATCCAGGATATATGAAGAGGGTTCCAACACGTCAGATCTGTTTTAAGAGCGCTAAGCAGGTTAGGGTGGCTCACTTCGTAAAATGTGTCCAGGAATTTCGTTCTCTGGATCTGCAGGTATTTTATTTTCTCTGTTGTCCATTGGAACGGGGAATGCCCTTGCGCCTCTCCCAGGGCCTCTTGTGGTAATGTGAGGTTTAGCACCTCTGATTTGTGCACATTCATTTGTAGCCCTGACATCACCCCAAAAGACATGATCTCCAAGGATACCGCCTCGAGAGAAGCAGAGGGTTCCTTGAGGGCCAGAAGCGTGCAATCAGTGAATGCCATTGTCCTATGAACCGCCCCCTCCCACGCTGAATGTAACCCACTTCACCGCTGGAGCCTCTCGTAGGTGCTGTAAAACATGTTCTAGGAAGATTGCGTAAAGTAAGGGTGATAGTGGACATCCTTGCTTGGTCCCCCTCTCAAGGCAGATGGGACATGAGAGGTGTCCATTAATAGATAAGCGCAGGGTGGGAGCTTGGTAGTTGGCCTGTACCTACCAGAGAAACCGTTCCCTGAACCCCGTGCGTGCCATGGTGAGAAAGATAAAGGACCATTCCACGCGGTCAAATGCTTTTTCAGTGTCCAAGTCGAGCAGGACCGCCGGAATCCACTGCCTCGTGACCTTCACCAGCAGGCAACCCACCTAAGTCTGATGGGACTTGATGAATCCGGACTGATCAGGGTGATGGCAGTCTAGATGCCAGGATTCTTGTTATAGATATTGGCGTCTATAGTTATCAAAGCTATCGGGCAGTAGGAGCCACAGATTGCTAGATCTTTACCCGGCTTCGGGAATACCACTAGTTTAGCCTGATCCATGGACTCTGTAATGCCCCCTGTCACCTTGCAGGAGTTATATAAATGCGTTAAGTGCAGGGCAAGAGCAGATCGATATTTCTTATAAAAGGCGGCTGTGAAACCATCGGGATCTGGGACCTTATTCAGGGGTAGTTTCCCAATTGCTACGCGAACCTCCTCTTCTGTGATATCCCCTTATAATAATTCTCTGTCTTCCTCTACAAGAGTCAGCAGTTATATCGTATTCAGATAGGCCTTTTGTGAAACCTTTTGAGGTCTGTCTGAAGCGTAAAGATCCCCATAAAAGCACTCAAAGCACTATATAATTCCCTATGTGTCCACCACATCCTCCCCGTGCCTAATTTTCAAGATTGTCTGCCCCTCTCCCCTCTCGCCAAAAGCCTCCCACTCTATTCCCCCCTCACATAGTAACTCTGCTTCACATTAAGGAGACTCCCCTCTGCCTTCTTGGCACTCAGCAGATCTAGCTAGCCACTGATTGCCCGATAGCTTTTTAGCGTGGCTCTCGTTGGGCAGTGTCCCATTTTAAGCATGATATCTTTAAATTGTGATTCCAATTCTTCTTCCAGTCTCATACTCTGTTTGTCCCTGGAGGATTTGAGAGCAATCAGTTCTCCCCTGATTACTGCTTCGAAAGTGCCCCACCAGATCCCCGGGGAGGTGTCTGACATGGTGTTGTCCTGAAAGTAGGACTGCATTTTCCCCTCCACCGCCACCTACATAACCGGGTCCGCCAGTATCCAATCTGGGAGGGACCAATGCCAGAGCCCTCTCTGTCCTTGCATTGCGTCTATCGTCGCACTCAGGGGGGCATGGTCAGTAAGCACAATAGCTCTCAGGGAAAACTCCCAGACTCGCCCCACTAACTGGACAGACACCCAGATGTAGTCTATGCGAGAAAGTGTCTTATGGACGTGTGAGTTACATGTGTGTCCCGCTTCTGAGCCCCTGCATGCACCCTAGATATCCACCAACCCCATTCCCTTGAATCTATCTTTCAGTTTTTTAGATGGTGCGCCCTAGTTTGTATGCCCCGCCCCACTACCATCCTCCCCCGGTACCCATGCCACATTAAAATCTCCAGTCAAAATAACGTGCCCCTTAGCCATCGTTCCAGTTCTGCCATTGTCGTCTTGAGAAACCCATCCTGTCCGAATTTTGGTGCATATACTGTTGCTAGGCAAAACATGTCTGCATTAATGCGGAACTTAACAAAGAGGTATCTCCATTGTTCGTCCCTCTTCGACTCAAAGACCACCAGGTTGGGCATGTTCTTGAAAGCTATCAGGACCCCTGCCACCTTGTCTTTCACCTTTGCCTGTTAGACATGGGGATATGTCTGCAATTGGAACCTCGATTTGTCTTGTTTACAAATGTGGGTCTCTTGGAGCGCGAGAAAGTCTGGTTTCTCGCACCTTAAGGAATGGTGCATCTTACGCCGTTTTTCCAGGGAATTTAATCTCTTGATATTGTAAGTGAGGATTTCAAAACAGGTAGCAGGCACTCCTCTTCAGAAAGAACATGGCATGATAACCTGTTCTGAGATGAGAGTTTGCAGCACACGCTTTTTGCTCACTGTACCTTTCACAGATGGGAAATATCCATTTGCATATCAGTCTTTGTCCCGCCCACATGGACAGTCCAGCACCGAAATGATATGGTAATTCCTTGCTGAACAAGAGTACCAACAGCAACCCCATACACGTGTTTCAGCCATGTTGGGCTTCATCAGTGTGGTGAAGCTGTGCCTCTCTAAGCTTCTTCTCCAAATTATCGACAGCGTGGCGGACCCATGCAGGCGCTTCCCCATCCAAAAGCACAGTGAGCAGGGAGTCCATGTCTGGTTGCCCCCAGGTAACCCAGGGTGACCAACCCCAAGTTCCTTGCAAATATTTCAAATAAGGTAGCAGGCGCTCCTCTTCAGAAAGACCATGGCATGATAAGCTGTTCTGAGATGAGGGTTTGCAGCACATGCTTTTTGCTCACTGTAACTTTCACAGATGGGAAATATCCATTTGCAGATCAGTCTTTGTCCCGCCCACATGGACAGTCCAGCGTCGAAATGCTATGGCAATTCCTCTCTGAACAAGAGTACCAACAGCAACCCCATACACGTGTTTCAGCCTTGTTGGGCTTCATCAGTGAGGTGAAGCTGTGCCTCTCTAAGCACAGTGAGCAGGGAGTCCACGTCTGGTTGCCCCCAGGTAACTCAGGGTGACCAAACCCAAGTTCCTTGCAAATATTTCAAAAAAGGTAGCAGGCGCTCCTCTTTAGAAAGAACATGGCATGATAACCTGTTCTGAGATGAGAGTTTGCAGCACACGCTTTTTGCTCACTGTACCTTTCACAGATGGGAAATAACCATTTGCATATCAGTCTTTGTCCCGCCCACATGGACAGTCCAGCACCGAAATGATATGGTAATTCCTTGCTGAACAAGAGTACCAACAGCAACCCCATACACGTGTTTCAGCCATGTTGGGCTTCATCAGTGTGGTGAAGCTGTGCCTCTCTAAGCTTCTTCTCCAAATTATCGACAGCGTGGCGGACCCATGCAGGCGCTTCCCCATCCAAAAGCACAGTGAGCAGGGAGTCCATGTCTGGTTGCCCCCAGGTAACCCAGGGTGACCAACCCCAAGTTCCTTGCAAATATTTCAAATAAGGTAGCAGGCGCTCCTCTTCAGAAAGACCATGGCATGATAAGCTGTTCTGAGATGAGGGTTTGCAGCACATGCTTTTTGCTCACTGTAACTTTCACAGATGGGAAATATCCATTTGCAGATCAGTCTTTGTCCCGCCCACATGGACAGTCCAGCGTCGAAATGCTATGGCAATTCCTCTCTGAACAAGAGTACCAACAGCAACCCCATACACGTGTTTCAGCCTTGTTGGGCTTCATCAGTGAGGTGAAGCTGTGCCTCTCTAAGCACAGTGAGCAGGGAGTCCACGTCTGGTTGCCCCCAGGTAACTCAGGGTGACCAAACCCAAGTTCCTTGCAAATATTTCAAAAAAGGTAGCAGGCGCTCCTCTTCAGAAAGAACATGGCATGATAACCTGTTCTGAGATGAGAGTTTGCAGCACACGCTTTTTGCTCACTGTACCTTTCACAGATGGGAAATAACCATTTGCATATCACTCTTTGTCCCGCCCACATGGACAGTCCAGCACCGAAATGCTATGGCAATTCCTCTCTGAACAAGAGTACCAACAGCAACCCCATACACGTGTTTCAGCCTTGTTGGGCCTCATCAGTGAGGTGAAGCTGTTCCTCTCTAAGCACAGTGAGCAGGGAGTCCACGTCTGGTTGCCCCCAGGTAACCCAGGGTGACCAACCCCAAGTTCCTTGCAAATATTTCAAAAAAGGTAGCAGGCGCTCCTCTTCAGAAAGAACATGGCATGATAAGTGAGGAATTTGGACTCAACATTACACCCTCCCGCCCCCCCTCCTCGGTCCCTCAAGTACCCCCTCAAGTACCTTCTGGGGTTGGCTGCCCCCACACTCTGCTGTGGCTGCGACCAGAATGTTGTTCCCCCTCGCCATTTTCCACCTTTCTTTTCCTCCCCAATCCGCTGCCTAAAGCCAAGCCATGTAAAGTGCAGCTCCCCCTCCATCACCCTCATCACCCCTCCAAAGCCCCCTTCCCCCTGACCCCCACCCCTCCCTTTCCTCCCTCCTCTAGCTACCACCCAGGCCGTTCCATGGGTCCTAGAGACAACCTCGGGCCATACCCCGAACATGTACTGATAAGCTACCTTGGCTCAAGAACTGCAGAGAGATCAGACTAAGCCTCCTCATGAGATTCCAAGAGCGCAAACTCCCCCAAATGAGTCCCCTCCCCTACTCGCTTCTGTTGTCGCCACTTGGATCTCCAGAGTGTGGTCACTGCAGCCCACTCCCGAACACAGAATTTAGGAGTGACACACTTCGATCCCATCCTCCCTGCCAATGCTTGCCCTACAGCCTCAGTGTCTCCATCCAGGCAATTCTAGTTACCCCCCCCCTTTTAATGCCTCTCTAATGCCTCGCCTCCCGTGGCATGTCTGCCAGTTTGTCCAGCCTCGTGGCGTGCGGCGAGCGATTATTCTCTCTTAGCCACCATTGACCATTCCCGTAGTGACGGCTTTCACAACATCCTCTTTCTGGCCTTATGATGCAAATGCTACGAGGACATCCCTCTGGCATGCTTCCCGCTCCTCCCTTAACGGGCCCACCCTGTGAATTCTATACAACCAGACCCCTTCAGAAGGGGCCTCCAGAAGGGGCTGGGCAAAGAAGGACTGGACTGTCATTTTGAGTTCTTTGTTTGCGACCTCCTCCGGGACCTATTCTTGAGGTCTTTGCACTGGTGCTCTAGATTGTGCGACATACGTGCCAGTTGTTCCAGTGCCTCATCATTTTTCCAAGAGTCCTCTGCCAAGTCTTGGAGGGCCATCTCATTTGTGTCCACTCATTCCCCCAGTTTCGAGAACCCCTCCTTGATCTCCTGCACTGCTCCCTTGAAGTCTGACTTTAAGGAGTAAAACTGTTCTTGAAACTATTCTTGAAAGGACTCTGTGATCCTCGTCTGGAGATTTGCCAGGCACTGCACCAGGTCCTCCTTGTAGCCTGCCTTGGGGCTGGATGGTACTGGGGTCTCTCCTCCTCCTCCTGTGGCCTCGTCCCGGGTGGTTTAGGTTTATGGGCCCTCTGCTTGTCCAGTTGCCAGCACCTGCTCAGCATGCACTCTGATCCCCAGACGGCTGCTGTTAGGTGAGCCGTAGTCTCCTTCCTCCTTCCCCTACGCTTGGCTTTAGACATGTGCCCCTTCAAGTGTTCCAGCTCTGGCTTGCCGCCCACCAGGCTCCACACTTCCCGAAATTGGGGGCCATTCATCCATATGATGCACTGGCCTGTCTCCACATAAAATTCCCTTCACCCATAGGTCGCAGGCCACCCTGCTGCTGTTCAAGTTGGGCTTATGTGCCCTGCGTTGGAGATCTCCCACAGAATTGACCTGGTGTGGGTACTACTTGATATTATGTGGGCCGAGTTCTACCTGAGCCCCCTCTGTTCTTCCACCCGAGGGTTGGTGCTGTGGGCTCTGTGTTGTTCAGGCCCCTCAATTTTCCACCCTTGGGGAATATCCTGCATCCACTGTGTTTTGGCCCCTCCTGTCCCTTGGCGGTCACACCCGCTGAGGGGCCCCCACTCTCGGCGCTCCAGAGGACTTCTTCACCTTCCTGGGCCTCCCCCTCCTTCAGAAGGGGGTAAACTGCTCCATATCTTCACTGTGTGGGGGGGGGCTCCTCCCCCTGTGTCCCTCTTAGCTGCATTGTAGCTGTAGTGGGGAGGCCCCCCTCCTCTCCACAGCTGCTGGTGGTGTCCCTGTTTAGGTGGGGCCCTTTCCGGCTCCCCCAGGGGTTGCCTCTTCGTTCCTCGCTGCCCACTGCTGCCGATGCTGCCGGTGGGAGGGGTGACACTACCTCCACTCCCTGTAGCCACCCGGGGCCTTGACCCGCCTCTGTGAACACCACTGAAGACTGCTGCCCCTCCGGGCTTCCCGCCTGCAGGGAGATCCCTGCCCATGGCTTTCTGTGTCCCAGCCCCCTTATGGGAACTGCATGGCTGTGGCTCTCCTGCTAGTTCCCTGCTCCAGAGCCAGCTCACGCCTCGTTAGCTCACGCGGGTATCTGCAAGCCGGTCACCAGTTGCTCTCTCATCTTCTCCATGTCTGCTGCATAGCTCGGCCCAGGTGCTCTACTGATGAGCCGCACAACAGTCTTTTTTTCCACCACTCCATGTTGGCTCCTGCACCATCCCACATTGGCAAAGCCGCTTGGGGCTCCCACCAGCTTCCTTTCACTGCGGGAATCTTTCAAGGGGGGACGCTCTCCTCGTGCTCTCATCCACCACTGGGAGGGGGGACAAAAATGTTGATTTCTTGGCTGCTGCTACCACCTTTTCAATGCTGGCCAGGGACAAGCTGCAATCAGCACGTCTTCCCCTGCAGTGCCGCCATCTTGGAATCCCATGAGACATATTAAGGAATAGCTGCAAAACACAAAGGGAGG
This sequence comes from Ambystoma mexicanum, assembly GCF_040938575.1. Classification (NCBI taxonomy): domain Eukaryota; kingdom Metazoa; phylum Chordata; class Amphibia; order Caudata; family Ambystomatidae; genus Ambystoma; species Ambystoma mexicanum. The sequence goes on along the minus strand of NC_090926.1, from coordinate 197,615,988 downwards.
TAGATGGATGAGTCACGGACATGAGACATATTTCACTAAGATTAAAGAAGAATCTGCAAGAGCCAAGTACTGAACAATTAAAGGTTTATACAATCTATGCAAGCTAAAGTGAGCAAGCCTCTAAAGGCCAAGAGGAACAATGACACCCAGTATAATTAAATTAAATAGCAGTAAATAAGAGGCTGAAATTGACACATTTTTGGTCTCTTGAAACGTGACCCAGAAGTCGAAAAACAAGGACTATTGGTTATGCCTTAAATTAAGAGAGTGATGTGCTTTCACTCCTTTGAATGTGCTAGAACAGAGAACAGGCTACAAGGTCAACTACAGATGGAAAACGTTGGCTCATGGCCAGACTGATGGGAGATGATGGACTAATAGGGAAAGTAGGAAGTAATCTGATGTGATCCAAGCACCTGTGTTTCAGTTTCCTTATGTGCTGCTAGCTGAGCTGAAAGTCCAGGGTTGGGTGGGAATGCCAACCAATCAGTTGGTCTATGGGGCAACCTGATATACAATGTTGCATAGAACATTCTTCGGCCATTTTATTTGCTATAATCGATCTTATGCGTATGTAGCGGTAGTTCGAGGGTAGCCTTATAGAGACAGCCAATGAAGTACTAACCCGTATACCTTCTATAAGTAGATATGTTCCCCTAAGAAATTCCTCCCGCTAATAGGTATTAGGGTTTGCCACGTAGGATGATGTCATTGATGCCGTATATCGGGATAAGAGACCCCTGTGATATCAAGTGTGTGTGTGTGTGAGTGTGCAAGCATCAGTCCAATGTCTGCCAGACGACCCTGCTTTATTACATTGGGAATAAAGTAATACTTTGCCATATTCCTTGAGTCTGTCTAGCTATTTGGTCTGAGATCTTTATTGGTAATTCTATCTAGCACAAGCGATGCTTCAAGATGCCTTCTGGTTTCTCTAAGCTAATAACCTATAGTCCAATGCTATAAAGTCCAATCGTTCATAAAGTACTCTTTAAAGTCTGTCCCTATTCTATTGCAACAAAACAGGATTGCTCCTCTAGGGAGGTTTGGACACCATGAACTCACAGTCTGAGAATTCACAAAAGGTCTCCTCCCAGACCTTGGGTTTCACATGCCACTTTGAATGGGCTGAGTATTTCTCCCACCCTAATTCTGGGTCCTGACAGATTAACAGGCTTGCAGGATCCACCTGGTCTTTTTTCGGGAGGCACATCAGGTAGCAGCCGGACCAACTCTGTCACTAGCAGCCCGCTATCCTCATAGGATAGCATGGGGAATTTACCATACTCATATTTAAGCAAACCGTACCTAGGGTAAGGAAGGGATGACCATACTAGTGGGGAAATGACTTAACTCCTGCATTCTTTACTCACTCCAAGACCTTCCCAGGGATCTAGGTCCCCTTCTCACTCCCTCTGTTTCCACACTGGTTAGTCCTGGACACGTAAGGGCGTGGTGATAACTCTTATTTGACCTAGGGTTTTGAACTTGAAAAGGGTCCAGCTGTAATGAAATATGTCAAAAGGGGCTCTTAAAAAAAGGACTTAGGGTCCATGTTCAAGTTCCGGAAGGCTCAAGTACCATCCCTCTATTCTCAAAGTTAGGGTTTAATGTCCAAGTCCAAATTCTTGCATCTGCAAAAGGTATTTGTAGGATTTTGGTACTAGGCTTGCTTTCTTTAGTTTACTCAGAGTCGCAGATATTCTTATAGCAATCCAGCATCTTTTCACGTGGCTTTTGCTCCAGTTGCTTCTTAGCTCAGATCTGGTCAACCTACGGTCACAGTTTGCATTTCTAGGCTTGTGACATGTAAACGCTGCACACACCACCCACAAGAACGTATGATTACCTGTTGCGTTAGTGGATATACAAAACCATTACATAGCAGTAATATGTTAAGTTATCTTGCATTTGTATTGCGCCTCAGCCCTAGTTTATGGGTTGAAGGGCTTTTGCCTGTCAGAGATGCAAGGGAGGAGTATTGTATGAACATTCAGTAGTGATAGGGAGGAGCAAAGTTGGGTACCTACTTGGGATGAGGGCGAGGGATAGATAAGTTGCTCAGGAAGTTTTGAGAAGGGAAAGGTGGAGGAGCTATGTGTACAAATGGACCAACTGTATTGTGGAACTCAGCTGCATTCTATGGGGTGCTGCGCTGAAAGAGAGATAGCTGGGGAAGAGGTGTTCGCTGTGCCAGGGGGTATGTCAGTGCAAAGAGACATCACGGTGGGGTCAAGAACCAGGCACCATTCTTTTGTTTCAACAAAGGCCCTTATTGTGTCTTTTGGTAAAAGTTAGGTTCCTTTGAGATTACAGTGGTAGGAACAGGAATTAGGCTAAAATAGGTTCCTGCATGGTGGACTTTGATTAATTTGACGGTCATCCTGGCACACACTGTTTGAGACTCTTTTCTTTTCTTTAAGAGTAGGGCAGAGAAACATAGGGACAGCTTAGGTGTTTGGTGTTCAAATAAAGCACTTTACCCAAAATGTTACCTAGTCCGTGATCTCTATTCCGACTTATCACACTACACACCCAACTGTGCACTAAGAATAACAGAACCTTATAACAGGTGCTCCCATGTGCATGTGTGCATGATGTGCTTGTACCTCCTACTTGCCACCTAGTTAAAGAAAAGTAAATAGTCATAGGAAAAAATGAGGTTGTGCTTAACCTAATGAAAAATAGCAGTCTACGAACAACACAGGGTAACATGGATAAGATGTAAGAAATAGCTTGCGTTTATTAAATTGCTCTTAGTATGGTATAACAAAGGCACAAATTCCCAAATTACAAGCGCCTAGACAAGCATTGAAAGTCACTCTCCTTTCTGTGACCAAGTCTGCTGCATAACACTGGAGGTACAGGGCAGAAGTCTGTCAGATGCAGCAGGCCTACAGTCCCACGCACCAAGTGAAAGCACAAAGCTCTCTAGGCAGACCCAAAATCTCAAGCCAGGAACCCTGGCACTCAACATGAAGCCAAAACTAAACCCTGTCCGAGACGTCAGAGAAGACTGGCATATTTCCAAGGGTCACATTCAGGTTCCATGAACACGGTTTATCCCTCATTGTCTGTGGGCTCGGGACACCTTGCCCACCCCATTCCCCCACAAACATCGAACTTTACCATAAAGGCTCCCCATGCAATCCGGTCTATGAAAGTCTCAGCCAAACAGGTGACCCCATCTGCTCCTCCAGAACCATTGAGGACACTATTGGTTCTCTTGCTCCAGCCTTGGCCGATTTCTGTAATCACTCCTTCACCACTGGATCTTTCCCCTCTCTCCTCAAGCACTCCCTTGTGCACCCCCTACTAAAATAGCCTTCTGCTGACCCCTCCATTCGGGCAAATTATAACCCGATCTCTATCCCTCCTTTCCTGAGCAAACTCCTAGAGAAGTTGGCTATCTCCCAGCTAACCCTCCATGCTGAATCTGTTGGTTATTTCCATTACCATCAGTCTGGCTTCAGAGCAGCCTGAGGCACGGAAACTGCACTCCTGAATACCCCTGAAGTTCTGTTTTTTACTGCTGACTCTAGCTCTCCCTCTATCCTCATTGTCCTTGACCTTTCCTCTGCCTTTGACATGGTCAACCACAACATCCTGAATACTCGTCCCTGGGCATAACAGATAAGGCTCTGGCGTGGCTGACCCCCTTCCTTCTGGACCGACCTTCCCAGGTTCAGCTTGGGTCCTTTCTCTCCACCACCTCTCTTTCCACATGCCGTGTTCCCTGGGGCTCTATCCTCTCCCCCTGGCTCTTCAATGTCTATCAGGCCCATTTGGGCCTCCTAATTTCTACCTTTTCCTCGCTCATCCCTGACTTTAAATCCACTATTCAGGCATGGTGCACCTATAACTATCTCTGCCTTAATGCCAGTTAGAATGAGACCCTTCTCATTCAGACCCCTGCTCCCGCTTTTCCTCCCTCACTCTGGCTGCCCTCTTTGGGCCGTCTGCCCTTGCTCTCTTGTGAGGCAAAAAACGTTGTGGTCATCTGTAACACCACACTCTCCTTCTCTCCACACATCACAGACCTTGCCAGGAAGGCCCATTTCCAGCTGCACCTCCTCAGAGTTATTCTCTCTATTCTCACGTTCCCCCAGAGGCTCACTGTCTCCAGAGCCCTGGTTCTCTCTAGGCTGGACTACTGCTACAGCCTCTTTCTCAATCTGACTAACTGTACTCTTAGCCCTCTTCAGCTCATCCAGAACAGGACCAAGAGACTTATCCTTGGCATCAAGCCCAGGGACTGCATCGCTCTGGCCCTGAAATCCCTCCACTGGCTGCAAGGATAAAGTTTAAGCCCCTCTGCATCATCCACAAGGCTTTCTGGGGTTGCAGCCCTCACTACCTTCAACTATGTCTTCCTAAGTACCTTCCTCCCAGAGCACTCCACTTGTCTACTTCGAATTCTCTGTGGGTGAGTCACTTCCCAAGCAGAGAATGGGGGGTAGATCTCTCTTCTCTGCAGGTGCCTCCCTCTGGAATGGCCTCCCTGCCTCTCTCCGCCTTGAGCCGGATCTCTTTAAGTTTCGGAAGCTGCGAAAGACCTTGCTTTTCTCCTCTTCTTTGTATCTCCATCTCCCCTGCTAACCATCCCTTGCTTCTGCTGTCTACTGACTGCCTGCTTGGTGTCCTCTGAGTCATACAGGACACGAGACCCCTCCATGATCAGTCCCCCTGCACTTGCCGCCTGGCCCACCTTGCACTGCCGCCTGGCTACCGGGCTGGGATTGTCCCCTGTAATCCCAGACTTCCTTGCACTTAACTCAGAGCCCTGCTGCTCTAAGTGCACTTCTACCTGTACCCTTTCCCCTGCACTTCTTGTTGCACACTTGTAAGATCTAAATGACACTAGGCCTAGTAAGATTGTTTGATTTGTCCTCCCTTTGTTCCCCCGCCTTGCCTGGTTGCGCCTTGAAACACCTGTGCATTGGCACATGATAAATAACAAATCAATCAATTACAGGGCAGCGTACATGTGGGGAAACTAAAGGGCGGAATCTTCCCCACACAGCCCTTAGTGCCATTAACAAAGTGAAATTTATGATGGTCACTGCATGATGGCAAATTAAAACCCAGTGAACACCACGAAGCCCAGCCAATCAAAGGGCATCCCAAATTTAATCACACAAATGCAGAACATTATCCAAAGATCAGCCCAGAGAGAGGGTCACCAGGCTCTCTCTCTAAACACAAACACATCGACACACACATGGACACACTCATGGACACACACCTCGCTCTCAGTCTTTGTGGGAGTTTGAAGAAAGGATGCTGACGGTTGAAACTGAAGAAGAAAGGTGAGTTAAGGCTGGCACATGCAGAGAATTCTGGAAGAACAAATTGGAGGCTAGAGGGGGAGGATGAAGTGGTAAGACCACCAGACCCACATCCAGATGCCCCCATCCCTCCCTTCAGACCCACACCTACAGGGCTATCCACCCTGCCTCCAAACCCACATCCAGATGGCCACATCCATCCCTGCCTCCAGACCCACACCCCGTCCCTCTCTCCAGACACACACCTAATTGCCCCGTCCCTCTCTCTGGACCCACATTGAGTTCACCGATAACTCCTTCCCTCCAGACCCACACCCAAATGCCTGCACCCCCATCCAGATTCACACCTTGATGGCCCCATCCAGCCACCCCTCAAGAACCACATCCAGATGGGCCCATCTGCCATCCCATCAAATCCACACCCAATCACCCTACCCCTCCCTCCAGACTCACATACATTACCCATACTGGAGGGAGGAATGCTGCATCTCTCCCTCCAGACCCACACCCAGACGGTGACATCTGCCCTGCCTCAGGGTCCCCATCTGCCGTGCCTCTAGGTTCATATTGAGATGGCCCATCTGCCCTGCCACTAGACCCACACCCAGAGTGCCACCCCATCCCTCGCTCCAGACCTACACCCAGATGTCCAGTCCCTCCCACTAGACCTACACCCAGATTATCCCCATCCCTCAGCACCTATCTTATCCCCCTCTGTAGATCCACATTCCCCAACTCTCCTGTATACCCACATACTCCCAAACCTCCCTCCAGAGCCACATTCCCCCATCATTCCATTGACAAGCATGCCCTACCCCTCCCTCAATTCCCACATGCCACCACACTTCCCTCCAGACCCACATGTCCCCATCGAGTGGCAGAATTTCAAGTTGCAAGCTACTAGCCGGACATGAGTCACTTGTTGCCTGAATTTCATGCACACACACAGCACGCAATTTCTTACTTGTCGAGATTGAAAAATCACTAGACAATGGCTCGGGGTGAGTGCATATTCTGCACCCTATCCCAGACCCATATGCTCCAATACCTCCCTCCAGATCCACATGCCTCCATCCATCCCTCTAGACCCACAAGCCACATCCCTCTCTCCAGACCCACATTCCAGGTCTCCATGCCACCATAAAGAGGCAGATGCCCCTATCCCTCCATTCAAAGCAGATGCCTCCATCCCTCCCTCCAGAAAGACATGCCCATCTATCCGTTCACAGCCAGATGCCCCCACCCCTCTCTCCCGACTCATATTCATGTGCTCCAGCCCTCCCTTCATACCCACATGCCCCCATCCCTCCTTTCAGACCCACATTCTGCAGTCCTCCCTCTAGACCCATGTGCAACAGTCCCCCCATGTACGTGCAGAGGCCCCCAGCCAGCCCTATGCACCCGCCCCTCCATTCACAGCCAGATCCCTCCATCCCTCCCAACAGGCCTGCATGCCCCATCTATCCGTTCACACCCAGTTGCCCCATCCCTCGCTCGTGACCCACATCCTGGTGTTCCAGCCCTCCCTCCAGACCCACATGCCACAGTCCCCCATTCACATGCAGATGCCCCCAGCCAGCCCTATGCATACATCCCTTCATTCACAGTCAGATGACTCCATCCCTCCCTCGAGAACTAGATGCCCCATCTATCCGTTCAGACCCAGGTGCCTGTATCCCTCACTCCTGACCCACATTCAGGTGCTGCAGCCCTCCTTTCAGACCCACATGCTGCAGTCCTCCCTCTTAACCCACATGCCACAGGCCTCCACTCACAAGCAGATGCCCCAAGGCCTACTAGCCTCTATCCCTTCCTCCAGACCCACATCCCTCCTTCCTGATCTACCTGCCTCCATCAGACACCACAGACGCACATCGACATGCCCCCTACTTCCTTACAGACCCAGATGCCCCAGTCCCTCACTTCAGACTGACATGATCCCTTTCCTCACTCTACCCACACAGCCCCACCCTGCCCTACAGACCAACATGCCCATCCCTCCATTCACGCCCTCATGCCTTCATCCATCCCTCCAGTCTCACGCCTAGGTGCTCCAGCCCTGCTACCAGAACCACATACCCTCAGCAATCCCTCCACATGTAGATGCCCCTACATGCCCCAATGCCTCCATTCACACCCAGATGCCCCCCACCCTTAATTCAGACCAACATGTCCCCATCCCTCCCTCCAGACCCACAAGCCCCATTCCTCCCTCCAGACCCGCACACAGAAGCCCCATCCCTCTCTTAAAATCCACAACCCAGGTGCCCCATTCCTCCCTCCCAAGTCACACCTAGATGCCCCAAATCTCCCTCCAGATCCACACCGAGGTGACCACATCCTGCCCTCCAGATCCACACATAGATGACCCATACCTCGCACCAGACCCACACCCAGGTGCCTCCAATCCTCCCTCCAGATCCATACCCACATACCCCATCCGTCCCTCCTGATCCACACCCAGAGCCTATCCCTCCCTCCAGATCCACACACAGGTACCTCATGCTCCCCCAAGATCCACACCCAGGTGCCCTATCCCTCCCTCCAGATCGAAACCCAGATGCTCCATCTTTCCCTCCAAATCCACACCCAGGTGCCCTCTTCCCTCCCTCCAGATAACACACATATGCCCATCCCTCCCTCGAAATCCAAGCTCATGTGCCCCATCCCTCCCTCCAGAGCCACACCCAGATGCCCAATCCCTCACTTCAGATCCAGCCCCAGATGCCCCCTCCCTTCCTGCAGATCCACACGTGGATGCCACCAACCCCCCTCCAGATCCACACCCAAATCTCCCATCCGTCCCTCCTGACCCACACAGAGAGCCCCATCCTTCCCTCTAGATTCCCAACCTGGTGCCTTCTTCTTTCCCCCAGAACTATGCCCAAATGCCTCATCCCTCCCTCCTGATCCACGCCCAGATCTCATCCCTACCTCCAGATCCTCACCCAGGTGCCTCATGTCTCCTTCCAGATACAGAGCCCCATCCCTCCCTCCAGATCCACACCCGCATGCCTCAACCCTCCCTCTAGATCCACACCCAGGTGACCCCATCCCACCCTCCAGATCTTCACCCAGATGACCAACACTCTCTCCAGATCCAAACCAAGGTGCCCTCTTTCCTCCCTCCAGATCCACACTCAGATGCCCCAGCCCCCCCAGATCCACACCCAGATGCTCCATCTCTCCCTGCAGATCCAAATCCAAGTGCCCCATCCCTCCCTCCAGATCCACACACAGGTACCTCATGCTCCCTCAAGATCCACACCCAAGTGCCCCATCCCTCCCTCCAGATCCACACACAGGTACCTCATGCTCCCTCAAGATCCACACCCAGGTGCCCCATCCCTCCCTCCAGATCCACACACAGGTACCTCATGCTCCCTCAAGATCCACACCCAGGTGCCCCATCCCTCCCTCCAGATCCACACACAGGTACCTCATGCTCCCTCAAGATCCACACCCAGGTGCCCCATCCCTCCCTCCAGATCGAAACCCAGATGCCCCATCTCTCCCTCCAGATCCACACCCAGGTGCCCTCTTCCCTCCCTCCAGATAATACACATATGCCAATCCCTCTCTCCAAATCCAAACTCACGTGCCCCATCCCTCCCGCCAGACCCACACCCAGATGCCCCATCCCTCCCTTCAGATCCAGCCCCAGATGCCCCATCCCTTCCAGTAGATCCACACATGGATGCCCCAACCCTCCCTCCAGATCCACACCCAAATCTCCCATCCGTCCCTCCTGACCCACACGGAGAGCCCCATCCTTCGCTCTAGATTCACAACCTGGTGCCTTCTTCCTTCCCTCCAGAACCATGCCCAGATGCCTCATCCCTCCCTCCTGATCCACACCCAGATCACATCCCTCCCTCCAGATCCACACCCAGGTGCCTCATGTCTCCTTCCAGAGCCCCATCCCTACCTCCAGATCCACACCCGCATGCCTCAACCCTCCTTCCAGATCCACACCCAGGTGACCCCATCCCGCCCTCCAGATCCAAACCCAGATGACCAATCACTCCCTCCAGATCCACACCCAGATGACCAATCACTCCCTCCAGATCTAAACCAAGGTGCCCTCTTTCCTCCCTCCAGATCCACACGCAGATGCTCCATCCCTTCCTCCTGATCCCAACCCAGAGTCCCATCACTCCCTCCAGATCCACACGCAGGTGCCCACTTACCTAACTCCAGATAACCCTCATATGCCCATCCCTCCCTCCAAATGCAATCCCAAGTGCCCCTTCCCTCCCCCCAGAGCCACACCTAGATGCCCCATCCCTCCCTTCAGATCCAGCCCCAGATGCCACATCCCTCCCTCATATCCACACCCAGGTGCCCAATCCCTCCCTCCAGATTCGCACCCGGACGCCTCATCCCTCCCTCCAGATCTGCACCCATGCATTCTATTCCCCCCTCTAAATCCAAACCCAGGTTCCCCCATCCCTCCCTCCAAATTTACACCCGGGTGTCCCCACCCCACCCTTCACTCTACATTCACACCTATATGCCCCAACCCTCGCTCCAGATCCACACCCAGATGCCCCATCCTTCGCTCCAGATACACACCCAGATGTCCCCCACCAGCCCCCTCCTAGGTACCGGTTAGCTTGCCTACCTACCCCCTCTTCATTCCATTGCCATTGCACTACTTCTTCATGAATCATCAGATTACTCTTGTTAGCCCTATGCTCCATCCCCTGTTTTGTTCTTGCCCTCTGCCCTCACATTACCACCTTACAGAATGTATGATTCCCCTCTTGCCAGTTCCTTTCCCTCGAGATGAGATGACCTAGGACGTAATATGCTCAAAAGTCACGTGACAAGGAGGAGGTAATATGATATGATATGTCATTCATAGCATGCCTGTACACAAGTGTTTCTAGGCGCGAGAGCATTGCTATGGTTGTTCTTGGATGAGAAGTAGTGTCTACTTCCGATTCCATAAACAGCGCACAACGCTCTGCCTCCTTGTCACGTGACTTGGAGGAGAAATATACCTCTCTGTCCGTGTATATTGTGCAGAATGTATGCCATTCGCAAGGACAAAGGGTAAATAGCATACATTCTGCACAATTTAAATGGACCCCTTTCTGCTTGTAATTTGAGAAGGATATGCGCTATTTATACTACGTCCTTGTGAATAGACTCTACCAATTATAATTGGGTACGGTCAACATTCCCACTAGGAGTCAGTAAGCCCAGCTATGAAGGTTGAATAATAAGGTCATGTATGATATTTGCATCTCAAAGCACCTAAGGTACCGGAATGTCTACCTGTGCCCTGTGATACCCGTACCTTTGAATTCTGTACTTGATAGGATTAGGTACTCAGGGTACATGTCTTTGTCCTCATTGGTATCTGATAGGTATGGCAAAATAAAGAGACTTAATTCCTGTAGCCATTAGTCAAGTGAACATTATTATGGTTCTTTGAACTGTCTCTAGTGGATATTTACCTTATCAGTTATTATGTAAATGTGTTCTTCTCATTAATTTGCCCTCTTCAATAAATTCCATTGAGTATTCTAGCACCCCTTTTAAAACAATGAAAGGAAGTGAACTCTGTGTTACTTTGAGTTCTGTATGCAACTATTACGCACGTCTTTACTCACTCAGTAGTATAATCAAATTGTCTCTTACCTCCTCTAAATTGTAACAGATCCTGTATAGCCTTTTCATTAAATAACTCTCTTCCAAAGCGAAAACTGATGTTAATTGAAGTTCTTTCTGGGACTTTTATTTATTTAATCATTTGCATTTTTAAAGCGCTCAAACAGCCCGGGGGCGTCAAAGCACTGTTACAGATTTTTTTTGTTTTATTGTTGTTGTCTTAGTTGCATATTTATAACGCGCTTAAATACCCAGAGGTTTTTAAGCAGGGACCCGGGGACCGAACCTGCGTTGCTTCGTGTTGTCTTGCCTCCAAGGCGAGCACGTTGCAACTGAGCTATCCTCTTGACAGTTTATGCACATCTTTAGTCAATGAGTGGCATAATGTAATTCTCTCTTACCTCCTCCATCCATTGTAATGGATCCCATGTAGGGGATAATGACACCCATTCAGGGACGGCATCAGGGCCTTTCAAAACTCAAAACCATAACTATACTTTGGCTTTACAAGCGTGATGAGCCTACCTCACTCCCATCATAGGCGCGCCACGTAGCACACCAGCACTTCCCTCCTGGTCTAACCTTCATGTTCTCTTTATTCTCTCTCTCATTTGCAGCCTTTACTTTGGCTTCTAGCACCTGTTATACACTACTGGAGTAATTATGTGTAACCTGCTACCCTATGTCACTAGCTGTTTTACTGTAAGCTTTATTGTTTCTCCTTTGTAAGCATGTTCCCTAGGCTTGCCTGTAACCACCTTCTTGTAACCACCTTCTTGTAACCATGCTCCCAGATGCCTCAAGGCAAGGCTGCGCACTACAAATAAATAAGTACAAATACAATTACAAACTTTTCAACTGAAAGGGGCCTCGAGCCATAACGGGGGTCTCCCGACAACTGCCCCCATATTGCCAGTCATCAGTCTAACAACAAAGCAATATATTCCTTCACATGTTACTTATGTTTCGGGGCTTATAGCATGCACTTTGCAGCGCTCGCCTACAAGCTGCGTTTGCAGGAGCACATCCGACCATCACTTCCATTGGCGAAAATAAAAGTGTTATCACCTCTTTACCTTTTAACACTGGTTTTCCATGCCAGCCACTTGCATGGAAAGAAGGATTCATTGCTATTCAGTGGGCATCCAGTGTTTCTGCACCCTGCTGGCTCGCCGTCTCGTGATAATTGGCAGCTATTAACTGTATCTTTATCTCCAATGTAATATATGTCCCCCACTGGTGCCTCAGATTGCTTTCCGCTCTAAGCAAGGGGGAGGGCCCAACCATTTTCTGGAAAGGCTCCCACGCCCCATCTTCAGCCAGGCCTGCTTCTATGTGTTAGTGGTGCCATTTTGTTGCAACATATATATTAATATAGTGGGGCACACCTTAGCTTACATGCAATCTTCTGCAGAGATGGACTCTCGACCGCCAGCCCACCGGTACCAATCATATGGCGCGCCGATCATATGATCCCGTTCACCATCAAAATCTCGAGCAGCATGATGCCCACAAACATAAAACTCCTGGTGACAACCAAAAGAAACTGGACACCCTAACAGATGTATTGAAATCTACCAAACCCAACTCCTTCCAGCTAAATATAATGACACCAGACTCAATGGAAGAGAAGCTCTACACCTGGATTACAGATGCACTAGATCAATTAGCACCCCTTAAACTCTTCCGACACCATCCAAAGAAAATCATAGTGAGATGGCTCAAAGAAGAACTAATAGAACTCAAAAAAACAAACCATAAACTGAAAAAATAATGGAGAAAACACTACAACCAATTGGACAAAACCAACTTCCAATGACAAATACGAATATACAAAATCATGAGTGCTCAAAGCCAAAAAAGCATACTGCAATGCAAGATTCCAACTGGCAACAAACCCATAAAATGAAATGTGCAAAATCAACAAGGAAAAAACAACAAAACAACTTCTTGCAATAGCTGCATCATACCATTGCAATCCCTATGTGACAATATCACGCTCCATTTAAGAGCAAAAATACAAGCAATACAACGGTCCATTGATGCAGGCCGAAGTACCACAAACACCCTGCCAAAATCAGCCCTCCTTCAACCACCACAACACTCGATCAATTTGAACCCATAAACAAGAAAAGTTTCGACAAACTAATAAAAGACACCAACACCGCCGGATCACCCAGTGACCCATGCCCACCGGATATCTACAAAAAACTTCTCCACTACAAAACACCAGCCTTATTCCCCCAACAACTAATGAATCTATCCCTAAACACAGAAATAGTACCAAAATCATTCAAATCACCATACATCAAACCACTCCTAAAAGATGAGATGGGAAATACAGAAGGGCCTACTCACTACAGACCTATATAAAATCTACATACCCAGCAGAAATCCTAGAAAACCACATCTACAAAGAACTACTCAATTGTGTAGAAAGCAACCGAATATTTGACCAATCCTAAGTCTGTGTCAGACCCATGAGAGGAACTGAATCAGCACTCCTCTCCATACGGGATGGCCTAAAATTAAAGCAGACAATATCAGCCAATCAGCTCTCATACTACTGGACATATCAGCCCCCCTTGACACGATCAGACACACAACCCTAACAAAGTGTCAGGAAGAATGCAGCATTAGAAGCTTCGCAGTACAATGGCTGAAATGTTCATGGCCAACCAAACCAAAAGATCACACCTACTGCAAGGGTCGGAATAGGCCATAATATTGTCTCTGGCACCAATGAAAAATTGGCCCATAGTTGCAAATGGCAATTCATTCCCTTTGTGACACTTTTTGAATAGTACCCAAGGGGTGTTTATTTATAAATATGATGCAAATTGCCAATTATAAAGAATATGTAGTTAGCAACACTGTTCAAAACGATTAGCTGCATTGTAAAGTAACTCATCAAATTAGCCATGGGCTTATTGCCCTATAAGCCAATCCGAACCTGCCTCCTGCCATTTACATCAAGCACTAAAAACATCACCTGTGGTGTACCACAAGTATCAAGCATCTCCCCGCTTCGCTTCAACACCTACATGACGCTGCTAATGAAACTAATTCAAACCCATGGACTGGCAAACTACAACTATGCAGACGACACCCAACTGATCTTCAAGTTAACTTCCGACCAAGAACCTGACAGCACCCTCAATAAAGGCCTCACCGACATAAACACCAGGATTACACAACACAACCTCAAGCTAAATCCAACCAAAACAGAAATAATGATCTCCCCTCTGGAAGACCATACAACAAAGGCCTACCTGACCTGGTCACCGAGAATGGTAACCCAACCGGAGGCATCAACAATGATACAAAATCTGGGAATTCTCATAGACAACGCCCTCTCTTTGGAACCACAAGTCAATGTAATAGCAAAATAGGGTTCTACCTTCTGCGATTAATAAGATGGATCCTCCCTTAGCTCAATTTCACACACAGAATCCTTACAATTATCTCCTTGGTATTATAAAGTATAGACTACTCAAATAGTTTCTATATTGGAATAGAACATCTCACAATAAAACTTCAATGCATCCAAAATACAACAGCAAGAATACACCTAAGACCAAATAGAAGAGACCACATCACACTGGCCCTGAGTAGTCTACACTTGCTGCAAGTAAAGATATGCATTTACTTCAAAGCCCTCTCCATTGCCCATAAATTACTACACGGCCAAAAAGCCGAATTCCTCCATGCTAAAATCACCAGTTATCAACCACCAGGAGACTTAAGATCTAGAAAAGACATCCAAATAGAAACAAGACACTACAAGAAAAGGAAATTTAGAGGAACCGCCTTACCCTATCTGAAAGCCAAACTATGGAACTAGATACCGAAGGAAATAAGTATGACGGAAGACCACCTAACATTCAGAAAATGACTAAACGCATGGCTATTCAACTCACTGTGATAAACATAGATGTGCCCTTACAAACATACTGCTGGACAAAAGCAAACATGGGACAATACAGAATGGAAAACTGACAATAAAACTACTTAACACCCAGAGATAACCAGAAAGCAACTAACAGGCCCCCCATCTCTTTTCCACACCTCCACAATCTCTCACGTACTACACATGCCCAGAAGGGCTAGTGAAACATCCCACTTAAATACTCAAACCACACACCCCTCTCTAATCATGCTACAAAACCAATATCTGCAGACAACAAACCACTCAGACACTGGACATCAGGAAACAACAAGCCCAGTGCACATAACAAAGCGCACTGAAAAAGCTCACTCACACAGATGCCAATTTCTCCTGGTTCTGCAAACATCAACAGACGAGCACAGCCTCTGTCCTATCCCTCTCTCACTCACTAACCAACCCTGCCAACTTTTCTTACAGAGCCATGTGATCACCTGGAGACCATGCACATGGCAACGGTGTGCGGTATAAATGGAAATAGAAGATGGGCCTCTCCTGAACATGCTCTTACTATTCTTGTAGCCATGCGGCAGCCATTTTTTCATGTAGTTATACATCTGAGAAATAATCCACACAGATTTGTTCAACACCAAACCTCTCATCTGCCTGCTAGCTAAAATGTTTCCCTCGCCTCTAACATGCATTTGTCCCTAACATCCCCTACCGCCACTTTAGCATTTCACCCATCATGGTGACATCCCAAGCACAGCTGGTCACACCTCCTACCTGCACTTACAAATGTCCAATGTTGCTTGTCTTTCATCTATGTATGTCCACTTGTGTATTGTCCCTGATGACTGTTCTATTTACTCCCCTCCACAACCTGGTCAGAATGTCCGTAATCTCAGCCCATTCTAAGAAGCTCACTGCTTCGCGTCAAATATGATATCTATTGTACGTTCTTTTGTGATCAAAAGAACATTGTTCCCCCTGTATATAAATAAACAAATGAAACACTCTGTCTACACTTTCTGTCAAGTCACATAGTATGGAATGTTCTTTGATGTAATCATGTGTGGGCTTGTGATTTGCTTGTATTTTGTGTTGCAGTTGTTCCGAGGATGCCATGCAATTGTTTGTATGTGTCCTAGACTAACTAGGAAAGGTGGCAGTGGTGTAACACTCTGTATTTCTAGATCTGTTAGCCCGCCGCGACTTTACTGAACGAAGGAGGTTCCGACGTGCCGCCAATACAGAGGATCAGGTCTGTAGATCAAACTTCAATAGGCAATTTCATCTGCTTTCTTTCTTCATTTACAATAGAGTTAATAATTGTCAGGAACAACATTGTTCGGTGAGCGTCAGCAACAGGCAGCAGTCACTTCAGGGGACTGCACAGAAGAGAGATGCATCTTGTTTCAAATTCCTGCTCGACGTTCCCAGTTTGCAGTGGTGCCTTGTGTGCTGCAGAGCATCACTCTATGCCTGCACTCACATAAACAATGCAATGCCAAGCAAAGGTGCCAACTTATGGTTTTTGTTAGGAAAGCAGAAATTCCTAATTTTCGGTTTTTGCTTAGAAGGCAGAAATTCCCACACCGAGTGTCGCGAGGGAGCCGTATCCATCCCCGGGCCGGAACAACCCATTTTAGAGCACATTTTGCAGGAAGAATTGGAAATAATCCATAGGATTTACTGCCTGGTCTAAACATATAATTTCAGCAACAGTCAACTAACCGCTGAGTGGTCTTTCCTCAGCATTTTGCTTTTGGGTTGCCACTGTAAAGGAGCAGGTGGATATTTAATCCCTAGCTCCCACCCCTTTAGCTCCATCATACTGGTAGAGTAGGAGAAGACCCTGTTGTGGGACACAAAATATCATCCCAATACCACATTGAGAGTATGAGAGATGATATGCACTCAGACAACTGTATCAAATGTACCCTCACATTGAGAGGGTGGAATGATGTCTGGTCTGCACACACAATTGGATATCATAGAGCTATAGGTGAAATCTGACAAGAGCAGAGTGACATCATAGAGGAGAGATACTGAGACTCACTGAAACTAAATGAAAATACGCAAAGAGCAAATTTGTAACTGAAGTAACAAGAGAAACATGTAAGCGAATATGAAGAAATCGTATATGAAAAGAAAATAAAGTTACTGGCTGATTAATAAATGTATATATGCAGAAGCACACGGTATATGAGACATATAGCAGCTTGCTGCAGAGGAAAGTATAACATGGCTGGAGTGACCATGATGGAAAGATTGACGTTAGACTTGTTTTAAAACCATTCAAGGTACCTCAGAGACATACCAGGGATACAGAGTCAGAAGACGTTGGAAAAACAGCTTTGTATCAGGAATAAAGAGGAGTCGATTGGCTTGGGATCAAGCATGCTATTTCAAGGAATAATCACAAGGCACAAGTGGAGTCAAAAGGAAAAGCCATGTAAGACATATTTTCTCTTAGAATAAGCAAAGGAGAAAACATATGCAAGAGCCACGTATTAGACAAGTGAAGATGCAGAAAACCTATGTAAGATGGAGTGAGCAAGTCTCCAGAGGCCAAGAAGAATAATGACAGCCAGCGCAATTTAATCAAATAGTAGTAAATAGATGGTCGAGATGGAGGAATTTGTGGTCTCCTCACATGTGATTCAGAAGTTGAAAACAAGGGCTATTCATTGAGCCCAAACAAAGATAATAGTGTGCTTACGCTCCCTTGAATGTCCCAGAACAGAGGTCAGGTTTTGGGGTTAACTACAAAGGAGAAGCCTTGGCTTGGGACCTGACCGATGAGAGCTGATGGACTTTTTGGGAAAGTGGGGAGTACTCTAATGTTGCTTGCAGCACCTGATTTTCATTTTCCTTACGTGCTACTAAGAAGCCTAAAGTCCAAGGTTGGGAAAGCATACCAACCAATCAAATGGTCTATGTAGCGACATGCTATACAATGTTCCAGAGACCAACCTGATGCCATTTACTCTGCTGTAAGTGTTATACGTATTTAGAGGTAGTTTGAGGCATGCTCACGAGATAAGGGGCAGCCAATGAAGTTATTAACACTTATGTATACTATAGGTACATATGTTCCCCTAACCAATCCCTCCCTTCAAAAGGTTTTAGTTTTTCATGCAGGATGAGGTCATAAATGACACACATCGAGGTATAAAACCTTTGCATAATCACATTCGAGGGTGAGTGTGTGAATTACTGCCTGTTATTCGCCAGATTGCCCGACGTTATGCTTATAATAAAGTAGTACTTTGCCATATTCTTTGAGTCTGTCTGGTTATTTGCGTCTGAGCCCATTATTGGTAATTCCATCAAGCACATGAGATGCTTCAAGGTGCTAGAGCACATTTTGGTAGCAGTGCGGATGGTTCTTGTCTAATTGATTGATTCCATCATTAGCTAGAAGACCATGAAGCTTTCTGTGGAGATCGGTGCGCAAATACACACGTGTGAAAAGAATCGATCAACAGTTGCCCCTTTGACGAAATTCATGTCCGGTCCCTGCAGGTGCCCCACGGATTGAAGGCGAACTGGTCAATTGGGGAAGAGTCGATGCAGAGGGACTCGAGCTGAGCCACGAATGTAAGTAGAACATTGAAGGTGGCAAAAATAGGGGAAGGAACTGTATTGCTTATATATGTATTAAAGTAACAGGATATTTGGGGATGGAAAAAAGAGAAATAGATACCTCAGTTCCCGGCTCCAAGAGGGGCGGAAAGGCACACTAACTCCAAATAGGCTTATTATTTAAGGATTCCTGAGGCAAGACCAAGTAGAAGAGTGTTTATCAAATTCCAAAATGGAGTAAAAGTGAGATGATATACATTTACTAAAAATAGTAAAGGAAGGCGTACGCAGAAAATGTAAAAGTGCACATGTGTATGGGGCTATAAATATGTCAGTATAAAACTTTTACTGTGTCTAGATTAGGAGATAGAAAACAATAGTAAAAACTTAAGGAGATCATCAGATTTTTAAATGAAGAGATTGGCGTCAATGAGCAAGGTAAAAATCGGAGGAGAATAATAAATAAATAAAGAAGCGACTCTTAAAAAATCAATAATAAAAAAACAAAATGGTTAAAATTGATAGAAAGTGTAAACATTGTTGCATAGATTTTTAAAGTGGTTTAAAAATAGTTTTTTGGTAATAAGCAGTGATTGACGCCTGGCTTTACCCTGGGCCCTCAGCGACACCCAGTTGGTTACTTGTACCGTCTGAACAGGGAGACCATCACCGAACTGCTGACCACAATCCTGGATGACATCGGGAGCGGGATCAGTATCCGCACAGCTGTGCCTCCACTGCTGAAGCTTGTGGCAGTCCTGCAGTTCCTCGGTACCAGCATCTTCCAGCACTCCATTGCCATCATGCATGGCATGGCTCAGTCAACATTCAGCACAGTCCTGGGCCAGGTGCTGGATGCCCTCCTTCGCCATGTAAACCAACACATTTCCCTGCCCACCACCCAGGCCCAGGTCAACAACATGAAGGCACAGTTTTATGCCACTGCACAATTGCCCAATGTGTTAGCAGCCATTGACTGCACTCATGTTGCGCTGGTGGTGCCCCTGTCCCACGAGGCCATATAAAAAGGAACCAGAAGCCCGATCACTCCCTCAACGTGCAGGTGACTTGTGGCCCTGACCTCATCAATACCCACTGCTGTGTCCGATACCCAGGTTCCATCCATGATTCCATGGTCCTACGCAACAGCACACTGGCGGGATACATGGAGAGGCACAGAGGTCAACGGACCTGGATAGTGAGTGAGTACAAACCCTGCCACATATGCACAGGGTAGCACAAGACGAAAAATGGGGGGTTGTAACACTGAAAGGAAGCATTGCAGTTGAGGGGATGAACTCTCAGCACCTGGCTAGCAACCTACACCAAACAGGGGGGGGCATCCAAGGAAGCATTCACATGTTGGACACACCTGGACACACACATGCTGATGGATACACACCCAATGACCCAAATTTGAAGACACACAGGGTAATTGGTGGGGGGCCTGGTACGTGTTGATCCCAATGGGCACTGCTGTGCCCCTGCCATGACTGTGTGGTGCAGGGTGCTTGATTGTGTCCCTTGGCTGCCCGCAACACTGCTCTGACTCACAGGTGTGGCCTTGGTGCGGTGGAACATGGGTGCTGCGGTAGGTGCCTGTAATGGCTCCCATACACTGTCACCAGTCACAGTGCCCGGATCATGGGTCGTTTAACTGGGGGATGCTAGGCTGTTGTGGTTACATGCAAATGTGGGGGGGGTTGACTCACCTTCTGCCTCCTGACTGCCAGCACCTGCCTCAGCACCTCCAACACCCGCGATACCATCCATGTCGAGGACCGAGCTGCACTTTTATCCCCACGGCATGAGGTGGAGGTGGGCATCCCCCTGTGGCCATAGTGTCCTGTCTGTGCTGGGCCAGCATTCTCCAGACCCGCAAACGCAGGTCATTCCACCATTTCCTGCAGTCTTTCCCATCCGGGGGGACTCGGCTGACTGGGGAAATCTTCCAGCTCACCGCCTGCCAGATTTGGGTGCACCACTGACACAAGGTTTTGCACTGTGTTGCACCATAGAGTTCCTCATGGTGGGCCATGACCTCATCCACCAGCACCACGAGCTCACCTTCTGTAAATTTGACAGGCAATCTTGGGCTTCCTTGCACCTAACCCTCTCCTGTGATATTTCTGCTACCAAGTGTGTCTTGATTTATATGACTGAATTAAGATTAGATTCATATGTTTGTCATGTAGAATAAAGGTGCGGGGGAGAAGAAAAACAACCCTGGCATATGGGTTGTGGACAAAGTAAGAACAAGATAAGTTCCCAATTAGGAACAATTTGAATGTTACTTTTAACTTATTCTTTTTTTGCTCTGATAACAGCTTATTGAAATATGAAAACAATCAAGTTTGTGTTAAAAATCTAATTTAGACTATTGTCTAATTTTCCTTAATTAGATTTAAAGTATGATTTCACAATCAGCCCTGAAGAAGAGAACCAATCTCGAAACGCGCTGGGCAACCTTGTTTGGATCAATAAATCCTGAATAATTCAAAAACCAAGCTGCAAGTCGATTTGTGTAAAACATGAAGAAACTATTGTTATTACTTTGTGATATCTAAAAAAGTGACTATCATATTATATTATATTTTCTTGAACAAAGATTATGAACATCTAAAAATGTACCTAGAAATATTTGGCTACATAGCCTCAGATAGTGTGTGGAGGACTGCCCGGGGCTCTGATATTTAATGGAAATGGCCACCAGAGTGCTTCCTATTCCTGCGGTGATGCGTTTCCTGTCATTGCTAATAGTGCGTGATAATTGCACCAGCGCTAATAATGCCAGTGGTGGTAACGCTAATAGCGGCGTGGTTGTGCTTCGGCACTGTTTCCGCTGGGTGAAATTAGTGTTAACGCTGGGGCCGTGTGCGCATACACGCATATGTGTGATACAGTGCTATTTGCGCCAGAGGTCCCAGCAGTAACTTACTACTCAACTCGTGATGAGGCCCAATATCACACGGAGTGGGTAAGAGGCACGACTAATAAATCACTCATGCCGTGGCCTCAGGAGGGTTCATTTTCAAAACCGTATTGCGACATATGACAACATATTTACATGCTTCATACACGGGGAAGAAGCTACAGAAAAGATTGGCCATTTTAGAATTATGGAAAATGTATCGGAGCGAGGAAGAAGATCCGCCTGAGAAGGAGTGGATGCTTAATCAGCATAAGGAGGAGGCTATAACACCTTCGGCTCCTCTTTCCTCTTCTGAAAATAAGAGCACAGATACTGAGTGATGGGGATTTTATCCTTTAAAGGAATTGAAAGCAGCAGCGGGGGTATGTTAATCCAACATACGAGCCCCCCTGAGGAGAATTGCCTAGCATTTAACTGCTGCACTGCCCCAGGGCAGGACAAAGACTGATATGTTTTGGATATTTCTCCTCTGTGCAAGATAGTGAGCTAAAGAATCTGGGTAAGGCCCTCGTAACCAGGACTAATGTCTGGCAAAGGGACTCCCAGGACCCCGCTTGTTTTTTGCAGAATCTATTTCATAGAAGCATAGTGCCGATCGAAGCACAGGAATGATTTGAGGCAGAGTGAAGGTCACTACAGTACCACAGGGAGCTGCAGGGGATACCGATAATACAGACATGGGCTAAGGAGCATGAAGCAGAAAGCATAGGGAAGAGGATTGGGGATTTACATAGGCAAATGAGAGATAACGATGGGAATAAAACCCAAGAGGATGGTGAAGGATTTTTATCGAGGGAAACAGGAGCAGGGTCAGGTTATGCATTAACAGATGTGCATAGGGTGCTGTCTTTAATTAGACTAGATCTTGATGATGTGGAAAGAGAAGAAAGTCACACAAGCTGGGGCATAATGGTGTCAGACAAAGAAAGGGAAGAAAACGAGAAAGAGCGAAGCGAGGGCACAGGCAGTTTTCTTGAAAGATGCAAGTGAATAGAAAGGGGTAAAATGGTCAGACTTAGAGGACCCTAAAGAAAAAACACCAGGGCCAACACCATACAGTGAGTGACCACAAGCACAGTTGCACAGTGCAGGGGATATATCCCCACCTTATGTAAGCAGATTTAGGTCACTACCAGGACGGAGACAAATGGGCAAGACTAGCCCCACCTGGAAGACACGAAGTGTAGGTGGGTATGATTATGGATCAGGGTTTTCACAATTCCCATTATTAGAGGAAGGGGAGGACAACTACAATATATTCCATGGCCACCCACAAATGGACAAGGATAATTTGAAATGTAAATTACCTGGTTTGACTTCAGGTGAGGGAAATGGATTTATGAGTTAGAAAGAATGACATCAGGAATGACATTAGCTATAGGTGACATAAAAGGCCTGCTAGCAACCATTCTAGGGGAGAGGGCTGATGACATTTGGAAGTGAGCAGGATATGCAAGAGTGACTGCACAAAACACGACACACAATGGAGCGCCATTTTATAATCGCTGAGAAGATGTATGGCATGCGCTCAGAGTACAATATCCCGATAAATGCGATATGGGTGTGATCATGACTAGGAAGATGGGTGCAGATGAAGATCCTGTTGCTTTTATTCAAGATATTCAAGATAGGTGGCATCTCGAGATGAGGGAACCCTGGTACAAAATAGTGGCATTATTTTACCACATTTTTTGTCAGGGACTGACCAAGCCTGTACAAAGGCAGATGAAGAAAGAGGTAGGGATGGAAGTGAAGCCATGGCCAGAAATACAATTGACTATCGTGCACCATTGCTGATTGTTACAGGAGAAGAAAAAGAAGAACGCTGAGAGTAGAAAGCAGGAGGAAGCAAAGTTAGTTGAGAAAATGTTTTCAAAAAATGAGCGGTATTGACAAGTAATACAAGAGATGTGACCAGTGCAGCAAAGTAATTAGGTATACCCTATGGATCAGAGAGGGTCCAATTTGTGGCCAAGAGGAAGAGGGAATGGACCCAGGGGAGGAGGATGAGGTGGATTTTACAACGATTTAATGGCAGACAGCCCCAATAATATTTGAATTGCAGAAGGATGGGACATATAGCCAGAAGATGTAGTGGTAGAGGGGACATGCAGGAAAATTGGAAGCTCCAAGAGGGGGGGGGGGGTGCTATGTTCCACAATAGAAAATAGAACCACAGGAATATTATGCCCAAGATCACACACAGAATCAGGCGTGTGCATCGCAATCACAGCAAACACAGCAAGCGCCACTACAAATGCAATCATCACAAGGGCAACCACAACAAGTGCCTATGCTACCCCAACAGATACAGACCCAGCAAGCCCAGACACAACAGGCCATTTTACCATGATGAAACACAGATGTAGGAATACCGCAAAACCCTGCACCTAAACGAGAGAATGTGACCGTGGTAGGAGGAAATCCTTTAACGGGTACGGGGATGAACTTATATCCTGATGTATTCAGTACTATCAGTAACACCGGACCCCCAAGAGGAACCAAGGGTCATGGTATCGATAGGAGGCAAGACATTTGCATTCCTTGTAGACAACTGACCAACTCTTTCCTGTGTCTGGGAGGGGAAATACACAATGTCAAGCATTGCCATGAATGCGCAGGGATTCTCTGGGGTGCTGTGTATAGTTCCTTTCACAGACAAATTACCAATCACTCTAGGAGAACATGACATGTCTATGCCCTTATTATATTCTTGGAAGACACCAGTTGACATAATAGAATGTGACTTGATGACAAAACTTAACATGACAATGGGGCTCATTCCGAGTAGGGCGGTAAGGGATACCGGGCACCGGTAAGGAGACCGGTGCCGGTAGTCCCTTACTGTCCTACTACAAGGCCCCTTAGCGGGTCACTCCAGTAACGCCTGGTCTGACCAGGCGTTATGGACAGGTCCCACAAAGGAACCAGGATGCAAATAACGGGGTTGACATTCGCGAGCCCATTATTTGCACCCTCCCCATTCCCATTGAGCCCTATGGGGGCTCAAATGGGAATTGGGAATGGTATTTTCAATGGGGACTTAACGGTCCCGCAAAGGTCCGACTACACCGGTAAGTCCCCATTGAACTAGACCGGTGCCGGACCCGTTATTGGTGGCAGTCATGGCACAAATAGCGCCATGACTACCACCAATCTCGGAATGAGGCCCAATATCTTTTACTAACGAGGGAATAGCGTGTTCCGCTCCAGGGATACATTATACGAATGTGAACAAATGTATATTAGCCTTCACAGGACAGAAAGCATTATGAGGAGTCCCTTTAGATCCAGAGGTATTTTTGTATGTAGTGACTGTTTTATTATCATGTTTACCTAAAACATTCAGAACACCTGAAAATGTTTTGTTTAGACCAGAAATACCCATGGATGATAAAGAAGGACAGGTTATCCCTTTAGGGTTAGAAGAAGCAGTGGTCAGAGAGGAAAGAGTGGTTGTTCATGGAACAGATTATGAGAGTGGAGGATGGTGAGCAGTGATAGTCCTCGGTGAAGGACAGACTTGACAGACAAAGAGCTTTTTAGGGATGATTATTCTGATGATGAATTCATATTTTTTATAAGTCTCACTTATTGGATTAAAGTGGAGAGTATGGAAATACCGCAGAGAATGGCCATGGTAAAAAATGAAACATAATTTTTCCAGGGAGATTTGAAGAAAGTTCCAAATATTTTATGGACTACCAGTCCATATGGCATGGGCCTATTGCAAGGAGTGGGAGCAGTTAAACTCAAGCTTAAACCAGGAGCAATTTTGCCATGAGCAAAACAATATCCCATGTCCCGAGAAGCAGATGAAGGTATATTCAAAACCATTTCCGCTTTAATGAAGCAAGGACTATTGGTGCCATCTGAGTGCCCATGTAACATGGCTGTGTATGCAGTGAAGAAATCAACTGGGGGGTCTTGGACATTTATTCAGGATCTTTGACCCCCAAACAATATTGTTGAAGCAGAGTTTGCTTTACCTCCAAATCCCACCACAATATAATGTAATATTCCATCTAAGGCTAAATATTTCACAGTCATAGATTTAAAAACATGTTCTTCTCAATTCTCCTTCATGAGGACTCACAAGATTTGATTTCCTTTACTTTATAGAAATATTTGTCTGAAATATACTTGTTTGCCCCAAGGGTACTGTGAGTCCCCATCAATCTTTAAAAGGGTCCTTCAGATGGACCTGGACAATGTACAGCTCGAGAGTGAAATCATACATTACGTTAGATGGCATATTGGTGTGCAGTGAGACAGAGGAAAGGTGCAGGGAAGACTCAGTGCGACACATTACCATATTACCAGAGAAAGGATACAAAGTGGACAAAGAAAAGTTACAATATTGTCAGGAAGAGGTCTTATACATAGGACAGCTAATTCCACAAGAGGGGAGAAAAGTGACACCTGAAAGAGCAGAAGCAATTATGAAGACTTCAGAACCTAAGAAATTGAGGGAAATGCAACAGTTTTTAGGGCTATGTAACTATCGTGGGGCATGGGTTTTCGATTATAGCACCTATATTGGACCACTTTAAAAAGGATTTAAAGAAGCACCGGTAGACAAGAGTAAGATAACGTGGACGCTGGAGGGTCACACCTGAGATTTGACATCGATATCGCGGAAGGAGGCGGTGGATTCTGCGAGGTCTGCAGTGGTTTCTTTGGGAGCACCCTTGTTTTTGAAGAGATAGGGTCTGTTCCGGGAACTTGCCTCCTTGTTTGGACTGAGAAACAGTACCAACAAGAATGGCGTCCTCCCTTCACAGCCCAGGAAGGGGAAAAAGCCCAAAGGCACAAAAATACCATGGTCGGTACTCCAGAGTGATGGGCAACTCCACGAAATGAAGAGATGGAGATGATCCGGCTGAAATGACGAGAAGATGAGATAAAAAGAAGTCCAGAGCAAAGGGAGTCCAATAATAAAACAGCAATAAAGTGTTGTCCGTGTGTCTTCAGGAGGAAAAAACAAAAGAGGAGAGCTAACGGTGCCAAGCGGAAAGAGTCAAATACTGTAGCAGCTGATGTGGCCAAGAAAGGAAATCCTGTGAGAAGAAGACAGAGCGAGGGCAGGGATAAAATAAGAAGAAAGATAATAAGCTAAGCAAGGTGGAGTACAAAAGGAAAGGGTTAAGAGATAGCAGAGAAAAAGGCAACAGGCACAGTGCTCCATGCTAACCCATATGTAGCGAGACTGGTGGAAGCACTCGCTAAAGGCTAAAGCGCGAGCGGAGAGCAAAGAGCAAACTAAGGAAATACACCACCACCCAAAAGTATACAGAGAGAGTGAGCGCGCCGGTGCAAGGTTGGAAAATAGCACGAACAGCGGCAGGTCACTAATGCAAAACAGAAACAAATAAGTAGCACCGAACAGAAGGCAGTAAAGGAGAGAGAGAGCTGGCGGAGGAGGACGCGAGATGAGACTTGCGACCAGCAAGCAAACAAAGGAAAGAACAGCGGAGCAAATAGGCAAGGAAAGCAAATCAAGGAAGGGTTTGGCCAAGACCAATTAAGGAAGGAAATTCCTAGGCAAAAGCACAGAAGCTAGAGGATGGAACAAACAGTATCGTGCGCTTAGACTGCTAGAGTTGCAATGCACTGGTGGGCGGGGCTAAGAGATATTTATGGGAGGTGACACCAAATGACTAGAACACTGCAGGACAAAACGTGATGGCACGCTAATGGCGGATCCGCCACCTTGATCAAAGCTTCCAGGAATCGTTCCCCATGACAGACTGAAGGATTTGAGGAATTAAAAAAGGCAATTAGTACAGCCCCTGTGCTAGGATTTACACACTATCATGAAGAATTTCACTTATTTTCTCATTCAAATGGAGAAGTCGTGACAGCAGTTCTCACACAGAAAACAACATTAGGACATGTCCATAAATGTTTGGCTTATTACCCTTGCAAACAAGCTTTAGCTGCTGCTGAATTTGCAATTGAATAAGCTTCAATTATTACAATGGGGTGTTCCGTAACATTATTCGTTGAGCATGCATTGTTTGCCATTCTAGAGAAACCCAAAAGTTCATTGACCACACAAAGAGCATCAGGGTACAAGGTAATTATCTCAAACCCTGCAATAAAAATTGTTAGATGCAGAATAGTGAATGCAGCACCATATACCAGCAGGGCAGGATGATTATGTACATGGTTGCACAACGTATACTGAATTTTATGATGACATTCCCTGTGTTAGAGAAAATGCTCTCGGACGGGGGGTTTCTTTTTGTTGATGGTTCTTCATAAATTGATCAAACCACTGGCGAACGGCAAACTGGGTCAGCAGTAGTAAAGCTGAACCGAGAGGATGAATTTGAAGCAGTGACAAGTGCCAGATCGCCTTCAAATTGCTCAGCACAAGCTGCAGAATTAGTGGCACTTATCGCCGCACTGCAAACATATGAGGATGAGGAAGTGACGTGTACTCTGACTGCGCCCATGTCACGTCAACTGTGCATGCAGGTTTGTCACCTGGAAAAGGAGGGGCTTCCTCTGCACAGACGGCACACCAGTGCAACAAGTGGCCCTATTGGATAAGCTTATTGAGGCATTGAGACTCCCATTGACTATCACAGTCGTAAAATGTGCAGCGCATACTAAAAGAACAGAAGTAAATTCTCACAGAAATGAAGCCACAGATGTAGAAGCCAAAAAGGCAGCATATTTCCCAAATATGTTTGATTTCAAACTAAGAAGTGTTAAACAAATGATAGGATGATGCATGTTGATAAAGGAAGGCTTTAAAGTGCTGTCTATTATTCAGTTAATTGAAATACAAGGTCAAACCTCACAGGAGGAGCAAGATTTATGGAGAAAACGGGGGTGTTCTTTATCCCGCACTGAGGCAATCTGGAGGCCGGATAGCACTGGAAAGCCAGTAAAACGTATGTATAGTATAGGTATATCTGTTCCCGTAACCAATCCCTCCCTTCAATAGGTTTTAGTTTGCCAATTAGCATAACTTCATAAATGACGCACATCAAGGTATAAAACCTTTGAATAATCACATTTCGGGGTGAGTGCGTGAATTACTACCTGTCATTCACCAGATTGCCCTACTTTATGCTGATAATAAAGTAGTACTTTGACATCTTTTTTGAGTCTGTCCGGTTATTTGGGTCTGAGATCATTATTGGTCATTCCATCTAGCGCATGAGACCCTTTAAGGTGCTAGAGCACACCACCTTCCCCCTTCTTCTTCTGCAGCTGCCAAACAGCTTTGGCCTGTCCAGCCTTCTCATCCCCCCTGCATCCCACAATTAATGTTAATGTCGTCCATTGATGAGGCTGTCTTTTTACTTTGAAGTGAGCAGCACTTGCTAATTTTGCAATATGCATACTAACACCACTTTACTGAGTCTTAGCCCAACAGGATAGGTGCCAGAAACCCTGTTGCAGTGAAAGATTTTGCTCTCAGCGATTTAAAAGCACAGAGCGCTCAACCATTTTTTGTTTTCGTTTTTGATTGCCCCCATACAAATAAATGCAGAATATCCATGGGTCGCAAAATTACACTCCTGTTTCCCTGGTCCAAGGAGTATGGGGTCAACTGCCTCCTCTGCACCATCTATACGGCGCCTATGCTGTCAAGGGAAGTTTGTATCTCTGTCAGAGAAAGATGCTGTCAGCAGCATAGATACCAATATGCCCCATTCCATTTGGGAGTTGATAGTCCAGTCATGGTTTTAACTTTCCCATCAGGAACTTGTAGTGCTGGGTATAATGGGGAAATACAAGACTAAAAGTCCCAGAAGGCAAAACCAGAACTGGGCTAACATCTCCTAAATGGAATGGAGCATCTTGGCATGCATACATCCGTCTCAACCAAAGTGATGCGGTCCTTGCACTGCCTCACAAATTGCTATTTTCTGCAGGGGGTGATGGATGAAATGGATGCAAACATTTTCTATTGGTGATATTTTTATTTCTAGCACTACATATATACACATACTTCCCCCGGAAATGGTTGAGAAGACTCATTGGTAGTGACTACTGTAAGGCGGGGGTATCAGCTCGAAAATAGATCAATGGATCCAGAAGTACTTGTTATCCGTGGCACTGATGTGTTAAACAAGCCAGAAAACACTGACCTGGGAGGCATGCACTGCCCGTTTACCAAGGAGAAAAATGCTGCATGAGCAAGGCCTGAAAATTAAATCATTGACCAGGATTTAGTATCAACACATTTCCCTTGTTAAAAATGCATCAATAAGTCAGCTACCACTACAATAGAAGAAACCTATTGTGTAGGTGTGCATCTATCTTTAAGTTATGTGACACAGAATCACATGTTGTCCTCCACAACCCAGAGCCGGACATAACACCTTAATGTCCTAGGCTTTGATACATGACTCTTCTTCAATCTTTTTTAATGGAGTGAGGTGTGGGGGAGTTGCACTTCCACCAAGAGTGGGGCTCAATGCATCTATGATTTTTAGAGTTCTATGTGCGAGGTGCATTATTCAATTACCTCCCCCAGGACCGGCCTGTGAATGAAGCTTTGACAGAGCCGTTTAATAGGAGATGGAGTGGGTAGGCGTGGGTCACTCCATGGCCAGCTCACTTCTGAGACTCTGTATCCAACGCTTATTTTCTTAAACAGTGTTGCACCAGAGCAGGGTCCTGGTCGAGTTTGCGGCTCCGCTCAACCACATCACACATGAATGCGTTCAAGGTGAGTACAACACTCAGTAGTGTAGCACTGCAAGCCATGCTGAGCCCCTCCCCCACAAGGTCCTTAATAAAGCACAGGGCACACCACACCCTGGGCCGGCCCAGACCACCCTGTGTGCACAATGCCCATGATGATTATGCCACTGCAGGGGCATGCATTACTCCAAGTGAAAGAAGTAAATATGTGTTTTAGTCAAAGCTTAAATGTTTCACCTAGCATAGAAAGAAGGGGGTGGTGCCTGGTCGAAAAATATATCAGCCACCTATGGTGGCTGGTGAGTTATTTTATTCGAGGGTGTAAATATTTGCCACAAATATGTGATTGTGACCGAGCATAGAGAGGGGGTCCAAACAAACAATAATGCTTTGAGGGGGGTCAGGGAGATTATTGCCACTCCCACGAGAACATTTTTTGAATAATGGGTTAAAATTGTGCATTACACGGCACACTTTCTGTGAAAATTTGGGTAGAAGGCCAGAAAGTTTTTGATCGGTTTTGTGGGGTGTAGGGTAACTCATGGAAAAAAGTACAATAGATGCAAGCCACCAAAAGTGCACAAGCCGGACCATTTAATATATGCTAGTATAAAAAGCATTTTCATGCTGGCTCTGCCCATACATTTCCATGCTGGCTCCACCAACATATGCTAGTATTCCATATAAGAACATACTCATGTTCGTTTTGAGCTGTTTTTTTATAGTACCATTACTGGCACTAGGCACAAAGCTGGCTCTGCCAATATATGCTAGTACTCCTATGTAAGAAAATACTCTGTTGGTTTGGCCATTAAAAGTGACATGTCACAATGAGAAAACATGTCCAACTGGTTCCAATGTAAGCCAGTCTAGACCCATACGAACACTTATCATCCTTGCTTCATCATAGATGCTCAGTTAATAAAAAGTCATGCTACAGTAAGAAATATACAGGCCGCTACACCAAAACATCAGTATAGCGAGGTAATACTACTTACTTTATCAAAGATGACGAGTAATAAATGTCATGTCACAGTAAGCAATCACTAGACTGTCTGTACCAGCCAGGTAATGATACACATGAACTTGGCTTTGCCCAAAAATACCAGGAAACTGTGCAAAGTCAATAAAGGATGTGTCATAAATGTTCTAGTGATCCCCAGTCTCAGAGTGCCTTACACACACACACACACACCACACGCATCCCCTTTCACCTAGCCATACATATCCTCTCACATTCATTATCCCTGCATTCACCACACAGGCATGCACCCACCCAACCCAGAATATTAACTCACACAATCACATTCATACCCATTCACCCATCCATATACCTTCTCTCAGATAAACTTACACTGGCACCCACCCAGAACATTTACACACACACACACACTCTCACATTCCTACTCACTCACCCACCATTGACTCAACCATAAACTTCTCACGTCCTCTTGCACTGCATTCTCCACACAGGAATGCACCCATCCATCCAGAACAATCAAACATAAACTATCACGTTCCTACTAATTCACCCACCACTCACTGGCCCATACACCTTCTCTCGCATCCACACACTGCATTCTCCACACAGACATGTACCCATCCAGAACATTGAAACACACCATCACATTCATACTCATTCACCCACCGGTCACTCAGTCATACACCTTCTCTAAAATCCACTCTCACAGCATTATCTACACAGGCACACACCCACCCACCCAGAACATTCAAACACACACACTATCACATTTCATCTCGTTCACCCACCACTCACTGACCCATAGCACATACATACATCTGACACACACTTCACACATGCAAAATACACATCACATTTTTTTGAAAAATTCCTTCTTACCTGTTTTTCCAGATTTGGTCCATCACTGGTTCCTGTATATGAGCTGCAAGGAAGCCGAAGGAGAAGGAGTTGGAGCTGAATGTGGCATGTGACACGTTCCACCTGTCACGGTCAGCTCCAATCCCTACTGAGTGTGTCCTTCTCATGCTGCAAGCCCCAGCTGAACCTTCACCCCGATGGGTGAAGACTGCACCGGGGCACCCCCAGACCTGGTGTGGCAGGGGCCCCACACCGCATGGACTGCGGGGGCACCTGCTACTCCAGTAGCTTCTGTTTTTTTTTGTAATCCTTTTTTTTACATGGGTAGCAAGCGAGATTGCAGGGGTAGCAAGGGAGAACACAGGGGTCGCGGTTGCGATCTCTGGCAACCCCCAAATTACGTCCCTGGTTTCTATGCTGAAATGCTCAGCAGGGGTGAGATTTGTGTTGAGCCTGAAGGGAGTCAACAGCTTTGTGAGGAGGATCCTGTTTCAAGGTGGAATCGCTGCAGAGGATCAGCCTCCTCATGTCACAAGAACACTAGCCGGCTTCCCTTGATTTACTAGATACTTACCGTCACATCCCCATGCAATCTGCGGATCATTACATCCCCATGCCATCTGCGGACCGTCACAACCCCATTACATCTGCAAACAGTCACATACTCATGGCAACTGCTGACTGTCACATCCACATGCCATCTGTGGACTGTCACATCCCTATGGCATCTGTGGACCATCACATCCGCATGGCATGTGCAGACAGACACATCCCCATAACATCTGCAGACTGTCACATACTCATGGCAACTGCGGACCGTCACATCCCTATGGCATCTGTGGACCATCACATCCGCATGGCATGTGCAGACAGACACATCCCCATAACATCTGCAGACTGTCACATACTCATGGCAACTGCGGACCGTCATATATCTACATGGCATCTGCGGATCAAGGTTTGCTCGGGTTCATAGAGTTGGTAGAGCACTGCCAATGTCGTGTCCTTCCCTTCAGGTTGAGGTCGGCTTCCTGAATCTTCACCAGGGGGTTATAGCTTTGCTCCCTTACCTGGACGACTGCTTCCTGATGGGTACTGCATAGTGGCAAGTGGCAGAGGAAGTATCTGACACATGTGCACTACATAATGAACGTGGATGGCCAATGCACAAGAAGAAGTCACATTTAAGGCCGATGTGGGAGATGCAGTTTGTAGAAGCTACATTCCTTGCCCACTTAGGACTGGTGCATGTTCCTCTCGACAGGAGGAAGATCATCACGCCGGACGTACAGACGCAACGTGCTGCGAGCGAGGCACTAGGCAGGAATGGCTGACTATCCAGGGGTTGGTGGCAACAACAGTCTTTGTAACTCCATGGGCAATGCTACACCTCTGGCTTCTACTGTTACACCTCCCATGATGGAGGTCACTGGTAGTTCAGGACTCTTAGTCCTTAAAGTAATTCTGCGAGGGAACAGTCTGCAGAGGTGCCTGTGCACAGAGAATCTGTGGAAGGGATTCTGGATCATCCCCCCGACATCCTACAGTGGTGACCACCGATGCCAGAGCCCTGCATTTGGGTGCAGTCCTGTTGACATGGAAAACACAGGGTCACTGAAATGGAAAAGATGTTCTTAGATTGGAGTGACTTGAAGCTCATTTACACAGATCTCGTGGTATTTGCTCCATGACCGCAACGGGCCCATGTCATAGTCAGAATGGACAACACCACGCTGATGGCTTATGCCAGTCTCCGGATGGCACACTTCAGGGTCTTGGACAAGGTGGTGGTCAAGTTGGGTCTGTGGGCAAAAATGAACCATCTGTCACTGAATCAACATGCATCAGGTGAGTAGGAAACATCCTGGCCAAATCCCTGAACTGCTCTTTTCCAGCTTCCCTGCAGTGTTCTCTATGGCTAGAGGTCTGCTCCCTGGTAACTTAGATTTTGCGTGTTACAGAATGCCATCTGATGACGGCGAGGTAGCATGAGCTTTTATGATTATTAATAATATGATGTGGGTCATTCTATTTCTGAATGGGAGTTCCGCTAATAACTACACCCTTTCATAATAATCCATGCCAAAATGATTGTGCATCCATTTTCCTTTGCTGAGACCATCTCCTGACATCCCCTGCGGTGTCAAAATGGCAAGTTCAAAGGTCACATGGGCATTCCAGACAGCTGATGGAACATAGTGTTTCAACATGCAGAGGTAGCTTTGCAATGCTCTAAACCTCTGTTTCAAAACATAGTTGTGCATCCTAGTCAGCCCGTTGGCATATATGAGCCATTCTTTGTTACCACATGTGGCTACTAGGGTAACACAATTGTATAGCCACAGACATTTGATAGCATACTAGTGTCTGCTTGGTGAGCAGTGCTCAGCTATGAAAGGGATGTGTGTTAGCCATCTGGCCTAAGTGTCTTCATAACTGAGCTTCAGAACATAAAAGCTGCCTTTTGATACTCCTAGAGGAAGGGCAGCACCTTCCTCCCAAGGCACAGGAACCCTCCCCAGGAGATCTGCTGGAAATCAGAGCTTCAAAGGCAGCACTGACTTAATAAAGACACTCTTACACCAGGCCGCTGACCACCTGAGTCACTTTATAGTCATCAGACATGTGAATGGGCAGAGCTATGGTAGCTACAGAAGAGAGATAGGCTGAGAGAAGGGTTCCACCATCTTGGTTCCTGCTCTAAAAGTAGCTGTCCTCCCCATTTTCTGCAGACAAGGCACTCTGGGTGTGATGTCTGAAGGCAAAGGACACTTTTTACAACAGCCTGGTTTGGACACCTTATAATAAGCTTGCTTTGGACCACTCCCCTATAACATGTTGTCTTTATGAGAAGGGGAAACACTTCCTTGATGGATTCATCTTCAGACTCTCACAACAAGGATTTACTGGACCCTGTTCATAATACAGCCTTTTCCAAAGACCTCTGAGATAGAGGTGAAGACAGAGGCATTCATGGTAAAGGCAAGCTATGCTCCCTAGCCATCCCCAGGGAACAATTGGGGTAACATTACTGTAGGCCAAGATCTCTCTGCTGCCTCTGCACTGAAACCAGGGTCCTACTCACTGGAGGTGAAGGACCCTCTGTAGGTGACAGAAAACTTCATTGAGCAGAAGTGCTGAACCAAGGGCTCACATTGTCTATGGAGACCCTGGATTAGGCTTTTGATCAACACAGGAGTCCAGAAGCACATGGTACTCTGCTTCATCTCCTTAAGACAACTTGGAGCTGGTGTGGCCATGTTCAACGTACTTCGAGTAGTTATGGGACACTCTACACATCTTCAAATCATTACCTGCCTTTTGAAACATCCCTTTACAGGCTAGACCCATTGAAGCAGACTGTGCCATCTCAACCCGATTGCTGGCTTAGCTCAATGGTAGCAACTGATTTGAAGGCTGACTCAACTTGCTAGAAGCCATTGACTTGCCCGTCTCGATAGCCAACTTGACCCAGCAGAAGCATTCTTTTGCCACCAACTCGACTGCTGCCTCAAAATGTCGGTAGCCATCCCTTTGACCGTCTCCAATGCCGACTCGACCCAACGGGAGCCTGTACATCAAAATGATTCAGCACTGACTCGACAGTGGGAACACAGAGTCCAACTGTCTCGACATCACTCAATCACAGTAAAAGTGCCTAGAAGCCACAGCTCAATGCTGTTGAGCTCCCAAGACAAGAACTAAAGGAATTTTGAAGAGATCATGTCCCCAACCCATTTTAAGGGATCATAGTGACTTTGAAGTCCCCCTTCTTTGCCTTTTTGACCATATCCTTGAACATTTGACATTGCTGCTGAAATCTCTTGGTTGAATCCGTTGCTTATCAACCCAGAGTGCCATTTTTCATCAAAGTCTGCATTCTCTGTGCTTCCCTTGCAGTTGTGGGTCTTCGGTGTTTTGAATTAGTGGTGTGCATTGATTTTTTATTTAAGTCCCTATTTTCATAGAACCCTGATCGGACATTCTTTTATTTTGGTATGACTACACTATTGCTCTTTTGTGTTGCAGCTGTTTCAACTCACACCCTCTCCTGTAAAGTATAGCCTGCCTCGGCCTGTGCTACCAAAAGAGGTGAAGGCGGTACACGCGTGGTGCTGTGTCTGTTGCACAGTCATGATTGGATTCACTGCTGGTTTAGTAGTAGTGTGGGGCCGAGTAGGCAGTTTAGCCACTACTCATCCCTGTCCTTTTGCAGAGCAGTATTTCTTCCCTTTGCAGAGCAGTATTTCTTCCTTTTGCAGAGCAGTATTTCTTCCCTTTGCAGAGCAGTATTTCTTCCCTTTGCAGAGCAGTATTTCTTCCCTTTGCAGAGCAGTATTTCTTCCCTTTGCAGAGCAGTATTGCTTCCCTTTGCAGAGCAGTATTTCTTCCCTTTGCAGAGCAGTATTCCTTTTGTCACATTGAGGGCTCCAAGTACAGACATGTTACTCTCCAAGAACAAGTCCCTTCTGCTGCTATTCTGCTCGAGGAGCCAACAGGAAGGTGCTTGGAGGTGGAATGTACCGGCATTGGCAGGAAGAAAGCAGTGCTTTATTTGTGGGGGTGGTTGCCATGGTTCAGCCCCGGCATTTATTTCTGAGCCCAGTTTAAGTTTTCCTATTTTGGCAACTTTATTATATTGTCAGTCCGTCGTAGTAATACAGCAAGCAACAACAGTGTGGCCTACGTTCGCAGGTCATGGCTAACTATCAATTTTTAGGCATAACAATGAGTTGGAAGTTGACAATGCCAGTCGCTCCTGCTAGCCATGCCCACACACTGCTCCACTCAGCCTGCATGGGAATGGTGCAAATTCTCTACCTAAATAACCAGCGGCACTGCCACAGCAGGGTGTGTGGCAACAACAGGACAGTCACCAGTGGTCAGTGACAAAGCCAATGTCGAAGAGGAGCGCCTGCCACGAGTGACAACCTATTCAAGTAGACCTTAATGCAGTGTTTGACAGGAAATGATTTTGCCTGTCTGTGTCTATCAATTCGCCGTAGGAGGAGCGCATGTTCGCTCTGTGGATAATGGTCAATGTGTTCCACTTGCCACTGGTGGAATTAGAGAAAAATGCCAGCCATGATGTGTTTTAAAGAAACACTGAAACATGTATGTTATTTCGAGTGTTTTAAAGAAACACTGAAACATGTATGTTATTTCGAGCCAGACCTAATATGTAATGTGGACACTGGCAGAGTCGGATCGTTCACCGGCGGCAGTTGCAGCTTTAACCCCAAATATGTTGGCACTGTATGGAGCAGACGTGGGTGGCGTCCACCCCGGTGTGTCACAGGCATATTAGAAAATATTTGGGCCCTGGCACTTATTTTCTCACAAATTAAGCACTGGATGAAGACTGAGTTGTATGCACAGATCTCCACAGAGCTCTGGCAGCACTGCAGTGACAAGTTGCTCAATGGCACACATTACGGGGGTCCACTTACAATATGCCACATCCTTTCCCCTGGGGGGAAGAAGAGTGGGGTGAGGAAAGGGGGTGCGGGATTGCTCATCAGGGCTGAAGTGGGGAGCGCCGCATGCTCGTCAGGGGCTGTGGGGGGGGGGGGATGTGCAGGGGGGAAGCTGACGAGTGACGCCCGCTCTCCCTCTCCCCGCTCCCTCTCGGTATTTAAGGAGGCAGAGTGAGCCCCCTCCTCCCACAGCAGCAGGCAGAGCAGAGACACCTGCAGAGCGGCGAGAGCTCCCCACTCCACTCCCAGGTAGAGGCGCGCTTTCAGCAGTCCTGTGGCGGGGGTTCAGGCCCGGGCTTCTGGCGGCGGATTCCGCGCAAACTTCCTTGTGGACAGGAAACGTCCTACGGGTGGCCTGGGGCCTGCGGTCCGCCACTGGGGGGCGAGCGAGGGCAGAGGGGGCATTTCCAAAGGTAAAGAAGTGAGAGAGGTGCGGCTTCCAGAAAGGGTGGGCTATCGAGAGAGCGCTGCGTGTGCTGAAAAGAGCCAGGTGCGTTTAGGTGGAGGGGTTAAAAAAGGGCACGGGGAACCCCAGAGGGGTCGGATGGAATGAAAGGAGTCAACAGAGCCCGGGATGGGTAACGCGGTGACAAAGACCGGAGCAAGGGAGGGCTACCTAAAAAGAAGTGCGTAAAACGGCAACGCACAGGAGTGGGAAGAGCACCTCAGCTACAGGTGTTGCGGCTCCAAAGGGGCAGGTGAGGGGAAGCGCGTGAGGGGAAACCGCGCGAAGGCTCAAGAGGAGAGGCGCCTGGAAAACACCTGTAAGGGGAGAGCGAGGTGTTAAGACATGGGAAGGAGAGAAGAGGGAGATGACAGTAACGGGAGAAAGGCGAGAAGATAAGGGAGAGGCGGCAGGGGTACAGAACTGAAGGGGGAGGGAATGGCAGTGATAGAGGGTGAAGTGAGGAGGGAAGTAGTAGGGAAGGCGTTAGCAGCAAAGGGGGGAAAGGTGATGAAGGAAGGGGCAGATTAAAAAGGGGGCAGAGAAAGAAGGGAGGGGGTCGCAGTAACAGATGAAACGGGGCAGGAAAGGAAGGTCGTGGAGATTACAGTCACAGGAAACTGGGCAGAGAAAGAAAGAAGTGAAGATTACAGCAACAGTGGAAATTGGGCAGAGAATGAAGGAATGTGCAGATTACTGTAACAGAGGACACGGGGCAGATAATGTAGGGCGGGGGATTTTAGAAACAGAGCAGAAGGGCCAGATAATGGCGAAAGGGGGAGATTACAGTAACAGGAAAAGGGGCAGAGAAAAAAATGACGGGGGATTATAGCATCAGAGGAAAAGGGTCAGAGAAGGGAGGAAGGGGAGGAGATAACAGTAAGAGTGGAAATGGGGCAGAGAAGGAAGGAATAGGCAGATTACAGTAACAGAGGAAACTGGGCAGAGAAAGAAGGACGGGGGTTATAGCAACAGAGCAAAAGAGACATACAATGGAGAAAGGGGGAGATTACAATTACAGGAAAAGGGACAGAGAAAGAAGGAAGGGGGACAGAGAAAGAAGGAAGGGGGATATAGCAACAGGAAAGGAGGGAGGAAGGGGGAGAGTACAGTAACAGGGGAAAGGGAAGGAAGGGAAGAAGGAAGGGGGAGATTACAGAAAAAGATGGAAAGGGTCATGGAAGGAAGGGGGGTTACAGTAACAGAGGAAAGTGGGCAGAGAAAGAAGGAAGTGGAGATTACAGTAACAGTGGAAAAGGGGCCGAGAATGAAGGAATGGTCGGAAACTGGGCAGAGAAAGAAGGGCGGGGAATTATAGCAACAGAGGAAAAGGGGCAGAGAATGGAGGAAGGGGGAGATTACAGTAACGGGAAAAGAGGCAGAGAATGAAGGAATGGGCAGATTACAGTAGCAGAGGAAACTGGTCATAGAAAGAAGGACGGGGAATTATAGCAACAGAGGAAAGGGGGAAGAGAATGGAGGAAGGGGGAGATTACAGTAACAGGAAAAGAGGCAGGGGAAGTAGGACGGGGGATTATAGCATCAGAGGAAAAGGGGCAGAGAAGGGAGGAAGCGGGAGATTACAGTAACAGGAAAAGAGGCAGGTAGAGTAGGACGGGGGATTATAGCATCAGAGGAAAGGGGGCAGAGAAGGGAGGAAGCGGGAGATTACAGAAACAGAGGAAAGGGAGCAGGGAAGGACGGAAGGGAGGGATTGCGGTAACAGACGAATGGGGGATAGAGAGGGAAGAGGCAGAGTACAGTAACAGAGGAAAGGGATACGAAAAAAAGGAAGGGAAGATTACAGTCGTAACAGAAAAGTGGGACGCCACGAACCAGGACAAAGAACTACATGTAGAAAAATAAAGGGGGAGAGAGGAAGAGATGGGAAGGAAGAATGCGCGAGGAGGTTTGTGGAGAAGAATACAACGGAGAGAAGAAGATGGGAGAATGGTTCGTAGGAAGGGGGAGGGCATAAAGAATAAGAGCAAGGAAAGCGGAAGGTTTTCGACACAGATGCAAGAATGACACCTTTCATAGAGCGCTTGTTGCCACAGGTCGTGCCGTTTCGAAGCGCTGTAACTAAGAGGAGCTGTTTTTCATGATAATCTACAGGCGCAGGGAGGATAAAAGCCTGAGTCGTTTTTTCAGGTTTCCAGCACCTGACTGGCAGATGGAATACACATTTTACGTTGAGGGCTGGGGGGCGGGGGCTCTAATTTACGAGCTTTCAGAAAGAACATTCAAACAGAAGCCATCAAAAGGGCGGGGTGGGGAGCGAGAAAACAATTAATAGGACGCGTAAAGCCAGAGTATAGGAAGAAAGGAAAAGGCTGAAAAGAAAAAATAAACACAGTGAAGGAAGATGAGTAGGACACGAAGGTGAGAAAGTGGGGAGGGGGGCAGGGCAGGAAATACCAGGCCGAGAAACAAACAAAAAGAAACATTATAGGACGGGAATAGAAAACAAACCGGGGGGAGAAGCTGGCGGAGGAGGGGGGGGGGGCGGAAGCAAGCAGCAAGTCGGGGGGAAGGGAGAGAGCCGCGAAGAACAGGACCGGGATAAAGACAGACGGGGGAAGACAGAGGGGCCGCTGAACGCGGACACAGAATAAGGCACCAGAGCCGGGCTCTGGCTCTGGCCCCTGCGTAATATAGAACACACGGTGGAGTAGAAAGGGAAGAGAGGGGGTGGCAGAATAGACCCCGGGAACCCCCAGTGCCGGCATCTCGCTAATAACAGCACGTGTGTGAGTTTCCCCCAGGTTTCTCTCTAATGGGACGGGGAGGCCAGCGACAACTCAGAGTCACCTGCTGACCCAGGCTGGGATGCAGGCTCCCTGACCCTCTCACACTCTACCGCCCCTACCACAACCTCCTCCCTACCCACGGCTGTCTCCCAGCCACTGTCACACACCCTACGCTGCCACAGCCTCCCCCATAACCACGGCAGTCTCCCAGCCACTGCCTAACCCCCGCACCTGCTAGAGGCTCCTCCCTCACCACGGCAGTCTCCCAGCCACTGCCTCACCCCCCTACCATGCCACAGCCTCCTCACTAACCCCGGCAGTCTCCCAGACACTGTCACACATCCCTACCATGGCACAGCCTCCTCCCCGACCAGGCAGTCTCCCAGCCACTGTCACACTCTCCTGCCCCTACCACAACCTCCTCCCTACCCACGGCTGTCTCCCAGCCACTGCCTCACCCCCCACCCCTGCTAGAGGATCCTCCCTCACCACGGCTGTCTCCCAGCCACTGTCACACACCCTACCCTGCCACAGCCTCCTCCCTCACCACGCCCAGCCACTGTCACACCCCCCTACCATGCCACAGCCTCCTCACTAACCCCGGCAGTCTCCCAGCCACTGTCACACTCCCGCCACCATGCCACAGCCTCCTCACTAACCCCGGCAGTCTCCCAGCCACTGTCACACTCCCCCTACCATGCCACAGCCTCCTCACTATCCC
This sequence comes from Ambystoma mexicanum, assembly GCF_040938575.1. Taxonomy (NCBI): domain Eukaryota; kingdom Metazoa; phylum Chordata; class Amphibia; order Caudata; family Ambystomatidae; genus Ambystoma; species Ambystoma mexicanum. Next base: position 197,574,769 of record NC_090926.1, on the reverse strand, counting down.
CGGCAGTCTCCCAGCCACTGTCACCCCCCCCCCACCATGCCACAGCCTCCTCACTAACTCCGGCAGTCTCCCAGCCACTGTCACACTCCGCCCTACCATGCCACAGCCTTCTCTCTCATCCCGGCAGTCTCCCAATCATTGTCACACTCTCCCTACCATGCCACAGCCTCCTCACTAACCCCGGCAGTCTCCCAGCCACTGTCACACTCCCCCTACCATGCAACATCCTCCTCACTAACCCCGGCAGTCTCCCGGCCACTGTCACACTCCCCCTACCCCGACACAGCCTCCTCACTAGCCCCGGCAGTCTCTCAGCCACTGTCACACTCTCCTGCCCCTACCACAACCTCCTCCCTAACCACGGCTGTCTCCCAGCCACTGCCTCACCCCCCACCCCTGCTAGAGGATCCTCCCGCACCACGGCTGTCTCCCAGCCACTGTCACAGACCATACCCTGCCACAGCCTCCTCCCTCACCACGCCCAGCCACTGTCACACCCCCCTACCATGCCACAGCCTCCTCACTAACCCCAGCAGTCTCCCAGCCACTGTCACACTCCCGCCACCATGCCACAGCCTCCTCACTAACCCCGGCAGTCTCCCAGCCACTGTCACACTCCCCCTACCATGCCACAGCCTCCTCACTATCCCCGGCAGTCTCAAAGCCACTGTCACCCCCCACCCCCCACCATGCCACAGCCTCCTCACTAACTCCGGCAGTCTCCCAGCCACTGTCACACTCCCCCCTACCATGCCACAGCCTTCTCTCTCATCCTGGCACTCTCCCAATCATTGTCACACTCTCCCTACCATGCCACAGCCTCCTCACTAACCCCGGCAGTCTCCCAGCCACTGTCACACTCCCCCTACCATGCAACAGCCTCCTCACTAACCCCGGCAGTCTCCCGGCCACTGTCACACTCCCCCTACCCCGACACAGCCTCCTCACTAGCCCCGGCAGTCTCCCAGCCACTGTCACACTCCCCCTACCATGCCACAGCCTCCTCACTAACCCCGGCAGTCTCGCAGCCACTGTCACACTCCCCCTACCCCAACACAGCCTCCTCACTAACCCCAGCAGTCTCCCAGCCACTGTCACACTCCCCCTACCCCGACACAGCCTCCTCACTAATCCCGTCAGTCTCCCAGCCACTGTCACACTCCCCCTACCATGCCACAGCCTCCTCACTAACCCCGGCAGTCTCACATCCACTGTCACACTCGCCCTAACCCGACACAGCCTCCTCACTAACCCCGGTATTCTCCCAGCCACTGTCACACTCCCCCGACACAGCCTCCTCACTATTCCCGGCAGTCTCCCAGCCACTGTCACACTCCCCCTACCATGCCACAGCCTCCTCACTAACCCCGCCAGTCTCCCAGCCACTGTCACACTCCCCCTACCATGCCACAGCCTCCTCACTAACCCCGGCAGTCTCCCAGCCAATGTCACACTCCCCCTAGCCCGACACAGCCTCCTCACTAATCCCGGCAGTCTCCCACCCACTGTCACACTGCCCCTACCATGCCACAGCCTCCTCACTAACCCCGGCAGTCTCCCAGCCACTGTCACACACCCTACGCTGCCACAGCCTCCCCCATAACCACGACAGTCTCCCAGCCACTGCCTCACCCCCGCCCCTGCTAGAGGCTCCTCCCTCACCACGGCTGACTCCCAGCCACTGTCACCCCCCCACCATGCCACACCCTCCTCACTAACTCTGGCAGTCTCCCAGCCACTGTCACACTCCCCCCTACCATGCCACAGCCTTCTCTCTCATCCCGGCAGTCTCCCAATTATTGTCACACTCTCCCTACCATGCCACAGCCTTCTCACTAATCCCGGCAGTCTCCCAGCCACTGTCACACTCCCCCTACCATGCAACAGCCTCCTCACTAACCCCGGCAGTCTCCCGGCCACTGTCACACTCCCCCTACCCCGACACAGCCTCCTCACTAGCCCCGGCAGTCTCCCAGCCAGTGTCACACTCCTCCTACCATGCCACAGCCTCCTCACTAACCCCGGCAGTCTCGCAGCCACTGTCACACTCCCCCTACCCCAACACAGCCTCCTCACTAACCCCAGCAGTCTCGCAGCCACTGTCACACTCCCCCTACCCCGACAAAGCCTCCTCACTAACCCCGGCAGTCTCCCAGCCACTGTCACACTCCCTCTACCATGCCACAGCCTCCTCACTAACCCCGACAGTCTCACAGCCACTGTCACACTCCCCCTACCCCGACACAGCCTCCTCACTAACCCCGGTATTCTCCCAGCCACTGTCACACTCCCCGACACAGCCTCCTCACTAATCCCGGCAGTCTCCCAGCCACTGTCACACTCCCCCTACCATGCCACAGCCTCCTCACTAACCCTGCCAGTCTCCCAGCCACTGTCACACTCCCCCTACCATGCCACAGCCTCCTCACTAACCCCAGCAGATTCCCAGCCACTGTCACACTCTCCCTACCCCGTCACAGCCTCCTCACTAACCCGGCAGTCTCCCAGCCACTGTCACACTCCCCCTAGCCCGACACAGCCTCCTCACTAATCCCGGCAGTCTCCCACCCACTGTCACACTGCCCCTACCATGCCACAGCCTCCTCACTAACCTCGGCAGTCTCCCAGCCACTGTCACACACCCTACGCTGCCACAGCCTCCCCCATAACCACGGCAGTCTCCCAGCCACTGCCTCACCCCCGCCCCTGCTAGAGGCTCCTCCCTCACCACGGCTGTCTCCCAGCCACTGTCACCCCCCCACCATGCCACAGCCTCCTCACTAACTCCGGCAGTCTCCCAGCCACTGTCACACTCCCCCCTACCATGCCACAGCCTTCTCTCTCATCCCGGCAGTCTCCCAATCATTGTCACACTCTCCCTACCATGCCACAGCCTCCTCACTAACCCCGGCAGTCTCCCAGCCACTGTCACACTCCCCCTACCATGCAACAGCCTCCTCACTAACCTCGGCAGTCTCCCGGCCACTGTCACACTCCCCCTACCCCGACACAGCCTCCTCACTAATCCCGGCAGTCTCCCAGCCACTGTCACACTCCCCCTACCATGCCACTGCCTCCTCACTAACCCCGGCAGTCTCGCAGCCACTGTCACACTCCCCCTACCCCAACACAGCCTCCCCACTAACCCCGGCAGTCTCCCAGCCACTGTCAACCTCCCCCTATCATGCCACAGCCTCCTAACTAACCCCGGCAGTCTCCCAGCCACTGTCACACTCCCCCTACCATGCCACTGCCTCCTCACTAACCCCGGCAGTCTCACAGCCACTGTCACACTCCCCCTACCCCGACACAGCCTCCTCACTAACCCCGGTATTCTCCCAGCCACTGTCACACTCCCCCGACCCCGACACAGCCTCCTCACTAATCCCGGCAGTCTCCCAGCCACTGTCACACTCCCCCTACCATGCCACAGCCTCCTCACTAACCCTGCCAGTCTCCCAGCCTCTGTCACACTCCCCCTACCATGCCACAGCCTCCTCACTAACCCCAGCAGATTCCCAGCCACTGTCAGACTCTCCCTACCCCGTCACAGCCTCCTCACTAACCCCGGCAGTCTCCCAGCCACTGTCACACTCCCCATAGCCCGACACAGCCTCCTCACTAATCCCGGCAGTCTCCCACCCACTGTCACACTGCCCCTACCATGCCACAGCCTCCTCACTAACCCCGGCAGTCTGCCAGCCACTGTCACACTCCCCCTACCATGCCACAGCCTCCTCACTAACCCCGGCAATCTCCCAGCCACTGTCACACTCCCCCTACCCCGACACAGCCTCCTCACTAACCCCGGCAGTTTCCCAGCCACTGTCACACTCCCCTGACCCCGACACAGCCTCTTCACTAATCCCGGCAGTCTCCCAGCCACTGTCACACTCCCCCTACCATGCCACAGCCTCCTCACTAACCCCAGCAGATTCCCAGCCACTGTCACACTCTCCCTACCCCGACACAGCCTCCTCACTAACCCCGGCAGTCTCCCAGCCACTGTCACACTCCCCCTACCATGCCACAGCCTCCTCACTAACCAGGGCAGTCTCCCAGCCACTGTCACACTCCCCCTACCCCGACACAGTCTCCTCACTAACCCCAGCAGTTTCCCAGCCACTGTCACACTCCCCCTACCCCGACACAGCCTCCTCACTAATCCCGGCAGTCTCCCAGCCACTTTCACACTCCCCCTATGATGCCACAGACTCCTCACTAACCCCGGCAGTCTCCCAGCCACTGTCACACTCCCCCTACCATGTCACAGCCTCCTCACTAACCCCGGCAGTCTCCCAGCCATTGTCACACTCCCCCTACCCTGACACAGCCTCCTCCCTCACCGCAGCAGTCTCCCAGCCACTGTCACCCCCCCTACCATGCCACAGCCTCCTCACTAACCCCGGCAGTCTCCCAGCCACTGTCACACTCCCCCCTACCCTGCCACAGCCTCCTCCCTACCCACGGCAGTCTCCCAGCCACTGTCACACTTCCTCCTAACCCGCCACAGCCTCCTCCCTAACCACAGGAGTCTCCCAGCCACAGACACACTCCCCCTACCCTGCAACAGCCTCCTTCCTAACCACAGCAGCCTCCAAGCCACAGCCACACTCACCCCTACCCTGCCACAGCCTCCTCCCTAACCACAGCAGTCTCCCAGCCACTGCCACACTCCCCCCTACCCTGCCACAGCCTCCTCCCTAACCAAGGCAGTCTCCCAGCCACTGCCACACTCCCCCCTACCCTGCCACAGCCTCCTCCCTAACCACAATAGGCTCCCAGCCACTGTCACACTCCCCCTACCCTCCTACAGCCTCCTCCCTAACCACGGCTGTCTCCCCGCCAATGTCACACACCCCTACCATGCCACAGCCTCCTCCCTAACCATGGCAGTCTCCCAGCTACTGTCACACTCCCCCTACCATGCCACAACCTCCTCCCTAACTGTGGCAGTCTCCCAGCCACTGTCACACTCCCCCTACCATGCCACAACCTCCTACAGAACCGTGGCAGTCTCCCAGCCACTGTCACACCCCCTACCCTGACACAATCTCCTCCCTAACTGCGGCAGTCTCCCAGCCACTGTCACACTCCCCCCTACCCTACCACAGCCTCCTCCCTAACCACGGCAGCCTCCCAGCCACTGTCTCACTCCCCCCTACCCTGCTACAGACTCCTCCCTAACCACGGCAGTCTCCCAGCCGCTGTCACAACCCCCCTAACCTGCCACAGCCTTCTCCCTAACCACAGCATTTGCCCAGCCACTATCACACCCCCCTAACCTGCCACAGCCCCCTCCCTAACCACAGCAGTCTCCCAGCCACTGTCACACTCCCCCCTAACCTGCCACAGCCTCCTCCCTAACCACAGCAGTCTCTGAGCCACTGTCACACTCCCCCCTTACCTGCCACAGCCTCCTCCCTAACCCTGGCAGTCTCCCAGCCACTGTCACACTCCCCCGACCCTGCCACAGCCTCCTCACTAACCCCGGCAGTCTCGCAGCCACTGTCACACTCCCCCTACCCCAACACAGCCTCCTCACTAACCCCAGCAGTCTCGCAGCCACTGTCACACTCCCCCTACCCCGACAAAGCCTCCTCACTAATCCCGGCAGTCTCCCGGCCACTGTCACACTCCCCCTACCATGCCACAGCCTCCTCACTAACCCCGGCAGTCTCCCAGCCACTGTCACACTCCCTCTACCATGCCACAGCCTCCTCACTAACCCCGGCAGTCTCACAGCCACTGTCACACTCCCCCTACCCCGACACAGCCTCCTCACTAACCCCGGTATTCTCCCAGCCACTGTCACACTCCCCGACACAGCCTCCTCACTAATCCCGGCAGTCTCCCAGCCACTGTCACACTCCCCCTACCATGCCACAGCCTCCTCACTAACCCTGCCAGTCTCCCAGCCACTGTCACACTCCCCCTACCATGCCACAGCCTCCTCACTAACCCCAGCAGATTCCCAGCCACTGTCACACTCTCCCTACCCCGTCACAGCCTCCTCACTAACCCGGCAGTCTCCCAGCCACTGTCACACTCCCCCTAGCCCGACACAGCCTCCTCACTAATCCCGGCAGTCTCCCACCCACTGTCACACTGCCCCTACCATGCCACAGCCTCCTCACTAACCTCGGCAGTCTCCCAGCCACTGTCACACACCCTACGCTGCCACAGCCTCCCCCATAACCACGGCAGTCTCCCAGCCACTGCCTCACCCCCGCCCTGCTAGAGGCTCCTCCCTCACCACGGCTGTCTCCCAGCCACTGTAACCCCCCCACCATGCCACAGCCTCCTCACTAACTCCGGCAGTCTCCCAGCCACTGTCACACTCCCCCCTACCATGCCACAGCCTTCTCTCTCATCCCGGCCGTCTCCCAATCATTGTCACACTCTCCCTACCATGCCACAGCCTCCTCACTAACCCCGGCAGTCTCCCAGCCACTGTCACACTCGCCCTACCATGCAACAGCCTCCTCACTAACCTCGGCAGTCTCCCGGCCACTGTCACACTCCCCCTACCCCGACACAGCCTCCTCACTAATCCCGGCAGTCTCCCAGCCACTGTCACACTCCCCCTACCATGCCACTGCCTCCTCACTAACCCCGGCAGTCTCGCAGCCACTGTCACACTCCCCCTACCCCAACACAGCCTCCCCACTAACCCCGGCAGTCTCCCAGCCACTGTCAACCTCCCCCTATCATGCCACAGCCTCCTAACTAACCCCGGCAGTCTCCCAGCCACTGTCACACTCCCCCTACCATGCCACTGCCTCCTCACTAACCCCAGAAGTCTCACAGCCACTGTCACACTCCCCCTACCCCGACACAGCCTCCTCACTAACCCCGGTATTCTCCCAGCCACTGTCACACTCCCCCGACCCCGACACAGCCTCCTCACTAATCCCGGCAGTCTCCCAGCCACTGTCACACTCCCCCTACCATGCCACAGCCTCCTCACTAACCCCGCCAGTCTCCCAGCCTCTGTCACACTCCCCCTACCATGCCACAGCCTCCTCACTAACCCCAGCAGATTCCCAGCCACTGTCAGACTCTCCCTACCCCGTCACAGCCTCCTCACTAACCCCGGCAGTCTCCCAGCCACTGTCACACTCCCCATAGCCCGACACAGCCTCCTCACTAATCCCGGCAGTCTCCCACCCACTGTCACACTGCCCCTACCATGCCACAGCCTCCTCACTAACCCCGGCAGTCTGCCAGCCACTGTCACACTCCCCCTACCATGCCACAGCCTCCTCACTAACCCCGGCAATCTCCCAGCCACTGTCACACTCCCCCTACCCCGACACAGCCTCCTCACTAACCCCGGCAGTTTCCCAGCCACTGTCACACTCCCCTGACCCCGACACAGCCTCTTCACTAATCCCGGCAGTCTCCCAGCCACTGTCACACTCCCCCTACCATGCCACAGCCTCCTCACTAACCCCAGCAGATTCCCAGCCACTGTCACACTCTCCCTACCCCGACACAGCCTCCTCACTAACCCCGGCAGTCTCCCAGCCACTGTCACACTCCCCCTACCATGCCACAGCCTCCTCACTAACCAGGGCAGTCTCCCAGCCACTGTCACACTCCCCCTACCCCGACACAGCCTCCTCACTAACCCCGGCAGTTTCCCAGCCACTGTCACACTCCCCCTACCCCGACACAGCCTCCTCACTAATCCCGGCAGTCTCCCAGCCACTTTCACACTCCCCCTATGATGCCACAGACTCCTCACTAACCCCGGCAGTCTCCCAGCCACTGTCACACTCCCCCTACCATGTCACAGCCTCCTCACTAACCCCGGCAGTCTCCCAGCCATTGTCACACCCCCCCTACCCTGACACAGCCTCCTCCCTCACCGCAGCAGTCTCCCAGCCACTGTCACCCCCCCTACCATGCCACAGCCTCCTCACTAACCCCGGCAGTCTCCCAGCCACTGTCACACTCCCCCTACCCTGCCACAGCCTCCTCCCTACCCACGGCAGTCTCCCAGCCACTGTCACACTTCCTCCTAACCCGCCACAGCCTCCTCCCTAACCACAGGAGTCTCCCAGCCACAGACACACTCCCCCTACCCTGCCACAGCCTCCTTCCTAACCGCGGCAGTCTCCCAGCCACTGTCACACTTCCCCCTAACCTGCCACACCCTCCTCTCTAACAGCAGCCGTCTCCCAGCCAGTGTCACACTTCCCCCCTACCCTGCCACAGCCTCCTCCCTACCCACGGCAGTCTCCTAGCCACTGTCACACTTCCCCCCTACCCTGCCACAGCCTCCTCCCTAATCGTCACACTCCCCCCTAACCTGCCACAGCCTCCTCCCTAACTACGTCAGTCTGCCAGCCACTGTCACACTCCCCCCTACCCTGCCACAGCCTCCTCCCTAACCACGGCAGTCTCCCAGCCACTGTCACACTTCCTCCCTACCCTGTCCCAGCCTCCTCCCTAACCACAGCAGTCTCCCAGCCACTGTCACACTCCCTGTCACACTTCTCCTAACCTGCCACAACCTCCTACCTAACCACGGCAGTCACCCAGCCACTGTCACACTTCCCCCCCCTACCCTGCCACAACCTCCTCCCCAACCATGGCACAGTCTCCCAGCCACTGTCACACTCGCCCCTACCCAGCCGCAGCCTCCTCCCTAACCGCGGCGGTCTCCCAGCCACTGTCACACTCTCCTCTACCCTGCCACAGCCTCCTCCCTAACAGCAGCAGTCTCCCAGCCACAGTCACATTTCCCTTCTACCCTGCCACAGCCTCCTCCCTAACTTCTGCGGTCTCCCAGCCACTGTCACACTCCCCCCCCCTAGCCTGCCACAGCCTCCTCCCTAACCATGAAGTCTCCCAGCCATTGTCACACTCCCCCCCCCCTACCATCGCCCCCTTCCTAACTCTGCAGAGTCCCCCTTACTCTTCCGCAGTCCCCCTTAGCCTCCCACACGCTCCTAACCCCACCACAGTACTTGTCTTTAGCACAGCCTCCCTTTCGCTGCCACATGTCTCCTCTACCTCACTGCCTAAATCCTTCTTCATCTGCTACACTATCCATATCTTTTGGGTTTCCTGAATCTGACGCAGCCTTTTTAAACTCAAACCTGGGGAATCCTCCCTGACACTGGCACAGCATCTCTGTCCCTCCCTATGTCTCTCCAAGAAACCCCATGCCACAGTCTCCCCAAAGTCGTCCTGACCTTTGCAGCTTTCTTGGCCTTGCGCGGTCTTCCTAATGCTGCTAACCACCCCAGCCCAGCCGGCCTTGCTAATCCTAAACTACATAGGGACGGGCAAGCCAATGAGGGGTCGAGCCAGCCTCTAGTCTAATGCCTGGCTCGGCTCAAGTCCTCTGGGAAGCAAGTGCAAACAGAGCTGAAACCGACATTAAGGGGACTCCCCAACCCCCCCTCTCTTTTTCGTTCTAGGCAGGGGCGGGGCTGCCTGGTAAAGCATTTCCACTGTCCTGATTGGTTGCTTTCAATTTTGGGTTAAGCACAGAACCGAGGACTTTAGTTAGTGGGCACCGTAGCAGCGTCTTCCTGCAGGCACCCCAATTCTGTCCTGGTGTCGGGGTGTGGCAAACTACCGGGCCACGGCGATGCTCACGGGATGGGGTAGACTTTTGTTAAGGTGTGGGTCTGGGCTGGCTGCAGATAACGTTGCGCTCCCTTCTCCTCTCGGCATCCACACGCCAGCCTGCAAAAGCATTGTTCACCACTGGGCAAGCTCCCATGGTTGGTAAAATGAGTACCATTAAATTGGCAAATAAAAACACTGATTACTGCAGCGCCTAGAAGTTGGATGAATCCAGCACTAAGCACTAAATAAAAAAGTAATATGATCCTGTCAACCAAGCCTGACTGTTGTTCAGTGATATAGAAAAAAAAAACAGACTGTTTAGTTTCACTCTGGATAATGGAAATGTAGCCTTTCTGCTTGCATCGTATGAAGATGGTAACTGCAACATCAACATCTGTTGTCATGCCACTTCAGTTATTTCCTGAGTATCAGGCTGCCTGCACATGCACCCCCGCCCCCCGCAGTGGCTCAAATGTCACATCCTTCAGGGCCAGTCGAAGTTGCAATGAGGATCCTTTGACCATAGCCCTCAAGGCACTCTTTTGGTGGGTTCCTTGAGTATCCTGGTTCACTTTTAGGTTGGTTGCTGCGCTCCTCCAAAATATCCCTTCAAGCCAGTCTGTATGCATGCCCAAGTTTGGATTTGCCTGGCTCTGACCTTTTTCGGCGAGCGCGTGATGGATGCGTGCAGTGCGGGCTTGTTGGGGAAAGACACGAGTCACCCTTCCGCTTGCCAAAGGTACAATGTGTTGTGATGGACACGGGTTACACAACCAGTCCCTAACAGGATTAGGGAAGTTTAGGCACCCCTGGGCGTTTTCCGGAAGTTCAGGTACCCCTGAGAACATTGCATCTATCCCTGGCAACTAGAAATGCGGCCAAAGTCCATGCCACTCTGCCCAACCCCAATACTCTAAGTCCATTGGGCATCTATGCTGATTTTGCAGTACACTTGAATCCAACCACACCCCAGTAAATGCACAATGATTGTATGGGGAGGGGGGGGAGTCAGTGAAGGCAGGTTCTGGTGGGCTTGAAGGCTTTTTCAGTGCTAGTCGTTCATGGTACTGATGTGAGCTAACCCGTTTTGGGAGACCTTCTAGTCCAGTTTTGCTCGGGGATAAGAAAAATAACGTTTTTTAAATAATAGATTTAACAGGTGATCAATAAAGCATGCTTTGCTATGACCCTTCTATTGTTTGCCCAATTGACACTTTTTCCCCAATGGCTTGGAAATTAGGGACTCGACAAACCTTTGCACCGCTCTAGCTCGGCACTCCTCACACATGTCTTGGCCAGCCCATCTCTGGTGCTGCAGTCTCTTCACATTACCACAGTCTTGCCAGCCCCTGAATGTCTCATAAGCAGGGCTCTAAGTGGGTTGGGGCCGAGCCCTGCAGGCTCCGAAATCTCGTTTTGGGCTCACTAGTCTCCCCTGGTATCCCCGGCCACTAGATGACAAGGATTTTTTTATAAAGCTTGAAGCTCTCCCTTGTGTGTGAGACCTTCAGGCTTCAGAAAAAAGGCCTTTCATCACTGCTCATGAGCCTCTCGCAGCCGCCACCCTCCATGGAAATGAGGTATTCGGGGCCATAACGTGTCTAGAAGCCTAGGAAATCTGAGTGATAAGGGATGGAGACAAAAGCAAGGAAGCAGTGTAGTATCAATGTGCAGACGCATGCGCACTCCACATGATGGACGGCGCCGGGGTCTTACAACTTTTTCAAATGAAAGGTGCCTCAAGGGGGCGCCCAGCAACTGCCCCCGTGTTGCCCTTTAGTAGCCATGTAGCACAGCATTATATTTCTGCCTCCATTTACGTTCTGGGGCTCAAAATGTGCGCTTTGCCGCGCCCGTATTTCAAGTTGTGTTTCCTGGAGCACTTCTGTCATTCACTTCCCATGAGAGATATACAGAAGTGTTATCACCTCATTGCCTTCTAAAACGGGTTCCTACACATCAGCCACTTTCTGACAAAGAAGGGTTTTACAGCTCTTCGGTGGGCATTTAGTGTGTAAGAGTCCTGCCGGCTGGCCGTCTAGTGATAATCTTTGTCCCCCGTTGTAATGTATGCACCCCAGGGGTGCCTCAGAAGGTTTCCCTCTCAGCAGGGGGCCCAGCCATCATGTTGCAATAGCCCCCAATCATCTTGAGCTGGGCCTGAACCACATGTCTGTAATTCTGCAGCATCATACAAAGTGAGCCGCTTCTTGGCGCTTGGGAGGATGTAGGTGTGGAGTCAGGGCTTGTAAAAGACGCTCATTGGGAACCCTGGAGGCTGGAGTCCTCTATAGCATCATGGATCTGTTACACTGACGGGGTAGATATTTATCTCACCTACCTGGTCCTCCTGCGGACAGTGAACGCCGGTGTCACGACGCCTCTGCGTGGCACCGGCACCCTTTGTGCAGCGGTGCTTTGCCCGCTGCACAAAGGAGGAATTGGTTTGTCTTATAAATAATTAATAATGCAGTAGGCACTATATTCTCCCCGTGATAATGCGCAAACGAAAAGAGCCCTTTGTTGCCCCTCATTTTGGGAGATTGCCACAGACCCAAAGCACACACATGGGAACTGGGTATATTCACGGATTTTTGATATGCTTTGTATAGCACTACCTGACCCATTGCAGAGACTTCGAAGCGCTTGTCTGGCTTATGGCAGTTGTCAAGGTGTGGATTGGCTGCCGGGATGGATAGGTCTACGGGATCGGCCAACAGGAGTGGGCTCGGACTGGCTGGGCTTGGCCCTCAGCCCAGCTGGCAAGTGGTCCCCAAAACAACGCTTCAGTTCCCTTCTCTGTAAAATGAGGGCACGCTTAGAGACACTTGTGCTTTTGGATCCTTTCACAGGCGGAGAGAAGCAGCGCCACGTGTCGCCTGCCCACGGCCTCACCCTTTCCTTACTTTGGCGATGGGGGAGGGGCTCTTCATTACTGACAGTTGCCCTCAATAACCATTGTTTCCATAAAACCCTAGAATTGACTTTTGCGTGGTAAGATCTGTGATGGGTGATTGTTTTTATTTTTATGAAAGCCATCACAAACCTCCAGCTAGCTACCAAAATCAAGACCTTAAATCATGAGAATCAAAAGCTGCCACACAAAAAAACAATGTATAAACTGCCTTACTTCTTATCAAGTGGGACTATTTGACACACCAAAAAGTGTTGTCTTTTTTTGTGGAATTGCATTTTTTTTTTCATACGAGGCCTGCAAGGATGCCTTTGTTAAACAATTACTACAACCAGGTGACCTTAGTTCACAGTGGAGCTTATTTTGAGCATGCCATAGTGTAAAATGAATGCGTATACATTGTATGCGTGCATTTTATGCCACTCCATATTTTTTTTTATAAATGTGCATTGTGGACAGGGGGTACAGAACACAGTTTATGTCACTGCCTCACCCATCCTATCCACCATTCAAATACTCCAGCATTTATGCCAGCATAAATGCTGTTAACCATGCATAAATGCAGGCATAACTTACTTAATTTTGCATAGTGGAACGCAAAAGGCAGGCATAAAGAGGATTTCGCCTGCAGTTTACGCCTCACCTTTGCGTTTCGCATAAGTGCAAACACATAGGTGCAAACGAAGGTGGTCCCCTCTGCTCAACTTAAAGGAATTTGGGACATGTGCCTCAGTATCTCTTGGTTTGTGTTCTTAAATGCCAAAAGTACTTTGAGCAAACTCACAGGCCATTCTTTTTATCCTCACACTGCTTCGCGTTCTGGAACTTCTAGTCTTCCATTCAAGTTGTCCATTCAAGTATGATGGTTTAAAAAAGATTTGAAAAGAAACCCAGTCACCTGAAATGTGAAAGTCCATTTGAGCCAAATCACACATTCCACAACGCCTCTCAGTAGCCATCACTGGAAGTTCACCTCCAGTTCTGAGCCACCACAGCAAGGCATTGTGGGTATGCAAATTAGCCGAAATGCAAACCTTTATCTCCAGGAAATTGTCTTTGTCTAAGAGGGCAGTGCTACTTTATACATAGCTTAATCCACCCAAGACAGGCATTTGCAAGGTTGCCAGCTTTCACCTTTACAAGGGATCATCTGTGCAGTATAGCCCTGACAGCCTTGTGGTTGGAGCATTTGGTCATGTTTTCACAACACCAAGAAAGTTATGGTGGGTCTTTATTAAACAGAGTATTCTTGAAAGTCAAACAACACAGAAGTGATTGGAAACAATGCGGCCAAGTGCCTAAGTCACAGACTAGCCTCAAATACTGGCTTTGTTACTTAACTAAAGCATGTGATCCTGGCCAAATCACTTTATTTCACTATGCCGTAACTGTCAAAATTAGAAGTCTTTATGGGTAATGAATTACACACTGTACACTATGCCTGAAAAGCCTCACTCACATTAGTGTTACATATATAATAACATCAGTGTCCATTCATATGCTACACATCACACGTTTGTCGCTTAGTTTACTCATAACATCCTCTTGTAATCTAACATTACATGCCATGATGGGGGCAGAGGGGTTTTCCATTACATTGGAGTAGCTATTATTGTGTAGTATAATATGTAAATATTGTGTGTTTAATTTGTAAAGTTTTTTTTAAAACGAAACAAATAAAGTGTAATAATAATAATAATAATTGGAGATGCTATAGGACAGCTGGTGCTCCCTGCTGCTGGACTCCCCAATCTCTAGGAGAGGGGGCTCTATAATGGCCATGTTGCTACAATCGTTGCCATCATTAAGTCCTTCAAACATTCAGATCCCGAAGGGCTGTGCAACCTCTTGATTAAGATGCACCTGCTGTGGTGGGCCCGCCTGCCGCATGCCCTGTGTACTGCTATTAGCTGGCATGGTATACTCCTGCTTCTTGGTGTAAAAGTATTATCATCCCAGTCCATAAAAAGGCAACACAAAGTGACCCTAAAAGCCATCGAGTACTGGCCATGCCGGAAGTTCCTTCAAAGATTTTGGCAGATTTTATTGGCGTAATTAAACATCTGGATTTCTCAAAGGAACATCATCCCTTTTAATCAGACTTGCTTCCGGGAGGGTATAGGCACTCATGTTCATCTTTTGGCTTTGCCATCCATAGTAGAATTTGCCTGCCAGATGTTAAAGCAGTCTGTATGCGTCACTAACATTCATTGTAGCACCTCCTTTGACACTGTATGGCATGAGGTTTTATGGCAAAGCTGATTAGCTGAGGTATACCATTGGACTGCTCACGATTATTAACAGCAATGCCAGCGTTATCTGAGGAGGCCACCAACACCATGTCCACCTCACCTACGCACTTTGATCTTTATCTTGCAGATCTAGCCCAAGAATTAAGCTCTAGCGACATTTCACCTCCAGATGTGGCTTGTCGCCTGCTCCTAAGGCAATACCGGCTCTCTGTCCACACCAAGAAGAGAGCTCACATCAAAGCCTGCGTCTTTGCAGCATCTAACAACTTGTCCGCACTCTTTAAAATCTGCATGGAGCTTGCCAATCCTGCCTCAGTCTCTACCTCTGCTGTCCCTTCCCAGGCCCTCTGCACAGCCCTGGCTTCTCACTTCATCTCTAAAATTCAGGACATCCTGTTCTCTCTCTCTTCCTCTCCCCCTCCTCCCTCCACTCCCTGAACCTCCTTTGGCCCTTCTCCGGCCACCTCTCCTCCCTCCTTCTCTTCCTTTCCCCTGTTATCCCCAGATGAGGTTTCTAGACAAGTCTGATCTATGAAAGTTTCTTCAAAACAGGTCCATCCCTGTTCCTCCAAATGTATCAAGGATCACATCGACTCTCTGGCTCCTGCTCTGGCTGACTTCTGCAACCACTCCTTCGCAACTGGAGTCTTCCCATCCCCCTGAAGCACTCCCTCGTGCACACTCTTCTTAAGAAACATTTTGCCAACCCATCCTGCCCGGCTATCTATCGGCAATCTCCATCACTCCTTTCCTGGGCAAACTCATGGAAAAGCTGGCCATCGCCCAGCTCATTCTCCACACTGAATCTGTTGGTTGTCTTCATGATCATCAGTCTGGCTTCAGTGCTGCCAGAAGCACAGAAACTGCTCTCCTGAACATCCATGAAGACCTGCTCTCCAACCTTGACTCCAACACCCCCTGTGTCCTCATCTTGCTGGATCTCACCTCTGCCTTTGAAACAGTCAACCATGCCATCCTGCTCAACCATCTCCGTGATAACCTGGATATCACCGGTCAGGCCCTGGCGTGGCTGGCTTCTTTCCTCTCTGATCAACCCTCCCAGATCCAAATTGGGTCCTTCTTCTCCTCTATCTTTATCTTTTCCTGTGGTCCAACCTCTCTCCCTGGCTGTTCAACCAATACCTGGCACTTCTTGCCCACCACAATGCCGCTCTCTGCCCCAACTTCCAGTGCTATGCGGATGACACTCAGCTAATTTTCAGGCTACCTTCAACCACCTCTTCTCCTTCACTCATCTCTGACTGCTTGCTGCCATCCAGGAGTGGTGTGCCGCCAAAGATCTGTGCCTTAATGCCAGTAAGACTGAGATTCTCCTCATTGGCACACCGACCCCTCCTTTCCTGCCACTCTCTGGCCGGCCTCCCTTGGGCCTCTTCCTGCTCACACCTGTAAGGCCAACAACCTTGGGGTCATCTTCGACTCCACACTCTTCTTCTCTCCTCACATCTCTGATGTCTCCAAGAAGTACTACCAGCTGCACCTCCTCAGAGCTATTCTTCCTTTCCTCTCATTCCCCCAGAAGCTCACTGTCTCCAGAGCTCTGGTTCTCTCTAGGCTTGACTATTGCAACAGCCTCTTTCTAAATCTGCCTGCTTGTTCACTCCGCCCTCTGCAACTCATCCAGAACATGACTGCAAGATTTTTCCTTGGCCTGAAGCCTGGGATCGTATCTCCCCAGGACTGAAATCTCTGCACTGGCTCCCAGTCACTGCGAGGATTCAAAATCCTCTGCATTGTCCACAAAGCCTTCTGGGGCCTGGGGCCTAAATACCTCCCACTCTCTCTTCCTAAATATCTTCCTTCTCAAGCTCTTCGCTCATTCGCCTCCAACTCCCTCAGGGTCAGTTGCTTCTCCAAGCAACGAGTTGGTGGTAGATCTCTCTCTTCGGCTGGGGCCTCCCGCTGGAACAGCCTCCCTGCCTCCATGAAACTTGAGGAGAACCATCTCCGGTTCCGGAAGCACCTTAAAACCTTCCTCTTTGCTTCTGCTTTCTCTCCTCCTCTCCCCTGTTGAACTCTTGGCTGCAGCTGCACTGGTTACCTGGCCACCCTTCTGATCTCAGGCCCAGGCCCCGTCAGTTGCACACCTATACTGCTTGGCAACCCCGGCACCTGGGGACTGTTTTCTGTATCCTTTCAGTCTCCTACCAGCACTCATGTCTGCACTAACCTTGCACTTGTCTGCACTTACCTTGCACTCGCCACCAGTTGGCTGTTAATTATTTATCTTATTTATTCTAGTATCACATGTACTGCACTTCCCCTCCCATGCACTTGCGCGATCTGAATGACAACTCGCCTATTAAGATCGTTGTCTGTCTTCCCTCTGTCCCCCCTCCCTTGCCTCGTTGTGCCTTGAAACACTTGTGTATAGGCGCGTTATCAATGCCATATCATAGCATCATAGTACATTGTCGTTAACACGTATACAGTGGCTTGGGTACGCAGATGACTTGGTGCTGCTCGACTATACTGCCAAAGGCTTACAGTAGCAGTTAGACAAACTGAATATGTATTCCATTAAAAAAGGACTCACCAGAAATGCCAGTAAGTCTGAAATAATGGTCTTTAAAGCTGGAGCACATAAGGTTAAACATAGGTACACTTGGCATATTGGCACACCTAGACTAGACACTGTACCCCAATGTGACTACTTTGGTGTGATTATTGATGAAAAGCTGACATGGTTACCACAGATGGATACAATGGAGACAAATGTGTTATGCTGTTGACTCTCTCATTCAAGTATACAAGGACAAGGCTAACATTACTCCCGTATTTATGTATGGTGCTGAACTTTGGGGCCACAGACGTGGCTAATATTAGAAAACCTGAGGGGATGTTTCTAAAAACTCTTGCTAAATGCCCTAGATGACTACTTGTTGAATATCTCTATGCTGAATGAGGCTTTAATAGCATTTCCTGCTAATTTAAGTCACTTCATATAAAACTATTTTAGAAATTAGTGAAAAGTGCTGAACATACACTTTTGAACATCATCTAAATAGGATAGTCCATTTGTGCCAAGTAGCACATCCCCCAATGCCACTTAGTAGCCATTGCTAGAAGTTGACCTCCAGTTCTGAGCCATATCAGCAAGGCATTGTGGGTATGTAAAGTAGCCCAAATGCAAGCCAGAAAATTGCCTTTGTCTTAGAGGGCAGTGCTACTTTATACATAGCTTAATCAACCCAAGACATTTTGCAAATCCGTCAGGACAACTTTTTTTTGTCAGGGTCATCGTTCCGTTCAGAAATGGAAGATCTTCACTTTCAGAATTGCCCTTTCACTCATCAGTCTTCAAGAATAGTCTTGACAACATGTGTAAGTAAGACTGAGATTCTCCTCATTGGCACACCGACCCCTCCTTTCCTGCCACTCTCTGGCCGGCCTCCCTTGGGCCTCTTCCTGCTCACACCTGTAAGGCCAACAACCTTGGGGTCATCTTCGACTCCACACTCTTCTTCTCTCCTCACATCTCTGATGTCTCCAAGAAGTACTACAAGCCTGATTCCGTTGACCTTTTTCGCTGCAAAAGGAAAAAGGTAATGTTAGGTTAGGTGTCAGTACTTACTCATCCTCATCTTACCGCCGCGAGTGCGGTCGATGATTCTTTCTTCTCCACCCTTAAGTGGGTCCTGGAAGAGAAAGCGCACAAACAGGTGATGCAAGTGTACAATACTCACTCCTCATTGTCACTGTCGCTGTCGTCATCCGGCCCGTCAATGATCTCGTAGTCCCTCAGGAGGCTGTGGATCATCCATCGGCAGGATTCGGTCAGCGTCTCTTTCTTCCCCACCAGCAGGCACTTTCTGGAAAAAAGGAGCACATCTTTTACGCAGCACAGGATTCTCCAGCAGGCCTACTTGGCAGTGATTTTTACTGTCGGGATCATGCCCCTATTTCTGTGGCCATGTCCCTCATGAGGTCTCGGACGTAGGTGCAGTCCCAGAAGAGGTGGTACTCTGTCTCATCTGCTGTGCAATTTCTGAAGCGTTTCAGACCTCTGGCGTGCATGAAGGCTCGCACTGGCAGACCTCCCTGGATGGCCATCCAGGTGATGTCTTTGTGCTTGTTTGTGAGCCTCCTAGATGCGACATAACCCCACACATGCTCTGCTGCCCATGAAAATAGGCCTCAATATGTTTCTAAATGTCCCTCACACGAATGCTTAAGTGGATGGCTCCTGTCTTCCACTGGTCTGGTGCCACGGCCTCCAGCTGGAATTTCCTCAAGAAATGCTCTGCCTCAGCATAGTAATCAAGGAGCCGTCCATTTTTATGGGATCCTGGCATCGCACTCCACCCACCCAGCCTGACCAGGAATAGGAAGAAGTGGGCCATCAGGAAACCCATGTGGCTCTCATCACTGCTCCTCAGCGTGACCCTCACGCAGTTGCAGGTGAAGAAGCCTCTCAGGATGGTGGGGATGTCCGACACATCCTTCCCACCTTTATCGTGACTCTTGTACATGGTGGCCCTCTTTACTCTATCCATCTTGGAGTTCCAGATGAAGTAGAATACCATCCGCATGATGGCTTTCACCGTCCCTTTCTGCACTGGCCAGACCTGTGCCAGATACTGCAGTACTGGTAGTACATTGTTCATCAGGGCCAGCAACTTCCCCTCTATGGTCAGCCTCTGCAGGCTCCATAGCCCCAACTTTTGCTTGGCTTTCCCCACTCGCACGTCCTGTGACCTTGTCACGGCGCCCTCGTAACTGAACCACAGAACAAGTGACATACCTGGTTTCACCATTAGTAGGGTTCATCAGTGCAGTATAGACCTGACAGCCTTGTGGTTGGAGCATTGGGACATCTATACAAAACACCCCAAAGTTATGGTGAGTTTAAAAAGACTTGAAAAAACCCCTTCACCTGAATTGTGAAAGTAGGATAGTCTCATTTGATCCAACTCACACATTCCCCAACTCCACCTAGTAGCCATCGCTGGAAGTTTGCTGCCAGCTCTGGGCTGCATCAGCAAGGCATTGAAAGGATCGCATTTGGGAGATGCCTTGCTGATATGGCTCAGCACTGGGGCGTGAACTTCCAGCGATGGCTACTAGGTGGCTTTGTGGAATGTGTGACTTGGCTCAAAAAACATCAGCCATACGTACACACTTACTTTGACCCGTGGTTCTGGACACACAAGCTTAAAGCAATTTGTTCTAGAGGTCAGTTAATGGAGTGGTAGATTTGCCTTAGATCCTGCCCTTACTCCCTTAATCAGATTCAAGAGAATGATTAAAAGGGAAATAGGCGCTCTTTACTCTGAACAAGTTCTTGATGTGGGCAGTATTTCCACCAATCGTGTAAGTATGTCAAACGTCCTCTTTACCTGTCGGAATTTCCCTATTCAATTTGGTTAATGTCTTGGGGGCTAAAGGGGCAAGAATGGGCTTACGTAATCATTGTAGATTATGGAGACTCTGTTGCAGAAACAGCTAAGCACCGTGAACTTGAATGCGACAGCCTACATTTAGCTGGGAGGAGAGTCTAATTGACTTGCGGGAGGGTCCCTCTCGTGGAAGGCTTGTATGGATGGATTTGGGAAAAATATTAAGGTGGAAATGATGTTGCACTCATTAATCATTTGTCACACCCCTGGAGTATCTCGCAAATCCTTCCTGACCACAGAAGCCAAATGAAGTTGACCCCTCCCACCTTGGTTGTCACGGGCTCCTGCTTCTATTATGCACAGGTAACCTTGAGGCAGAACATTGGGGGAAGAGGGTTAGGGAGAAGTTGTGGATAGGTAGGGGGTGTTTGGGTAAACCAGGAAGAGGGTTAAGATTCTTGTGTTAGATAGGTATGGGGTAAAGGGAAAAATCCTGCACATCATGGAACATAGTTACGTAACGTGAAGTACCTCCTGCACCTTCTCTTAGAAGCAGTACAACATCCTTCTTACTTAGGATATTGCTCCTAGAACCTGTATCACACACCCTTCATTCCTAATCCAGCGACTAACATAAGCACATGATGTGTCATCAGGATAACCTCCTGGCAACAGCTGTAGCACACAACATGAAAAGGGACATACAGCAGGAAATCACAGTGTACATTACATATATCAAATAGCACTCCAACTGGTCTTCATAACACCCCCTTTCATGCCACCTGGCAGAGGTGATTGCCGTAGAATACTCTTATGACTTGTAATGTGACTTGAACATGCCACCCCCCAGGAGTTGCCAAGTGCAAGCTGCCACAAACAATACATTGCATACAATACACAAAACATT
The DNA here is from genome assembly GCF_040938575.1 of Ambystoma mexicanum. NCBI lineage: Eukaryota > Metazoa > Chordata > Amphibia > Caudata > Ambystomatidae > Ambystoma > Ambystoma mexicanum. Next base: position 197,553,748 of record NC_090926.1, on the reverse strand, counting down.
CAAGAGCTAAATCTCTGCTTTTTCCGTGGCTCGCACATATTAGACTTCAGGAGATAGTGTTACAGCATAGTACACGTGGCAGCAAACAAACACTCAGTGCCTCCTGCTCCGCACTATTTAGCTTTTGTGAAAGTAGTAGTGTTGAAATGCTTGTGCCATTTGATTGTTTCACAGTCTTCCCTAGAGCTCTTCTCCCCACCCCAGACCACCCGTGTGCACTTAAATGTGGCGTGGGGGGGCCCGACAGCACTTCCCCAGGGAATCCCACTCCTGTGTTGAGCAGTCACGCCGCCATCACCATACTGCTGTTGGTGCCTCCATCAGGGACAGAGGGGAAGCCGAGGCTCCACCGACTCCTTCCACCATGTTCTGCACTCCTCCTCACCGCCAGAGGTCTAGGTCAGTCAGCTCCACAACCTGCTCTCCTCCAGCCCGTGCCTGCAACCATCACCAACAAGCAGCACAGGCCAGGGAGGGGATTTAAATAGCATGTGAGGGCGTGTGCATGCGCACATACTCCAAACCCCATGTCCTTGTTAGGCGGAAACCTATGCAGTTCCTGGGACCACTGCAAAAGATTTAGGACTACAGGTGTTTGGCAGTAAACCCACTTGGTAGCAGTCTGTACCAGACAGATTCACTTGGTAGCTGTGGCTGAGCAGTCAGACTTCCCTCAAGAAGAGTTAAGCAGTATGTGGAGTATACAATATAGGGCAATTCTTCACAGTAAGACAAGTAAACACGCAACAAGGCTTCAGTGTAAAGATATTAAGGTATTTATATATAACGAAACATCTATCAAAAACACTATGGCACTATCACGGCAAACAAGTCAAATTCAATTACTCTACGAAGAAGAAACGATCAATCCCCCTAACAATATTTCGACAAGTCTAGGTTCTACCGGCACCACTTATTTGCAGACAGAGGTGTATGCCTCAACCTAGATGACACTCTAATATTAGTTAGGACGGGAGAGAAAAATAAGCAGGTTACGAAATCAACACAGTTCAATACTTCACGGGAAAAATGCAAGGCAAGAAGGCAAGAATCACAATAGATCATAAAGTTCAGAGGCCAGGCCCACTCGGAGAGAGGCAAGGCGATATGTCCCAAAAGTCTCTAGTGGAAATGCGTTCGAGTCTTTGTAGCAAATTGTTATTGGAAGATTGAACCAGTTCAGAATAATACGTGAGAAAGCTTGGAGGCGACCCAACGGAAAGGAGAGGATTAAGACACCTCGCTCGATCCGATCGAAAGGGAAGCCAGGCGGACACAGTACCTTGTTGTGGAGGGCAGCTCCGGTGGGGGCAGTTGTTCCTGGTGGTGGATGCACGTCGGGTCTTTGCCAAGAGTAGAGATGATCTCGTCGTCGAAGAAAAGTGAAGTCCGGTGCACCACCAGGGAAGAGACCAGCCGCGGAGTGCTCCGTCACAAGGCACCACCTTTTGGTCGCGGTACAGGGGTAGTGGCTATCCGGTTGCCGAGGTGCTCTGCACGGGCAATTCGACCACTGCGTCCTGAGGCGAAGAAAAACCAAAAAGGGACTGGTTGTTCCCACCAGTCAGGGGAAGAGACTCTCCGGCAGGGAGATCTCCTCTGTCGCCGGGAAGTGGTGAGTCGGTTCAGCAGGGCTCCACCGGAGGTGTCGTCGTTGCAGGTCGGCTCAGCTTTACCCTCGTTGGATTCTTAGGTCCTGTGGCGACTTCTGAAGATCCAGTCCCAAAAGCCCTGCTTTTATGCAGAAAACCCCCATTCATTCAGCCTAGCTGTCAATCAACACATGCTAAGTGGTGAGCGGGGAGGCTCACCACTTGGGCCAATCACACCAGAGTGCAACCGGAGTTGGCAAGGCAACTCGGTCCAGGGTGCCTAAACCCCCTGCCACACCGCTGTGGTAACCCAGACAGAATGGCACCACTTTGGAGGGTCTCTGTACAGAGGCCCGCCAAAAGTGGAACAAAGGGCTCAACCTTTGGTTTAGGAGTCACAGAGATGAACACAGACGGCATTTTACAAACCGAGTTCTGGCAGAAAATACCATCCGATAAACTTATTTAAGATAAGTAGACCGGTGGTACGTTAGAGATTAACGAGAAGAAGTATCAATCACCAACAATGGGACGAATCCCATAGGGTTATGTTCGGGGTCGAGCATAACAAGTAGTTTCCACTGCCACCAGCCAAAACTCGATGAGGGGGGACGGGACAGTGCCCCCTCGAATAACAGACCTAGGAGTAATCAAATTACCCCTACTAGTACGTCCACAATAGGATGGTTTGTACTAGTTCTTTTAGTAAATTTAGGTCTAGTAAAGCCAATGGTGACTTTACATGCCCGGGGAGACAGTAGTCAGTCCCTGGGTATGGAGTCTATGATGGAGGTCCGCTAGGACGCCCCAGTGTTACGGCACGTAGGGTGCGGTGTAACACACATAGCAAAACATATGAGACCCTATGGAGTAAAAGACCCCATAGCCCATATAACACATTGAAATTCAAAGGAATTACACACATTCATGTCCAAGAGTGGGAGAAAAAGAGTCTCACTCTTGGCAGGATGGAAAAAAAAAAAACTCCAGAAATCCAGCAAAGCTGCTGGGGGACTCACTAGGTTAGGAAATTCAGCCTAAAAAGAGAATTCTCCCTAACAGTCCTCATGGAAAATGTAGTCTTCCTCACTTTCTTAGCCCGCACACAGGTGTGCCGAGCTCCCAACAAGCCCCTGTTCCTCACATTACCCCCTCCTGTAGGGCCCTTCCCACAACCTGACTTATCCGGATTTGCCCGGTGAAATAGTCTCACCAAACGGCCTGCATGCACCGCCTCCGAAGGTTCCCAAGAATCATCCTCAGGACCAAAACCCATCCAAGAAATTAAATACTAGAGCTTCTTGCCGCACCACTTGGAGTCCAAAATGCACTGCACCTCAAATTCTTCCTGACCATCCCGCATCATGCCTGCAGCCTTCTGTGTCACCACATCAGGAGCTGTGGGTTTAACCAAAGAAACATGAAACACAGGATGGATCCTCATATGTGAGACCAGACACAAATGCAACGCAGTTTCTGAAACACATTTCACAATCGTATAGGGCCCAATGAAGCAGGGAAAACATTTACGAGACCCAAACAATTTGATATGCTGGTTGGACAACCACACTTGATCCCCGCCACATGCATTGGACTGACTCATCTTTTCCGGTCTGCCTGCTTCTAATAGGCCACCTTGGCTCTGTCCAGATTCTCACATATACCGAGAAGTTCCTGAGTGCGCTCTGTCACTGCCGGAATTTTATTAAACCCGGGAACCTCCTCTGGCAACATTTTACAATTTTGTCCACACAAGCAGAAATGGGGGACATACCCAGCGAATAATTTTTGTCATTGGCCTTCTTTGTCTTGTTTTTATGTTTGCTTCCTCTGTGTTTGTGTAAGCGCCCATTGCCAGTGGTCTGTAGGCACTATATAAATAAATAAAAATTGTTATAACAAAATTCTGCCAGCCACAAACATCAGAACCAGGAGGATTTGCCCTCAGCCAGAAAACACCTAAGATATTTCTCCATAGTGTGATTAACTCTTTCGGTTTGACCATCTGTCTGTGGATGATAACTGGTGGATAGAGCACAGGAGATGCCGAGCAACTTACAGAAAGCACGCCAAAACCGTGATGTAAACTGAGAGCCCAGGTCCGATACTGTGGTTCTCGGTAACCCATGCAACCTCACTACATGTTGCAAAAATAATTCTTCCAGGGTTCCTGCACTCAGAATACCATCACATGGTACAATATGAGCTTGCTTAGTTAGGTAATCCACCACCACTAGAATGGTATCAAAATCTAAATCTCTTGGCTATTCAGTAACAAAGTCCATAGACAAACATGGCAATTCTTCCTTTGGTGTGGGTAGTGGTTGTAACAACCCAGCCTTCCCCAAATGGTCTGCTTTGGACCACACACAGGTCTCACACCCTGCCACATAGTCGTGTACATCGGAGGCCCAACCCTCCCGAGTACCGATGCACCATGTCCTGAGTTTTCCTAACACCAGTATGACCTGCCATGGGAGAATTATGTCAACAAAACAAGGCCTTATTCCTCAACTTCTCAGTTGGGAGAATCAACTTCCCTTTCTGATAGGGTAATCCCACCCAAATGAGTCTGGCACTGCCCTTCTTCACCCATTCTGTCCACTCTTTTTTTGGGAAATTCTTGCGTACCTCCCTGAGCACTGCCTGAGTCACTGCACCCACAAACCTCTCCACTGGAATAATACTTTGTTCCTCCTGACACTGCCCACCCATATTCTCCTGTCTGGACAGTGCATCTACCTTTCTGTTACTCCTACCCAAATGATACGTTCTCATAAAGTCAAATTCCTCAAAGAAGTGTGACCGCCATAGCTGCCGGGAACTCAAGGTTCTTGCTGATCTTAAGTACTGCAAATTCTTGTGATTTGTGGGAACTATTACAGGATGCCGAGCCCCCATCAAATAGTGGTGCCGCTAGAGGAAAGCTTCTATAATAGCCAGGAGCTATTTATCCATAATGGCGTAATTTTGCTCACAACTTGTCAGTTTGTGTGAGAAGTAAGCCACCAGATGTAAAATGTCCTCCTCATCAGCCTGTGACAAGATTGCCCATATGGTCATATTGGAGGCATCCATCTCCACCTGAAAATGTTTCTCAAGATTGGGATGACGTAAAATCGGTGCTTTAGTGAAAGCAACCTTTAATCTCTCAAATGCTTCCTCTGCCTCCTGATCACAGTTGTTCATGAATCTGCAATAGAAATTAGTAAACCACAGAATTGACTGGATGTCCTTCACACACTGGGGGGACGGCCATTTGGTCACAGCCCGCACCTTCCTGGCGTCCATGACTACGCCAGATGGCATCAAAATAAATCCCAGGAATTCTACTCTGATGGTATCAAATTCACATTTCTCCAATTCAGCAAACAAATGATGTTCCTGTAACCTGGTCAACACCGCCTTAACATGTTGCACATGCTGGTTAATAGACTCTGAGAAAATCAAAATATCATCAATATATACAATCACAAATAAATCCCAAAAATCACATAACACCTCCTGCATGAAGTGCTGAAAAGGTGCAGGAGCATTAAATATACCAAAAGGCATAACCAGACTCAAACAAATCAATCTTTGTACGAAAAGCAGTTTACAACGTGCCACCCACAACCCTGATGAGGTGATATGCCCCACTCAGATCCAGCTTTGTGTAACTCCTAGCCATCTTCACTTGATTGAGCAACACCGCAATCAATGGTAGTGGGAACCGATTCTTGTTGGTAACCTTATTAAAGGCTCAATAGTCGATGCAAGTCCTCAAGGGATGAAATGGGTGATTTGGAATGACGAATTGACCCACATGCCAGCATTTCATCCAAATATTCCTGTAAATGTTGAGTCTCTTTTTCTGACAATGCATAAACCCGACTACAAGGTAACCAAGCATTAACCTCCAACTCGATCACACAATCAAATGGTCTAAGGGGCGGTAACTGTGACGCACCTCCCTTGTCAAATACTCCTGAAAACTCTTGATACCCCACCAGCAAGGTGGTGACCACTAATCCAATCTTGGCCTGATGATCCACCCCTTCCACCAAGAAATTCGTGGGACCCCCAATGCCAGTTAAATTGGATCTACACTGCTCAATTCCAAATGTCAATGTCCTCTCTTTCCAATCAATGCTCGGGTTATGTGTCACTAGTCATGTCATTCCCAAAATAACCCGGACTTGGGCAGTCGCAAACAGATCAAAGGTAATAGTCTCCTCATGGCCCTCCCCACACCACATTGTCATCTCCTGGGTCTGGGTGGTATTAGGACCAGATGTCAAATATGACCCATCTACTGCCTGTAACAACTCACTTTCCTTATTGACTCGAGAGGGAATTCCTAGCTTTTTTGCCGATGCAATATCAATGCAATTTTCAGTGGCCCCAGAATCCACCATTGCCAACACCATCTCCTTGCTATTGGCAAAAATCAGGGTCACCAGACGATAGATATGAGGGGCCTTGACCTGCATCATGTTAGCCACTGCAGACAGGGAACCCCACCTCCTTAAGGTTCAGTGTAGTCATTCCCCCACTTACTGAGCCCCCTCTTTTCCCGCCTCCAACTTTTTCTTATCCCAGGGTCATGCTGGGGTATTAGGACAGTTCTGAATGTAATGCTCTGACTTCCCACACTAAAGGCACACATTGTTACTTCTCATTTTCTCCTTCTCTTCAGCTGACAATGGTCCCAATACACTCTCAACCTGCATGGGCTCCTCCGGCTCCCCTCCTGCGCCTCCCACTACCTCCTTACGAATGGAACCCCGTCAGACCTCCTCTTTTCCCCTTTGAGCTCACACAATCTGTGATCCAACCGCAGAGCTAAATCAATCAATGGACTACATGACTCTGGTTGCAGTTCCACATGAGCTATCTCATCCTTTAACTCCTCTTGCAACCCCTGATAAAACAAAACCGCTTGTTTTGGTTCTGGCCAAGCAGTCTCGACCACCAACTGAATAAACCGTGTCATATAAGTCACCAAATCCCTAGTACCCTGTCTAAGGGCTAACAGCTCCTTATCTTGAGCCAAGGAAACATTGCAGTGATCAAACAGACGTGCAAATTCCAGTGAAAATCCTGCTCAATCATACAATATGAGATCATCTTTCTGTACTAAGGTAATTGCCCAATCTGCGGCATCCCCTGGCAAGTAAGAGAAAAACAAATGCCGTCCGAGCTTGAGCAGACTCAAATGCCATAGGCTTACACAAAAAGTGTAGTTTACATTGTGTGAAAAAGGTGGAAAACTTGCTAGGATCCCTGACAAACCTCTCTGGTGCTGCCAGTGGAACCCTTCTAACTGAGCTCACATAAAAATAGACTTTCATTGAGGTTTTGAAGTGAATGTCCAAAATGGCAGCACACCGGCACAATGTTTTAGCTCATTTTCACACACAGACTACGCTCCACCCTTTGGGCAATCAACTACTATATCCCAATGAAACAAAAGAAGGTTTCTGAAAATGGCGAAACATCCCCACCAAATTGGGGATACAGGAAATACAACAACCACAAACAACTAAAACAAAAACAACTACAAAAACACAAATAAAAACATATCGCAAAGCCTCAGGAATCAAAGAAAACAGTTGGTCCCACCATCTTCTGCCCTGTTCCTGAGTGTCAGGTCATTTAAACTACCAATATGCTTCGCTATAGAATGGGAACGGTCATCCAAATCAAAACAACACATCCCTTCAACGGCATTGCAACCCAAATTGTGCTTCAAAAACAAATATATAGCAGCTCTAATTTGCAAAATAGCATTTCTAAAAGGTCTGCTGTCTAGCAGCAGTTCCGTCAAAGCTTGAGAAGTTTCATTAAGCCCCTTAGCCACCACACAGGCCAATATAATCAAGGATTTATAGCACCCAGCAGCTAACCCCCGAACACAAACCAAGGAAAATGCAAGAGCCAAAACCTCAGGTTTGATCAACAAATGCACATTAGAATCACAATCAGGAGACAGGCTAATGTGATGAACAGAACGCATAGAACAACAAATATCAGGCTGCACGGGAAACATCATCAAACTAAGTTGTGTCAAAGCACAAGGGCCACCAGAAATATTAGCAGGAATGTAGGGGTAGCTAAAGTTACCACAGGAAAACAAACAACCCTTCAGAAGCTTAACATGTCGAAGATGGCTGGCAGCTAAGACAGACAAATTACAGAACATAGCATTAGACACATCAGTGTGTACATAAACGGTTCTCAAAATCAGTTACAGCTCGATCATTAGTCAAGTTCAATTGCCAACATTTGCCAATGCGCTGAGGATCACAAGTCATGCAATAGCAAACATCATCAGGAGCAATGTCATAGGTGACAATATGTGTCATATTCCTCCATTTCCGATCCATGTCCACACAAAATCTTCAACTAGAGCATCAATATGCAGTACTCCGAAAACGTTTCGTAGCACAGGGGCTGGCATAGATACGGCCATTAGGCACGTATAAATCAAGTTTGCAGCATCATGAACATTAGCTAGGCAAAAGTGTGAGATGTTCAATACTCGACAGGCTCGAATAACCCACACGTTTTCAAGTTGCTCAACAATTGTAGCATAGCTATGCCACACAAAAGACATGGAAGTCGCGCAAGGGGGCAAAACATCACGCCCATGACCACAACGTTTTCTCAAGAAGCCGCGGTATAATGCAGTTGATCTGGCATCAGGCAACGCAGTAACATCAAAGCCGCTAGTCATCATCCAGTCCGTCTAATCCAGTTGTAGGATGGAGATATTTTCCACACCTCTTTGCATGTCCCCGGACCCTCAAGGAAAGGACTCCACACAAATCCACAAACATCACACATAGGGTCTGAAAAATTACAAAAAAACAAGATATCAGCGAAGTACATCACTCACGTAAATAACATTTGTCAGCGGGAACATGACTCAATTTTCTCTTTCTTGGTTCCATTACTAGAGCAACTTGATCTTCCCCTGCTGCAATCACATCTGCTGGAACCGGTGAACCACTAGGTTTCTCACTCCACACTTTCGCTCCGGGAACCGTTCTGTCTGATGAGCAGAAACCTTTATCCCCACGTGTAGTTACTACAGTGGGTGGCTCTCCTTTGAACCGTTAGGCCCTTTTAAATGAGGTAGCATGTCGTTAGATGGATGGGGGATGCAGAGTAACTCTTACACCAATATTAAGGCCGGCTCAGGAAGTTGGCAAAAGCAAATTGTTTTATCCTCATTTGTCTAAAACAGGCAGTACAATGCACTCCAACGGACATCTCACAGCATAATCTCAATGCATCACATAAAAAACAACACTTTCATAGCGAAAACGCGTCATACGTGATGTCATACTACGTTGAAAACTAATAAAGCTTATTTAGGATTGTGGTTGGTCTACGGGGAACAGCTAATGATACTTTCTGTAGGGGACTGGATTGTGATTGGGTCTCTATAGTCAGGTGGACAACTTATGCCCATACCTTGTGCAAGTCATCCTCAATATTTGTTAGAAACATGACACACCATTGGCTCTCAAACTATAGGGCTCTTCCATACATGGCCCTCTATAATTGGTTGGCATGCTTGTACCCTTCTGGAATATTCGCCTCACTAGCAGCACGCAAGCTGGTACCCTAGGTGCTGGTGGGTGGACTTGACCATGCCCCCCAACCCATTTAGCCCATCATTCATCATCACTCATGCCTTCTGACATTTGAATTGTCTTTCAACTTGGCCTTGCAAAGTATCACTGCTCCTGAGAATAGAAGGGAGTGTGAGCACATTCTTATCTTCAAGTCTCGGTGCTGTTTGCCCATGTTCTATTTCCATCTACCCCATGTGACAGGAGACTGTGTTTTAGCTCATTCTTTGCATTTAATGATATTAAATTAATAAAACTTGGCACCCGTAGTGTCTTTCTGTCGCACCCTAACAAGAGCTCACCTCGCAACTCACGTTCTTTGTATCTGCTTGAATAGATAACCAGTTATTGGCTGCCCCAACCCTTGACACTGGGCCAGACAGCCTTCTCAATCCTTCCTCGATTTTCAGCTATTTTCTCTGCTGCACCATATTTTCAGCCCTTCTCTTACACGGGTCCTGGCTTACTAAAGTTGCGATATTGAATATCAAGATTCTATACATGTATGTATATATTGGTGGCACCGCCTGCAGTCTATTCACTATGTATAGCCAGCCTTCATGATTACTTAGTCTACTTGTGTTGCAGCATCTGTACAGTTATAAAATGGCTTATGTTTTCTTCAGTGCTCTTTGCACGTGCAATCTTCATTCCGCACATGAAAGGTTTCTCCATTTTTTCCAATCTTTCCATAAGGTCTATACATTCTCTTCTTTGACGATTCTTCTTAGTGCGTCGTCTTCACCTCATGTAATACCACCCATCTTCTCTTTCATGCATCTTTACACATCTTCAAGGATCTCTCTCAAGAGACTATCATCATATAGGGCTTTCTAAATGGATACCTTGTTTCGAAGATCTTTTGCGGTATAGGTATCATTACTGGCGTTGTGCATGTCGCAATTTCTGGCTTCCTACATATAGGCAGAATAGGGGCGGGACTTCTGGTAGAGGCATTTGGCTCCCCCTCTACACTGCCCCCTCTGGTTGATTCATCGACCACTCTCCCATCAGTTTTAACATCTAGAAATCCTTGTCTGAAAAAATGCTTCTTTGGAGTCCATATTTTCATTACTCCTTTCAGAGATCCTGCTAATTAGTCATGGTCATTGACACTCCAGGTCATGTGACTACAATGTCCATTCGGGATGCAGTAAATCCATCATCCCACATACTTCTTGTGGTACCTCGGGTGCTAGAAGGCTTGCTTCTATATATTTTTTGATTCCTTCATCTGTCTGCTCCTTAGGTCCAAACCCAGACTCAACATCGATCATGGCCTTCATTCCTACTGCTTTCTTTGCTGTCTGCTTACACTGTGTGATCATTATACTGATTACACAGAATCCAAACATGATCATCACCAATAAGGATCGAAAAAACTGGAAGATATTTGCCATCCATTGTGGAACCCATCAGAAGATCGATGCAAACCAGCTCTCATCTACAATATCTTCTGTCTCATCTTCCATTTTGATGTGCAAGTTCGTTAGCAACGTTATGGCTTCTGTCAAGGTCCCACTCTCGTCATCCTGGGAAAGTGTGAATGTGCAACATGATTCCCCGATTTTGGCACAAACACCTCCATCCATTGCTGTAATCATGTCCAGGACATACCTATTCTGGAGAGTCATCAGTTTTACGGCTCTCCATTCTTCCTTGATTGCGTTAAATCCCTCTATAGTAGTGTTGATCGTCTGCAGGAGCCCCCAGCGAGTGATTTGCAACCACTTTGCATTAGCTATCGCCTGGATCCCTCCCATAAAGATAGTTGTGAATACTACAGCAGTCTTACTGAACAACTGGTGCTCATATGGAATAGCATCAAATGCTTCTTTTGATTTAGCTGAAAAGTAATTCTCTCTTTTTGTCCAATTGAGAAATCCAATGATCGTCTCTTCCTCATATGAGCATCTGCTTCTGGAAACTCTCCAATGTTCAGGTCACGCTTTGGAATCACTAATGCTGGAACATTAAAAAGTACTATGGAACACAGCCCTCCCCAATCTTTGGGCAACTTCATATAAGCTCTGGATCCACAGGCCCAGTAGTGATCCATTAACACTACTGTTCCATCCTTTATGCCTGGTAAATCGAAATGTCGGCCACACTGCTAATTCATCCCAACGTTTCTCATACCATTGTTTCTGAAACACAGGGATGCATTTGCTAGAGGTACTATCTGCAACGGCCCTCATTTATCATAAACCCATGGCAGCAACTTCACAATGTGCGACCAATGATGCTTACATTCATTCTTGGCATGCCACACAGTTACTTCAGGTCATCTAGTTAGTGCTCGCGCCTTGCACACAATCAGGCCTTCTGCCCATCCTTCCAGAGTCAGCACTGTTCCCTTGATTTGCAGCTGACCTCTCTCCTTACTTCTTCAGATCCCTTCTTGATTCTTGTCTTGACAACCTAACATCTTTTCTTCTCTCCTTATTCCGGCTTCATTTATTCCAGGCTGTTCGTATATTATCACTCGCTTCCTTGTCTCTGACTTTTCCCTTGTCTTCAGGTCTTGCACATAGTCATCTTCTCTTGGAGATGTCTTCTCAGTCACCCATACCAACGATGCTGTTCGAACCTGCAACTCACCTCCTGTCTCGCAGAGTGCAAGGTGTGTCAGGTAATGAGTATTCTTGACTGCTACCTCTATAGCTATAAATATCTTGGAAGTCCCATGGCATAAGGTGTGAGAGCACAAACATAGCAACTCTCTTTGGACGTTACCCCTCTCACCTTTTTCATGGGTTGATACCACATGTTATTACCCAAGTGTGGTGTACTGTCTAGATAATTATTTATTTATTTTTATATTTATTTATTTAATTTAGTGTGATATAGTTTTACAAAGAAAAACGTTTCTCATAAATCACAAATAAATCAATCATTTCACACAATCAAATCTTGTAAAAAGAACTTAAGAGATCACATACACATCTATATGTAAATATTATAAAATATCTATCATTCAATGGATTAAGTAAAATCAATTCATTCAGATAACACATACATAATAAATCTTAAGTAGCCAAGTTTAGAAGGAGAAGAAGTAAAACAAAAGCTCTGTACTTGAATTCCTCTAAACACATTTAGTACCTGTCATCCAGTGTACTTCTAGAATGGATAACTTTCAAACACTCTTATCCAATTCCACAACCCCTTAGGCCAGGGGTCTCCAACCTTTTCCTTATCAGGAACTACTTTTAGTTCAGAGACAATATGCGAGAGCTACTGGGACGGCGATTAGCATGGGGATTTGTACCAAGATATGTTTTATTGGAATTTTATTTAATTTTTACTCAGGAATAAATGAATGTATGCATTCACTGTGGCATTGCAATACTGCAATTAATTTCAAACTGCATAAACCGTAAGCTTACAACTACCTCTGCACATTACTTGGGAAGTGGAATGTTACAAACATATATTTTGTTAGGCAATCCTTTTACAGTGTGTTAAAGGTTATTGTGGCAAGGTACTGTAGAGCTGACATGACTATATTCCCTTCCCTGCCCAAGGCCCATGCCACTGGGATCGCAAAGTCTAGTTACGTGCTTTCTGATCATCATTCTGAAAGGTAGTGGCATAATTACAGCTATAAACCAGCCCTTCATATAATAAAACGGTCTTAACCAAGTGTACACTCAGCCACTTGATGTGTAACCAGTATGTGTGTCCTTGCAGCTGTCCCTTGCACTTAATTCCTGTTCCAACAAACCCAGAAGTTGTGGCTCTTGTATAGGCATTAATTAAGTAAGCACTTGTAAGGCTCGTCCATTATATGTCCAGGTGCTAGCATCATGTTCAGCCGTTGCATTCTTATGGCCAGATAGTAATATTATTTGTCTCTGGAGGATAGCTCGGGGGCAACGTGCTCGCCTTGGATGCAAGACGGCACAGAGCAACACAGGTTCAATCCCCGGGTCCGTGCTTAGAAACCTCTGGGTATTAAACATAAATAACCTATCATATCATATCATTATGGCAATGCCTGAAAAATATAGAGATCATGTCTACACAAAAGCCAAAATTGTTGGCTTTGTTAATGCCTGTCATTAGTAGACAACATGGGAATGCAGCCTGATAAGCCCATGTAATTTTGGAGATGCTCATTAAGTCCATTTTTACATTCTGGGAAATGTGCTTTTTCCATTATAAATACTTGCGACAAACTCCATAATGCAAAGAAAAAACAGGAATCGATAAGTAGCTCTCAAATTAACATGGAGCTTTTTAGCATATATTTGCCAATGTACAACAAATATATGTTCTTACACAGCTTTTAGTCCCTCATTCACACATTTTTTCTTCGTGTTTTCAAATTCCTTCTTGAAATACTTTTGAAAACCCTATGCTGGCATTACATAAATGGGACAGAGCACTAAGCTACAGGTAAAAGCTATTAGTAGGGCTTTAAAACATGAGGAATGTGTGATCTTAGGCACAAAAAGTAGTTGATTGATCTCACACTTCCTTATATACTTGGGGAGGGTCATACCAACAACTCTAGCAAAGTGAATAAAAAAATACAAGAAGCAAATAACGTATTATGTTTTTTACACTGGTCACTTTCTTCTGCAGTTGCAAAACAAAATGCACTTCCAGCACTGCATTGTGATCCGATCCCATAATTTTAAAGTCTTACCTGTGGATGTTCTCTTGAAAGACCAAAGAAATATCGAGGCTTAGTACCACAAAGGAAATACGCCAATCACGGGTTGAAAAGATACAAGTATCTTTGATTTCTGTACAGTCAAAGCAAAACAGATAGCTATCTGGCCCCCAACACCTCAAAGTGTGTACCAGCTGACACAGTGAGGGGTGAGAGTGCTGGACATCTAAACACAGACTTATTTATACTAATTTCAAAACATTGTCCAGCCTCTCTCCAAGCTAATAAGTTACAGGCTAGAGTTTGTGCCCAGTTCACATGCCAAATATTAGAATATTGTACAAGGAATTAAACAAGTTTGCATGTCCATGAAGTTACAATGGTGCTGTTGGTTCTCTGATCCACGGTAAGCCTTGTTCCAAGAATCGCTACAATACATTTTAGCCAGACCACACGATCTGAGTTTGTTTTCCATTGTCTCATTGTTTATATGAGGATGTGGCTTGTGAGCGCAGACAACACTTGGATGGCAGTTCATTCGAGTCACAAGGTTTCTTTACATTGGTCAAACAGTCTGCTCTCGGTCAGCCTAAACATTAACATAACTCAAAGATTGTTCGGCTCAGCTGCAAGTAGAAAACACAGTCCACCATTTTAGAACACAGAAACAATAGTTTAAATCAAAATGGCGTATGATTCTTAAAATGGCAGCGGAGTTGATTGAAAAGTGGAAAGTTTCAGATGCGGTTTTCTGTGCAAGGCAAATGGGCTTATGCCAATATTAATAACAAGGCCGTAATATACGAATACGGTTTAACACTCTTGTGCTGCTGAGTCCGTAATGTTAGGCTGCGGTCAGTATACAAATAATTAACACTGCCTGTGTATCCTCACCTGAAAGCCCTTTTGTTTACTCAATGTTTGCTGAGTAAACAGGAGTTTGTGCACGATTTGCCATAGCAGAATCTGCACTCTGAGATTTTCAGTGTATGCCACTGATATGTGCTCTGCTTCCAGCGGGATTCGCAAAAACCAGGGCACAAAGTAACAATCAGTTATTTGCCACAATTCATTTATTTCTCTCTTCAGAGACTTGGAAATACACAATGCACACAGAATTACTGCCTTGCAAAGTGGCAGCAGCAATGGCTCAACCCTGAGCTAGAGTCAAGCAGCCTCTCCTCCCTGACCTGGCTTAGGGGCCAGCAAAGGCAACACAGCTGAGAGAGCTACTGGGAAGCATGAGGCGAGTTACTAGTGGCTCTCGAACGCGTGTTGGAGACCCTGGCCTTAGGCACTTCCGTTCCATACTCTTGATCGACTTAATTAATAGGTTCCCCAAATCGTATAACCATTCCGTATTAATAATACACAGCTTTCATCATAAAATATTTAATTAATTAGCATCTTCCCTTGTTCTTCTCTTGTGTCTCCCTTTCACAAAGTAAGTGCTTGCATAATAATCAAGAAGCATATCAGTAATAGTCCTCCCTTCAGGGAGAACCAGAGGAACATTTGTCTCAACAATAGGCAACTATACAAGAGCTACTGGAGATAGGGAAATCATGGTAGTGTCTAGCTCAACAGGAGCATCAAGATAATAAGGTAGGCTAAACAGGAGAAACAGAAAGGCACAAAGTATGGTGGCACATTCATATATCACAAACCAACATGCTAATCCCTGCCATTTATGCCATTTTGAACTTTGTTGGACTTGCTAATTTTCCAAAACTATTTTAAGGAAGGAAAAAAACCTTTTTAATCAGGCAATTCTGGTAAATCAGGAAGCTGCAGGATTTGTTCAACTATCGCCACAAGCAGTCTCCTTATCACAGGGCCATTTTTGGATAATGGAGAAAAGTAGGTATGTTGACACTACGCCCAACAAGAGCAAGATAAGCTCGAAGAATAAATATGAAAACAACGAGTAGGAGCCTATGGGCATCATCGTTTGTCAGAACCATAGACTCAACCAAACAATTGCGTTGTATGAAAAGAATCAGCATATTGTTCACGCTTCCAATCTCTTATTAGATGTTGCCACTCAAACATATCTACAACATGTCAACAACTTTCTAAAGTTCATTTTTTCAAAGATTCCTGCAGCTCAAGAACTGAGTTTGCACTCCTACTTTAATATCTATAAAGAGTGTCTGGGGGTGAGCCACAGTCCAAATGCACACTTGCACTTATTTAATCAGCAACCTTAGCGTACTTCTTCCTCGTCATTGATCGGGTCTGCACGTGCTGAACTTCTTGTCTTGCTTCCAAATCAATCATTAGGGGTGCAACGGTCTCACCATTGTGGATTTTGATGTTGTTCAGATGGATCCAAGCACGTCTCCCTTGGACTTTCACTGCTGAGGGAGTAACATTCTCCACAATATAAGGTCCGACAAAGTGTGGCTCGTGCCACTTTCTGGTGAAGTTCCGGATCAATTTTGTGTCTCCAGCAAAAAGTCTAGGTACATGTAGCTGTTCAGAAATTACGGTTGCTAAATGTTATTCATATGTGTTCTGTGACCGACCCCCCCGGCGTTTGAGTTGATCTGAAATGACAGAGATACTAGCGATCATACAAGTACGCACATAACTAATTTCCTAACATTTCTGCAGTCTTCTGGGCATCACTTCTGCTCCTTGATGGAGGAGACAAAGACGTTCTCATTCACCTCCCTGTCACTAACTCTTGGGGTGTGAGGTGGTGGTCTGACCCAGGCTGATTCCTTAATGCATATAAGGTTAGGGGTAGGCAATATAGCTATCCCTTCTTCAGTGCTATCCCTTCTTCAGTGTCAATGTGAGCTTTACAATCCTCTCTTTAAGGAGACCGTTGGGTCTCTCACATATTCCGTTCGCTTGTAGGTGATAAGCAGACGAAAACCTGTGCTTAATATTCAATAATAGGCTAATCTGTTCAAATACTTCATTAACAGAATGGGGCCCATTGTCGGATCTCAGCACCTCACACACTCCCCATTTTAGAAAGACTTCTCTTACTAAAATCTTTGCTCTGCAAGTGACATCAGGGTGTGTACACAGACCTGCTTTGATCCACCTGGAGAAGGGACACACCACCACTATCATATCCATGTATCCACTACATACTTGCAGAATATCAACATAGTGAATGTATAAATGCTGAAAAGGAACATTCATTCGAGGAATCACTCCTCTAATCGTTTGCAGTGTATGCTCAGTGGTAAATCTTTGACATACGATGCAATTTACTACATAAAATGCAAAATGTTCTAACAGGTTTGGTATGAACCAGTCCTCCGCAATAGTTGCTGCAAGGCTTTTGCTAGTTACATGCGCAGGGTAGTGCAGCTGTTCAAGTCATACCCTTAACAATGCTACTGGCATCACTGGCTTTCCAGTGCTGTTTTGTCTCCATAATGCTTCTGAGGGGGATAAAGAACACCCCCTTCGTTTCCATAATTCTTGCTCTTCCTGTGGTGCACTGCCCTGAATTTCCATCAACTGTGTTCTCAATAAATGATTAAACCCCTCATTTACTACCATAATCATCACTTTCTCCTGTACATCTGGGGTATCAAAACTTGAAATAGCTGGTGAATATGCAACCCTTTTGGCCTCTACATCTGCGGCTTCATTCCCGTGAGAAATAAAGTCTGTTTGCTTAGTATGTGCTGTGCATTTAACTATCGCTATGGCTACTGGGAGCTGTAGTACTTTAATAAACCTGTCCAATAATGCTGTGTGTTGCACTGGAGTGCCATCCACTCAGAAGTAGCCCCTCCTTTTCCAATGTGCTAGTCCTGTGTGCAATGTTTACGTCTTATAGGCAGAGTCACTGTACACTGTCACTTCCAGTCCTGCATGATTTTCGAGCATGACAACAAGCGCTACAATTCTCCTGCTTGCGCCGAAAAGTGAGACGTAGTCTTGCACTTGCTACAACCTCAAATTTGCTGTTTGCCCTATGTCTCACCACAGCTGTACCAGAATGACTTTCTCCACTGGCTTGATTGATTTTCAAAGAACCATTAATAAAGAGAATCTCCCCCCTCCTAATGCATTCTCTTTTACATGCGATATGTCATCGTAGAACTCCTCATAGTTTGCGCAATCATTGTTTACCAGTGCTTCCTTTAGAGCTGCTTACAAAAGGGGTCTTGTGTACGAACTATAATCAAACACCCACGCTCTAACATACTTGCATAGTCCCAGAAACTGCTGCATTTGCTTCACTGTGTGCGGTTTTGCTGTTTTCATGATCGCCTCAGCTCTTTCAGGTGTGACTCTTTTTCCCTCATGTGATATCAACTGGCCTATGTACAACACCTCTTCTTGACAGTACTGTAACTTCTCTTTGTCTACCTTATATCCCTTGTCTGGTAGGATAGTCACTAACTGGATCAAGTCTTGCCTGCACTCGTCTTCTGTAGTGCTACAAATCCAAATGTCATCTATGTACTGTATCACAATGGTCTTCAAATCAATATTGCCTAGGTCCATCTGAAGGATGCTATTAAAGATTGACGGGGACTCACAGTACCCTTGAGGCAAACTAGTGTGTTTCAGTCAGATTTGGCAGAACGAAAAGGAAGTCAAGTCTTGTGAGTCCTTGTGCAACGGTATTGAAAAAAACTCATTTTTCAAGTCAATCACCATAAAATATTGCGCTTCTACTGGGATACTGCATAGTGTCATTGCTAGATTAGGAACTAAAGGAAACTCTGCCTCTACAATCTGGTTAATTGGTCTAATATCTTGTATGAAACTCCACTACCCTCCCTTTGATTTTTTGATCGGATATACTGCAGTATTGCACAATGATTCTGATGGTACCAGAATACCTTGTTCCATCAGTGCTGAAATAGTCCTAAAAATCCCTCATATTCTCTTGAGAGATGGGGTACTGTCTTCCTCGAGGTAAAATTGCTCCTGGTTTCAACTTTATCTTAACCTCGCCTACCTCCTTCAATAGGCCTACGTCATAGGGGCCTGTAGCCCATAAAGCGCTTGCCACCTTTTCCAAGGTTTCATCAAAGAAGGCTGGACGCTGCCACACTATCGCCATTCACTGTGGGATCTCTCTTTTCTCTATTCTAATCCAATATGTAGAACTCATCTCGAATATTACTTCATCATCTGTTGGATCATCTCTAAACATGTCATCATCAATGACGTCAGTCAGTCCACACCCTTCCCCAATGGAAATCACTGTTCTCCATGGCCTGCCTTGGTCATTGGTTCCTTCAAGCATTGCCATATGCCCTCCTACTATGGCTGCATTTAACTCTGAGGGAATAGTCTGTCCCCCCTCTTTGTCCATGGGTATTGGTTGCCTGAACAAGAATTCATCAGGTATTCTGATAATCTTTCCCACTAAACTGGATAGCCATGTCAACAGAATGCATACCCCATAAAGAAAAACATCTGATTCCAGTGGCATTCCTCGTAGAGCCATTTGCTCTGTAAATGGCAATATAAATCTACCCACATTCATACAATGTATCCCCGGAGTAGAGCACACTATGCCTTTATCAATGAAAGAAATCGTCATGTTAAGCTTTGTTTGTTTGTTTGTTTGTTTGTTTGTTTATTAATTTGTATAGCGCACCTGACCCAAAGGTATATGGGCGCTTAATCTTCGAGTTACAGGCAAGGTAGGGTACAAATATACAGTGATGAAGCAAAGGTATACAAGACAGGATAGCAATTCGTGCATAGACAGTAATATAGCAATTCGTGCATAGACAGTAATATGCTGGCATGGTGCAAAATACAATCATGCAGGAGGTATGCATTCAATCATGGTAGGTTAATTGTTGAGTAACCAGGTGATGACCTTAGTTCTGAAAGGTTGGAAGGTGGGTGTAGATTTGATATCCAGTGGAATGGTATTCCAAAGTTGTGAAGCCAGAACTGGGAAGCTGGAACCACCAGCTCTTTTGAGGGAGAATTTGGGCACAGTCAATTGTAGTGTACTAGAGGATCTAGTGGTTCTAGTGTTCTGTCTTAGTGTGAATTTGTTGGTGAGATAGGGCGGGACAAGGCCGTTGAGTGCTTTATAGGTGAGGCAGATAGTTTTTAGATCTATTTTTTGTTGGATGGATAGCCATTTGCATGCGATTCTGGTAGCCGAAATATGTTCTCTTCTGGGAATATTCAGGGCGGCACGGAGTGCATTATTTTGTATAACTTGCAGTTTATTGATTACCGTTTTGTTGGCACCTATGTAGAGACTATTGCAGTAATCTAGTTTAGATTGTATAAGTGCTCTGGCTAAGGTGAGGCAGTTGTTAGGGGAGATCAGCGGTCTACAGGCCCTGATTAGTTTGCCTGTGTAGGCCGTGGCTGAGGCAGTCATATTAATTTGTTTGGCTAGGTTAGTGTTCGTGTCGAGGTAAAAACCAAGGGTTTAACACTCTTGGCGATAGTGATGGTGTTGCCGTCAATGGTAAGGATAGTGTAGCTAGGACTAAGTTTCCGAATGGTGTTGGGTGAGCCGACAAGGAGCAGTTCAGTCTTGTCATCATTCAGGCAGAGGCCATGTGTGGCCATCCATGCCTGAATGATGGAGAAGACTTCATTGATCCAAATGGCGTCCGAATTATAGTTGCCGGTTAAGGTGAGGAGTATCTGGGTGTCGTCTGCGTAGTTGGTGTAGGTGACACCCAGATGGTCCAGCTTGTCGAATAGGGGCTTTGTAAAAATGTTATACAAAGTGGGTGATACACACGATCCTTGTGGGACACCACAAGTAATAGGAATAGGGTCGGCCGCTGCTAGGGGTGAGAAGACCCGCATGGTCCTATTGTCCAGGAAGGATTGGATCCATGAAATTGCGGAGTGGGAGAAGTGTACTGCCGATGACAGATGGTTGCACAGGATTTTGTGATCAACCAGATCAAAGGCAGCGGATAGGTCAAGAAGAAGAAGGATGCCAGCTTTACCTTTGTCTTTGAGGTCGTCTATCTGGCACTTGAGATCGACCAGGGCCGTTTCTGTCCCGTGTTGTGGACGAAAGCCGGACTGGCGAATTCCTAGTAGATGGTTTGTCTCAAGGTAATCCTGGATTTGTAGATAGGCCACTCTATCAAGAATTTTTAGTAGGAATGGGACAGTGGTGATGGGTCTGTAATTTGTGGGTATATCTGGGTCGAGGGTAGTTTTTTTTAGTAGTGGTAGGACCCAGGATTGTTTTAGATTACTAGGGACCGAGTTAACAGAGAAAGACAGGTTTATTAATTTTGTGATGAATGGGGAGAGATCCCTTGCAGCATCTTTTATAATCTGAGCGGGACAGCTGTCCCCCTTGCAGTTCGAAGGTTTCAATGACGCTATGATTTTCTGTACTTCGGGTATGGATACCTTTTTGAAGGTGAATCCTGGGCTGGAGGCTGTAGGAGGGGGAGGGGTGGGACTGGAGGTCGGATCATAGGTGAGTTGTTGTTGTTTATTGTCAATTTTAGACTGGAGCCCTGAAATTTTGTTAACAAGGGCATTCTGGATCCCTGTGCACCATTGTTTATTTTTAGTGCAAGTATCCGTGGGAGGAATGGGGTTTTCTAGTTCCTTTAGGATCTTAAAGAGCTCCTTTGAGCTGGAGCTTGCCTCCGAGATCCTGGAGTTGAGCGATTCTTTCTTTGCGCGTATAATCTCATTTTTGTAGAAAGTGGAGATATTAGTGAGATTCGTTCTGTTAATTGCCGAGGGCGCTGATTTCCATAGTGCTTCAAGTTTACTTTTTTGTTGCCGGAGGGATTTAAGTTCTGGGGTGTACCATGTATTCAGGTGCGCTTTTGGTTTCCCTTTGCGCATTTTTAGTGGGGCAATAGTGTCAACAGCTATGGCCATGGAATTATTGTAGACGTTGACCAATTGGTTCAGGTCAGTTGTGGCTGGTAGTGCGTTCAGGATAGGGGTTACCAAGGGTATTAAGGCTTCCGCTGTGATGTTACTCTTTTTCCTAGTTAGGCAGGCTGGTGCGGTAACAGGCTTGTTATGCACTAGGCTGCTAGTGTTAATGTCAAATGGGAGGAAATGATGGTCAGTCCATATGAGCTGTATGGGATCCTTCATGGTAATGTTGCAGTTAAGGGCGGTTACCCAATCGAGGATTCTGCCCTTCGAATGGGTAGGTTTGGAGCAGAATTGTTGGAGGCCATGCTCCTCTAATGCTGTGGCCAGGGCAGTGGCTGGGACGTCGAGGGGGTCATTAAACCCAAGATTGAAGTCTCCAAGTATAATCATTTGTGCTGAAAGTTTGGAGCTTTCGGCAACTAGTGAGGTGATGTCTTCCTCAAAGGAGCCTGGTGGGCCCGGGGGTCTGTAAATTAAGTGCATCGTAATGGTGTTCTTAGGGGACGTTTGTAATTTGAATGTGAGATGTTCACATGATTTAAGTGGGGGAGACGAGGCTAGTCTAATATTAAGCGAGGACTTGAAGATGATAGCTACACCGCCTCCTCGTGCGTTAGGTCTATCTGCTCTGAGGATGGTATAGTTGTCTGGTATAGCTAGGGTGAGAGATGGTCCTGCAGCATCATGCAACCAAGTTTCAGTAACAGCAAGGAAGTCCAAATTGTTTGTTAGAATGATGTCGGCTACTTCTATGGAATGGGCGACTAGTGATCTAACATTTAGGAGAGCTCCTTTAGGAGTAGAAAGGGTGGAATTGCTAGGTATTGCAGTGTGATTGATAGTCTTGCAGGGTCGCTTAACTAGGGGTATGCTAGTCTTATGGTGGGTTCTGGCACCGAGTCTTTTGTTCCGATCAATAGGGGTGAGGGTGGTGGTTCTAGAGACAGTAAGGTCAGCAGTTGTAGAGGTACTGGGACCAGAGGTGGGGCTTGAGGTACTTATATTGGTAGGGTTCCGCTTGGAGGTATCTAGGTGATTAGTAGCCGGGACATCAGAAGAGTATGCGTGGTAATGGGTCGGAGAGGCGGATTGTGAGACTGGGAGGAAGGCAGGAGTGGTAGGCAAGAAAGGTGTGGGGCATATAATGGGGTAATGTCTTGGGCAAGCCGGCCTGGCTAGACCGTTTTTATGGGCTATGTAGCTATTGCCATTGCAGGGTATGTTACTTTGCATGACACAAAAGGGGAACATGATTGCGAAGAGGTAGGAAAGCATGCTATGGCAGGGGCGACTTGCGGGAAATTGGCGAGTATGAGGCATTGGTGACATACGGAAGGCACACAACAAGTCAGATGCGGTCTGGGGGCGACCATAGGGCACAACACAGTTCAAGAGTGGTCTGGGGGCGACCATAGGGCACAACACAGTTCAAGTGTGGTCTGGGGGCGACCATAGGGCACAACACAGTTCAAGAGTGGTCTGGGGGCGACCATAGGGCACAACACAGTTCAATGTAGTCTGGGGGCGACCATAGGGCACAACACAGTTCAATGTAGTCTGGGGGCGACCATAGGGCACAACACAGTTCAATGTAGTCTGGGGGCGACCATAGGGCACAACACAGTTCAATGTAATCTGGGGGCGACCATAGGGCACAACACAGTTCAATGTAGTCTGGGGGCGACCATAGGGCACAACACAGTTCAAGTGTGGTCTGGAGGCGACCATAAGGCACAACACCGTTCAAATGTGGTCTGGAGGCGACCAGAAGGCACAACGCAGTTCAAGTGTGGTCTGGGGGCGACCATAGGGCACAACACAGTTCAAGAGTGGTCTGGGGGCGACCATAGGGCACAACACAGTTCAAGAGTGGTCTGGGGGCGACCATAGGGCACAACACAGTTCAAGTGTGGTCTGGGGGCGACCATAAGGCACAACACCGTTCAAATGTGGTCTGGAGGCGACCATAAGGCACAACGCAGTTCAAGTGTGGTCTGGGGGCGACCATAGGGCACAACACAGTTCAAGAGTGGTCTGGGGGCGACCATAGGGCACAACACAGTTCAAGAGTGGTCTGGGGGCGACCATAGGGCACAACACAGTTCAAGTGTGGTCTGGGGGCGACCATAAGGCACAACACCGTTCAAATGTGGTCTGGAGGCGACCATAAGGCACAACGCAGTTCAAGTGTGGTCTGGGGGCGACCATAGGGCACAACACAGTTCAAGAGTGGTCTGGGGGCGACCATAGGGCACAACACAGTTCAAGAGTGGTCTGGGGGCGACCATAGGGCACAACACAGTTCAAGTGTGGTCTGGGGGCGACCATAGGGCACAACGCAGTTCAAGAGTGGTCTGGGGGCGACCATAGGGCACAACACAGTTCAAGTGTGGTCTGGGGGCGATCATGGGGCACCACACAACTCATATGCAATGGGGTTGTATGTTGGCGGGAGTACATCAAAGTATTTGAGTGCGAGGCTGGAAGTGGAGGGCAAGAGGGTGGCAAGGTGGGTGCGGGGTAAGGCAATGAGCATGAGAGTGAGACAGTGGCTGACGGGCCTTGATTGTCACAAGAGAATACAAGGTGCATGCATGTGCACGTTGCCTAGGGCCTTTATAGGGCAACTCGGAGCACTTGAGTGCATTTATACCATAGTGAGGCAGATTTGAGGCTGGATGACCAGCACAAACAAAGATAAAGAATAGCGCAATGTGGCAGCGCTTACCAGGTATCTGATCCCGGAAGGTTTCCTAGCCAAGTCCGCTACTTCTGCGATGTCGTGAGCTCCTGCTCAACCGCTGCATTCCACGGTGTAAGCCCATGTATTGTCCTGGGGCATCAGAGGGTCATAAATGTATAATATAGGAACTCGCCACGCGCCGTAAGCGGCGAACAGGGGCAAACAGGGCCTTAGAATGGCCTTTGAATGTGGCCGGCTCTTCCGCCTGCCGGCGGATGTTGTGTGCTATGAAGCACGGTTGCTTAGCAACCAGGATGCCGAGCCTCGCTCTGGCGCCGCATCGCGCCCGACATTTTGTTTTCTTTTTTTTTTTTTTTTTTCGAAATCGGCGCGTTGCTGGAGCGCGACCCGGGCCGCTTCTGGGTGAGGGGTGGCCGATGGGGTGGTGAAGAGTTCCTCTGGGAGGGGTGGGCAGCACAAAGGTGCTGGCGGGGGCTCGTGGGGGCCTGACTGGACTGCGATCCTCTTCGTGCCTCGTGGCACGGTGCGGCAGCTCTGATGAGCTGATCCTGGGCTGTGGAGGGTGGGGGCTCCTGCCCACGCCACCTGGCTGATGGAGACTGTATGCAGAGGGGCAAACAGGGCCTTAGAATGGCCTTTGAATGTGGCCGGCTCTTCCGCCTGCCGGCGGATGTTGTGTGCTATGAAGCACGGTTGCTTAGCAACCAGGATGCCGAGCCTCGCTCTGGCACCGCATCGCGCCCGACATTTTGTTTTCTTTTTTTTTTTTCGAAATCGGCGCGTTGCTGGAGCGCGACCCGGGCCGCTTCTGGGTGAGGGGTGGCCGATGGGGTGGTGAAGAGATCCTCTGGGAGGGGTGGGCAGCACAAAGGTGCTGGCGGGGGGTCGTGGGGGCCTGACTGGACTGCGATCCTCTTCGTGCCTCGTGGCACGGTGCGGCAGCTCTGATGAGCTGATCCTGGGCTGTGGAGGGTGGGGGCTCCTGCCCACGCCACCTGGCTGATGGAGACTGTATGCAGAGGGGCAAACAGGGCCTTAGAATGGCCTTTGAATGTGGCCGGCTCTTCCGCCTGTCATTAAATCTCGTCCTATAATGTTAACTGGTGTCTGCTGTGAATACAATAATGGAACAGAGATGTCACACTCCTCTATGGAGACTGGTAGTTCGTCAGTAAAAGGAACTCGACTTGTAGCTTCAGAGAATCCCTGAGCATTCATGGCAATTCCCGACATTGGGTACTTTCCCTCTCATATACATGAGCGAGTTGCACCAGTGTCTACTAAAAAAGGAAAAGATTTGCCTCCTATCATCACATCAACCCTTGGTTCCTCTTGGGGGTCGGGTGTCACTGATAGTTCTGAACACATCAAGTAACCCTATGAGCTGTCCTATTGTGGATACATACATACTCCTACCGTACCGGGGAAAGGACGTCCTCCCACCACAGTGACACCCCCTATTCTAGGTGTTAATAATTGTCTCATGGTTGCATATCTGCATGGGTGCATGCTGTGACTGCACTTGCGGTGGATTCAATGGTGCTTGCTTTGGCTGCAATGCCTGTTGCATTTGCAGCGCCTGTGCCTGATACACTGTCTGATCTTGGGGCGAACCCATCCCTAGCTTGTGAGCTATATGCTGGAGGATGAGCTGTCTCGCATTAAAGCGCAATTTGCTGTCATCCCACATGTCCAACATACAAGAGGAGTCCTTCTAGCTAGTCCTCCTAGGTTAAATCCTCCTTACACATTCTGATTATCATTCTGCATATTCTGAAAACCGCTTCGATTATTCTGAAAACCACCCGTTCTCTATATCCCATTCCTCTGCCTCATGGCATAAATCTGGTCCCCCTTGGCCCATCTGGCGCTGATTATTCACCTGTGATGCACCCACTGCTTTCTGTATTCCCAGTCCTTCTCCACGTGTCAATACTGCCCCTTCTACGGCATATTTTGACAATTTCCTCTGAACTAACTTGGCTTCCTCAAGTTTTCTAGCATCTTCCTTCTTCCTATTTTTATCCTGTAACAGCTGACAGTGATGCACTATAGTCAACTATATCTCTGCCCTTGGCTTTGCTTCCATTCCCACTAGTTTCTTGAACTGCCTCTGTACCTGTTTGGGCAACCCCTGACATAAAATATGATAAAATACTGCCACTGGTTTTCCCCACGGCTCGCGAGTTTCAAGAGTCCAGTATTCCTGAAGGTAAGCAAGCGGATCCTCGTCTTCTTTCATCTTCCGTGTCATAATTGCACCCATATCTGACGTATCAGGATACTGCACCCTGAGAGCTCTCCAGACATCTGCTCTACAATTGTTAAATGGTGCTCCATCGTGCGCTGTGTTCGGTGCTGTGACACTTGAATAGCCTCCCCTCGTCCAAATGTCATCAGCTCTTTTCCCAAGAATGGCTACTAGCAGACCCTTAATGTCCCCTATTGCCATAGTATTTCCCCCTGTCATTTTCTCTAATTCATAAATCCATTTTCCTGCACCTGCCGTTAAACTATGGAGTTTGTATCTTAAATTATCCTTATCTATTTGTGGCCAAGGAATATACTGCGGTCCGGCCCCTCCTTTCTCCAATAAAGGGAACTGCGTGAATCCCAATCCGCAGTCGGCTCCCATCATCTGCCTATGCATAGTGGGGACAATGGTTCCTGATTACCTTCTACCTGGCAATGACCTCAGCCTGTTTACATATGGTGGTGACTCTCCTTTCTCGCTATACGATAATCCTCCAGGATGCTCTGGATATGCTGCAGGTTCTGGCATCCTATCCTTAGGTTGCTTTAAATCAGACCATCTTACTTCCTTGTCTGTCTGCAGACATCCCTCGGGGCTGCATGCGCTTCCTCCCTCCTCCCCATGGAAGGTTTCTCTCTCTTTTCTCTCTCTTTGTCTGACACATCTAGCCCCCAGCTGGTATGGCTCTCCCCTCCTTCACCCTTATCTAAAGTGAGCATGTCTAAGGACAAAGGTCTATCCTCGAGACTAAACAGGTCTCTTTCTTCGCTTCGTATTTGTAAGACCAGAGATCAATCTCCCTTCCATTGGCTTCCCGATTTGCTACCTTCTCTTAAGTCTTGATAGGCTTTATCGATCCTATCTCCAATGCTCCCTATGTGAAAATTATCTTCTAGGGCTACTCTTGATGGCCCTGGCATTGTCTACATTAACGGGAGAAACTCCTCTATATTGCCCCATTGTTTTACTGGACTTGGTTCTATTAACTCCTTCTGAATGCGATCAATATCGTGCTCCCGCTGTCTCCTTTTTCGTTCCAGTTCTTTGTCTAATTCTCTTCGTTTTCTCGCATGCCATCTAACTCTTTCCTCTTCTTGTCTTTTCTCCTCTCTTATTTCATTCACTCTTCACTCTTCCTCTTCCCTTCGTCTATGTATCCTTCTATCCCTTAATTTCTGCGCTTCCTCCTCTTTGCTTTTCCCTTCTTGCCTATCCCGTTCTTTGATTGCTCTCTGCCTATTGTCATACTTTCTTTGCTCCATGACCTTTCTTCCTTCTTTTGCTGCTTTTCCTGATTCATGTGTTCTCGCCTCTGCCTGCTCTTTGTCTTGTGTTCATCCTCTTTCAATCTCTTTTCTTGTTCTCTGTCTTTTGTGTCCTGTTTGTCTGGGTCTTCCCTCTGCATGACGTTCTCAATACTTTTCTTATTGAGCTTGAGCAATATCTGTCCTCCCATCCATGTTTTCTGTACAAGCCTTACCTCATCAGCTTTATCCTTCTCTCTTTTCCATCTCTTAATCACTCGTTCTATGTTTGTTGTCATATTCGATCTCTCACTTTTCTCCTCCTTGGTCTGCACCATCTTAAAGATCTCCTCCTTTCTTTTGGTCTCTTCTGGACTATCGTCACTGCTATAAGCAGGCAGTTTATATATTGGATTACTAAACCATGTCGCCGCTTTCAGTTCCTTTAATGGATACAATCCTACGTCTTCTGTACTTTCGCCATTCACTTCTGGCGGGGTAAGGGGAGCAGAAGGCTCAACACCTTCCTCCCTGCACTGAATAAGCATCCACTCCTCAGGCGGTGGATTCTCTCTCTCCCCTTCCAAAGCTCTAAAGTAGCTTACCTCTTCTCCAATTCCGTCCCTGTGTACGCAGTGTGCAAGTATGTGGTCATGTGTTGCAATACCACTTTTGACAGCAATTCCCCCTTGCGGCCATGGCATAAACATTTTATCTGCTGTGCCCTTTACCCATTCCGCACTCTATTGTTTGAGTTTGGGCATGTGCTTTGGCAGTGTCTTGCATAGGTGCATCAGAGGAGTAATATCTCCCATTGTGACGAGTCTCAATTGCCTGTCAATACTTACCAGTGTTTTACACAGATACGTATATAAAAACAACAAATATGAGCGTGCTCTAACACTCGCTGCTCAAAACCTCTGTTTCTCAATGACCTCAACCTACTTCTTCGTCGGCGCTGACAATGACCTTAAATAGGCAGTAACTTTTTATTTTTACTTCAACTTTACATAGCTTATTCTTGTCGTTCATCGACACCTTTTTTCAATCACAATCACACAAACAAACAGACTAGTCGACTCTTTTAAATTTATGTCTCGGAAGGATAGCTCAGCAGCAACGTGCTCGCCTTTGAAACAAGACGACATGGAGATTCGATGCCCGGGTCTGCGCTTAGGAACCTCTGGGTATTAAGCACGTCATAAATAACCTATCATTCAAACAATAAACCATGGTACTCATATTCACATTTCGCCCCTAAAATACTCAGACTAGAGTTTAACTTATCTGACATACACCTGCTTATGCGCCGCCTATTTTACCCCGATTGGGGTGTGAGATGAGTTCTTCTAAAATGCCTTGAGCTAGGAATCCCGGTCCTTATCTCTCTTCTCTTATTTACACATTTACACATAAAAATGCTCTTTGTTACTTTTATAATCAACCCCATTAACTTTTCTAAACTACCACAATCCTATCCCCACAATTTGCTATCCCCCTCACTCTACTCACCATTCACTCGTTCAGCTCGAGGCCTTCAGTATCAGCTACCCTCTCCAATTGACCACTTTCACCTTCCGTCCTCGAAGCGCCTGTGTAAACCAGGTGGGACTTCATCAAAGAGGGATCTGCCCCACCTGTATCGATTTTTCTTGCAAGAATTCTATGTCGGCCGCTCTCCACAGGAAACCCCACGATTTTCTAGTCTGAAATACTGGAGTTCTACGTAATCGATGGGTCTTCAACCATTAAATGAGGTAGCTTGTCGTTAGATGGATGGGGGAGGCAGAATAACTCTTACACCAATAATAAAACCGACTCAGGAAGTTGGCAAAAGTAAACTGTTTTATCCTCAATTGTCTAAAACAGGGAGTACAACGGACATCAACGGACTTCTCACAGCATAAACTCAACGAATCACATAAAAAAGAACACTTTTATAGAGAAAACTCTTCATACGTGATGTCATACTAAGTGGCAAACTAAGAAAGCATATTTAGGATTGTGGTTGGTCTACGGGGAACGTATAAGTATACTTTCTATAGGAGATTGGATTGTGATTGGGTCTCCATAGTCAGGTGGACTATGCCCACCCCTTGTGCAAGTCATCCTCAATATTTGTTAGATAGACAACACACCATTGGCTCTTAAACTATAGGGCTCTTCCTCTATAATTGGTTGGCACCCTTGTACTCTTCTAGAATATTCGACTCGCTAGCAGCACGCAAGCTGGTACCCCAGGTGTTGGTGAGTGAACTTGACCATGCCTCCCCACCCAATTAGCCCATCATCCATCATCACTCATGCCTTCTGCCATTTGAATTGTCTTTGAACTTTGCCTTGCAAAGGATCACTGCTCCTGAGAATAGAAGGGAGTGCAAGCACGTTCTTATCTTCATGTCTCGGTGCTGCTTGCCCATATTCTATTTCCATCTACCCCATGTGACAGGAGACCATGTTTTAGCTCCTTCTTCGCATTTAATGATATTAAATGAATAAAACTTGGCACTCATAGTGTCTTTCCGTTGCACCCTAACAAGAGCTTACCTTGCTTCTCACATTCTTTGTATCTCCTTGAATAGATAACCAGTTCTTGGCTGCCCCAACCCTTGACAATGGGCCAGACAGCCTTCTCGATCCTTCCTTGATTTTCAGCTATTTTCTCTGCTGCGCCATATTTTCAGCCCTTCTCTTACACGGGTCCTGGCTTACGAAAGGTGCGACATCGAATATCCAGATTCTATACATGGATATATATTTTGGCGTCACCGCCAGCAGCCTATTCTTTCCCTCTGGAATAGCCTTCCTGCCTCCCTGAAACTTGAGGAAAACCATCTCCGGTTCCGGAAACACCTCAAAACCTTCCTCTTTGCTTCTGCTTTCTCTGCCTCTCTCCCGTGCTGAAATTCCTGGCTGAAACTGCACTAGTTACCTGGCCATCCTTTCTGATCTTGGGGCAAGGCCCCACCTTTTGCACACCTGCCCTGCTCCCCTGGCAACCCCTGCACCTGGGGACTGTTTTCTGTATCCCTACAGTCCCCCTACCAGCACTTATGTCTGCTCTTACATTGCACTTGCTACCATCTGGCCACTTTTATTTATGTTATTTATTCTTCTATCCCATGTACTGCACTTTCCCCTCTCCCTTACCCCAGGCACTTCTCCTTTTCTCCCTACCCATGCACTTGCGCGATCTGAATGACACCTGGCCTAGCAGGATCATTGTCTGTCTTCCCACTGTTCCCCTCCCTTGCCTTGTCGCGCCTTGAAACACTTGTGTATAGGCGCCTTATAAATGCCATATCATATCATATCATATCATATTCACTACGTATAGCCAGCCTTCTTGATCACTTAGTCTACTTGCGTTGCAACATCTGTACAGTTATAAGCTTATGTTTTCTTCAGTGCTCTTTGCACGTGCAATCTTCATTCTGCACATGAAAGTTTACTCCAGTCTTTATTTCGCCATCAAATTCCATAAGGTCTATACATTCTCTTCTTTGACCATTCTTTTTAGTGCATCGTCTTCAACCCATCTTATGAGACCGTCATTTTTCTGCGGGTACATCTTATCAGGCTTTCTCAATGGATACCTTGTTTCGAAGATCTTTTGCGGTGTAGGTATCATTACTGGCGTTGTGCATGTTGCAATTTTCGGCTTCCAACATATAGGCAGAATAGGGCGGGTCTTCTGCTGGAGGCGTTTGGCTTCTCCTCTACACCTTCCTACACCACAGATACTTTCTGGTGAGCTGGGTAAGTAAATCTACCAAAGGACCCTCCTGGGCCTTGTTTAACCCCCTCTTGCCGCTCTTCCGAGCCCCCAGCCCCATTCAGGCACCCTTGTTTCCTCCGATCCCTCTTCCGCATCCCAGCTCCCAGCCCGTCCCCTGATTGCCTGCCTAACCATCATAGTCCTCGGCCTACAGAGGAGCCCCCAGTTCACCGTCTTTAGCTCTGGTGAGCTGGGTAAGTACATCTATCAAAAGACCCTCCTGGGCCATGTTTAACCACCTCTTGCTGCTCTTCTGAGCCCCAGGCCCCATTCAGGCACCCTTGTTTTCTCTAATCAGTCTTCCTCATCCCTCCTACCAGCCCTCCCCCATCCCCTGATTTTTTGCCTCAACGGTCTTAACCGACCTTCCCAGGGCAGCCCTCTGACCATGCAGCCCGATGGCTAAGGGCTCCGAAGCAAAGGGCGGCTCCAACTGAGGCGGCCCCACATTGTGTCTGCAGGTGTCAGCAGGGAAAGCCAGTGGCCAGCTGCCAACCAGCAGCTACAACCAATGTAGGAGTGGTAAGGGTGAAGGATAGAGCAATTGCTCTACCCTGGATACCCTACCACTCAGCAAAATAACCTACACTGTGATAGTACTGTGTCCGCTAGCCTGCTCCACACTATGATAGTATTGTAATTGCTAGCCTGCTCCACACTGTGATAGTATTGAAAATTCTAGCCTGCTCCACACTGTGATAGTATTGTAATTGCTAGCCTGCTCCACAATGTGAAAGTATTGTAATGGCTAGCTTGCTCCACATTGTGATAATATTGTGATTGCCAGCCTGCGTCGCACGCCAGAGAATTTGTTAAGATTGACTTGATTCACATCTAGAAGGGCCCACACTGTACTAGAACTGTGAGGGCTAGCCTGCTCCACACTGAGTAGCATTGTAATTGCTAGCCTGTTCCACACTGTGATAGTATTGTAACTTCTAGCCTGCTCCACACTTTGTTAGTATTGTAATTGCTAGCCCGCTCCACACTGAGATATCATTGTAATTGCTAGCTTGTTCCACACTGTAATAGTATTGTAACTGCTAGCCTGCTCCATACTGTGGTAATATTGTGCCTGCTAGCCTGCTTCATGCTGTGATAGTATTGTGATTGCTAGCCTGTGTCGCACACCAGTGAATTTGTTGAGATTAACTTGATTCACATCTGGAAGGGTCCACACTGTGCTAACACTGTGACTGCTAGCCCACCCCATACTGTGATATTATTGTGATTGCTAGCCTGCTCCACACTGTGATAATTTTATGATTGCCAGCCTGCATCACACACCAGAGAATTAGTTGAGATTGACTTATTCACATCTAGAAGGGCCCACACTGTACTAGCACTGTGAGGGCTAGCCTGCTCCACACTGAAATAGCATTGTAATTGCTAGCCTGTTCCACAATGTAATAGTATTGTAATTGCTAGCCTGCTCCACACTCTAATAGTATTGTGATTGCTAGCCTGCTTCACACTGTGATAATATTGTGATTGCTAGCCTGCGTCGCACACCAGTGAATTTGTTGAGATTAACTTGATTCGCATCTATTGGGGCCACACCATGCTAGCACTGTGACTGTTAGCCTGCCCCACACTGTGATAATATTGTGATTGCTAGCCTGCTCCACAGTGTGAAAATTAAATGATTGCCAGCCTGCGTTGCACACCAGATAATTTGTTGAGATTGACTTGAGTCACATCTAGAAGGGCCCATACTGTACTAGCACTGTGACTGCAAGCCTGCCCCCACACTGTTATAGTATTGTGATTGCTAGCCTGAGTCGCACACTAGTGAATTTGTTAAGATTAACTAGAAGGGTCCACACTGTGATAGTACTTTGAATGTTGGCCTGCGTATAAACCCTAGGAATTCAATCATATTAACTTAAATCCTAGACGTCCAAAATTGTGCCTGCCACTATCTGATGTCTAGGCATTCCCCCGCTATCTGGCTGCCTCAGATCTGGGCATTTTGCTACTGCCTGCCACTCCCTGAAGCCTAGGCCTCCTCCCGCTGTCTGGTTCCCTCAGATCTGGGAATTATACTAATGCCTGCCACCTTATGAAAACTAGACCTTCCTCCAGTTATCAAGGGGTCTCAAATCTAGCTATTCGAACTACTACCTGCGACTGTTTGAAACACAGGCCTCTCTCTTGCCTTTTAGGTCCCCAATTGAGGCATTAAGTGCTGTGTGCCATTCTCTATTATAACATCAGTGAAACCTAGTTCCCACCATCTTGTCACCCAAACCTCTGAGAACCCTGTCGATACCTACCTTAATTGAGTCCTAGACCGCCTGACAACCAAGCACCCAGTACACCCCCAAGACCCCTCGGACAGTGCACCTGTAGGAAAACACCTAACCCACAGACGGAAGGACAGACAGCACCCAAAAGCACCCAAGCATATCAACAATAGAGGAAACACCAATACTGTCCCAGCACAAGACATTACAGACGGCCACTTGCCCTGTTAACTCTGCACCGAGAACCAAAATGCCCTGAAGCAGAAATGGACACTGAGAAAAAGATCAGGATCATGCAACAATGGACACGGATGCACAAATCCAACTGCCCCCAGTAGAAGCGGCCTCAAATGCAGAAAAAACCCAGCCAAACACTGCTATCATCAGAACAAACATTGTAAAAGAAAAATCCTTATATCTTACACCATACCTTACGACAACCACAGAACCTCGATACCTCAACGAAACTGACATCTCGAGACAAGCAAAGAATTGCCCCAAACAGCTGGAAAAAAGATGGGAGTACACGAGAAGAGAGTGGGAAGATTCCAACCACATCAACCCTTACATCACAAGAACAGAAGGGCACTATCGATATCCACAACATACCACACAAGACAACGAAGTTCTAGTAATCAACAACCCAACCATTAACCTACCAGACCGATTCAACGAAGAAGGAGCCTTCGCTGATCTTCAGCCAATCGGCATCACTAGAGAATCACTGCGATTGAACAGCCAAGCTACCAATCTAACAGAACACTTCAATGACGAAGCAGCCTTTGCTGATCTTCCTCCAATCAACGTTAATACAGAAGCATCCTGATTGAACAATGACAAACCTTCTGGAACTCAGCAAACCACAAGCAACAATTAGGGAAGAAGCTGATCTGGACAAAAAAGTAGCTCTACTCCACAACTGGATCATAACAACGATCGACGAAATCGCCAAAGAAAAACCTTTCACTCCTTCACGTAAAAGAGCAATGGAAAAATTGGTTCACCCCAATACTCGGCACCATGAAAAGAAAAAACTTTGAACTAGAATGGAGGATCAAAAATGACACTGGAAATAAATTGAAATTTCAACAACATATCCGTTCATTCAAAAAGGAAATACAAAAAGCAAAAAGGAAATACTACGACAATTGAATCTTCAAAGCAACAAATACCCAAAAAGAACTAAATGAAATAAAAAATCCACCTCACTGCAACAACACGCCAATACCATTGATGAAACTATGCAATGACCTAGCAGACCACGTCAAAAACAAAATCATTACCATCCAAGAATCCATACAAAACAGACCATGCAATCAGACTATGGAACTCACCTATCCTTACAAGGAGCACCCAAACAAACTACGAAGATTCCCCGAAATATCAGTGGAGACTTTCGTCAAACTGGTAAATCAAAGCAACAAAACAGGGTCTCCTGAGGATCCCTGCTCCCCGGACATATACGAATCAATCCTCAAACAAGGAACTCCCATGGAATACCACAGGAATGTCCTCAACCTTTCAATCTCAATAGGGAAAGTGCCACAATCCTTCAACTCAGCGTACATCAGGCCCCTACTCAACGATACAGCAGGAAATGTAGAGGACCTCTCCAACTACAGCCAAACTGCTTGAAACATACATATACAAAACAACCCAAGAATTCATAGAAGAGCACTGCCTACTATACCAGGCACAAGTTGGTTTCAGACCAATCAGAGGAACGGAATCAGCTCTCCCCTCAATATGGGATGAACTAAAAGCAAACGTAGACTCAGACAACAGTACTGCCTTGATACTTCTAGACCTCTCTGCGTCATTCGACACAGTTAACCATGACATCCTCATCACGAGATTAGAAGGATTGGGAATAACAGACCTACTGTCGATCAAATCCTTCCTAACAAACAGAACAGAAACCATATGGATCAAACCTTTCAAATCCAACCCGAGAATCCACATGCGGGGAACCACAAGGATCAACCTTCTCCCCGTTATTATTCAACATCTACCTATCTGAACTAATCAAAATCATCAAAAGACATGGCCTCACTTACTACAACTATGCCGACGACACACAAATAGTCTTCAAAATACAAGACATTCAAAAAGATAACACAACACTAGAGAAATGCCTTTGTGATGTATTCCACTGGATGAACTCAAACTTCATCAAAATCAACCCAAGCAAAACAGAAATAATGATCATCACAAAAACATTGGAGACAACCACTAAATCCCTTGGCTAAGGGAACTCGGTACAAACCCAGCCCCATCGTTGACTGTAAAAAACCTGGGGTCGTGATGGACAACAAACTTACTCTAGAGCCACAAGTAAACCCTCTACTAAAGAAATGCTTCTTTCTCCTTCGAGCAGCAAAAAGGATCCTACCGTTCCTGTCATTCGGCAACAAAACACTTATCATCATAGCTCTCGTCATGTCCAGAGTAGATTACGCCAATAGCCTATACCAGGGTATGCCTGAAAGACCTCTAAAAAAACTACAGAGCATGCAAAATGCAGCAGCCAGATTGCTTCTCAAACTACCCTGAAGATAACACATCACACCTGTGCTAATAACACTACATTGGCTACCAATAAAACAACAAATAAAATTAAAATCAATGTGCATCATGCACAGAACAATCTACAACCAAGGTGCAGAGTTCCTGGGAGACAAATTACGCCTACATCACCCAACAAGAACGCTCAGATCATGCAACAACATCCGCCTGGAACTGAAACCCTACAACAAACAAAAACCCAGAGGATCTTCTTTCTCTCACCTTGCACCAAAAACTTGGAGCGACTCACCAAAGAACATACGTAACACAAGAAACCACATACTATTCAGGAAACTGCTCAAATCCTGGCTCTTCACCCCATAACTAGAAGAACGCCCACAGGGGCACACACATAGCTGAAACAATGATGAGTGAAAATACCGATCCCGGATCCCACCAAGCAATCACCTACAAACAGAATCTAAGGAAGACATTCTAGAACATACCAAACTACAAACTGAGAGATACCTATGATAGGATGACACTAAAGACTGAATACATAGTCAGACCAAGACGGAAGGACAAGCACCCATCAATAGCACCCCGGCCCCCGAACTACACCCAAGCTCCAACAGACCTCTGTCAATAGATAGCGAGGGAATAGGGGGAAGCTAGTCCACAGCACCAACACCAGAGGGGGGGACTAGACATACCCAATCCCATTATACTAAGTTCAAATACAATACAGCTGGGAACTCGCTTGACCATCACCCTCAACAGTTAGATGGTCAAGAAAGGAAAGCAGTAACTAAGCCTACCCATAGGAATGCTAGTTAAACAGAACAATATCTGCTAGAACCAGGACATACAACGCACTAACCCAACTTCAAATCTTTGCATACCTAATTCACCCAAAAATCCACACAACCATTTCTCGCTCAGCAAACTGCACAACCTTCACCACAACAACAACAAACAACCACACCAACAGCACACAATAGTCTTGGATCAGTTATCCTTTCAAATAAGACCCATTGTCACTTTGAATTTGTCGGGGTACCTCATAATATACAGCCACTTGATCCAACAATTTAATTGCATTCAATTGCATGGCTCTTCTGCATGGTAACACCATCAAGTATCCTTAATACGTGTCCACAATTGTACACACATATTGACATGCTCTGCTGACTGGCATTGGACCCGATGTAATCAATTGACCAAATATTTCCAGGTAATTTACCTCGTTTTAAGGTGCCTTGAATTATATATGGAATAGATCTCTGTTTTTGATGTTGGTACACCGGACATTGTAAAATCACAGTTTTCACGATCTCTAAAGGAATGCTAATTCCTCGATCTTGTGCCCACCTGATACTAGCCTTTTCTCCAAGATGCACACTCTTCTGGTGTGCCCACTTAGCAATCCCTTCCAAATCATCTTCCTCAGACCTCGTGTCCATAGTCGAAATCTTGGCATGTTCGTCCACAACAAAATTGAACCATCCTTCTAATGAGTCTATAGCACAATGTGCATCCACAAGATTCACAGTCACTGCACTATGCATCAACATTTCAGCAATATATTGCCACAATTCTTTTCCCCATAATTCTTTTGAATTAATTTTCTATCCATTTTTCTGCCATGTCGGCATCCACACAGCTAATCCATTCGCCACAGACAGTCAGTGTACATGTAACAACAACCAGGCGCTTCTTGCTTCAATGCCTGATACACTGCATACAAATCTGCAAACTGACTGCTCTTTCCTTTAGACAACGTTGTCAACATGTTCTTTGTTTTTGGATTATATGACACTGCCTTCCAGTGTCGTTCAGTCCACACATATTTAGCCAAACCATTGGTGAACCAGGCATGTTCAGTTTGTTCACTAGTTAGCCTCCCACAAGGAACTCCCCATTTTACAGGAGACACGAATTCATTCAGCGGAACACCAGACACTTGCTCATGTAATTTCGCCATTCCATCCTTCCCTGTTTAGGCACAATCTTTTATGTACCATTTAAACTTAAGGATGCTAGCCTCCTGAACATGTCCTATTCAATGTGGTTTGGGAGAGCTCTGGTTGGATTAATACATCATGACCCACTGTCATTTGCTTGGATCTACAAGAGCCCAATAACATGCCAACAACTGCTTCTCAAAGGGAGCGTATTTGTCATCAGCTTCAGGTAATTTACGACTCCAAAAACCCAAAGGAACACGCTTCCTGTCCTGTTTCTGCCACAAACTCCAATTGGCATAATTTTCATGTACAGACACATTTAATTCCACTTCACCTGCCCTTAACAGCCATAAACCAAGTACTTTCTGGATGGTATCTTTCGCTAGCTGAAATGCTTTCTCTTGCTCACTTCCCCATTCAAAGTCAGATTTCTTTCGTGTCACTTTGTAAAGAGGCACTAAAATCTGACCCAAATCTGGTATATGCTGTCTCCAGAACCAAAGTTACCCTAGGAACTGTTGAGCTTGTTTCTTATTCACGGGTGTAGTGAATTCAAAAATCTTTGGCCTTTTGTGCCATTTCACTATGCCCATTATGCCACTGAATTCCTAGAAAAATCACAGTCTCTGTTGGACCTTGGATTTTTGTCTTATTAATTTCCCATCCTTCTTTTCTCAAACCCTCAATAATGGTGTCTAAGTGCGCCCGCACACTCTGCTCATCCTTTCCCTGTATCAGAATGTCATCAATGTAGTGCAAAATCTGTACATCAGGTTTGCACAGGATCTTTTCCGAATGTTCCACCACCAGCTGGGGACAAATGGTCAGACTATGCACGTAGCCCATGGGCAAACGTTGAAACGTATAC
The DNA here is from genome assembly GCF_040938575.1 of Ambystoma mexicanum. Classification (NCBI taxonomy): domain Eukaryota; kingdom Metazoa; phylum Chordata; class Amphibia; order Caudata; family Ambystomatidae; genus Ambystoma; species Ambystoma mexicanum. The sequence goes on along the minus strand of NC_090926.1, from coordinate 197,514,511 downwards.
TGCCTCCCATTCCAGGAAAATGCAAACTGCGCCTGACACTCTTCTGCGATCGGCACGGTGAAGAATGCATTTGCCAAATCTATCACAGCATACCAAGTTCCCTTGAACTTTTTCACATTCTCAATCAGGGTAACAGCATCTGGGACTGCGGGTATTAACGGAAGAGTGTATTTGTTTAACTCACGGTAATCCATAGTCATCCTATAGCTTCCGTCTGGTTTCTTAACCGGGCAGACCGGATTGTTCCACGCCGTGGTTATAGGACATAGCATGCCTACTTCTACAGATCCCTTGATGGTATTTTTCTGTTTTAAATTACCTATTTTCACGTCAACTCTTGTTTGGACTGTGGGGGACTCTTTCCCTCCCAGTCCCGTAATGGTAAAATGTCTGCCATTAAATCTTGAAGGATTCCCATGAATTAATGAGGCCCCCGCCCCGGTATCAATCAACGCTCAAGCCTCTTGCGTATTTCTTGATTGCCAGAATAATTTCACATTCACATGAAGTCGTCTGTCTACCTTAATTTGCAGACGCTACCAGAGTTTGGAAGTGAATGTCCAAAATGCCCACGCACCGGCACCATGTTTTAGCTCATTTTCACACACGCATTACACCCCCCTCCCCGTCCCATTTAGTTGGAATATGACAACCATTAGTACATAGAAGCACCTCAGGAAGAGGAGGGCCAAACCTTCCTCCGGCCATGGGCAGCCTAATTAAATATCAAAGGCTCCATGGATCCGCCCTGTTCATTGTCAGTTCTGTTGTTGGCAGCGCATACTGATGAGAGTTAATTGAAGTAGGGCTGCGAGAGGCCTGGTCACAGAACTAAAAAAGGACAGGAGCACCAACACCCCTTTGAGATGCATCTGTGTTAACCTGAAGCCAGCTCCCACACTGAAGGATCAATGACAGTGAGGTGTCATGTCTGGTAAATTTGTTGACAGTGGGCAACCCTGGAAGGGAGACCCTATTCAGAGGGTAGAAGTATGTGATTTGATGGAGACAGAAAGCCTGTTCCTGCCACAACTTCAAGGAAAACCTAAGCTTTGATCAGGAACCACAGAGTGCTCAATTAACCAGAGAGACCCTTTGATCCACATCAGACAAGAAGATGGGTGGGACTTAGTAGTACATGTTTTCACCCCTTTACCTTTCCTTTTGCAAAGCACTCTGGTTATGACCTTACGCATAACAGAAGATTGTTGATGGGGACCCAGAATTGGTTCATTAAGGTAGGCTTTGTGCCCCTGTTTGAAGACTTTGAAAGGAGTAGAAAGAAGAACTCATTGGGACCCTGGATGCGAGTACACTCTGCCTTACATCTTCCACCAGTGAAGGAAGGTCAGGATATCCAAGAGGGAAGCGAGATCCCTCCCCTAAACATCTCCCAGTGAACACAGGGAGATACTGAATCCAGAGGACCCTACAGCATCTCCAAAACCAGTACCCAGCCAGCAGACAGCACGCCCTGCTAGGCTCTGCAAGCAAGCTTCCTAGGTGGGAACTGCCAGAGAGTCTCTGAACCAAACCAAGGACAAGGCTGTTGCCTGCAACACTCTCCTCAACTTTGGGCTGTCTACCTTAAAGGATGACACAAGCCCAGCGAAGAAGCCAGGAGTGCACCGACAAGCATCAACCAGCGTCCACTTTTAAGGACATCTTCCAGGCAGTTGAGCCCCTCGAGCTGCAATCGACTGTACTGCCAACTGTTGTCACGCCTAAATCGCTCACGCAATTCGAGATTCATCGACCAGTGCTTCAGACCAGCCGAACCAGCACTGTGACACTGATTCCTTACTGCGAGCCGCCATGTAGGCCTGCCTGCAGTCATCTATCCAGCCTCGCTCACCAAACTGCCTGCCGCCTGATACCCGCATCTGTCCCCCATCTTGAACTCTGTCACAGAAGCTGCAAAGTGCCCTGAAACCAACTCTATGCTGTTGAGCAGCAAGAACTTCTGTAAGGACAAGGTACATTGTGGTTCTGTCCCCCTGGTCCTTCTCTGAAGGCCCCTAGTAACATTTTACGACCCATTGCTCCCTTTGTGCTGAAATAAAGTGTCCTTGAACTATTGACTGGCTCCATAATCCACACCCACTGGCCTGGAGAATAGACTCTCAATGTGGCCTTCTGGTTGTGCCAGTGCTTCATCAGTTCCTGACTGGCCTTTAGGTTTCTCGTTGACTGTTACATGCACTTCACCATTCCAGACTGAAGGCCAAGTACATGGACCACCAAATCTGAAGGGTCGCTCTCCAATCCCTCTTTACTAGACTGAGGGGACCTCATACAGGGTGTCCAAACAGAAGCTCAACAGGGCTAAACCCTACTCTGTTCTGTGGCACATACTTGTAGGTGAACAGAAGGCATGGCAGTAGAATATTCAATTTTCTCCTCAGGTACTCTTCCAAGCCACCCATCATGCCTTTCTGGGTCTTGTTGAACTACTCAAGAAGCCCATTTGTTTGTGGATGGAAGGATGTAGAGAACTGGTAGGTGACTCCACACTCTCCCCACATAGCCTTCATATATTCGCTGATATGAAGTTTGATCCCCTGTCAGAAACTACTTAATTCCTTTGTTAGCTGCTGGTGAAAGCCTCATATACTAATCAGAGTTAATTCAAACAGGCCCACAGGATGCCTGGTCACAGGACTAACAAAGGACAGGAGGACCCCAACATCCTTTAAGATGCACTGTATCAACCTGAAGCCAGCTCCCGCCTCTCAGTATCAAGGGCAGTGACCCGTCATGTCCGGGACTATGTATTTACAGTAGTCATCCCTGCAGGGGGAACCCATTCAGAAGGTAGGAGTATGTGGTTTGGCAGAGACCAAAAGTCTGGTCTCATCACAGCTTCAAGGGAGACCTGCCACTTGAATCAGAATCCACAGAGAGCTCCATTAACTGGAGCGAGCCTTTGATCCACAACAGACAGGAAGATGGGTGGGACTTAGTATTAAATGGTTTCACCCATTTACCTTTTCTGTTGCAAAGCACTCTGGTTATGACCTCATGCATACGTGAGATTGTTAATGGGGACGCAGGATTGGTACATTAAGGTAGGCTTAGCCCACACCAATCACTGTAGCTCATTTGGCTTTAAAAGAGGGCTGAGCCCCTCTTTTGGTGATCATCTGAAGGCTTTGCAAAGGAGTAACAATAAGAAATCATTTGGACCCCGGCTGAAGGTACTGTCCTCCTTACAGCTTCTGCCAGTGAAGGAAGGCCAGGATTTCCAAAGAGGGAAGCAAGACCCTTCCCCTAAACATCTCCCAGGCAACAGAGGGTGATCCAGAATCCAGAGGAGCCTCCAGCAGCTCCCGAACCAGTACCCAGCCAGCACACAGCATGCCCTGGTAGGCTCTGCAGCAAGCTTCCTAGGTGGGAAGTGCCAGAGAGTCTCTGAACCAAACCAAGGACAACGCCATTGCCTGCAACACTCTCCTCAACATTGGGCCATCCGCCTTAAAAGAAAACACAAGCCCGGTGAAGAAGCTAGGAGGAGTGCATTGACAAGCATCAACCAGTGTCCACATTAAAGGACATTTTTGAGGCAGTCGATCCCCTTGAGCTGTAACCGACTGCACAGCTCACTGTTGTCACACTGCAGTCACTAACGTCGTCTGAGATGCCTCGACCAGTGCTTCATGCCCGCTAACCAGCACTGAGACAACAATCCCTGAACCCAAGCCACCATGTAGGCCAGCCAGCAGCCGTCAATCCAGCCTCGCTCGCTGAACTGCCTGCCGCCTGATACCCACATCTGTCTCCCATCTTGAACTATGTTACAGGAGCTGCAAAGCGCCCTGAAACCGACGCGATCCAGTTGAGCACCAAGAACTGCTACAAGCACCAGATACATTGAGGTTCTGTCATATTGGCCCTTTTCCGAAGGCCCATAAGGACATTCTATGACCCATTGCTCCCTTTATGCTTAAACCAACTATCCTTGAACTATTACGATTAATTACTTTACCAACTACCCTTCTGTCAGTATCCCAGTGCATCCCTTTTCTTTCTTCAGACTGTCCACTGCATTCCTTTACAGGGTGGGTTGTATTTTGTAGTGTGCTAGAACTGCCTGGTGGAATAATAATTAAGTAGATATTTGTATGCAACCTTGACTGGACAGTCCCTTTTACCATTGAGTAATAATTGTATTTTCACTCTGTTGCAACTAACCAACGGTCCACGACCTTGCAGAGGTAAGCCTGCCATTCCATCCACGTTACCAAAATTGGACAAGGAGGTTTATAACTTGCTTGTGTTTCCAATCTGTTCGGATCCCTTCTGGTGCACTAGAGGTGTGGAGCTGATTGATGGTTTAGAAACCGATGTTCATCCCTGGACCTCTGGTGCCCCGTAAGTTGATTTGTCACAATCGCCAAGTGACGATTCAGGTTGAGATATGCGCTATATAAATAATAATACAATTCTCCTTAGCACAAAGCAGTGAAAGCACTAATTAATGCTAGCACTGTATACAGTTAAATAGATGCACAAGTGTACCTCAACATTCCATCTCTTTTTCTCTTATTTCTGATAATTTCACTGTTTTGGTGCACTTAATGCTTCAAGCCAAACCTCTTAACTCACTTGTTAATAGCTGATAAAGCACAGTTTATTCGTTAATTCGTTACCATTTCATTGTTTGCAGTCATTACTTAGTTCAAAAAGTACATATTTCATATTTCATACCAATATGAAGCTTGTGAATCAGCAAGGAAGCGAGCCGCGGCAAGGACGTGCTCGCAAGACACAGCCGCTCACAGACATCTAAAGAAAAACACAAAGAAAGCAATGCGGCAAGTGGCTTGTATGCACAGAGGATTCTGACTAGGAAGAAAATATCTCATGGACCTCGCAACAGAAGCAAATAATATCAGACACAAGGCGTAGCAGCCAAGGCTGCAACCTCCCGGCACGGGAGAAAGAGTGACACACGTCTCCTCCACCCCAAAGACCCTTGCATTGCCCAAAGTTAAATCCTTCAAGGAACTGCTTACAGAGTTACAGACCAGAGGCAGGAAGCACCAAACCCTCCATTATTTCAAATAACAGGAGGAGAAATCATACTGAGCAGGGGTCCTTTAACAAGATACGGTCTTTGTCTAGATCCTGTGGGTTCTTTTAGCTGTGATTCTCAATAGAAGACAGCATGCAATGAGAACATGCAGGCACATGCATACATATTACATACCCAGGCCTGTAAAGAAAGCAGGAGCCTTCAGTAGGCTGAACTGCCTTTATTCCTCTCCTGCATTGGACTGCCACTTCCCGGGCCCTCTACTGCACATGCGCGAGGTTCGTGCTTGCTTATTGTCCCATCCGTCGGAGCTCCATGGCTCAGTTAACTGTGTACCTTCTAGGACACTACATCTCCCCCTGTCGAACAAAACAAAGTCACTTACAGTTCTGTCTTTAATTTTCTTCAATTAGATGCACCGGTATTCTGATACATCTGGCTGGCCTTGCCTGACCTCCTTCTGGCTCTTCTTCAGTCTCCTCTCTCACTGAGGTCACTGAGTTGTCTCTCTCATCGTGTTCCTGACCCTCTTCCTGTACAGCTTGAATTGGGAGACATTTCGAGTGACCACCTTGTTAGGGGGATCAAGCAGTCACCATTGTTTCATTGACGTGGAATAGGTAGTCTGGATGAAATCTCAAGTCTGGCTTCCTTTCCTGCCTTCTACAGATGAGAACTGTGTCTTGTATCTGCAGGGGGGAGCTCTTGGCGCATCTCCGGCTATCAGCATATGCCTTCATGTCCTGCTTCTTATATGCATCCATCTCTCGGGTCTGCTCCGCATCTTCTTTCGGATCACTTACCAGGTAAGAAAGTCTGGTTCTAATTCTCCTGCCGAATAACAACTTTCTGGTCGTGCCAGGAGGAGAGTTACTGTAGTCACGCAACATATTGCACAGGGCTTGATTGAGTGACAGATATCGAAGCTCATTCTGTTGGAGGGCTGTCTTGAGGCTGCCCATGAATCACTCCATGCCGTTTGCCTGTGGCCAGAGGGGAGTAATCGTTCCGTGGTGGATGCCCATGTATTCCATGAATTTTGCAAACTCCAGGCTGTTGAATGGTGAACCGTTGTCCGGCTTGAGAACTTCGGGAATGTGCTATGCAGAGAAGATGCTACCTAACGCTGATATAACAGCACTGGCAGCCGGGGATGATATCATGTGTACTCGAAGGAATTGCTAGTACTCATCCATGATGGCCAGCCAGTACTTGTTTTCCCGAACAGGCCGAAGAAGTCAATCGCCAGGTGAGTCCATGGGAACTCTGGCATGTCGGACATCATTAGGGTTTCCGGGTTATTAGGCTTGGATGTGCACTGACACAGGTGGCAGGCACCGATTGTGTGTTCCACCATATGATCTAGTCATGCAAACCACATGGTGTCTCTCACCTGTCTCTTCATGGTCACCACCCCCAGGTGACCTTCATGAGCTAGGTCTATGACTTGCTGCCGCAAATACATGGGGATCACTATTCTGTGTCCTCGCATGACAAGCCCTTCTGCCGAAACTGATAATTCCTCTCTTATGTTCCTGAAGGCTTGAAGTTCTGTCCCAGCACAATCACCCACCTGTCTGTTTGTGAAGTCTGTATCTCTCTACCTTCCAGACCTAATCAGGTTCTGTATTTGCACCAGCGTAGCATCCTGTTCTGTGTGCTCCAGGATCATTGTTGGCGTGATGGCCGTTGGGGGCTTGTGATGGGTGAGGAAGTTCACATACTCCTCTTCTATTGAGTTGTTGGTGCAACTGTCCAAGAGGGGATGCCACGACATTAAATCCACTGGGTTGCATTCCTTCCCCAGCTTGTGAACAATTGTGAAGTCAAAATCCTGCAATCACAGGCCCCACCTCTCTATCCGTGGTGGCATATTGCATTTAGAGCTTCCATAGATGGTCACTACGGCTTGGTGATCCGTCACAATCGTGAATGTCTTGCCTAGGAGAAACATCTGAAAATGCTTGCAAGCCCATACGACAGCCAGACCCTCTGTTTCAGATTGCGAATATCTTGTTACTACCTCCGACAGGCTCTTACTGGCATAGGCGATCACCGTTCTGGGGGATCCTCGCCCGGGTATGTGTTGTTGCCGGATCGCCCCCAGGCCAACTGGACTGGCATCCACAGTCACTTCTGTGCACATGTTTTGGTTGAAGTAGACGATGCGTTCAGCTGAGGCAATGTCTTTCTTTATTTGTGCGAATGCCTCTTCACATTGCTGAGATCATTGGAATGCCCTGCCCTGCTTGGTGAGTTCCCTGAGTGGGGCACTGGTGGTTGCAAAGTCTCAAAGATATCATCCACAGTAGCTGGCCAACCCTAGGAAAGACCTCCCTTCACTGACATCTTGGGGAGCTAAAATCCTGGAGATGGCGGCCACTTTGCACACTTATCTTTGTTCAGTGTCAGGTCGGCCTCTCCGAGCGCCCTGCATACTTGTTGGAGTGCTTGATCGCGCTTAGCGATGGTGGCTTCAACCACCAGAATATCATCACTATAGTTAAAACAGTCGCTAATGTGCCGAATCACTCTCCGCACCCTCTCTTGGAATATTTCAGCTGCTGAGCAGATGCTAAAACTGAGTCTCTTGTATCTGAAGAGCCCGATTGGTGTGGCCAACATGGTGATGTATCAGAGCTTTTGCCCCATTCAGCAGGCTGATCATATCATCCAGGTGCATTTCAGGATGCCTCTCACGCCTGATGGCCTTGTTCACTTGTCACATGCCCACACATATGCATATCTTGTCGGAGGATACTCCCTTGAGTACGGCCACTATGGGAGACACCCAGGGGATTGGACCATCAGCTGGTTCGATCATTCCTTCCTTCAGCAACCACTGTGCTTCTTCTTCAACGAGGGGTTGAAAGTGAACTGGTATTCTCCTCTGGTGCTGAGCCACGGGCACTATGGATACATCAATGTGAAGGGTCACAGGGTCTCCCTTGAGGCATCCTATGCCCCCAAACAAAGTCGAGAAAGCTTGCATAACTGACAGTCCATGTTGCATGGTGTAGGACACAGCCACAACTTCCATCTCAAGAGCAGTTGTGCGCCCTAGTAGGTTGCTTCCAGGGACCTCCCTTTGCAGTACGTGAAATTCAGCTCGCGCTCATTTCTCTTTGTAACAGATCATTGTGGAGAACTTCCTGTGGTTCTGCACAGGACCTCTTGCGGCCCACTGGAAAACTCTCAGTTCAGATGACCTTAACTGGGGTGCAGACGCCATCTTGCGATATTCCGATACACACATGATGTGTAGGGTGGCGCTGGTATCGATGAGGAACTTAGCCTGGTGATCACCCACCTGTAAAGTGATGTCACCCTCTGATGCTGAGGTCATTCCATTCATCATATATACGTAATCCTGTGGTGTGCCATCTGTAGAGGGTGAGGGTGACAGAGATCTACTGGTCATTTGCCTGACAAGTCTCACAGGTTCTCTCCTTGTGCCTGCATCTCTCCTTGAAGCATTGCTGCGTGTGCCATTCTCCGATCTATGGGGCATGGAGTTGTACCCCTGTGAACGTCAGGATGGAAAATTGCAGACAACCGCCAAATGGTTCTCTCTACCACACTTGGCACAGGCTTACCCAAAGGCAGGGCAGTTCACACCTTCCTGATGAGGGAATTGAAGGCCACACTGGTTGCATCTTCTGGATAAAGGGGACCCTCGGGGTTCACTGTGGCTTGTAGGCCTGACTCGAGTTGGAGCGGCTGACAAGACCTGATATTGGCAAAGGCGGGTACCAAAGGCATCCATGGACTCACCCGCCATTTGGCATGCCACGTTGAACGTGTGTCGCTCATGGTCAATGTTGCACTGTGGGTCGAAGTAGTTGCTCAGTGCTACTTTGAGGCCTTTTTATGTCATGACTTCTTCAGGCCGGAAGGTAGGCATGAGCTCTTCCACTTTGTCTCCCACCAGATTTACCAGCAGCTGCATAGCAAACATTTTGGGCGCAGTTTCATTGTGGGCATGCAGGTAATTTTCGAATCTCCGGATCCATTTTTCCCATCGGGGCCCCAAGGCTTGCTGGTCACTGCTGTGAAATGGTCCAGGCTGGCGAAATGCTGCAGCGCTACCTTGTTCTTCGGTTTCTGACATTTTGGTGGTCATGAAATGATGGTGCCAATTTACGTCGTCTGCAGTGTGCGTTGCTGCAAGGGCCTATGTATTTCTTACTTTCAAAGGAGGAAACCCACCTTTGTCGCCAGTGTTTAGATCCTGTCGGTTCTTTTAGCTGTGATTCTCAAAGGAGGACAGCATGCAGTGAGAACATGCAGGCACATGCATACACACAACAGACCCAGGCCTGTAAAGAAGACAGGAGCCTTCCGTAGGTTAAACTTCCTTTATTCCTCTCCTGCGACAAACTGTGCTTCCTGTGCCCTCTACTGAGCATGCGCGAGGTTTGTGCATGCTTATTGGCCCATCCGTCGGAGCTCCATGGCTCTGTTAACTGTGTCCTTGCCAGGACACTACAGTCCTGAGGAAGGTGGTATAATAACCACAGGTCCACCGAAACATCTATCAACTGACTAAGGAACAGAACTAAATGATTTTTTTTCTCCATTTGTGACATAGACCTGGTTGCAATTGAACAGTGTACTTTATGGGTTTTTAGTGGGTTCTAGTTTACAAGGTAATGATGGCTGTATAAATAGGTATTGCCCAACGTGTTCGAATAAAATTGATTGCATGGTAAATCTGGCTGATTCGGCCAGTACCATTTGATCGATTTAATTTGAACAAATTTGGCAATCAATACTGAACATGTGGAGTGGTGGTTGAGTGGGTGACCCCGCTCCCCATGTTCGGTAGTGATTGCCTTGCGGGTTGCTGCAGTGTCACCCGCTTCCTGAGTACTAGAGGTGGGGGGTGAAAAAAAAAACAGAAGAGCGGACCCAGCGGCGTCGGAAACTGACCTGCGTGAGAGGGACAGAACTGACTCGGCAGGGTCAGAAGCACGCAGAGTAGTGAGAGGTAAGTGGGGGGTAGGGTGTGGGATGTATTGGGAGTTTGGGGGGTCAAAGTATTGCCATATTTGGCTGCGGCAAAATTGTATTCACGGAGAAATTGACCACAGTCAATTCCGCTGTGAACAATTCTGCTACGGTCAAATCACGTATACCCATGCTACGGTCAAATCACGTATACCCATGCTACGGTCAAATCACGTATACCCATGCTACGGTCAAATCACGTATACCCATGCTACGGTCAAATCACGTATACCCATATAAATAGTGTTTAGGGCTCATGGTAGAATTGTTTATGAATGTGAATGTAGTCCTACTGGTTTGAAGAAACGATTAACAGCAGGGGACAGTTGAATACAACATGTTTATATGAGTATGAAATATGTAGTTTTTGCACTAAGTAATGAACGCGAAAAATGAAATGGTAAAAAAAATAACCAATTAATTGTGCTTTATCAGCTATTAACAAGTGACTTAAGAGGTTTCGGTTGAAGCATTCAGTGCAACAAAAAGGTGAAATTATCAGAAATAAGAGAAAAAGAGATGGAATGTTGAGGTACAATCGTGTAAGTAAATGCTGCTCCCACCCAAGTACCTCACAGTAAGGGGTCCCTCATATTATATAGAGTTAAAATGGATGCCAACCAAGCACTAGCAACTGGACACTGGCTTGCGGTGTCACTCTCGCAGAAGGAAAGGGCAAAGTCATGTTGATGCTTCCCAAAAAATGTATGTTCGGATTTCCCTTCTTAACACTTTAGAGTGAATGTCAGATGCACTGCCGCCATCACCGCTCCCCCCCTGTCCCCTCTGCCCCCACAAAAAACACCACTTTCTGGTTTATTTCTCCGGCCGTGGCAAAGCACGAAATCAATCTCGTTTTCTCCTCCCTTGGGAGCGATCTTACCATGTTCCTCACGTTTTTTGTGTCGAACTCATTCACCATCTGTCACTCCTACAAGTCTGTTAATGGAATCTTCTCTTCAGGTGCAGGTGACTGAACTGCGCCACAGGGACCTCAAGTGACACGACCACGAATACCGAGGACCAGGGAGCAGTGAGACATGTAATTTCTCATCCCCTTTTTCCTTCGGTGTAGTCTCTCATGCATGTCTCAGGAGAGGTTAAATGAAGAGTGGCCAAAGGGTGGGTGGGCTTCCTTCCTTCCTTCCTTCCTTCCTTCCTTCCTTCCTTCCTTCCTTCCTTCCTTCCTTCCTTCCTTCCTTCCTTCCTTCCTTCCTTCCTTCCTTCCTTCCTTCCTTCCTTCCTTCCTTCCTTCCTTCCTTCCTTCCTTCCTTCCTTCCTTCCTTCCTTCCTTCCTTCCTTCCTTCCTTCCTTCCTTCTTTCCTTTCCTTTCCTCCCTTCTCTCCTTTCTCTCTCCGTTTAGTCTCTCATGCACGTCTCAGGAGTTTAAAGGAGAGCGGGCAAGGGAGTGGATTCCAATCGGTGAGCCAGTTATCCATCAAAAGAGTGGTGATTTCCATGGGAGGTTGAATTTGGGGTGGAAGGGGGATATGTGGCTCAGTAAGCACATAAATACAAACTTGGAGTCTAAGGGCCTGATTCATACAACTTTTAGCACAGTGAAAAGTAACATTGCACTGGTGGAAAGTGACTTTGCCATGCAAAAACACACTTTGCACCGCTCTGTGAATCAGAGTTTTTTGGCAGTGCAAATTCATTTCGCACTGTGCTAAACATTCCATGAATCAGGCCCTAGATGCCTGATCTTGTGTAAGAAAACATGCATTATAGCCCACCAAAGGGAGAGTTACTGGCAGTTACTTTCCTCTCCACAAATTATGAAACCGGGGTCTATTGCGATGGGGAGGGCATTAATGGGTGGTATGGTCTGTGGTGGAAGGGCTATGATGCTATTGCAAGAAACAAAAGAATCGACCCCACATATAGCACAAGACACCTTGTTATGTCAAAAATATTTCTTTTGATGCACTATTAGATTATGGGAGTTGAAGCTTCATAAAAAAATGTGTTGTATTACACTGAATACATCTGTGAGAAATTATTTACAAATCATATGTTAAAGGACAGCAATAATGTGACAGAATTATACAAATGCACTTGAAAAACACTAAATATAACAACAACACAAGAGCACAAATAAGTACCTGCGTGGGTCACATAACCTAGCTAGATGCAAGACATATCAGGATATACTATTTGTAGAGAAAGCAAACCATGACTCAAAAGATGCACGCGGTCACAAGCTAAACATATTTAGTCAATCCAACCTGAGGGGCGGCCTTACTGGTGGGGTAATGCTACCGGCCATAGTTAGAAGCCCAAGCAAAGCCCTAAAGGCAATGCCCCCCTTTGAGGGTTATATTGCCATTAGTACCCCGGCACGTCATACCAGGCTACTAATAGCAGTTTGTCTCAAGTTGAGAAACAGCGCTGCAACCGTTTCTCGACTTGAGAAAACATCCACCAGGGATTGGAAAGAAGGATCTCCCTTTCCACGGCGGCCTTTAAAATGAATGTAAAAAAAGTAAACAAAAAAATGGCCGCCATGGAAAGGGTGAAGGGACTACACGTAGTACCTTCTCCCTTTCCATGGTGGCCACTTGCGGAAAGAACTCTGGGACATATAGGGCTCGGAGGCTTGTCAGGCAGATAAGGCGCGGGCGAGGGCCAAGGAGCTTGCTTTTTACAAGCTCATTAACCCTCGCCTGGTACTAAATGGCAATATAACCCTCTCAGGGCTGGCCTTACCGATATGGTAATGCCCCCCTCCTTGGGTTATATTGTCTAAATAAGATAATGATTCATAATGCGAGAAGAGTGTAATTTGTTCTATGTATGATTTTTTAAGCTTTCTAGGAAGAGATTTGTTCTTGCATCTACTAAAGAACGGCCTTCATCAGGACACTTGTTTGTGTTCATGGGCTCTTGAGTGGTGCCCTCTAGTAGGTGTTCCACCACTATTCATCTTCAGTATGAATAGTGTAGACCGTGTGACCCCAAGAAGATGCCCATCATGTTCATGGCACGTGGTGTCGAAAAGCAAATGATGATTTGAAAGGGCAAACGGCACCGGTGGGCTAGTGTCTACCGGACTTCTAGTGTGTTGTCACATCATCGCTCTGAATTCAACCATGTTAAACAGAGCCGCACAGATCTAATGCGTCCTCATCTAGTGACATTGACATTCTGTGACATTGCCGCAATGCCTTTAGAAGATTGTAGTCACTGAGAGCACATTGGTCCGCTTAAAGCAGGGAGAGACTAAGAAAAATAAGTGGAAGGTTGGGAGAAAAGATCAAAACAAGCTATGATTGCGCTCTGTCACTTAGCTGAGACAAGTACCATTAGAATGCTTGATCCCATAACTTGTAGAGAGAGCATACATTGCCAATATAGCCTTTGGCAGTCAATCAATCAATGGTTAGTCAACTTGTGGTCATCCCGATAGTTGGAACTACAACTCCCATTATCGTTTACCACTGGCTTTGCTGGCTCGGCTGAGCTATACTTCACCAGAAGACCTCAGTGGAAAAGGATGCTGGCTACATTCGCATTTTCGGTGGCAATCACTCCCCCCAAACGCCATAACTCCCCTCCACATCTCCAAATTCTAATGTTAAAATCGAATAATTACATGTTTTTAACATAGTGCTTCATACCAGACTCCACGCTCTTCTAAGTGGTTTAGTGTTGGGTGTTTTTATTACCCAATTGTAAGAGTACTGAGTTGATTGACCTTGCTGCGATTGGGACCAGTGACTGCAGGATGCACACAGAGGTCTGAAGAGACACAGCAACTGGCATAGCTCTCTCACATGCACTGTGCATTCTAGCACAGGCTTTAAGAGTTGGACTAGTGAACGCCTATCAACCACAACAAGACTGAAACGGGCACAGGAATTGTTAATTCCAGGCAAAGAATTGCACAAAAGCAACCTTTGGCACCTGCTTCCTTTTTATTAGATGTCATCAGAAGAGCCTAGCAAGGCTAACCAGAGCGTGGACAACAAGTACAAGTGAAACTAAAACACTCAGAAGCATGGGGTGATGAATACATTATGCAAAACAGGCAACAGAACTCTGGGTACATTCACATTTTAGGTGGAGCTCACACCAAATGACACACATCATTCACACGAGCAACACCCATGCCTGGATTATGGCAATAGCTTTAAGGAATGGATTAGTGAAATAAGGCCCGTTGAGTGAGAAAATGACATAGGAGTTTCCCATTGCAGGATTAGTGAAATACCATCTAAACGCAATCCAGGGCATTTGTTTTGGGTTTTCAAACTGATTTTATTTCTGCTAACAAAGGTGTAGCTACTAACGGACTGACCACAAAAGTGATGGGTGGAAGGTTTCAAATTAATCTAAACCACTGGCAATTGCTCTGGGCCAACCTTCCACACCACCGTTTTTTAGCCCGTCTGCGCCATTGCAAAAGGGGACCAGCCATGTGCAAATCAGTCAGCAGCTGCTGCCACCGAAGGTAGCAGCCCAGCCCGAACTGCTAGGCCAGTTCCTCTCTGCACAGAAAACCAAGCAACCCCAGACATGTTTCGGCCTTGTTGGACCTCCTCAGTGAGGTGCAGCCTGGTTCCCTGTGGCGCAGCGAGCAAGGGACCCACGTCTGGGCATACCCTCTCTCACAAGGAGAAACAAACTGACCACAAAAGTGATGGGTGGAAGGTTTCGAATTAATCTAAACCACTGGCAATTGCTCTGGGCCAACCTTCCACACCACCGTTTTTTAGCCCGTCTGCGCCATTGCAAAAGGGGACCAGCCATGTGCAAATCAGTCAGCAGCTGCCGCCACCGAAGGTAGCAGCCCAGCCCGAACTGCTAGGCCAGGTCCCCTCTGCACAGAAGACCAAGCAACCCCAGACATGTTTCGGCCTTGTTGGACCTCCTCAGTGAGGTGCAGCCTGGTTCCCTGTGGCGCAGCGAGCAAGGGACCCACGTCTGGGCATACCCTCTCTCACAAGGAGAAACAAACTGACCACAAAAGTGATGGGTGGAAGTTTTCGAATTAATCTTAACCACTGGCAATTGCTCCGGGCCAACCTTCCACACCACCGTTTTTTAGCCTGTCTGCGCCATTGCAAAAGGGGACCAGCCATGTGCAAATCAGTCAGCAGCTGCCGCCACCGAAGGTAGCAGCCCAGCCCGAACTGCTAGGCCAGGTCCCCTCTGCACAGAAAACCAAGCAACCCCAGACATGTTTCGGCCTTGTTGGACCTCCTCAGTGAGGTGCAGCCTGGTTCCCTGTGGCGCAGTGAGCAAGGGACCCACGTCTGGGCATACCCTCTCTCACAAGGAGAAACAAACTGACCACAAAAGTGATGGGTGGAAGGTTTCGAATTAATCTAAACCACTGGCAATTGCTCTGGGCCAACCTTCCACACCACCGTTTTTTAGCCCGTCTGTGCCATTGCAAAAGGGGACCAGCCATGTGCAAATCAGTCAGCAGCTGCCGCCACCGAAGGTAGCAGCCCAGCCCGAACTGCTAGGCCAGGTCCCCTCGGCACAGAAAACCAAGCAACCCCAGACATGTTTCGGCCTTGTTGGACCTCCTCAGTGAGGTGCAGCCTGGTTCCCTGTGGCGCAGCGAGCAAGGGACCCACGTCTGGGCATACCCTCTCTCACAAGGAGAAACAAACTGACCACAAAAGTGATGGGTGGAAGGTTTCGAATTAATCTAAACCACTGGCAATTGCTCTGGGCCAACCTTCCACACCACAGTTTTTAACCCCGTCTGCGCCATTGCAAAAGGGGACCAGCCATGTGCAAATCAGTCAGCAGCTGTCGCCACCGAAGGTGGGGTCAAGCCTGATTTGCATATGGTCTTTCCCCTTCTGTATTGGCTTGGCAGGCGAAAATCGATGGTCTGGAGGGTTGCCCCGAGCAATGCCAGTGGTTAAGATTCAGTCTAAACCTCCCAGCCATCACCTCTTTGTTTTTGCTTTGTCACCCCGAGTGGGACGGGTATGCCCAGACGTGGGTCCCGTGCCTGCTGGGCCTAGAGACCCAAGGTACTCCTCACTGATGAGCCCCAATAAGGGCAAAACATGTTTGGGGATGCTTGTGGTCTCGTGCAGAAGGGATGTGACCTAGCAGTTTGGGCTGGACTGCCCCTTGTGGGGTGGGGTCAAGCCTGATTTGCATATGGTCTTTCCCCTTCTGTAATGGCTTGGCAGGCGAAAAACGATGGTCTGGAGGGTTGCCCCGAGCAATGCCAGCGGTTAAGATTCAGTCTAAACCTCCCAGCCATCACCTCTTTGTTTTTGCTTTGTCACCCCGTGTGGGACGGGTATGCCCAGATGTGGGTCCCGTGCCTGCTGGGCCTAGAGACCCAAGCTACTCCTCACTGATGAGCCCCAACAAGGGCGAAACATGTTTGGGGATGCTTGTGGTCTCGTGCAGAAGGGATGTGACCTAGCAGTTCGGGCTGGACTGCCCATTGTGGGGTGGGGTCAAGCCTGATTTGTATATGGTCTTTCCCCTTCTGTAATGGCTTGGGAGGCGAAAAACAATGGTCTGGAGGGTTGCCCCGAGCAATGCCAGTGGTTAAGATTCAGTCTAAACCTCCCAGCCATCACCTCTTTGTTTTTGCTTTGTCACCCCGAGTGGGACGGGTATGCCCAGACGTGGGTCCCGTGCCTGCTGGGCCTAGAGACCCAAGCTACTCCTCACTGATGAGCCCCAACAAGGGCGAAACATGTTTGGGGATGCTTGTGGTCTCGTGCAGAAGGGATGTGACCTAGCAGTTTGGGCTGGACTGCCCCTTGTGGGGTGGGGTCAAGCCTGATTTGCATATGATCTTTCCCCTTCTGTAATGGCTTGGCAGGCGAAAAACGATGGTCTGGAGGGTTGCCCCGAGCAATGCCAGTGGTTAAGATTCAGTCTAAACCTCCCAGCCATCACCTCTTTGTTTTTGCTTTGTCACCCCGAGTGGGACGGGTATGCCCAGACGTGGGTCCCGTGCCTGCTGGGCCTAGAGACCCAAGCTACTCCTCACTGATGAGCCCCAACAAGGGCGAAACATGTTTGGGGATGCTTGTGGTCTCGTGCAGAAGGGATGTGACCTAGCAGTTCGGGCTGGACTGCCCCTTGTTCGGTGGGGTCAAGCCTGATTTGCATATGGTCTTTCCCCTTCTGTAATGGCTTGGCAGGCGAAAAACGATGGTCTGGAGGGTTGCCCCGAGCAATGCCAGTGGTTAAGATTCAGTCTAAACCTCCCAGTCATCAGCTCTTTGTTGTAGCTACTAACGGACACAGGTCAGTCATTCAAGCTATACATTATCTGGGCTCTCTCCCATGCATGCTAAAATTCCAAAGTGTATGTTTAAAACCTTTCAATGTATTTAACAGCTGAGTTCCTATTCCTCTTTCGCCGTTAGTCTATCATTGAACCACAATGTCGCCCTCATTGCTGCAAGGTTGTGGTTCGGTTGATGTCCACGGCCTGGGCACCTTCCAGTCTTTGCGGGCCAGTCTGCAAAACTGCTCATGGTATCCTTCCCAGCTGGAACACCAGCAGCTGTGCTGCATGCCTAATGCTGCTGGCCTGGAGCAGATTTTTCAGCCACACCTCTCTTTACCATTGGTGGTACAAGAAGGTGGGCACCCAATGAGACACCTGGCTTCAACTCACAACTCACAACTCACAACCACCTCAGGGATTCAACAAAATCTTCCAATCGTTTCACTGACTAAGGTAACAGCGAATTACCTCCCAGTATATAACAGTAAATACTAGCATCTCACCCAGCCGCTGGATCTGTAGGGCCAACACAACCATATAAATTGCAACATCGGGTAAACAACTACATCATAGTAGAGTATCCTCAAGAAGGTGGAAGAGACTCAAGAAAGGACTGGGTGTCTTGGGGGTCAGTGAAAAAGTAAATTTGCCATTGTGGACAATTCTAAATTTTGGGGAAAAAAGCATTGCATATTTAAATCCCTTCTCACTAAGTTTAGCCTTGACTGCAGAAAATGACATATGTGCTCATTGAGTAGCCACTGTACAGTCTAGTTGGAAGGATATCCTTGCCTCCTGGAAACGTAGTTCCCCCAATTCCTGTGCTCGTCTGAGAATGACATCTCCTCTATAATGCACACAATTATGGGACAGGGATTTTGACCTGGGTGCTGGTTAGGACCCAACAGGCGACGTGCCCTCTCCAACAGAACTGGTAGGAAAGTGGAGGATCTTGGAACACTTTATTTATAAAGTCCTCCATAAATGTATCCGAGGTAGTAGCTTCAACGATTCCCACCACCCTAACGTTGTTCCTTCTGGATCTGGACTCTAAAACCTTGTTCTTCACTTGAACTCCCTTCATTTCATTTTGAAGGCTTCGGATACAATGTCTCATTGTCGCACTATTGTGCTTCAGGATATTCAATTAGTGTTCTACCTCTGAAATGCACCAGCTTTCCTTCTCTATCCTTTGCTGCTTCCTTTCTACTTTGTAAACCAGTTTGTCCGGTGTGAGGAATTCGACCATCCACATGGGAAGAGGGCACTCGCCTGGGCTTTTTTGTTTGTTTAAAAGAATGAATAATGGGGCCATTCCGGCGCACATTTTCCACACTCACCACACAGCAGAAAAAAAGTAATTTACTCTGGGAGGACACAGCTTACAAGCGCCACCCTCCCCTGTCATGTGTAGCTGGCAGCTGACAGCTGTGGGTCCATCAAAAGCCTTTGGCCATGGGCAGCCTGATTAGAATTTCAAGACCCATTGGACCTGCATTTCCATTGTCAAACCTTGCTGGTGGCGGCAAATACTGAAAAATGCTAATTAGCAGGCCTCAGGGAAGGCCTGGTTGCAGGATGTGACAATGGAGACCAGATGCCAACACCTCTTTGTAATGCAATGTGTAAACTTGGTATAAGCAACCCTCCTTGGTTTGAAAGGGCAGTGAATGTCCTGTCTGAAACCACTCCTTTCAGCGCAGAGAAGTATGTGAATTGTAGGAGATGAAAGTCTGCCTGCAAACCCCTACTTCAAAGGAGACCCATGTTGTGATCAAGTGCCACATAGGGCTCAGTTAATTAGGGAGACACTTTGATGTAGAGCAGACAGGAAAATGGGTGGGATTTAGAAGTATTTGTTGTCATCCTACCCCTGTCTGTTGCCAAGCACCCTGGTTCTGACCATTGTTGATGGAGACCAAGGATTGGCTCACTTAAGTAGGCTTGGCCTACACCAATCCCTGGGCCCCGTTTGGCTTTAAAAGAGGGCTGAGCCCCTCACTGATCAGATCATCTGAAGACTTCGAAAGGAGTAAGAAGAAGGACTCATTTGGACCCAAGCTGAAGTTACAGTGTACCCTACATCTTCCACCAGAGAAGAAAGGCCAGGAGTTCCAAGAGGGAATCAATTTTCTTCCCCTAAACATCACTCAGGGAACAGAGGGAGATACCGGACTCAGAGAACCCATCCAGCAGCTCCAGAACTGGTACCCAGCCAGCACACATCGTGCCCTGTTAGATTCTGCCAGCAATCTTACTAGGTGGGAAGTGCCGGAAAATATCTGAACTAAGGACAAGGCCGTTGCCTGCAAACACTCTCCTGAGCTTTGGGCCATCCTGCTTGAAAGGACACGAGACCTGTGAACACGCTAGGAGGGTTGCCACACAAGCATCATACAGTGTCCATATTTTAAGGACATTTTTGAGACAGTTGAGTCCTCGAACCACATCCGGCTGCACCGTTGACTGTTGACATTCTGCAGTCGCAAGAGCCATCCGAGCCACCTCAACCACCATTCCAGGTGCGCCAATCAGCACAGAGAAAGCGATTCTTGTCCCTGAGCCGCTATGCCGGGCAGCCTGCAGACATCCATCCAGCCGCGCCTGCTGAACTGCCTGTCGCCTAGTTCCTGCAGCTGTCTCCTGCCACTAACTCTGTCTCACGGGCAGCAGAGTGCCCTGGAACTGCCTTGACGCTGTCCAGCACCAATAACTTCTTTAGCACCAGGTAAATTGTGGTTCTGCCCCCTTTAGAAACAGTTACAACCCTTTTCCTCTTTTGTGTTGAAACCAAATACCCTTGAACAGTAAGACTGATTGCTTTACCAACTACCGTCCTGTCAGTATCCAGAGTGCATACCTTTCCTTCGTGAAACTGTCTGTCCTCTGTGTTCCTTTACTGTGTGGGTTGTAATTGTAGTGTGCTGTAACTGTCTATTGTAGTAATAATAAAGTAGATATTTGTATACAACCTTTTTATTATTGGGTAATTATTGTATTTTCACTGTGTTGCAACTAACCAATGATCCATGACCTTGTGAATATAAGCCTGCTGTTCCGTCCATGTTACCAAAATTGGACAAGAGGGTCTTATAATTCACTTGTATTCCAATCTGGTTGGATTCCTTCTGGTGTACTAGAGGTGTGGGGTTGATTGATGGTTAAGAAACAGATATTGATGGATTCAAATCCGGCTTTCATTTGGGAAAGAATAATGTAGTGTTCAGATTGGAATTCTGGGTTGTTAGACTATGATGATGCTACTGGGTCTAATGAAGAGACATTGATTGCAGATTCTGACTCAGGGGTCAGCAATCGATGTCTCTTCATTAATCTCAGTACCGTCATGCAGCAAAGGATAGAGAAGGAAAGCAGGTGCATTTCAGAGGCAGAACACCAACTGAGTATCCTGAAGGACAATGGAGCGAAGAAGTGACATCCTATCCAAAGTCTTAAAAAAAATAAAGGTAGTGCAAGTGAAGAATGAGGATCCAGAAGGAACAATGTTAGAGTGGTGGGAATCCCTGAAGCTACTACCTTGGGTAATATGGAAACATTTATGGAGGACTTTATAAAGAAAGTGTTCAAGATTCCCCACTAGTCGAAAGCTTTTCAGAGGGAAGTAAAACAACAGGAGGGAGTTGAGCTCTGTAACTAGTAAGGACAGGTCAAGATGCTTTCAAGCAAGTTTACCACAACCATGGTTAGTGCAGATTGAACGTCTTCATAGCAGTTGTGGGCTCTATCCTGCATGCCAGTTCTTCCAGTGCAACCAGTGGGAAAGTGGGAGGGAGGTGGTCCACAAAACCTGCAATGGTCAACCCTCCCTCCATAATATCCCTCTATTGGGCGAGTCTCCCCACCCTCCCCACCCCTCAAACGTGCGCTATACCTTCCAGGTGCTGCATGGGGAGTGCCAAGCAGGGGGTTAATGCTGCACTGCATGCAACAAAAACCTTCTTTTTCAGACCTGCCATGAAACAGCAGGAAACTGTTGTTCTCCAAGCCACGCCGTCTGGTCGCCAGGCAAAGTTGAAGATACCCGCCCTTTGGGTCTCAGTTCTCTCCGAAAGCACATTGGAGAGGGAGGCTAGGCCACGGCTTCCAAGGCCGCGTGGGAGCCAAATCTAAGTTGGAGCCTCTACCCTCTGGACCACTAACCTCTGCAGGGTTTAAGCTTCCCCATTGTGCAGGCGATCTCCCTGGACGCCGCTACACTGTTCTGGATGTTCCCGCGGGGGCAGGCTCCGAAATTTCGTTTTGAGGCGGGGCCCTTCCGGGGCCCACTAATCTCCCCTGGCAGCCCCGGCCACAACACAAAAAAAGGCATTTTTTTCTACAGCTTGAAGCTCTCGCTCGTGTGTGCGAGAGCTTCAGGCTTCAGAAAAAAATGCCTTGGAGCCATAATGGTGGCGCCGCACCTGCGAGGCATCCCTTTAATCAAGTGATGCACGTGGGCCGGCGCCACCATTATGGAGAAAATGTGAGGCCGCTGGAAGCAGAGGCCTTGCTTTCTAAATACTGAAGCTCCCGCGGATTCGCGGGAGTTTCAGTCTTTAGGAATAAGGCCTCTGCTTCCAGTGGCCTCACCCTTTCAGCCTTAATGGTGACGCTGCCCCTCCCCAGCCGGCAAGGGGCAGCACCACCATTAAGGCTGAATAGGCGAGGCGCTGTCCCCTGCCAGGCAAGCCTATACAAAATAAATGCAGAGATCAGCACCCTCTTCCCCAATAGGGGAGAGGGTGCTAATCTCTACAAAAGGCTGCCTGGCAGGGGTGCCAGTAGCCCATTGAGCCGGGGCTCGTCAAGGGGGCGTGGCCTAACGGGCCATCAAGACCCCTGTTGTTAGGCCACGCCCCCTCGATGAGCCCCGGCTCGATTTGTAGTGCCACTTAAGGCGCTGTGCGGGGGGCTTGTCTGATGGCAATAGATGCGCCACAGTGCCCATCGGGAGCAGGTCCCAATGCAGGTCGGTGGAATCACGGGTCCCTTGTGTATGTCACCCACAGGTGGAATCAGGATGTTAAGCTCCTTTAATGCTCATCTGCGTAACGGCCTTCACCGTCCCTATAGAGCTTCCAAATTAAGCATCCATCTTGTGTTGACTCTCGAGCGTCACCTCCCCCTAGTCTTCCATTTATAATACCTAATTTGATCAGGAGTTGATGCAAGTGGGCCACTAGCTTCGAACTCCTTAGAGTCAGAGAGAGCATACCATGCAGGTACCCCCGGCTCACAGGTAGGTTCTATATGTGAGTACACCAGAAGTATTTTGGAAACAATCAGATCTTCCCCTACAAACTCATGGAGATGTAGAGGAAGCCACTTTTATTTAGATCCTGGAGACACACGGCTAACGTTTGGGTTCTTAAGCATAATGGCTGCATTCCAGAGCTCTTGCTCACACCAGCAACAGGAAACAGAGGCCAATGCTCTTATCTGATCGAAACCCCCAAACTAATGGCAGGCGACATCTATACATTCCACATGCAGTTTACATTTTGATCTTTCATTTCAGTGCAGTTCAACTCTGAGGTAAGACTTGTTCTGGCCACTGTCCTCCATACTCCCCCTGTTTCTTTTCAATGGGTTTATGTAGGGGCTCGGCTCTGGAGATGGGTAGAGGCTCTATGTTGGCCCACAGAGATCTTCCTCTGGATGAAGTACGAATTCTGCCCTAGATTTGTGTTAAGTATGTATGAGCTTGACATTGCACAACTGAAGTAGGATATTATTCTATTTGAGCCAAGTCAGACATTCCAACACGCCGCCCAGTAGCCATCGCTGGAAGTTCACCTCCAGTTCTGAGCCACGTCAGCAAGGCATTGTGGGTATGCCCATTAGCCCAAATGCAAGCCTTATTCTCCAGGATACTGTCTTTGTCTTGGAAGGCAGTGGCACTTTATACATAGCGTAATCAACCCAAGACAGGCATTTTACAAGGCTGTCAGGACAACTACATGCCTGGGCTCCCCCTTATTAGGGATCATTAGTGCAGAATAGTCCTGACAGCCTTTTGGTTGGAGCATTGGGGCATGTATACAAAACACCAAAAAAGTTATGGTGGGATTAGAAAGGCTTGAAAAAAATCCTTTCACTTGAAATGTGAAAGTAGGATAGTCAACTTAAGCCAAGTCACACATTCCACCACGCCACCTAGCAGCCATCACTGGAAGTTCACCTCCAGTTCTGAGCCACACCAGCAGCGCAAGGCATCTCTCTATCTCTGATCCGATTGATTGTAGCATTCATTTGAAGCCATCTATGGTGGGTGCACCTCCTGGAGAAGGCGCACACCCACAGCCGTGCGTTTTGGTTGATTCTAGCGGAATCCCTTGATAAAGTGGCCTGTGTGCTGTGAAGATGTCATGGGGAATAGGCTGCTCCTTCTGCACCCTGCAATGGATCAATGTTCACGTCTTTTACACGCAATATCCTGGCGGCATTGGCCACTTCTTCAGCTTCCAAATCAAACCTCAAAGTATGCACTTTCTCACAGTGCCAGGGGCACACAGCTATGATTGTAAGGGCACCCAGAACATGCATATACTGGCAGAAACTTCTTCTCCACCACTATATAACGGTGCATGCAATGTTTATGCAGAGTTTTAAAATGCAGGGCTTAGAGGTGGACCGCAGAGGCCACTACTGCCTCCCCCTGCTGCTTTGTACAGCAAATACACATGCATCTCCATCCGCACTGCATTTTCATGTGGGATTTTCACTAGGGTGTAAATGCGGGAATCCCTATGGATCAGAGTGCCAGGCCGGGTCCACAGGGATTCATGTTCATGCCATCCACCAATTACGTACATGGCAGGGACATCAACTATTGTTTCTATGAAAGCCTGTAAACCTGGAAAAAAACCTTAGGACAGTGCAGATTTCCATACCTGCCTCATAGCCTCAAACAAAACAGTGCCTTGAGAGGGCCACGGGCACACATGTGTTAGCCATTGAGGTCCTCATGGTGCTACTAATGTTTTTTTTTTTTTTTAAATGAGAACCATCTTGTTTTGCCATCATGAACCAGGTGGAGATAGTTGGGGTCAATTTGCCTTTTTCAGGCCTAAATCAAGACTGGGGTTCTGAGCCTGGCCTACCCACTTGACCAAAATTGTGTGATCCTGGGAAAGTTACTTTCCCTCCTTGTGCAAATATCCCTTATCTGCCAAAATTGTGAGTGCCTCGAAGCAGGCTACACACAGTTTTGGAAAACATATTTGCATAAACACGTTGCTGTGGGGCGGTCTTACAAGAATGGCGCTGCTAGACCTGTACCAGTTACATTTCAAGGAGTTCTCGGGTTTAGGTGATCTCTAAATCTGATTTCAAGAACAGAAATCATATCAGGTTTTCAGGATTACCAGTGACTATGTATCTAACACCCATTTAGATGCATTACATTTTCGAGGATTTCGTGTGGGTATTCTGAAAACATTTAGTGGATTTGAGTCTGAAGGGCCAGGCTTGGAGACACCTGTAAATGTGCATAGAGGTCCTACCACCTGTTGTATCCTGAGTGGCCTGTGGTCAAATTGGCCTTCCCCCTCGCAGGTGAAGATCACTCCCTGAGGCTGCTCTCAAACATTGAAGGCTGGTGATGTGTTATTTTGGAAAGACACTGACTGAGCATCGCGTCTAATGTTCATGCCACATACTCTTGAATCACGATGGGCCTTCCACACTCCTCGCTCACCACTCGCTGCTCTCTCTCGCTCTCTGTCTCTCTCGTTCAGGCACTTTCTCTCTCTATCTTTCTATCACTCACTCTCAGATTAATTGATAATGGAAACATTTTGCAGATCCTAGAAAAGGTATATAGTACTAGAGCAGAGGTCTTCAAACTGTGGGACGACCCCAGCGGGCCGCAGCTCCGTTCCAGGGGGTGAGGGTTGGGGCACGAGAGGCCAGCATGAAATGTAAAAACAAAAAACCTTTTTTTTTAGATTGGAGGGAATGGGCAGGGGCAGGTCACATGGTCGGACTGGAGCATAAAACTGTTTCAGGCACCAATGAAAAAGTGGCCCGCAGTTGCAAATTGAAATTCATTCCTTTAGTCACAGACTGTTTGACTAGTACCCAAGGGGGTGATTTTGTTAAAATGTAAGCAAATTGTGATATTAAAGAATATTCATCTGCAACAATTATCAAAACTACTAGCTGCATAGTGAAGTAACTCATCAAACTGGCCCACATTGGCCAAAAATGTCGCCCATTTTGACTGGCCCACGCAAGCATTTTGCATTTTTGCTATGGGCATTCCCCTATTTCCCTATAGGCCGGTCCAAGCCTGGCGGCTCATGCATAATGGGCAAGGGGGTGTCCACCCAGTGGCCCCCTCACACATTATGTAGGAGCCAGCCCAGTGAAACACTGAGCACTCCCTCAGTTGCTTTTTCCAGCTGAGGGAGTGCTCCTGAGCTGGCTGAACTGTCAAAGGGAAACAATGTTTCCCTTTGACAGTTCATTTCCCCAGCCGCACATGTTCACTGAACCATGCAAGGCTGGAGGCGTTTTGCTTCGCTAGCCTTGCATAGCCCATTGGAAATGTTGGCTGGGGCACTGCATGTCTGTATGTGCGAGGCAGAGCTTCTGCGCCTCCTCGCACATCCAGACAGAGCAGCCTGGAGTGGGGGGTTTCAGCACCCATTCGCGTTTATGTTCATTTTTTTTAAATTTAAATATGTGTATGGCTGTGTTTATGCTTGTGTTATGAGTGAGTGTATATGGGTGCTCGTATTAAAGACAGAGTGATTGCTGTGTGAATGTATGTGTGTGTGTTTGTTTTGGTCCATTGAGCTGATTTTGGCGAGTGCGGGTAAAGGGGGAAAGGAGGGTCGTACAACAAAGGCATTTTAAAAATGTCTTTGTTGCACAATCCCCCTACCCACCTGCCAAAATCAGCTCTCCTTCTGAGGCGCTGTGGAGCCCAGGGGACAGGGATGGTACTTTTTTACTGGATGTCTATCATAGATGTCCAGTCATAAATACCATGCTTTCACCCTTGGCCCCCCAGAGCCTTGCATACACACATAATCATGTTGATTGTGTCAGGCACTGTGGTGCCCAGGGGGCAGGGATGGTATCCTATTACTGGACATCTATGATAGATGTCCAGTAAAAAATATCATGCCTGCCCCCTAACCCCCCCAGCACCAATTGCAAACTGTTTGTCTTTTTATCCATTTTCTTTAAAGTATGCTCTAAAATGCAACATTTTAACCCATTATTGGTTCGGACTCCCTTGCTGCACTGGGTTGCTATGGCATATATTGTTTGTTTGTTTATTTTATTTTTTATTCATTTATAATGTGCACCAGACCCGAGGGTAAGAGGGCTCAGCAGAACAGGATATGCGAGGCTTAGGTTACAAGGTTACATAGTTACACAAATGCTAATAATATATACAGGCCGTGGCAGGCATACAGTTAATTATAAACAGGATATATTACAGGTTTCATATACAGGTATATATATAAAATAGATATATCAGCAAGGTGATGGGGGAGGAGGTACTGACTAGATGATCGATTGCTTCCTTCAAGTGGTTGATGTATTTCGCTCTGAATTTAAGGTAGGATTTCTCCTCCTGTATAGTGTGTGGCAGAGAGTTCCATACTTGGGCTGCCCGGACAGGGAAGCTGGTGCCTCCGGCCTTGGTCAATTTAAATCTAGGAATGATAAGTGTGTTGGCATTGGAGATATTTGAGGGTCTGGAAGATTTTCTTTCTACAAGTCTATCGTTAAGATATGGAGGAGCTGCATTGTTCAGGGCTTTGTGTGTAATTGAGGCAGCTTTCAGTAGGATTTTGTCTTGGGTTGACAGCCAGTTGTTATTGTGCCTTATCTTGGAGATATGTGATCGTCTGGAGATACCAAGATCTGCTCTCAAGGCATTATGTAAAATGTGTATTCTGTGTGGGATATGTTTGTTGGCCCCAATATATAAGGCATTGCAGTCTAGATAGAATCATGCAATTGTCATCTGAGATAAAATGTTTGCCTGCTCTGATAAGCTTACATCTGTAGGTTGTAGCTGAAGCCAGTGACTTTACCTGTTTGTTAAAGGAGAGGGTGGCATCTAGATGGAATCCTAGAGTCTTCTCTTCTTTGACTACCTTAATCGTATTCCCGTCGATCTCAAAGGCAGAGTAATCCTGGCTTAGTTTTTGAGATTAGAATGTGTGCCCAGAATGATTAGCTCTGTTTTGTCATCATTCAGGCATAGACTGTGAGTTGCCATGCATGCCTGGATGATGAGATACACCCTATATACCAAGGCCAAATCCTTCTTGTAATCCCCTGAAAGTGGGAGGAGGATTTGGGTATCATCTGCATAGTTAGTGTAGGTGATACCAAGAAGGTCCAGATCACCAAAAAGGGGCTTAGTAAATATGTTGTATAGTGTCGGAGATACACAGGAGCCCTGAGGAACGCTTCACAGGATGGGGATCGGGTCTGCCGCATCTGATGGGGAGAACACCCTCATGGTCCTTTCGCTAAGGAAGGATTCCACCCATATTATGGCCTCATTAGAGAAGTGTGCAGCAGAGTTTAGGTGGTTACAGAGGACTTTGTGATCTACAAGGTCGAATGCAGCTGAGAGATCCAAGAGTAAGAGGAGGGCTGTTTGACCTTTGTCTCTTAGCTCATCAATTTGGGCTTTCAAGTCGATGAGAGCGTTCTCAGTCCCATGATGACGGAAGCCAGACTGCCTTACTCCTAGTTGTTTGTGGTCTTCTAGGAATTTTTGTATTTGGGTATATGCAATTTTTTCCAGGATTTTTAGCAGGAAGGGGATTGTCATAATGGGGCGGTAGTTAGTAGGGATGAGGGGGTCTAGGGATTGTTTTTTTAGCAATCCAGTACCCAAGATTGTTTCAGGTTAGACGGTACAGTGTCTGAGGTGAATGAAGCATTTACGAGTTTAGCTATGAAGGGGGAGAGTTCTCTAGCGGCATCTTTTATAAGTTGTGCTGGGCATAAATCGCATTGGCAGTTGGAAGGCTTAAGAGAGAGGATGACTTTCTCCACCTCTCAGATAGACGCTTTTGTAAATCTGAATTGAATATTTGTTTTTTGCTCCGTGGAAGGTAAGTTGGCATTAGAGGGGTTGATTAAGTGCTGCTTTTTTTGCTGCTATTTTCTTTTGGAGCATGGTGACTTTGTTAGCCAGTGCTTGTTGAATCTCTGTTCCCCAGGCTTTGTCTTTTGTACATATATCTGGAGTGGGTGTAGGCGACTCAAATTCTTTTAGGATGGAAAACAGCTCCCTCATACTTGAGTTGGCTGTGGAGATACGCTTATTATATGAGTTGCGTTTGGCCAAATATTATGGTGTATTAAATATTAAATAGGGTGGAAATATTTATGCCCTTCTACTTAAAAAATTCAACATCCATCACTGGCCTTGGGACTGTGCTGGGAGCAGGGTGTGGGAGCACAGGGCCTGTGGTGGGGTGAGAAGAGCACAGGGACTGGGCTAGGAGTGGGGTGAGGGAGGCCAGCGACTGTGATGGGAGCAGGTGAGGAAGCCCAGGGACTATACTGGGAGCAGGGTGCAGTGACGGCACGTAATAGTTCATAGCCATTTGGACCTGCTGTCCATTTGGCATTTTTGTGGGGGCCCGGCCTGCCCACATTTTGCTCGGGGGGGGTTAAGGCCTAAAACGTTTTAAGACCACTGTACTAGAGGCAGTTTTACATAGGGGGGAAGTCAGCTGGGCCTCTCTGGTCTCCTGACATATTTCTCCTATATGTGAGGCATGTCCTCTTGAGCTTACCTGGCATGTGATAAGGCTGCAATCTACTCAAACAGATCATTCACATGCGCTCTGCGAGGATGCTCGGGAAGTAAGTGGCTTCATTGCTGTGTAATGTAGTTTCTAGCACGTCTAGTAGTCGAAGTGAGCGGGAGCAGTTGGGAGCGGTGCACCTCTACTTTTTTTAATTAAGTTTTACAGCTCCTATACTTTTGTTTTAAAAAGAAATCATTCTGGAAGGGTTTCATTTTAAAATAGAAAAGCAGGAAGAAGTTGAAACTTGCACTTTCACTGCACTACACTGAACGTTCCCTTAAAAAGAAGGTGCATGTGTTTGGGAGTTGTATTGCTCGCCAAGAGTGCACGGACAATTATTTATCACCAGTACATTTGCAGAGCAAAGAAAATACGTTGAACGCAGGTAGACAGAGCAATAACTCACAACCAGATACGCAGTTAGCAGAATAATGAGCACTTATACGGCAATTTATTCATAGCTAAGAAGCAACAAGTGATAAAACAGAAATAAATCACAGAAAAGATAGAGAATTCAAAAGAAGATACATCACCATGGGCGTAACTGAATCCCTCATCTTGCCAGAAGCGGCTGGAAGACTCCGGTAACACCCAGGCAAAGATCACAACAGCCCACAGGAAGGTCGGAACAAGGCGTTCCCCCCCTCTGACAGAGGTCTATGTGTTTTTTCCATCTGACCTTTCCAGAACCTCCCATTTATACATGCCCTCCTCAAAAAAGGTGTGGCAATTTCTCGAACCTTCTGGCATTAGCACTTGCGCATTGCTGAGTGACCGTTGGTTGCCGGCCGGATCAACCGACAGTAACCCCCAAGGAGCAAAGCTTCCCTCTTCTAAAACACCACGGAAAACAATTCCATAACTCATAGAAAGACATGACAAAACCAGCTTTCCCAGCACAATGACCTTGACTAAGGTCTGCATACTAGGCTCAGCAACGGATGACATTGAAAGCATGTCTTTTAGCCAAGCAAGTGCAGTTTTCACTGAGACATGGAATAAAATAACATTGAAAGCAGGTCTTTCAGCAAAGCAAGTGCGGTTTTCACTGAGGCATGGAATAAACATCCATTATAGCTCTGAGTGCCCCCAGAATGCACTGCGCAACAGCGCCATGTTTTAGCTCAAGCATAACAGGAGTTTGTATTGTCTTTGTGTCGTGGCGTGATGATGGGGATTGTGGGGAGTGGGTGCAGGCCAGCAAGGAACATAGTTCCGCTACTTCTTTTTGTATACTTCGACCACTGAGCACGTCCATTGGCCTGAGAAAGCATGGGCTATTTCACCAAGGCTGTCACCATCTCTAATCGGTATTCACTGGGGAGGGCACTCAATTTAACATAAAACCATCCGGCACTGCACTGGGCAAGGCAGCGCAGAAGCTTTTTAACCCTTGCATGTTGCTGGATTAATTTGCCTTCTGTTTGCAGGTGTTCATTCTCCTTTGTGCTCTTGCTTCATTTGAGAGAAACTCATAATGGTTTTGCTTCATACGTTTGGAAAAAGGTAACAGATATATTGGCAGTGTGGGATATATCATATGATGCTCGGCAGGTCAGCTTCATTGGATCCAGAATGCATATGTGCTATTGAAAGTCATCTGTGTGGAAGTCGTGTGCTGTGTGTTGGTGCAAACCTAACAATTTGTGGTGCGAGGTGTGGCCCCCTTGCCGAATTGCAAACTCAGTAATTGGGAATCTTGGGTTCACATCATCTTCCCCACCTGACTGAAGGGCGCGGGCCTGTGGGTGTCACTGACTGAAGGGCGCAGGCCTGTGGGTATCACTGCCTCACAAGGGCCTGTGGGTATCACTGACTGAAGGGCACGGGTCTGCGGGTGTCACTGACTGAAGGGCACGGGCCTGTGGGTGTCACTGCCTCATGAGGGCCTGTGGGTGTCACTGACTGAAGGGCGCTCTCCTGTGGGTGTCACTGACTGAAGGGCGCGGGCCTGTGGGTGTCACTGACTGAAGGGCACGGGCCTGTGGGTGTCACTGACTGAAGGGCGCGGCCTGTGGGTGTCACAGACTGAAGGGCATGGGCCTGTGGGTATCACTGCCTCACAAGGGCCTGTGGGTATCACTGACTGAAGGGCATGGGTCTGCGGGTGTCACTGACTGAAGGGCACGGGCCTGTGGGTGTCACTGCCTCATGAGGGTCTGTGGGTGTCACTGACTGAAGGGCGCTCTCCTGTGGGTGTCACTGACTGAAGGGCGCGGGCCTGTGGGTGTCACTGACTGAAGGGCACGGGCCTGTGGGTGTCACTGACTGAAGGGCGCGGCCTGTGGGTGTCACAGACTGAAGGGCATGGGCCTGTGGGTGTCACTGACTGAAGGGCACGGGCCTGTGGGTATCACTGCCTCACGAGGGCCTGTGGGTGTCACTGACTGAAGGGCGCGGGCCTGTGGGTGTCACTGACTGAAGGGCACGGGCCTGTGGGTGTCACTGACTGAAGGTCACGGGCCTGTTGGTATCACTGCCTCACGAGGGCCTGTGGGTGTCACTGACTGAAGGGCGCGGGCCTGTGGGTATCACTGCCTCACGAGGGCCTGTGGATGTCACTGACTAAAGGGCACAGGCCTGTGGGTGTCACTGACTGAAGGGCGCAGGCCTGTGGGTGTCACTGCCTCACGAGGGCCTGTGGGTGTTACTGACTGAATGTGCCGGCCTGTGGGTGTCACTTACTGAAGGGTGCGGGCCTGTGGATGTCACTGACTGAAGGACGCGGGCCTGTGGGTGTCACTGCCTCATAAGGGCCTGTGGGTGTCACTGACTGAAGGGCGCGGGCCTGTGGGTGTCACTGCCTCACGAGGGCCTGTGGGTGTCACTGACTGAAGGGCACGGGCCTGTGGGTGTCACTGACTGAAGGGCGCGGGCCTGTGGGTGTCACTGACTGAAGGGCGCCGGCCGGTACGTGTCACTGCTACATAAGGCCCTGCAAGCAATGATTCAGCTCCGTTTATACAAATCTATGGCCTGATTTACAAGAGCAATTTGGAGTGGGAAAATCCCATTGAAAAAGGCTTTGTAAATCAGGCCCCCAGTGCGAAACCATATATAATCATAACAAGTTAACCAATTGTGTTGAACACCATTTATGAACCATGTTACTCTTCTCTTGAGAAAAGTGAAACAAATCAAGTATGATGGTATAAATGGCATGTAGAGTTTACATAGCTCTATACTTGCTATCAGGAATGGGTTGCCCCCCATTTCTTCCCTAGACACCCCAATAATTATCATCATATCACATGACGCTCCAGCACTGCTTCCGCTTGCCTGGCACTTAGCTTAACCTGCTTTAATGTGCGAAGTTTAAAGGCAAACTGTCACCCCTCGTGTACAGTGCAGACCCGCCAAATCTGTGATTATCTTTGGAAATAATAAACATCACAGGCATGATGTAACCATTCCCATGAATCTTGGGGGTTATATCACGTGTTTTAGTTCTGAAAAGGAAAGACCTTTTTCAACGGTTGGCTTACATGTGAATGGTTTAAAAGGGGGAATGCGAAAAGGAAACCATATTCATAGCCCTATAGAATCTCCCACCAGTTCCATTTTATTTAAATGGGTTGCAGGGTGTCTTCCTGGATTAGGCTAGAGTGGCAATGCTTTTTACTGGACATAGATTCTGAACTTTAAAACCTATAATTCCTTCATTATTTCCCGGTTTACGGGGTCGCCAATGCAAGCTGAACGTCATTGGATGCCATATCAGCCATATATTTATTCCTTACATCAAACACAGCCAAAAAATGTGACTTAAAAACCACTCATCATAAATAGCAATAAATCATCTTGTAATACTGACAGGTGGTCCAGGCGGACCACGCCCTCCGTCCTTCAAGGCAGCGCATACTGGGGACTATCCCCTCCCCACCATGCTCTGACGTGTTGGGGCGGGGCGATCCCAGGAGGCCGACCCTTTGTTACCCAACTTCCGCTCCTGACCCCTCCGCCATAACCCATCAAATGAGACATACCGGACGGAACAGAGCTCCTCATCAAATGTATCGTTCACTGACGCACCCTTAGGAAATTATAAATTGTGAATCAGTCTTAATTTCCCAGGCTCTTTTTGGGTACAATCTCCACTGGTGAACATAGAACGTTTTGCAGTGGCGGCGATGAGAACGGGCCCACCATCCTGCCCAGCTTCCGCTCTTTGTCTACGCTTTATAGTACCAATCCTGGTTGGCGTTTTTTTGTGCCCTCCCCTACCTTGGGACAGGTGGCATTGTAAAATTGCGCACTGGAATTCTGGCATTACGAGAAACCTTCTACTAGTAGTTGTGCCTCCATATGCCAACGGTACCCATTTGCCCAGTTCCTTATTACGTCCAGCTGCACTGGCGCGGGTAGGCCCGCAGGTGGCTTCCCCAGAACCAACCCCTTACTTATGCTCTTTGTTTCTCTTCGCGCACTTGCCCGCCTTGTGCCCGAGCATCCCGCAAAATGAACAGATATGCCTTAATGTGCACACTGCCCTTGCACAGGTTGTTCTATTAAAGGCCCAACAGGCTCCCTTCTTATCCCTTGCTCCCGTGCTCCTCCAAATGGGCTGCGTCTGTCTCCCGTTACCAAAACACCTGCTGGATGTATTGCACACCACTGTACAGTTTGCCCACAAATCCATTGCCCTGGTTCCCCAATCGATTTGGCAATCCCTACCTTGGCGCTCCTGAACCTTTCATCGCATACTAACCATGCCCCAAACGCACAATCATGGTATATAGATAACACAAAGTGCTAATAGGACCGCAACTTCTGGTGTAAATCAGGAGATCTTTCAAGCAGTATTGCAGAAAATATAGCAAACCCAGTGGCCCAATTAATTGGAGACTTTTCCTCAAATATTGTCCTATTCTTTCCACCCCCTTTAGAATCCTTGCTCCCTTCTACTCTCCTGTAATCCAACAATGAAAATATATCAATGTATTTATCCTTCCAAATGTTTTCTTTAGTATCAAGGAACATATGCCATGTGAGCATACCTGGTGTTATTGTGTGCCCACCGGCTGGGGCCAAATCCAGCCGCCCGCCCCCTAAAAGTACCCCTACCGCTGTAGTCGGCACCACCTTTTCAACCCCCGTGCTGCTTGTTTGACTCGCCCCACATGACGTGCCCCTGGCGTACCTGGAGTTGCCCCTGCCGGCGCATTCTCTGTGGTCTGATTTGCTACCTGCACCCCCATTTGTGCCGCATTATCCCCTCCTGTTGAGGCGACATTTGCTCCCCCACTGTTGCTCCCCCCTCCAATGTGGGTGTTGCTGTTCAGGCCCCCACCCCAGATGGGGCAGCTGCCAGAGGACAGGGGGTCCCAGATGGTGCTGACCCTAGCTGCTGATGTGGCCCCCCTTGCCAGCCCCCATAATTGCCCAGCTAACCATCCTGGTGCCCCACTGAGATTGCCTGGGGGGCGCCCAGCCATACCTGGGTCCTTGCCAGTTTCCAATTCCCCATGGATTCTTCTGGGTGTTGTTTATTACCGAGGGGTTGTTATCCTACCCCCAATTCTCTACCCCTGGAGGGCATCCTCGTCCTTGTGGGGCCCCCACAGGTGACCCCCCTCTCCCCAGTGCATTCATCCCCTGCAGACCAGTGCCTGACTTTCCCTCCCCGCAGTCTCACTGAGTACTGACCGAGTGGCTGTTGCGGGGGTCACTATCACTTCCACCTCTACCGGTGAACGATCTGTTGGCACCCCCCTTTTTTCCTGTTTTTCTACTTTTCTTTACTGGGGGAAATGCCACCATTATAGCCCCATTGGCCTTCCCTCCACTGTTACCACTTCCCTTATAGGCTCTCCACCGCCCACCCCTGGTAGCAGGTTCCCGCCAGTGAAGCCATAATGGCGTCCAGATCCTTGCCATGCATCTTTCTGATCAGGGCTAATTTACTTGGATCCATAACCCTGCCTTGTTTGTGCATTGCTTAACGACTGCCCTCTTTTATGTCACCAATGGTCACTGGGCTCCCTCTGTAAAAATTAACCACCCCCGTTTTACTTTTCTTTACTTATAAAATTGTCCCTCACATCACAATTCTCCCCACTAGCAGCTTCACAGAGTACACAATTATGCAACTGTTATAATGGTGCCCAGATGCGGGGTACCGTCGGAGCCCGCTCCCAATGACATGCCAGAGCCGTGATGTATACTGCAACCTTCTTTAATCGTTAAAAGCGGCAACTGCCGCAACCCCGGACCCCCCCCTCCCCATCCCCTGCTTCATGTCCGGCGCGTCTCGCGCGCTGGCCGCAAAGGCGGCCAACCCGCATAATGATGTGGGCGTGCTAACATCTCCCACCTTTTTAACATGCAAGTTCATCATCACGAGTCCTTACCCCATTTCTTCTATGAGGCGAAGTGGCTTTATACGGCTCCTCTGGGGGCGCCTTGACCTGCACGGGGTAGCCCTCTCAGACACTGTTGTAGCAGCGTCTTCCTCTCTTTTGGACTCTTCCCCGTCTCCGTGGTATGACTCTTCGCGAACTCTGTCCTCTTTGCAGTCTCGGTCTCCTTCCCAGCGGTCTCCCTGGTGGGGTATCACTCGTTTGGAATGCGAGCTGTTTCTTGTCACCGACGAACAGCCGTTTCTCTGAGCTGTGACCATTGTGCCTTTGGTGTGCATTACGATGGGGGGGGTGGGTGAGAAGGTGGCTTCCTCTTTCCTCTTCTTGGGTTGTTTGAGCCAGACTTCGTCGTCCGGTTGCACAATGTTTTTGCAGGCACGCCTCTTCCTATCAGTGCTTTCTTTCAACTTTGCCTTGCTCGCTTTGTCGTTGACTCTGGCCTCATGCTCTACGGCTGTGGGTTCCTTTGGCCGGGGATCTTCCGGTAGTCTTGTGGTAATCGGTCTTCTGAACACTAAGTCCGCAGGGCATATCCCTATGATGCTGTGGGGCATATGCCTGTATTCCCTGAGCAGTTGGTTGAGGACCTGTTCGAACGGCTTGTTTTGAATGTGGGCGATTTGTAGAGTCCTCTTGATACTAGCCATGAACCTCTCGACCATGCCGTTTGCCTGTGGCCAACGAGGTGTTATCTTGCGATGTTGGAAACCCATGTATTCGGCAAACCTTTGAAAGTCATGGCTGACGAACGATTTTATAACTTTGGGAATGCCATATGCTGACAGCATCCTGTCGAGTGCTGGGATGACGCTTGAGGTTGCACTGCTTTCGACAATTTGTGCATCTGGGAATCCTGAGTGTTCGTCCATGAGTACTACTACGTGAGAGCCATCGCTCAGCGGTCCAAATAGATCCACTGCGAGTTCTTCCCACACATGTTTTGGGAGCCGTGAGGTCTGTAGTGGGTCTGGGTGTGGTGGTGGAGCCACCTGTGCACATATGTGGCAGCCTCCCATGATGGTTTCTACTATGCGGTCCAGTTGTGGGAACCACACCTTCTGTCGCAGCAGACGCTTCGTTGCCACCACCCCGCGATGAGCTTCATGAGCCAGGTGTACTATTTGTTCCCTGAGAGTTCGTGGGACGACAACCTTGCATCCCTTTAGCAGTATGTGGTCTTCCACCACTGTTAGTTCATCTCGGACTTGGTCCAGCCACCTGACGTATTCACGCGTCACTTGTGTTTCTGATTTAGCCTGCTGCCTCATGAGAGGATTTCTGTCTGTAGGCAATGTCTTACTATTCGGAGGGCTGGGTCCACTTCCGACTGCGCAGACAGTTGCGCCCATTCCACCGGCAGTGGTTGGAGGTGGTGGATCACATAGTTTATGTATGCATCTGCAATGGACGGTTGGGATGCAGTTGAGGCTGTGGGGTGACAGGTAGTCCGCCGGGTTCTCTTCCTTACCGGGACAGTGTTTTATTGTGAATTTATAGTCCTGTAGCCGTAGACCCCATCTGGCGATTCTCTGTGGCATCCTCGCTTTGGGGTCACCGCAGATGGTGAGCAGGGCCTGGTGGTCGGTGATTACAGTGAATTCCTTCCTGAATAGAAATAGATGAAAGTACTCGCAAGCCCACACCACCGCTAGGCTTTCTTTTTCCGCCTGCGAGTACGCCTGTTCCGTGGCGGTCAAACTCCTGCTGGCATAGGCCACAATGTAGATGTTACGTGGTCTGTCGGGTCTATTTGTGTCAGTATTGCGCCGAGACCTATGGGACTGGCATCCACAATCATCTCGGTGTCCCGTCGGGCATCAAAGTATGCCATGTCTTCCGCCTGGGATATGGCGTTGCGGATTGCCTCAAATGCCTTTTGGCAGTCTTTGGACCATGCGAATGGTGTGTCTTTGCGTGTGAGTAGTCGTAGGGGATTGCTCACCGTGGCGTAGTCCTTCAGGTATCTACAACAGTAACTAGCCAGACCCAAGAACGCGTGCAGGTCTGTCGTGTTCTCGAGTGGGGTGGCCGCATTGAGTGCTGTTACTTTGTCCGGATCCGGTCTCATCCCTTTGTCCGAGAAAATGTGGCCAAAGATCCTCAGGGATCTTTTTGAGAATTCACTCTTTGATTTGTTTAGTGTCAATCCTGCTTCCTCTAGTGCCTGACACACCCTGTGACGTGCCATGTCGTGCTCCTCTTGCGTTTTGCCATACACTAGGACATCGTCGGAATAATTTAAACAGTTTGGGACATGTCTAATCACTCTCCGAATTTCCTCTTAAACGATTTCTGCGGCTGATGAGATGCCGAAACGTAGGCGTTTATATTGAAACAGGCCAAGGTGGGTCACAAACGTGGTGATGTATCGGGATTCCGGTGCTATTTCGATCTGATGATATCCCTTTGTTAAATCAAGCTTCGAGAAGATCCTTGCCCCGTGTGGCAGGTGAATCATGTCAGTGATTCTGGGTGGTTGATGGCGCTCTCTCTCGATGGCCATGTTGGCTCTGCGCATGTCGACACACAGGCGTATGGACCCATCTGGTGTCTTCTTGGGCACGAGGACGATGGGTGATACCCGGGGTGTGGGGCCTGATACGGGTTCAATGACGTTCATTTTGATGAGTTTGTCGAGTTCCTCCTCCACCTGTCTTTGGATATTGATGGGAATGCCGCGATAGTGTTGAGCCACGGGCTGGACAGCTGGGTTAATGTGGAGGTGCACTTTACGATTTTTAAGTTTGCCGAGTCCAGCGAATAGTTTTGGGAAGGTTAATTCAATTGCCTCTGGTTTGGCAAAGTATTTATGGGCCATCAGCTGGTATAAAATGTGTACGAGGCCCATGTCCACGGCGGTTCGAAAACTTAGAATGCACCCGCTGTTAGCCTCTGTTTTCAGAATGTGCAAGGGTATTTTCGCTGCGTATTCCTTGTGGGTGCACCATGCCGTGATTGTGCCTTTGCACGGTAGGGATGTTGTGGCGCCATAGGGATATATGTCCGCAACCGCTTTTTTGATTTTACGTGGGGGTGTGAGCGATTCGTAGGCTTGCTCGCTGATGATATTGACCGTCGCTCCTGTATCTATTAAAAATTTGAGCGGGGTGTTATTCAGGTGTAGAGTGAGTATGGGACTATGTTGAGTCGCTGTGGTGTTGCTGTTCAGGGCCCATACGTAACCCTTTTTCCTTTGATCTTCCTCTGACGATGGGGTGTCGCTGCTGGTAGGGAAGCGCATTTCGATGTTCCTCACGAACCGCCGCCTTTGTGAGCATCTGGCATCGTCCGATGGTCGTCTGTCTTCCCGGGTGTATAGGCTTTTCGGTCCCTGTCCTCCCTTCTCGTGCTTCTGTGGGCTTTGGCTTTGGTGGTTGTATCGGCGCCTCTCCTGAATTCGGGGTTTCCCTGGTGTGTGAATGGGAGCATTTTTGCACATGGCCCTGTAATGGTCCATGCCGCCGCAGGCGGCACACTGCTGTCCAATGGCAGGGCATTCCCCTGCGTGGGGGTATTCGTACCCGCATTTGTAGCATGTGGCTTCTGGGCGTTTGCCTCCTTGAGTGGGAGTGGCATGCAACTTGTTAACTGCGTCCGAGTTTTCAGTGTGCTGTTGTATGGAAACCTTGCCCAGGTTGTCGAGTTGGGAGTCGACTGCGGCTTCCATGCGGGCTAGCGCCAGAATTTCCTCCAGGGACCTCTGCTTCCGTAACAGTTGTTTTCGGAATGGTTGTGAGAGGCAGCCGGCGATCACTTGGGATCTGAGGGCTTCTTCGTTGGTATATCTGTGAAATTCACAGTGTTTTAGTTTGATGCAAAGGCGCATGACGAAATTTTCTATGGATTCCCCTTTCTCCTGTCTGGTCATGTGAAAGATATGGCGTTCATAATCAACATTTGTGTGCGGCGTGAAATATTCAGACAATTTGGCATGGAGTTCGCCATATGTCATGGTTTCTACGTTGAGCAACTCACCCGCAATGTCTCTCACTGCCGGTCCCACTGCCATGCAGAGGCGTAGCCAGGATTGTCTAGCAAATGGGGCCTGATGCTAATGTAGTTGGGCACACTGCACTGACAAAAATATCTGTAAATACCCACACAGCGCTGCTGAGTGGGCATTTACAGATTTTGGGTGGGCCTCGCCCCTCAGGCCCTACCCTGCCTACGCCTCTGCTGCCATGAACGGAGTGTTCTTTAATCTCACGTCGTCGGTTAGACCTATGGCACCCGCATAAAATTTGAAGTCCCAGGGCCATATGGCCCAGCGGGGTCCTAGGTTCGAGGTGTCCCTTATTTCAAATGGATTGGGCATGTGCATTACTTGTGACGCACCCCCTTCATTTTGCATGGGCTGGTTGTTTCCTTGAGAAGCGTCTACCCCCCTCGATAGTGGTGCTGCGGTGCCTGCCCCTCCAGAAGATGATGCTGTGGTGGCATCTTGGTCTGACATTGTACCTTGCCCTTAAATGGTTGTGGTCTGGTCTTGGCGGTAAATTTGGATTGTATGCTCTTGTTCTTTATGATTGACTGGTATGGTGTGGCTCTGCGGTCCTTTGGCACCCTCACTAGGTGTGGTGGGGGTCTTACTGTCCTTCCGAATAGCCTGTGCTGATGGGACTTATCGAACCACGTGGTCCGCTCTCGCTGCTGCCTGGCAGGCTGACTCACCAGTCACTCCGCGCTGTCTGCAATGCACCTTTGAGGTGGAGAGTCCTGATTGCACTCTCAGTGGTGCTTATGGAGGTGGGACGGGGCGTGATGCCTCGTGTGGGTTTATTGCAGTGCTTACTGCTCGCGTGGCCTGCTTCTTGGGCCCGCCGCTTGCTGCAGTGTTGACGTGCCGCCATAAGCACGGGTTCTCTCTGTGTGTGTGGTGCGTGGCTGCGGGTGCTTTCCTCCTCCACCTACGCACCGTCGCTGCAGGACCTCCTGCGTGCGCCCGTGCCTGGGAGAGTGTGGGGCTGGTGGGCCGTGCAATCCAGGTGCGCCAACATGCTAAACTGCCCGGCGGCAGACCTCACACCAACACGGACGGGGTCCGTGAGCCCTCGTCGCCATTGTTATAATGGTGCCCAGATGCGGGGTACCGTCGGGGGCCCACTCCCAATGACACGCCAGAGCTGTGATGTATATTGCAACCTTCTTTAATCGTTAACAAGCGGCAACTGCTGCAACCCCGGACCCGCCCCTCCCAATCCCCTGCGTCATGTCAGGCGCATCTCGCGCCCTGGCCGCAACGGCGGCCAACCCACATAACGATGTGGGCGTGCTAACAGCAACCTCTCCCCGCTTGTGTTGGTCATATTGTCCCCAAATGCGACCTCACCCCGCTCCTCGACCTTTCCCCTTCTGTTGTAAGCGCAACTTTTCTTGCTCCTTTTCCCCTAATATCTGAGTGCTTCCCCTTACGAATGCGTCCTCCCCCACTCAATCTCTTACGGTCACCCTCTATCCAAGCTTCCTACTTTCCGCGCGCTCGCTGAACATTTATGCGACCTCTCCCCTCTTCGGTATTCATTTCTGAGACTATGCAACCTGTCCCCCTCAGTTTCTGTTGCTTTCTCGCTGCAACCTCTCCCCTCATCCTTTTATGTTATTTGCCGCGTTTGTTGCCCTCCTCTTGCGCACACTATCCCCATGCACTGCGCACACGCAACCCAATGCCAAGTAGAACGCCTGTCACTTTAACACAATTACAACACCAGCTGCAGTTCCGTTTCCTCCCCTACCGCCACCTCCCGCCGGCCGAACCCGCATGCACCACCACCCTCATCCGCCACCCCCAACCTCTCCCTTACTGTGTCTCCCCACCAGAGCCTGCAAGCTCACCTTCTTTCAAGATTTCCTTCCTCGAACGCACTGACATGACGGACAGCCACAGCAGGAACAGGAAACATGAGATGGATTCTCGGGAAGCAAAAAGTACTCTGATGCAGGCAGGTCGGCGGCACGGACCCGGATGACAGGAACACTGCGGCAGAAAATCCCCCAGTGTCAGGAAGAGAACTGTGCTCCTTTGCACTCTTGTCCCCTTTTATGGGGCATTTTGCACCACTGCGCCCCCCACCCCAGGCCCGAGCCCACAAAATCTGCCTGCCCCTCCTATTCTGGAACCCGTTCCACATGGCGCCCCCAGCTTCCTGCCAGGCCCAGCCCCTCCCATGCCTTCCGGCTGCCCACTCGCCCAACCGGGCATCCCCGCAAGGGCGGGTCCTTTGCCTTTCGTTTCCAGCCAAAGGGTCAGGCCTCCAAATGCTCCATCCCATAAGAGGCATTTGAAAAAAAACACATGGAGAGATTTCCGCTAAAATACAAACCCCCTAAACTATACCCACATTAACCCCCAAATTGAGTACCTGACCTCACTGTGCTCTCCCAGAGACTTTCGTCATTCTTGCTTCCAGAGTTCTTTGCCTTAAGTCCGGCACTGCTTGGGGCCCTCGGGTTGAGCACTCAGGGTCATGCTCCTTCGCTTGGGATCCAGGTTGGGGGGAGGATCGGACTGGGGCAAAACATTTTCTCGGGCACCAATGAAAAGTTCCCCACAGTGGCAAATGGCAGTGCATTCCTTTTGTGACAGGTTGTTTGAATAGTACCCATGGGGGAGTTTCTTTGATAAAATGTGAAGCAAATGGTGCATTTTAAAGATATTTATTCAGCAACATTGGTCAAAACTACTAGCCGCATAGTGAAGTAACTCATCATACTGGCCCAGATTGGCCAAAAAAGTGGGCCACTTTGAACCATAAAACTGCCCCACACCAGCATTTTGCATTTTTGCTTTGAGCCTTGCCCTATAGGCCAGTCTGAGCCTGGGTGGGGGAATATAGGAAGCAATATAGGATCTGCCACCTCAGGGGATCCTCAGATTGAGTTTCAGGGTCTACCTCCTTAGTTCGGGACCAGGGTTGGTGCAGCTACTCTGGCAATTTTTAAAAACCCTATTTCAAGTCTGCCACTGCCTGAGACCCTCAGGTTGGGTAGTTAGGGGCTAGCTCCCAAGACTGGGAACTGGCCTGTTGTAAATACTCAGGACGGTTTCAGAAATGGATTCCAAATGTGGCATGTTTTCTTTCTCTTCTAGATCTTCCTTCCTCTTGACAGAAGAAAGCACAGAAACTACCCTCGGCGAGGCAGAGGATGATGGGAAATTCTGGCATGTTGTTGGCGATTCTTGTCCTGACCATAGCAAAGGCCTGCCAGGCGTACTATGACGAACCCGAGGAGCCGCAGTCCTCTGGCATCCTCCTGAAGGTCAGTGTTCACCACTGGTGGTGGGAATGGGATTAAAGGGGGGTGTGATCAGCACCCAAATTGCTTATATCTGGGTATGCCGATGTAGCCTGCTATTCACAAACCTATTCTGACCCCTCAACCATCGCCTCCTATTTCCCCTCAATGACATGTACAGTGCTCTGTTGCTTCCTAGCTAGGTGTGTGCTATATTTTCATCCGGGAAAGGGTGAGTAGCCAATTAGGTGTCTTGAAA
Organism: Ambystoma mexicanum; assembly: GCF_040938575.1. NCBI lineage: Eukaryota > Metazoa > Chordata > Amphibia > Caudata > Ambystomatidae > Ambystoma > Ambystoma mexicanum. The sequence continues at coordinate 197,471,586 of NC_090926.1, read as the reverse complement.
CATGGGCAAAAACTGTCTGTGTGCTCCTGCATTCAACCAGCCACCTGTACCCCTTTCCTGGGTACTGCCATCTTTTTTTCAGCGCCTCAATGCCTCAGCTCCAGTCCCTCTCCCAGCCACCCTCTCTACCCCCACCGGTCCCCACCTCATTCCCAACCTCTCCTCCACCATGCCCCTCTTACTTACCCGCAGGCCTAGCTTGGGCTGATGCGCTTCTTCCCCTGTCTGGTCCGGGCTGCCGCATTAGGAACATAATAGGAACTTGAGCCGTACCAGGCCAAACAAATCCTGCCAGCCCAAGCCTAGGTGGGCCCGAGCAAAGCAAGAGCCTTGATGAGGGCACAGGGCCATTACCTTCTCTGTGCGCCCCTGGACAAGTGGGTGATTGTGATTTGTACATGGGAGGTTTGCTCAAGGTGTGAATAGTTCAAATGGTTTAAATCAATTTTTTCGGGCGATTGGGTATTGCTAATGTAATGTTAAAGATAATTTATGCTGCACACTATCACCACCGGAGTGGTCCCCTGGCACTCCAGCAGATCTGAATGGAAAGAGTGGGAGTAGGTGATAGCGAAAAGAGGTAGAGCGAGAGTTGTGATGTCCTGTTGACAGCTTCAGTTCGGTTTGCACCATTCACTGAGCCTGAGTGTGATTTACGGCTCAGTAGACTACCATGTGCTGTTGTGCCAAACTATGTGTGATTTGTTTTGTTGCAGTGTAGTGGAGTGCATGCTGCTTGCTGTGCAGAGAAGAGGTTGCGTTTGTTTAGTGTTTAAGATGTGTATGTGGAACCTGAGGTTTTAGGGTTGGGTTAGTGGGGCTTTTCTTACCTCCTTACTTCGGAGTAGTGTGTTCAGCATCTCTGCCCTTGCATTGAGCTGGGCACTTTGCAGCGGTTTATTCACCGCATTCTGTGCATGGTGGTGTATTTCCTCTGCAACTGTCTTGTGGTCTGTGGCATGAGGCGGTGAATGCCTCCCCCTAGGGAGGAGATGGCTATGGCTGAAGGATTTGCTCTTAGGTTGCCAGAGAGTGTGCCTGCCATTGCCTCCCCAAGCTCCTTGGGTGGGTTCCCCACCCTCCGAGGACCAAGCGCTCATACAGCTCATGAAAGACACATACAGCCTGTCTCCCGTAAACAAAACCAAAAACATTAAAATTATCCCCGGTCACGGGGGTCATTGCTATGTAACACATCAAATACAAAATGTTTGCATTTTTTCTTCTGGGGTTTCTGATCTCTGCTATGGTTTATCTAAAAGTGATGGAATTGCTAGTGTGAGAAACACTATTGCATCAAAGAGGATGGTTCCTGCTTTCTTAGCTTTCAATGGTTATTTATATGGCTTCCAACAACTGCACTACTCTTCATGAAGCTTTCTTGTAGACAGGGTCGGATTGGCCCCTCTGCCTTTCGGCCCATGGCCGAGCCGAAATCGTCCCTGGGCAGTGGGGGCCGGTTTCTGGCAATGCCTGGGCCGGTTTGAAAAAAAAATAGAAAATACAAAAAATGTTTCCACTTGTTTTCAAAAAAGCCTTTCATCGTTCTAAGGTCGATAAATGAGTACCAACACAGGTTAGGTGATATTGTATGCATATTTGTTCTATAAAAAAGAGCTTAAGTTTAAGTGCTATACAATAACATATCATCATTTGGCCTTGGACGTCTGCTTGGAGTCACAGTGATTTAGTGTACTTAGGTACAATGCTATTTGATGCCACTTCCTGTTTTGTCAAGGGGTGAAAGGTTGTGTTTCATCGCTTCCCGGGATGTCACTTTGGGGTGGGGGTCAAAGGACATCACTACCAGAGGTCGAGGGTCGTGAGGCGAGGGGTGGGCACTTTTTTTAGGCGAAGGGTGGGCCACTTTTTTTGGGTAACCAGGCCTATTTCTTGTCCCAGTCCAACCCTGCTTGTAGAGTGCTTTAGCCCACCTTTTAGAAGCTTCAAAGTGCTCTAGGGTGACCAGACAGAGCAGGGGGCAAAATGGGAATGCGCAAAGGAGTGGGTTCAGGAAGTGGTGAGATAGGAAGAGAAATCAGGGGTTGAGTGGGAATAAGGACAGGGTCTCCCAGCTAGTTAGAAATTAGGGAGCATGTTGAGAAGGAGCTAGGAGACGCAAGGCATGCAATTCTCTCCCTCTTCCCCTATAATGCCCCCACAATACCTGCAGACAGGCGCTCTCTGTTTTACAGTTCTCGGCCTAATGGAGGGAAGTAGCGCTAATGAGAGTGTGAAGGAGAAAGCAAGGCCCCCTTCATTTTTCCAGACCAGGGTGATTAGGCGCACCCATTTTGGCACTGGCTGATTTGGCGTGGACGATTGGCCGCAGAGCCCGTTTTGGCATGCCCATTTCGGCGTGGCCCATTTCGGCGCAACCAGTTCCCTGCTGGGATTTTCTGGCACCAGGATGTTTTGGCACAGATCCATGTCGTTCCTGGGTGTATGTGTGTGCTCCGGTTACATTGCCCTGTTCACAATTGATGTGATTTTCCTTTACTGTTCAGGACTGTTCCCTGCACAATGCTTCATAAAATCATAAAAATCATTATTTGCAAATGCAACACGTTAAAAGGCACAGTACCGCAACGTGCTGCATTTGCAAAGAATGATGCTTTTGAATTTGGCGTGGGGGAGTTTAGACGTGGCTGCAATGTCAGCCACGTCCAAACGTCCCTCGTGCCAAATCGGCCATGCCATAAAGGCTGCTGCGCCAAAATGACTGTGCCAAATTGGCTGCAATGGTGAAGTGGCTGCGCCGAACCCACTCGCGGCAAAACGGCGGCGCCAAAAGAGTGTGTACCACACAACGGAGCAGGACGATTTGCCACAGCCCTTTCGGCACCAGCCGATTTGGCACAGCCGATTGTCTGCAGAGCCCCTTTTTGGTTCGCATATTTCGGCGTGGCCCATTTCGGCGCAACCAGTTCCCTACTTGGATGTTCTGGCACCAGGATGTTTTGGCGCGGATCCATGTCGCTTCTGGGTTTATGTGTGTGCTCCAGTTACATTCCCCTTTTCACAATTGATGTGATTTTCCTTAAGGTTTGAATAAATACAAACTCACCATTCATTGAAAAGACACAGCCCGTGCAGTTCTTTGCTTATTCTAGCCGTGGCAAGTATTCTGCGTAATCAGATGTTCCTTCAGAAGGAAGGTTCCGGTCATTCACATAGGTCTTTCCATATTATGTGTAGTGTGGGCTATGCTTGGTCAGTATACTTCACAATTTGGTAAAGTCATCATTTTAGTTTCCATAGCTTCATGTACTTCAACACAGCTGGTGAAGATTCACTCTAACACATATATTTTTGACATGGATGCAGAGGCAAGTAGACAATTCTGGATAGTGTTTTAGAACAGCTGTAGTCTTTGGAAGTTGAAACTTATATTGGTTGGATAACCTAAGGGGAGTGCCTGCCTGATTTGATTTTGGAATGCGGTGGTGGTGGGGTTTCCTTTCACCTTTCCAGGATTAGGGTCAAGGGGTTAGCAGGGGACGAGAACAGGGAATTAACTTTTATTCACTCTGTACTGGAAATGGACCATCGTTTTAGGTACATTAGGGTCCCAAGAAAGTGACAGACTTATTACTGCTTTCATCATTACTTTGTGTCACTCTAGTCATTCTCCAGGCGTTTAAAGAAGCTATTTGGGATTGAGCAGTTCCATGCTGGCTATTTCCTGTTTGTGTTGCATGTGGTGAGGGTTAAATTAGTTTGATTGCGCTGACTTTGATCAATAAAGGTTACATAGTTTGCATCTTTTCTTAAAGCGAACAATGGAGGGCATTGACTTTAAACTGTTCAGGACTGTCCCCTGCACAATGCTTCATAAAATCATAAAAATCATTATTTGCAAATGCAACACGTTAACAGGCACAGTACATCAACGTGCTGCAAAGAATTAAGCTTTTAAATTTGGCATGAGGGCGTTTAGACGCGGCTGCAATGTCAGCCACCTCCAGACGTCCCTCTCGCCAAATCGGCCGTGCCAGAATGGCTCCTGCACCAAAATGGGCGCACCAAATCAGCCGCTCTGGCGAAGGGGCTGCGCCAAACCGGCCCTCAGCGAAAGGGTGGTTTCAAAAGAGGCTGTACCACATTTTTCTAGGCCATTGTTCATCAAAGTGTGAGGAGTGCCCCCTGGTGTGGCTCGGAGACATGCCTTAGCAGTGAAAATCGCACAGCTTAAAAATCAATTAACAGCTGCTCAACCAGTTCAACTGAGGAGCAAGTGAGCAGAGGTGCTCTCTAGAAAGTAAACATAGCAGGGAAGACATCCACGCTGTGCATATTTCCGGAGTCATCAGCAGGCTTTGGAGTGGCAGGCAAAACAAAAGAGGTGGTGGCTGGAAGGTTTTGGAACAATCTCGACCCATGGTGTCGCTCTGGACAACCCTCCATGCCATGGTTCTTCACATGCCAAAACATTACAGGAAGGGGAAAGACCATATGCAAATCAGGATTGGTGCCACCGCTCAAAAAGCAGGCCAGCCCAAACTGCTTGGTCACATCCCTTCTGCACGAGACCACACGCACCCCAGACATGTTTCAGCCATGCCTGCCTAGTCTGGTTTTTACTCTCTTGTCCGGGTCTCCGGGGAAGAGCCTCTCCATGTCTCTGGGTTTTCCAGGAGACTTCAAATGCCCACAGGAAAGCACTTCTGTGCTGACGGAAAGAAAAGCTGAGAGAGATGTGGTGGCCTGTCCACCCTGCCTCTGTAATCTGAGCACAGTAAGGAAGGAGGGAGGCTGACACAGGCCCCAGGCGGCCACAAAGCTGCCTCCACTCACTCGCAGTTTGGGAATTATCCCTGCTTTATGATAGGCGAGCAACTTCTGCCGCTTCCTCCAGCTCAAGGACTGCACCGTTACATTGTGCTTCCTCAAAAAGAAATGATACACAGCTCTGGCTTTTTTCCACAGACTAATAATCTGCAGAGGCCAGAGCTGGCACTTTGGTGTTGGGTAAAGAAACCACCGGAGGCATGATGTTGTGGTTGGCAATAAAAAGGCTGTGGTTTTTATTTTATTTATTTTAATGTTTTTTTTATCTTTTTTTTAAATTCTTTATTTATTCAAAAAGAAACAACACACAAATATATCAAAACAATTTACATAGTAAAGTCTATTACAGTGAAAATGTAACCAATGCCAGTCAAAATGAACATAACAATTCCACATATATACAAAAGTACAATTAAGGTCCTAGTATACATCAATAACTTTTTTCCATATTTTCTCAAAAATTTTAAGTTTCCCTTGTCTCCTGAAAATTACCATTTCAACATCTGCAAGAGAATGCATCTCAGAGATCCAATTAGACGACAGTGGCAAAAAAGGCTGTGTTTTTTTATTGCAAACAGTCATATCATAAAACACGGTGCAGAGTACCAAGCAGCCAGGGCTCCTCTTATATTCCCTTCCGCATTTCCTGCAGGCATGCATGTCACCAGAGGCTTCCTGCCCCTATGGCCGGTTGGCGCCAACGGCCATTCACACCTAGGTGTGTGGCCTTGTACCTCCCTTCCTGCCTTGCACCTTGGCCCTGATGTTCCCCTTTTGTTGCCTCCCCCCTTCCTGTAGTGTAGCAAGTGTTTGGGGAAGGGGGGTGAAGGCGAGGCAGCGCCAAGCTACCTCCCCCCTAACTGCTTCTTGCAAGGGCTGCCCAGCAGCCTTTGCTTGGTCCCCTGTTCCCTTGCCCTGCCCCCCCCCTGATGATTCTTCCCCTGTGCCCTTGAGCTCCCTTAGTGCCCAAGTCCGCGGCACATAGACAGACTTATGGTTTGCCCAACATGTTCCACACTGTTGAGAAAGCAAAGTTTCACGCAGGCTGCCTTTCATGTAAACTCAATTAACATGACAGACTTTACACAACATGATTGATACATGTTTAGACCCAGTTGCAGTTTCACCCCGATTTGTAGGGCCTGCCTAACCTCCAGAATTTTTCCGGAGACTCAGGAATTTTGAGCATTTCTCCGGGTCTCCAGAAAAGTCCCTCAAATCTCAGGAATCTTCACATTCTTTCTGGGTGCCATCATATTCTCCACCGGATTGGCTGCTGCCGGTAGCCAATCGGGTGGAGAAGTGGGCGGGACCCGGAAACTGCCTGCCTTCCGCGTGCCGTGACCGGTGACCCCCGTAACAACTCACTGCCTGAGTTGCGAGGATCAATTCCGCAATCAGGATCCACAAATAGAAGTAAGACTTAAGCGCTCGTATTTTTTTTTTCTTTTTCCTTCCTTTCCCCTAAGCGACCCCCGACCGCGGTGCCGTGTTCATTTGGCTTACTAGCAGCGAATGGACGGATGATTTTCCGTTCAATGCTAGCCGAAATAATGCTGCTTTGAAACCAATGACATGGTTTGGAAGCAGCATTATTTCGGCGGCGGCGGCGCCGCCTTCATTTTGCTTACTGTAGAAAACATTGAAAATATAGTATTTCTTGTGTGTGTGTTTTTAACGTGCATGGTTTTTTAAAAGGAGATTTTATTGTATTGCCAAAGGTAGCGGTGTGCGAGGTTGCAGACTTGCAGCCCTTTAAACATCTCATGTTAATTGAAAATGTAAACAAACTTCACTAAACTGCAAGGATGTAAAGATAAATGCTTATGTGTAGAATACAATGCAGGCAGACCCCCTTCAGCACTTTGTGTACAACAGCCGAGTTTACCTTTTTGACAGGTGGGCGGGGCGTGTGGGCGGAGTCTTGTGTGGGTGGGGCAAACATCTCAGGAATTTTGATTTTCAAATGTAGGCAGGTATGGGGCAAGCTCAACAATTCGTGTAGCTGTTATTTTGCAAACACTGTTTTTAAAACCAAGTTAAACCGAGAAATCAATCTTTGTATTTAATTTGGACCAGTGCTTTAAGTGGGGTAAGAAATTGAGGGGGGGCCCTCGTTTGGGGGCGTGGCTTCCATTGTGGGCGTGGCCTAAAAGTGCACAAATCATAGAAAGGTGCGCAAACAGATATATAAATGTATTTGAGCATTTATATATTTGTTTGCGTACTACTATGGTTTGTGACTTTTCAAGCCTTCTTTTATATACATAGCAATGTTACATATTTCTATGTTTATAAAAGGTGGCTTGTAAGTGCACAAACCATAGTACGTTACGCACACTTGTGTGCTTACCTTACTATTGTTTGTGTACTTTTCAAGCTGCCTTTTATAAACATAAACATTTGTAACATATGTCTATGTTTATAAAAGACGGCTTGAAACGTAGGCATCTTTTATAAAGCGTTGAGGACGGACAAAACCCAAGGTGGCTTTGTCCGTCGACAAAGCTTTATAAAAGATGCCTTCAATTGTGTACGATTCAAGCAGTCTGTTATAAACATAGAAATATTTGTACGTTTATAAAAGATGGCTTAAGCGTACACAGTTGAAGGCATCTTTTATGAAGCCTTGCCAAAGGAGAAAGGCGACTCGGGCTCAGTGATCGCTGCTCAGAGCAGATAGATCACAGAGCCCGAGGCGTCTTTCACCCTCTGCGAACCCGCGGGCTCCGTGATCTAATCTGCATATTAGATCATGGAGCCTGCGGGTTAGCTGAGGGTCAGTGACCTGGCGACGGAAAACTAAGGAACTCTAGCTTCCTCTGATGGCCCCTCAGAGGAGGGGTCATCAGAGAAAGTTACAGTGACTGACGGAAGTGCCAGCCAGTCACAGCAACGCTGTGCCTGGCTGGCACTTCTGTCAGCTTGCCTGACGTTAAAGTGGCGGGCGCATCTCCCTTCGCGGCTACGGCGGGATAATGCGTCCTGCCATGGCGTGGTGAGGCCGGGGGGCCCCGGCAGGGCCCCGGCTCAGCCCCACTTTTTGGAGACTGCCGGGGCCCAGGCCCGGCAGGCCCCGGCCCACTTAAAGCACTGATTTGGACACACGTTTTTATGTAATTTCAGTGAACATATTTAGTAGCAGTGGGCGCACATATGGGCTGAGATCTGTGTATATTTGTGTGTGCCTCAGGTGACGTAATGTTCCAGGTTTTTGTTTTTCTAATGTAGGCAGGCATGGTTTCAGCCTCACTGGCTGTCATCAGTGAGATGAAGCTTGGGTCTCTAGGCCCAGCAATCACAGGACCTACGTCCAAACACAATAGAGAATAAGCGAGAGACTGTAACAGAATTTCAGGAGGAGAGAGAACAGGGAGGAAAGGAGGAAAAAGGAAGAGACAGAGTTCGAGCGAGTATATAGGAGGGAGAGCGAGACTGAATAGGAAAGTGAGACAGAGTGCAAAGGGTAGAAAACAGGAGGGATACATCCAGAAAGGGTTGAAGACTGAGGTTGTGGGGAGGAGAGTGAAAGAGACAAAATGGGGGGGGGGGCTGAGAGGAGGGGTGAAAGAGGTCAGAAGACATAGGAAGGGTAATGGGAAGAAAAGAAAGACGAGAGGGAAAGAGAGAGAGGAGAGATAGAACAGTAAGAGAACATGGACAGAATATATGAGTAACTGGAGGAAGAGAATGGATGGGCAAAAGAGGGTAATGGGAGGGTGAGAGTGAGCCAGTATGATGCTGAGAGCAGTGGAAATCTGAGGAAGAGAAAGGGAAAAGGCAGCTCAAGAGTGATAGACAGCCAATGTGATTTGTTTGCAGATGTTATGTTATGTCATGTTATGTTGATTTGTACCGCGTACCACCCAGGGGCAGTCTCCAGGCACCCAGGTGGCTCTGCAAAAAAAGAGGACAGGTGTGTTAGTGAGGATAGAATGATAGGATAGGTTCAGAACCAGGAGAAACGGGCAGTCTGTTGGCATTGTCTTGCGTGCAGGTTGGTTGTGCGGCCCCACTTGTAACTGTAAATGAATACTCGGTGCATCAGATATTTACTTGTGTTTATGTTGGGTGTGTATATCATATGCGGTTAGGGTGGAAATACAATCGTGCACTCTGGTTTGTTGTGTCCATAAGGAGGTGGTGTCCAATGTTGCAGTTGTTTGTTAGGTGTCTGATGGAGTTGTGTTTGAGCGTGGTTCGATTGGATTTGTGGATTATATGCATTGGTATGTTCCCTCTGAGGCTAGGTCCAGAGTCGGTCTGTTCAGTGCAAAGTTAATTAATGCCAGGTGTGTCTATATGTAGTGTGGCTAACCCATTGTCATGAAAATTGGCGTGGATTATGTTGGAGGAACAGGAGTGAGGAGGATTGGTTAGCACATTGTTAATCCCGACAGTACCTCAAGAGTATGTCTTCGGTGCAGTTCCGGTTACCTCTCGGTGGTACCCTCCAACCAACCTGGTTGGAGCCTGTTGGCCGGCTCTGCCCCCTCTCCAAACAAAGAGGCTAACTTCCCCCACTGGTTCCTCTGAGTTCAATAGATTGGTTGCACCTAGTATGTTTCTAGTTACTCTGAAGGAACTATTCAGAATTATTGTGCTACGGCTTGTCGTGAGGTCGGCTGCTAAAGGAACGCATGGCGGATTCCATAAATCTTGAGTAAGTGATGTGCGACTGAACTGCCCTATTTATCTAGTGTTAAGTGCCTGTCTTTCTGAATGCATAAAAGGTGTGAATGGGGTGTATTTCACCTGTATCTGTCTGATGTGAGGCAGGCTAGTCTTTGCCGATCTCTCTGGCTGTGACGCATGGCTGCGGGGGTGGGGGGGGGGGCGTTGTGGGTGTATTATAGGTCAAGCCCCGAGGAAGAAAGGAGAGACAGAGCAGAAGGGTGAACAAGGGGATTGAAGTGGTGATGATAAGTTAGACGGTGCAAAAAGGAAAGTGAACGGCGAGGAGAAAGAGCGACAGAAGAAGGCAGGGCAGGGGATGAAGAATGGCGACAGAACAGGTCTCAGGGGATGAAGAAGAGAAACAATGGCCATTGGAGAGAGAGCGTGAACAGCCTAAGGACTGGGACATAAAGGAGTGTAAGGCAGATAGTACTGATTCATAAAAAATACAAGCTAATGATGTGAGCGAGTCTGTGAAGCCCTACACTGGGCAACTATCATCCTTAGTAACTAGCATGTTTATGCGGTCTGGGTTTTAATCCCCCTGACATAATGAAAGAATCTGGGCCACGGGGCCTCTGGAGCAGACCTATGCCTCACCCCTCCCACAACATAAGCAAAGCTCTCAACTATCCCACATATGGATTATCTCACCCTTCTTGGGCTCTTTTTAACCTTCCAAAAGCCTCCTATGGAGATACATGAAAATACATTTAAATAACATCTGAAGTCTCTATCCCTGGAGACGTGTGCGCTCCCAGCTAAAGTCTCTAATCATGGGTAGGTGTTCTCTGGCAAGCACCTCTCCCAGCCCAACCCCATATTTTTAGCAACCCTGAAATTTTGTTCTCACGGGAGGCTTGTCATCAACATTTTCGAAGGCCACTGCTCTACGCGGGTGGGGCTTCTGGAAGGACTCTACATGAATGTTCGAGGGAGGTCACCCTCCCCGGGTGCTACGGGACAGGCATGACAGTCTTCTAGCACAGGGAACAAAGAACATACAGCGGGTGTTGCCAGCCGGTAACCCTGTGCTGCACTCTAGATGGCATATAATCCCCGGAACATTTATGGCCAGTTTAGATCAGGGTAGATTTAAAGCGTAACTGTTATGTTAATCAGGTGATGCACATCCGTGCATAAATACGCCTGTTCTCCTGATCTAACACAGTCAGGATCCAACAAGACTGAGAATACCGGTTGAACATTCTTCTAGCACAGCACACTGCGGTCTACGCTCAGATCCCAAGGCCTGACCCTGTGCTGCCTGAGTGACTGCACCAAAGTTGCACCATCGGAGAAAGGGCAGTGCCCAACGAGGGGTGTGGTCACATTTACGAGCATTAGGGATGTGTCCAGCATGCAGGTCCTATGTTTCGCTCCCGGATTAGGTCATGGCTGCATGAGGGGAGGGTAGCAAAGTTATCAAGAGATTGACCTCGCCAGGAAGGCACAGCATGTGCTAAGAAAGAGAAATGGCTTCTTTTATTTCTGCAACGAGCAGGGTTGTAAGCAGAAAACGTATATTCGGATTTCCAGCTCTCGGGTGCCCGCTCCGCTAGAAATAGATACACATATAGGTAACAGAACATCTTCCTTCTATTTTCAGCATGGGCCCAGTAGTCGAAGGGGGCGGAGACAGATGGGAGTGGTTCTCCTGTATTTTGTATGATTACGTTTTACTGTTCCTATACTTTTATTTTAAAAAGAACCGTGCCGGAATGGTTTTGTTTTTTAAAGAGAAGTGTAGGGAGAAGTTGAACCTTGCACAAGTGCACTTCACTGAGCGTTTCCCTAACCAGCAGGCCCATTTCTTTGCAGGGTTTGCATGGCGCTTGGGACGGGGTGTGGCGATTGGGTTTTTGGGAGCGGTGACAGGCCAGCAGAGAACATAGTTACACTACTTCTTTTTGTACACTTCCACCATTGAATGGGTGGCTTGCTTGCACTAAAAAAGAAGAAAGCAGGGCCCTCCTGGTAATGACCTCATGCCCTCCTCTTCAGGACAGGATATAAGGTTGGACATTTTTCATCTGAATTTCCCAAACATTCCTTGGACTAAAATATACATAATTGCTCCGGTGCTGAATCCTGGAGGCTCAGTTTCTCGCTAGTAAAGCTATGCATTTCCTCATAGAGCTTGGGATAGTGGGAAAGCGCTTGCTTTGTTGCTTGCCTATGTACCCTCCCTGCTGCGCTCACTGTGGTTTTAGGATCAGCTGGTTTCTTTCCAGGAAGAGAAGGGGGTGCAGATGCATTGCAGGGATGTTGCCACCCAGAAATATTCTTGTTCACCGATTTGTTGACAGAAGATTGTCCTTCCTCAATGATACAACCAATCATCTAGCGTTTGCCTTTCTGCACCGGGGGCCCTGAAACACAGCCGCTGAAGGAGATTCATCAGCCCTTGTTAGAACCCCAAAGATTGTGCATGTCCTACCTCTTTTTCTGACTCTCGGTAAGATCCATCCCTCATAATATGGCTGATCCGTCAAGCCAAGGAGCAGACAAAAGCACCCACCTACAAGGGAGAGAGCGAAGGGAAGACGGGGGCTGGTTTTACGGGAAGGCTGGTGTGGCAGGATTCTGACATGCGAGGGGCTGGTTCGTCTATTGAAGAACATTATCGCTTTTTTCCGGATAAATGGTTATCCAGGGCAGAGTCTGAAAGATGGCGCCAGCTAAAATGCATTTCATAATGCAACTACAACTGGTGAAACTGGCTCGTGTGGACTCGCCGGACACAGTTGGGGTATTAGTGGCTGTGAGAGAGCTGGGGGAAGTGGCAGCTGGTGAATTATTTAATTGGAGAGTCGTAAATATTTCCCACAGATATACCCGAGCGAGCTCAACGAGGGAGCCCAATCAAATCAAGAGATATTTGGTGGGTCTCGCCCCGAGAAATTTTTTTAAATAATGGGTTAACATGGGGCATTTTATCAGCACACATTTTTGAAATATTGGGTAAAAGGCCGAATCGTTTGTAATTGGTTTTGTTGGGTAACTCATGACTAAATCGAATAGATGCAAGTCACCAGCAGTCCACAGGAGCATTTCCCCAACACCTTCTCATTATTCCTTTGCTCACAATATATGACAGTATAAAAAAAATGGCCCATTGGCTCTGCTCATACATTTCCATGTTGGCTGCATTAATATATGCCAGTATACCCATATAAGAAAATACCCATGTTTGCTTTACACATAATGCCAATAATGATACTATATGAAGACATGTCTATGCTGGTTCTGCCAATATATAGAAGTGTTCCCATGTAAGAACATACTCCAGTTACTTTACCATTAATAAGGACATGCCACAATATGAAAACCTGTCCAAACTGGCGGCACCAAAATGTCAGTCCAGTTACGTAATGACACATCATGCTTGCTTTATCATAGATGCCCAGCAAAAAATGTTATGCCACAGTAGGCTGGCTGCACCAAAATGATGTGTGTGTGCGAGACGCTGAGGAGCCCAGGGGCAGGCATGGCATTTTTTACTGAGCAGCTATCATAGATGCTCAGCAAAAATGCCATGCCTGTCCTCTGGACCCCCTGCTCCTCGCATGCACAGATAATCAATTATGCATCTTTGCAAGGTGCTTGGGGGCCCAGGGGCAGATTATGTGTGGCAAGAGTTGACGAGTCCAGGAGTCAGTCATGGCATTTTATACTGGGTATAGATGCCCAGTAGAAACTGTCAGGCCTGCCTCCTGCATCCCCCAGCACCAGCCATGCACACATAATATATTATGTGTGAGTGTGAGGGGCTGGGAGGCATGGAATGGCATTTTGTACTGGGCATAGTTGCCCACCAGAAAACGTCACATCTGCCCTGTGGATCTCCTAGCGCCTCACATGCACAGATAATGAATTAGGTGTGCCTGGATGGCGCTGTGGGGTCCAGAGTGCAGGCATGGCATTGCATGTGAGGCACTAGGGGGACCCAGGGGATTGGCATGTCATTTTCTGCTGGGCATACACGCCCAGTAAAAAATTCCATGCCTGCCTCTGGATCCCCAGTGCCTCACACACAATCAATATGATTATGTATACATGCGAGGAATTCAGGGGCACAAGGGGCTGGCATATTTTCTTTTTACTTGGCATCTGTCACAGATGCCCAGTAAAAAATGCCCTGCCTGCCCCCTGGTACCTTCAGCGTCTCTCACAGGGAGATGATTTTGGCTGGGGTGTGGTATTGTGCAACAACAGCATTTTGTACTGAGAATCTATGATGCCCAGTAAAAAGGCTGTCGTTGCAAAAGGCAAGATAATATGACATAACAACCCGCCACAGGCCACACCCCCGACAACATCAGCTTTCCAGCTCAGCACAAACACACGTACACACACAACATTCACTTGCTCATTCACATGCAGCATGCATTCGCTCAGTCACACATGCACCTATCCACATACACTTAGGGCCTCATCACGAGTTGGGCGGTAACGCCGGCGCTAATAGCGCTGGTGTTATTAGCCCTACCGCCAAACCCACTGGCGCTATTAGCGCTGGATCACGGGTTTGGCGGAACAGGAAATCCCCATTCCCCATTGAGCCCATTCGGGAATTCCCCACTCCCCATTGGGCTCAATGGGGAAATTCTGCGCTTTTACCGGTGGCGGATTTCCCGCCGGTGGTGAACGCACCATAAATCAGCAAATTCTCAGCGGATTTCCCCCCAGCTGAGAGCTGGGGGGAAATCATCCAAAGCCGTGATTTGGCGGACCCTTAAATCTGGCGGTAACAGCGCTACCGCCGGATTTAAGGGCTTCCGCCAAACTCGTGATGAGGGCCTTACTCATGAAACACAACGCAAGCACACATACATATATACATATATTTAAATAACTTGCCTTCTGCCCCGTCCCTGATTCTTCCTCCGAGCACTCCAGCTCCCACACACCACCAGCAGGAAGCAAAGAACGCTTTCCGGCTCTTGCTCATGAGTCGAGGAGCCAGAGCGTTTATGACGCTGGACCCCAATCAGTGTGTGTGTGCAGGGTGGTGCAGGAGTCCCCATCCCACATACAAACATGCAGTTCCACAGCCAGCATCCCCAATGGGCTAAGCAAGGCTGGGGTAGCCAAACGCCCTCAGCCTTGCATAGTTCTTTGGACATGCCGACCGGAGAACAAAATCTGTCAAAGGCAAACCAAGTTTCCCTTTGACAATTTGAGCCAGCCCAAAGCGCTCCCTCAGCTGCAAAAGGCAGCTGACGAAGCTATCAGTGTTTACAACGGGCTGGCTCATTGGCTCCTCATTAATGGCCAATGGTTCTGGTGGGTCGGCACACCTTCACCCATTATGGACCAGCTGCCACTGTGTGGGGGGAAATCTTGACTGTCTGTTGTGCGAACATGTGTGACAGAAAGCTCTCTGGGATTAGACCCTAGTCTTGGTGATACTGAGTCACTAGGTCCTGCATGTTTGGGACAGGGTCCATTTGTCCAGTGTTACCCAATCTTTGTACATACATTATTTTTGGTTAAACAATAAACTTTTAGCACAAAAATACAATACAAAATCACAATTGACATATAATAACATATTACAATCAATCAATCAATCAGATATGCACACTAGGCGTTCAATAAAAAAAACGAGTACATGACTAACCACAATTTGAGCAACAATAAAAAATAGTCACAATGCAGTGTTATATATCACATTTCCATAAATACAAATCATCAGTAGCATTAAAAGTTAATCATCAAATACAACTTATGCCTTATAATGCAGGTGCAAATATTGTAAAAGCCGCTTTCTGTTCTTTAATAACAGATGTACATTAGGGCCAGCCAGAGCCTGTTCCATTGATAAATCTATGTTACCAAAATGCAATAGTCCTGATGCCTGTAATTCTTGTGGAACATAATATAGGTTTTCCCTCTGTTAACGGGAGGCCATTAGTCCCAACAGGGTATTAGGATCATACTGGAGAGATAAAAGTTTAAGGAACAGTTTGCAGCGTTGCAAGAGCCAGAGCGATCTAATCGATGTCAAGCCAAGTTCACACGAGACCCCGAACAAAGATGGTAAAAGCTTCCCCTCGATTTTTTCCAGCCATGTCACATAGCGAGCGGACCAGGCTTCCAGACCATACACTACTCCAGGAATGACACTAGTTCCATAGATGACAAGTAGACCCTCCACATTATGTCATCCCTCATTGGCTACAAACCTTCAAATGAAAAGCCATTTTTTAGTGCTTTCGGCATAATGGAATCACCATAAAATGGGGGTGCCGGGTTGGATTTAATTGAAGAGCCCAAATATATGTAACTACCAGCCACTTCTAGAGCTGTGTGGGCCAGCTTCCAACTAAACCTCGATTTCTTAGATGTTCTGAATCCAATGATTACACTTTTATATTTGGAAATATTAATTTTCATGTAATTGGTGGCAGTAAAGGTGGAGAGTGCATTAATGAAGTGCTGAAGCCCTATTGGGGTATAATCGAGGAACAGTGTCATCTGTCTAGGCTAACCAAGGAGCCGGCTCTCCCCCAATGGAAGGTGGAACATTTCAGGCAGTTCTAATAACCTCATCCATATTAGAGAAATACAAGTTGAATAACAGGGGGCAAGTATGCACCCCGGTTTAAGTCCCTAATTGGTTACCATGGTGCAGGTGATATCTCCTTTCTGAGTTACCCAGATTACAACTGAGGTGTCAGTGTACATGGCTTTTATGTAATGTAAATGGAATGGATCTATGCCCCACCATGTAAGCTTGCTCCACAATAATGGACCAGAGACAGAGCCGAATGCCTCGTAAAAATCAATAAAACAGAGGTACAATCTTCTATTGGGGTTCCTAGGGACCTCAGCCATAATATAAAGAAGAGCACAGATATTATGTCTGGTACTATGCACTCTGCGAAAGCCAGTTTAAAACCGTTTTAACAGGCCCCTTTCTCCCACCCATTTATTCAGTTGTTTTTGGAGTGAGGAAGATATGTTGGAACTAGTATCAAGCATGGTCAGTAGCTCATAGTTGGAGGATACATCCTGTCTCCCTTTTTCGATACCAGGACCAGGATGGATGGACTCCCTCCAACTCGAGGGGCCAATGCCACTGGCCCTGATACATTGATATCATTTCTGCAAGATGGAGGCCCAGAAATCTGGGTTGGCTTTGATGATGACATTCGATATAGAATTCGGGCCGGGAGCCCTCGAAGCCCTCAGCATCTTGATGATTTCTAAAATGTTGTCAGCTTTGAAGCCAAGATTGCTCTCATCTACATGTCTAAAGGTGTCAAGCTTCGGGTTCCTTTAGTTTACCATCACAGTATAATTCAGTGATGGCTCTGGCCCATGTCACCTCTGCAAAAGCATTGAGATCCTGGGGGGCGTTGCCAATAGGGAATTTACTATAAGTATACCAACAGATTATATAATCATTGTCCCTAAGTCATTTAAGAAGGAACTTCCAATTGGCATTTTCTGTATAATGCTCATGTTGCCTTAACCAGTTCTTATAACGGGCAGATAAATGCACACGCTGTACCAATCTGTCCCCATAAGACAGGTGGAGAGACCTCTTAAAAAGCACCCTTACTCCATGGTATTCTTTTTCCTTCTGATGCACCCGAATATCAAATACAGTCAGGCAGCGATGTTTGTTATGCCGCTCATGATTTACATGCAAACGCCCTGCAAGAATTTCCACCATACTTCTGAAGTCCCAATTATTAACACTCAACCAACATTCCAGCTGTAAATGGTCAGAACAAATTAACAGATTTAATTTTTTAACACTGCAATCTGACCCAATAATACGATTACCCTGTGAATTTGCGGCAACGTCCCTGCCAATTCGTTCAATTTTGTGCAGTTATGTTAATTCCAGGGTGTAGACACAAAATTGGCAATTGGTAATCAGACTTCAGTCTTTGGGCGAATTCTAGTTTATAGCTTCCTATTATTGAGTTTGGTTGTCAGCTGTGATATTGCATCTATATCTTAATTGCCAAAGATAGGATATTTGAATTTATGATTAATTATACATATCCATTTGGGACAGCCTTAATAAATTGTCTTCAATGAACAATTGTGAGCGCCAGAATGATAGTTTCCACACTTTCAATTTTTTGCTTAAATGTGTTTTTTACTTTTTGTTGTTCCAAATTGGTTTAGAATTTCTCTAATTTATAATCTCTCTACACGTGTTTCACCCTTTATAATCCATTCAAAAGGGATCATCAGGAGAGTATTTCAAATGAATCTTTCATGGGTGTTCTGACTTATTTGTTCGCTTTTAGTTGTTTATATTTATTCAAAGTTTCAAAAGGGGTTCCAGTTTTTAAAAGGTTATTTCAACCAAAAACGTAGCTTTTTGAGGGTTCTTATGTGGAATGAACTGATAGCGAGGGATACGCTTGTCCTGTAACTCTAAGATTTGTATATTCACTGATATTATTCATTTTCCTTATGACGCGACTAATATCATCACGCATTAGGTCACATGCTGGTTTTATTGCGCAGCATGTGTCGGGTTTTGTGCCGATTTGTCGCTACTTTTCTTGTGTGGTAGCTCTGTCTAGTGTCTATAGGCGGCAGTCTCAAATGGCTTGCCTGTAATTCTGTAAAGAAAATGGAGCAAAACGCATATGCTTTGTTCATTGTGCTAAACAAAATGCGCCTGTACGTTAATAAGTCAAAATGAACAGCATAGACTCACAGGTCATGCTGCAGCATCTTATGCGATCCTTCTGTATGCGCGGTGGGTGTTTGTTACTACGGTAACTGAGCGTTGTACTTGTTTGAGTGCATACCTTACTGAAAGTCTTCTGGGCTACTGTGTGGGCGATATAACGAAACAGGAGACCGAATGCTCCTTAGTAATCACATTATTTAGATCGTGGCCCTCAGTGGGCAATCAGTGGCCGCTCAGTTCTCATCTGAAAGCTGCTGAGCACGCCATGTTGGAGTGGACATCTCCTCGGGTTTTACAAGGAGAGTCATAATAGAAACAGCTGCACACCACTTAGGGTATATGTCCCATACTGATGACTGTTCTTATATCAGTTGCTGGATCACTGAGACATATCATGAGGGAAGTGTGCCTATGATATTCTAAAGTGGCTAACTAACCAGATCATGGTAACTAGCCCACTCTGTAGATATGGCAAATTGCCATCTCAGAGGTTTTAGGAAGGGCCCAGCAGGACCCTTTGTGTGTAGTCACGGGTATCTGTCAGTCTGTGAGAGGACCAATTCCTGTGTGCTGGTGAAGGCAGACATGCCCCACTGAAGGGTGCTGATGTATATAATCCTCTATATGGTGCACTAGGAAAATGAATTTTCCTGGTTACATGTGGTAAGAGGTGGTTGTGGAGGGCCAGCCCGTGTTGCATATAACGTACAAATTCATGTCATACTCTTGGAGGCTTTGTGAGGGCCCAGTGCACACTTAGAGGAGAAATTAACAGCTGGTACCCGAGTGGTTAGGCATCTCTTCTTTCAGGCCTTCTTCTAGGCTGTTAAGGCATTATATTCACCTTGCTTCCATGTGCAGGAGGATTCTCTGCGGGGTGCTCACATGTTTGACAATATCCAGCACCCACCAGAGTAGGTTGTCTGCCGTATGCTGATATTCCAGAAAGTGAGAGACTAGTTTCATGCAGAAATGTTTTTACACCGGATCCCTGAGCAATGCTCATCAGTGGCCGCTCGGTTCTCATCTATCAGTCCGGTGGGTGCTCCATCTCCGCGTTTAGCCACGCCGTGGTTTCCTAGGAAACCAGAAGCCTGGAAGGACATGAAAAGACCACAGATATATACTCTGGCAGAAGCTAGGACCAGGGGTGAACTGGGAGCCTAAAGAGGCCCTGGAAATCATGTTCAAAGTGGCCCCATATTACACATTTTCAGCATGCCCAACCCTTTTCCTATGGGGAAATGAGGAAATAAAACAGGCTACCACACAAAAGAGGCCCAAGGTGCAGAGGGTCCAGAGTTCTCTGTAGGCCAGTACACCCCTGGTTAGGACAGGTGAATATGTGTCCCTCAAATATGAAAGCTGCTGAGCACGCCAAAGATTGTATCATGGTATCTTTCTCACTATTGCTTTGTGATGTGCTCAATGAGGATATCAGCTTTTCTAGACCTGGGGTGGCTGGTAAATTTGTTCCAATAATATTGTCTTATTGCCCGTATTTATTTTCATGCCTTGAGCACCTAACAAGTCTTTTCACAATCCCAAACAAAGATGGAGTGAGGAATAGTTATTATCTATTAAAGGTAATGCAGTCAAACCCATCTATATGCCCCTTTCATCATGAGGAGAAGGTGGGATGCCGAATGCTGAAATTCCAGAAAGTGAGAGACTAGTTTCATGCAGAAATGTTTTTACACCGGATCCCTGAGCAATGCTCATTAATCCGCTTGTGGACAGCTCTTGTCATCTGTCCTACATACTGGAGTCCACACAGGCACTGGATGCAGTGCACCAAATTTGCTGTTTTGCAATTAGACATGAACTTCATTTCCCACTGTCTCTCCTTGATTTTGAAGGATTGTATCTTCTTAGTGAAACTGCATGCCTTACCCCATAGGACAGCCTCTTTTTGAGTAGAAATATGATACAGTATACTGCACCCATCGATGCTAAACCTTAGTTGCCCAAGTTTCCTGCAATAAGCAAGACAGCATTATCAGTTATATGTGAGAAACCAAAAGGATGCTCCTAGAAAGAATTATGGCCTTGCGTGTTCCAAGAAAGCCATTTAATATTCTCTACATGGGTAGAATGTTGGTTTCTATTAATACCCAATATGTCAGGAATCCATTGGTCCACCATTTTCGAGCCACTACTGCTACCCTCTGGCCTGTCAATGGAAGCTGGCAAGTTAACTCTTTCAGTGTTATGGTTGCTAGATGGCATTAGTCTGTTAATAAATTCAATCAGGGCCCAGTTGGGAGGCTGTCAAGTTCTGGGTGTTCCACATGAATTATGTCATCCGACCCAATGGCTTTCAGCCGGGATATGTTATGCCATAGATTCAGGAGGAAGCTATGGTTCATAAATGGGCTCTCCATAGTTCGATACAACTCTTCTAATTTCACCCACTTCCCCAGAGATAATTTGCCTTCCACCAAAGGCTGTTCCAGTACCCTCGCTGCCACAGGCCCTTGATATTTTTGACATACAACTAATGGCCAAGGAATATCCTGATTTTGGGAAACACACAGCCTGAAACAATGAATCGTGAAAATTAGATTGTAGGGTAGGGTAGCCAGCCACTGGAGTTGGCTGCTTCGTATGTTCCATGCCATTCCATAGCACCAGTTCACCTTGAACGGCTTTTGGAAGGGTAGATGTCATATGATAACCCATAGGGGCCATCAAGGTTCCAGAGGCGAGAACACCTCCTCGAGCGATGATTCCAAAGATTGTATCATGGTATCTTTCTCACTATTGCTTTGTGATGTGCTCAATGAGGATATCAACGTTTCTAGATCTGGGGTGGCTGGTAAATTTGTTCCAATAATATTGTCTTATTGCCCGTATTTATTATCGTGCCTTGAGCACCTAACAAGTCTTTTCACAATCCCAAACAAAGATGGAGTGGGGAATAGTTATTATCTATTAAAGGTAATGCAGTCAAACCCATCTATATGCCCCTTTCATCATGAGGAGAAGGTGGGATGGAGTTAGGGATGCCTTCCACCTCTGTTGGCTGAGATGCTACCCACAGTCAGATTTATCTTTCTTGGGCGTACAATTAGTGCAGTCATCTATAGTTCAAGGACTCTGTGGCCACTTAGCGGCACACATTGTTTCACTGCGTAGTCCATATTTTCTTTTTTTTGCAGGTTTCATTATGCCGACGCACGGAGACCAACAGAGACACTTGGCAGGAGGGATTTAACCCAGGACTTCATCACACTTAACGGCACTGGACCCATGGGGCCTTAACCATTTGCGACAATAGAGAAACTTCTACTGCCCTGATTGAAAAAGGCACAGTACGTGCCGAAACACGTGTCTCAAACAAGGACTAGTATGATATATTAAAGCAAGTACAGATTCTAATCACCTATGCCTGAAAGTTTTTTATCAGAATAGCACAGTCCATGTGTGATAGGTCTTCTTGATACTTCTGACTACAGCGGAGCAGGGAAAACATTTCTCTGTACCTTCAGACTTGCGACACACTTTCAAGATTGGGCGTAGGGCACTTTAAGTTGATATCCCAAGACCCCAATTGATCATTCATTATGAATATAGTTCAAATAAGGGCAATTAGAGAATTCAATAGACACTCACCCAAGGTGTTTCGTCCTGTGCTCCTTCGCTCTGCCGCAAGACTGAAAGACTGCAGCTCACATTTAGCTCCCCACTGCTGATGCATGCTGACGTGCATCAGTGTGTTTTTAAGTGCTGGTTTGTAGTTCTGCAATGTAGAGCACCAATTCACAGACGGAGGAGTCTGCTCAAACAATCCTAGATGTATGGATCCTGGGAAAAGCTCAAAGTGCTGCCAACACAGAGTATACTGCAAGACTGCAGCTCACTCTTAGCTCCTTAACTCGCCAACACGTACATAAACAATTCTGATGACCCTGTTTCTAGTGTTGGATAGTCTCCTTGGCTCCAACAGACATCAATCATTTTGGGTCACCAATGCCAATATGACTGGCTTGGTAAATTGTGATGTTAAATTATGTAGTTCTGGGAGAATTATGTAATTCTGGGAGGAACAATTTCTAAGGTAAGGTAAGAGTAGTCGTCTATCAATTGGACCACCAGCAAGTGGGCTGCAGATTGGTCCTGTAGACAGCAAAAAGAGCAGCTGGGCCTGAAAAGAAAGGGCTGAACAGTTACTTTTCCTAGGGCTTCAAAAAACATGCATCAGCCCAGCGAGAAAGGGAGGAGATGTGAAGATGTGGGAGTAATGGAAGAAATGTGAGAGTGGAAGGACAATGTGCCTGTCCTAGAGAGAAAAGGGCTGAAATGCCACTGACTCTAAAACAGGGGAGCTCAAAACACTCTCCAAGCAATGGGAAAATATTTATGCACCTTAAAAAATCTGATAAACCACAAATATGCATGGATCACTATGGGGCATGCAAAATATCAATAACTCCCCACACTAGCACCTTAGCTCCCTCTTCAAAACCTAACTTACTTTTCGTGCCTGTGATGAGTTGCTGCATCCTGCTCAGAATGGCTCTTTCTAGCACCCACTCGCCCCATAAGTAGAAAATGTACTCTTTGAGCACCTAGGGAGCCCGCACTAGATACTAAAAAGTGTTGTTGTTTTTTTTATTTCTGGGCGTCATCAGGATTGCTTGCGCTGGTAGCAGAATCTACTGCTGCATTCTTATTTCCAGGATGGGCGTTCCCGCTCCTGCTCGAAATAGGAAAGGTTATACTTTCTATTTCTAGTCTGAACAGGGTGCTCCCACTGGAAAAGGAAAAACATGATTTTCTATTTCCAGAAGAGACGGCTTGTTCAAGCTAGAAATAGAAAAGGACGGGCGTTGATGCTGGAGGGTGCCTGCCTTCTCCTCTGTAGTGCGCTCGCTTGCTTGAATCCGCCATCTTTTTAGCCTGAAATGATGAAAAAATTCAAACCTTTAAGGGACCTAGATCTACCCAGATTTTAGTCGGTTCATGTTGCCGGGATAAGTGACTAACATAGCCCAGGCCCTACCAACCAGAACTTCCAGAACGTGAGGTCTTCCTCTGCCCTGAGCAGCTCTGGCTTCTTTTCGTAACCCTTCTGAAACTTAGAACAGAACTGTTGTTCCATGAAAAACATGACAAATTAACACTTTTCAGTATTGGGGAAAGTATGTGTCAATATGTTTGTTTTTCATCTTTGAATCCTGCGTCCAAGCAGAAACGTTAATGGGATACACCTGGAAAACATGAAGCATCCACTGAGACAGCAGCAGAAGAATGAAACACTCTGCATGAAGTGCAAGTAACAATAGAGACGAACAGACCCGTAGTTATCACCGTGGGGAACCCTGAAGGCCAAGCTCCCCTCTAGTCATACGAATGATTTGCCTTTCTCCGCCCACGCTACGCCCACTGCCATTTTGTGATCACCTCATGTCTTCCTAGGAGAAAAAGGGGGTGGGCTGTGATGTACTGAAGTGTTGTTGCTCCCAATAAATATTCTTGCTCCCCAATCCTGAAAATCGGCCTTCCTCGCCAACCTATGATCCAGTGTGTGACCTTCTGCAGAGTGCTGCCCTAAATAATTGTCCTTATAGGAGATCCAGCCGCCATGTGCAAAATCCCAACTTTGTCTCTCCCGCTAGGTCTTTTTTTTGAGCAGCAGAAGAATTCTTCACTGTGCATTGGCAGAATCCTACTGTGTTCAGTGTAAAGGGGAAATCACCTAATTGAATGTTAGGCTGCCTTGGCAACCGGAGGGCAGGGCTCTTATGAAGATCCATGCCGCAGGAGGCACCTGGGATTCTTGTTGATTTAATTTTAGGAATGTAAGTGTAATTAATTGTATCTACACTGCAGCATGAGAATGCACTTCATTCTCATCTACGAGGATTCGACAGCATACAGGCTACAGACCAAACCTCCATGATTCACTCATTTTATGACGGAGGTACTGGAATATTTGTGGCTAGAAAAATGGCCTGTGCCTGTTGTCAGTGAGATGCGGAAAGTCCAACTAATAAATGAATGTCTTTACTGCACTTAATGACATGCATGCATAGCATTAAACAGCACTGATATTTTAATGTGAAAAAAACAATGAAATTCCCCCCATCTACTATGGGGAATTCTAAAAACAGAAACGTTGTTAAACCAGGAGAAAGTACAAAAAGCAATTCTTGTTCTATCCAGTGGCATTGTGCTCAAGCAAAGAGTTCCTGCATGTTCAAAAGTCTGCAGGTAGCCCAACATTCAGAAGGTACAAAGAGTTGTATATCCCACTGTCTGAACAGCCAATAGTGCCAATTTAGCTATGCTATGGCACGTTAGACTATGCTATGTTTTGCTACTGTATGTTATGCTATGTTATGATATGCTACTGGGATGTATACTGCACATCGCTTCCCTTTGCATTGTCGGATGAGGGTAGGCCAGTGGGAACATGTCAGGTGGCTTTTCGGTTGCATTGATGCGTGCCGACCGAGAGTGCCCCGAGCTCTGTGTACAAGTCTGTTTCCAGGGGATCTGTCATGAAAGTATAATGGCATTTGTGTCCAGAGCGGTGCCTCGCCTGTACCAGGTGCAAGGATTAATTGGCAGGGACTGTGATATGCAAGTTGGTTGTAGAAGTGTGGCATTCTTTTGCACAAAAGACTGCAGTCAGGAAGCATGGTTCACAGGTTTTATTTACACAAAGGATAAACATAAGGGATGAAATCAAGAGAGCAACGATGAAACCAAAGCCAGAACTGAAGATTAATTTGTAGTTTCATTTCAAGACTCTTCAGCTGCAGGTAATAATCAGATTGCATCATCAGGATTAGGGTTACAGGTGTGGGAGCGTGCACCTGACATCCATTCACACAGCTCTCCATGGAACACGCATAGCTCTGTTATGGCCAGGGTTCCAAGCATCATCCCTTTGATGACATCGTTCACCAACTGTCACTCAAACATGCCATCAAATCAGGTACATCTCCCTCCTTTACACGCGACACACACCAGCGATGGGAAGACATTGCTCTACTGGGGCTTATGCGGCCACCGCACTCATAGACCACTTACAAATAATTCTGTCACACTTAGTCTGTTAGTGGGTTAGTAAGAAACACTCATTGCGGATGTTGAAGTACCAGTCAGCACAAGGGCACCCCTTCGATATATACAACACCTATTATGTAGAGGTAACCATAGGAACATGCTAATCATCGGTGGTAACATGTGAAACCAGGTTAGAAATAACCTTAATGAGTCTTAAGCCAGGTCTCACTGCTTGAAACTATAACCTTGAGTTCCAATGGGTGGAGGCCACTGGAGGGTGTCTAAACCAGATAGTTTGCTCTAAAATCACCTAGTAAGGCCTTATTTTATTTGTATTTATTTATTTTATTTACTTTGAATTTGTAAGGCGCTTTAACCCATTGGGCCTCATTACGAGTTCTCCATTACCGGGTTCCTGCAATGGGGACTTACCGGGTCATTCTGACATAGGAGGACCCGGTAATTCCTCCTGCAGGAACCATTCCCCATTCCCATTTGAGCCCCCAGAGGGCTCAATGGGAATGGGGAGGGAGGTAATAACGGGCACATGGCCTGTTATTACCTCCCTCTTCCCCTCGTGGGACCCGAAAAAGACGTCTGGTTTTACCAAACGTCTGGTCCGGGTCCCGCAAAGGGAACCTCGTAATCGGCGCTCCCGTAATGAAGGGTGCCGGTCCCGTACCGGCACCCTTCATTACGGGTGCGCCACCCTTGTAATGAGGCCTATTGTGTTTCAAAGTGCTCAGAGGGCAGCTGGAAGGGAACATCGGAACGAAAGGCAAATATAGTAACAATGAACAGAAAGAAAGAGGCCATGTGAGCATTCAGAACGTGCAAGTGCAGAGCGGGATAAGGGTTGAGGGAAGGGGTAAGTGCTAGGAGTTCGACTGGAAGTGCTCTGAAGTAAATTGCAAGCAGATATTAAGTGCCTGGCAGAGATCGCTTGATGAGAGTGGTCAACTGTCAAATAAGTACAGACCTGTGAGACAGCACAGGCCAGAGGGCGCCCACAGGCAAGTGCTGGGCGTGGGCAGAGGCTGGAGGTGATTGGGGGTTTGGGGGTGGAGTCCAGGAACCTGAAGGATAAATGAGGCCCCTGGTACCAATCTCAGTGAATGTGGTTGTTTAGCAGTGGGAGGGAGAGGGGGAAGGAGGAGGTGAAAAGAAAAGTCTTGATGAGCCTCTGAAATTTTAGGAGATCCGGCACCAGACGGCTCCAGTCTCGTGCAAGGAATGGCAATGCACTTATGAAATGTAGGACAACTCTAGAAAGACAGCATAGAAAAGGATGGCCTGCAAACAAGTAAAGGCATTGGCAACGTGTGGCACATTGTGGATATACATCATATCTGTGCATTGTTGCATTCAAAGTGGGCCTAAATTATCGGACACACTCAGTAATTAATGGGCAGAATAAGCAGCAAACATATGTGCCCCAGAAAGTTGGCTGCAGTCTGACAAACGATGTGGTAGAAACTGAGTAGCCTTCACTGATGAAACCAGCAGTGTCTGAAGTGTCAGGTCTGGGGGGGGTGGGTGGTCTTCACGGGTGGCGCCAGGGGAGAAGAGCATGGACTGCGATCATTGCAGCAAAAACACAAGAGCATGATGAGGACCTGCCAGAATACATGGCTTGGGCGTGGACCTAGAGACTGGTGTCGACGGTAGCCCCACCATGAGAGAAACGTTGCTGCAGCTCGGGGAGCAAGGATGCTTCCCATGGCGGTGAGTGCAGAGTGTCGTCACAGCAAACAATGACATCCTGTAATCCCTCTCTCTAAAGCCAACTGCACACTAGACACATCTGGGCTGCATCCATCAGTTCTGCTCAACTTGGAAGGTCCATGTTGAGTCCTGCACCACAGCAGGCACGTTCTAGGGATGGCATGAAGGTCAAAGGGGAGACTGTTCAAATGATGATGCACAGTGCAGTGATGTGTGATGTGTGGAAGGGGCTAGGTTCAAGACAAGTCAGCGCTAAGGCAGTACCTCTTCGATAACTTTGATAACTCAAGCAGCTCCCTTTGTACTCTCTTTGCCTCGCAGTGCAGCACTTGAGACGTGCCCCGTGGCACTGTAAGGAGGAGAACTCCTGAGCAGATCAGTACTCTTTGTACTCTCCTTGCCCCGCGGTG
Source organism: Ambystoma mexicanum (assembly GCF_040938575.1). Classification (NCBI taxonomy): domain Eukaryota; kingdom Metazoa; phylum Chordata; class Amphibia; order Caudata; family Ambystomatidae; genus Ambystoma; species Ambystoma mexicanum. Next base: position 197,444,295 of record NC_090926.1, on the reverse strand, counting down.
CAGCACTTGAGATGTGCCCCGTGGCGCTGTACGGCAGAGAACTCCAGAGCAGATCAGTACTCTTGGCAATCTCCTTGCCTCGCGGACCAGCACTTGAGCCGTGCCCTGTGAGGAGGAGAACTCCTTAGCAGATCAGTACTCTTTGGACTCTCCTTGCCCCACGGTGCAGCACTTGAGACGTGCACCGTGGCACTGTAAAGAGGAGAACTCCTGAGCAGATCAGTACTCTTTGTACTCTCCGAGGCATTGCGGTACAGCACTTGAGACGTGCACCGTGGCACTTTAAGGAGGAGAACTCCTTAGCAGATCAGTACTCTTTGTGTTCTCCTTGCCTCGCGGTGCAACACTTGAGACGTGCCCCAAGCCGCTATAAGGAGGAGAACTCCTTAGCAGATCAGTACTCTTTATACTCTCCTTGCCCCGCGGTGCAGCACTTGGGACGTGCCCCGTGGCTCTGTAAGGAGGAGAACTCCTAAGCAGAGCAGTACTCTTTGTAATCTCCTTGCCCTGTGCTGCAGCACTTGAGCTGTGCCCCGTGGCACTGTACGGAGGAGAACTCCTGAGCAGATCAGTACTCTTGGCACTCTCCTTGCCTCGCGGACCAGTACTTGAGCTGTGCCCCGTGGCACTGTACGGAGGAGAACTCCTGAGCAGATCAGTACTCTTTATACTCTCCTTGCCCCACGGTGCAGCACTTGAGACGTGCCCCGTGGCGCTGTAAGAAGGAGAACTCCTGAGCAGATTAGTACTCTCTGTACTCTCCTTGCCCCACAGTGCAGCACTTGAGACGTGCCCCGTGGCGCTGTAAGGAGGAGAACTCCTGAGCAGATCAATACTCCGAAGCCTTGTTGGAATGCAGTGTAGGTGGGATCAACATCAAATCAGAAAGGCCCTGCTTCAGTGGCTCCTAATTTGGACGTAGATGGCTGCGAAGGAATTGAAGTTGAACGGTAGGAGAGGATGTTGCCGTTTCAAAAGAGGTTTGTGGGGCAGTGGATGCTTGAAGGTGAGCTGCTGCCCTATCCCCTGACCGGCAATATATATTTTCTTCAAGTCGTGGCCAAACTGTTATATGTATGAAGAATATCTCACTTTAGCAGTGGAGATTAAGTTGTATCTTTTTTCCATGCTTCTACAGTTGTCATCATGGGCACTAGTAGAACGCCCACTGGATACCCCTTCTCACAGCTCTTCAGGGTCCTCTGACACTCATGGAACAAACAGAGCACTGACATGGCCAGGGACCCAAGCATCATCCTATCCCAGCCCAGGGTCCAAAGCATCATCCTATCCTATGCCCAGGGTCCCAAGCATCATCCTATCCCATGCCCAGGGTCCCAAGCATCATCCTATCCCATGCCCAGGCACCCAAACATCATCCTATCACATGCCTAGGGTCTCAAGCATCATCCTATCCCATGTCTAGGGTCCCAAGCATCATCCTATCCCATGCCCAGGGTCTCAAGCATCATCCTATCCCATGTCTAGGGTCCCAAGCATCATCCTATCCCATGCCCAGGGTCGCAGGCATCATCCTATCCCATGCCCAGGGTCCCAAGCATCATCCTATCACATGCCCAGGGTCCCAAGCATCATCCTATCCCATGCCCAGGGTCCCAAGCATCATCCTTTCAAAAGACCTGGGTCCCAAGCATCATCCTATCCCATGCCCAGGGTCGCAAGCATCATCCTATCCCATGCCCAGGGACCCAGGCATCACCCTATCCCATGCCCAGGGCCCCAAGCATCATCCTGTCACATGCCCAGGGTCCCAAGCATCACCCTATCCCATGCCCATGGTCCCAAGCATCATCCTATCCCATGCCCAGGGTCTCAAGCATCATCCTATCCCATGCCCAGGGTCCCAAGCATCATCCTATCACATGCCCATGGTCCCAAGCATCATCCTATCCCATGCCCAGGGTCCCAAGCATCATCCTATCCCATGCCCAAGGTCCCAGGCATCATCCTATCCCATGCCCAGGGTCCCAAGCATCATCCTATCACATGCCCAGGGTCCCAAGCATCATCCTATCCCATGCCCAGGGTCCCAAGCATCCTCCTATCCCATGCCCAGGGTCCCAAGCATCATCCTATCCCATGCCCAGGGTCCCAAGCATCATCCTATGCCATGCCCAGGGTCCCAAGCATCTTCCTATCCCATGCCCAGGGTCCCAGGCATCTTCCTATCACATGCCCAGGGTCCCAGGCATCATCCTATCCCATGCCCATAGACCCAGGCATCATCCTATCCCATGCCCAGAGACCCAGGCATCATCCTATCCCATGCCCAGGGTCCCAAGCATCATCCTACCCCATGCCCAGGGACCCAAGCATCATCCTATCCCATGCCCAGGGTCCCAAGCATCATCCTACGCCATGCCCAGGGTCCCAAGCATCATCCTATCCCATGCCCAGGGACCCAAGCATCATCCTATCCCATGCCCAGGGTCCCAAGCATCATCCTACCCTATGCCCAGGGTCCCAAGCATCATCCTATCCCATGCCAAGAGACCCAGGCATCCTCCTATCCCATGCCCAGGGTCCCAAGCATCATCCTATCCCATGCCCGGGGTCCCAAGCATCATCCTATCCCATGCCCAGGGACCCAGGCATCCTCCTATCCCATGCCCAGGGTCCCAAGCATCATCCTATGCCATGCCGAGGGTCCAACGCATCATCCTATCCCATGCCCATGGTCCCAAGCATCATCCTATGCCATGCCCAGGGTCCCAAGCATCATCCTATCCCATGCCCAGGGACCCAAGCATCATCCTATCCCATGCCCAGGGTCCCAAGCATCATCCTATCCCTTGCCCAGAGACCCAGGCATCCTCCTATCCCATGCCCAGGGTCCCAAGCATCATCCTATCCCATGCCCAGGGTCCCAAGCATCATCCTATCCCATGCCCAGGGTCCCAAGCATCATCCTATCCCATGCCCAGGGTCCCAAGCATCATCCTATTCCATGTCCAGGGTCCCAAGCATCATCCTATCCCATGCCCAGGGTCCCAAGCATCATCCTATGCCATGCCCATGGTCCCAAGCATCTTCCTATCCCATGCCCAGGGTCCCAAGCATCTTCCTATGCCATGCCCATGGTCCCAAGCATCTTCCTATCACATGCCCAGGGACCCAGGCATCATCCTATCCCATGCCCAGGGTCCCAGCCATCATCCTATCACATGCCCAGGGCCCCAAGCATCCTCCTATCCCATGTCCAGGGTCCCAAGCATCATCCTATCCCATGCCCAGGGTCCCAAGCATCATCCTATCCCATGCCCAGGGTCCCAAGCATCATCCTATGCCATGCCCAGGGTCCCAAGCATCTTCCTATCCCATGCCCAGGGTCCCAAGCATCTTCCAATGCCATGCCCAGGGTCCCAAGCATCTTCCTATCACATGCCCAGGGACCCAGGCATCATCCTATCCCATGCCCAGGGTCCCAAGCATCATCCTATCCCATGCCCAGGGTCCCAAGCATCATCCTATGCCATGCCCAGGGTCCCAAGCATCTTCCTATCCCATGCCCAGGGTCCCAAGCATCTTCCTATGCCATGCCCAGGGTCCCTAGCATCTTCCTATCACATGCCCAGGGACCCAGGCATCATCCTATCCCATGACCAGGGTCCCACGCATCATCATATCCCATGACCAGGGTCCCAAGCATCATCCTATCACATGCCCAGGGACCCAAACATTATCCTATCCCATGCCCAGGGACCCAAACATTATCCTATCCCATGCCCAGGGTCCCAAGCATCATCCTATCTCATGCCCAGGGTCCCAAGCATCATCCTATCACATGCCCAGGGTCCCAAGCATCATCCTATCCCATGGTCCCAAGCATCATCCTATCACATGCCCAGGGTCTCAAGCATCATCCTATCACATGCCCATGGTCCCAAGCATCATCCTATCCCATGCCCAGGGTCCCAAGCATCATCCTATCCCATGACCAGGGTCCCAGGCATCATCCTATCCCATGCCCAGGGTCCCAAACATCATCCTATCACATGCCCAGGGTCCCAAGCATCATCCTATCCCATGTCCAGGGTCCCAAGCATCATCCTATCCCATGCCCAGGGTCCCAGGCATCATCCTATCCCATGCCCAGCGTCCCAAGCATCATCCTATGCCATGACCAGGGTCCCAAACATCATCCTATCCCATGCCCAGGGTCCCAAGCATCATCCTATCCCATGCCAGGGACCCAAGCATCATCCTACCCCATGCCCAGGGTCCCAAGCATCATCCTACCCCATGCCCAGGGTCCCAAGCATCATCATATCCCATGCCCAGAGACCCATGCATCCTCCTATCCCATGCCCAGGGTCCCAAGCATCATCCTATCCCATGCCCAGGGTCCCAAGCATCATCCTATCCCATGCCCAGGGACCCAGGCATCCTCCTATCCCATGCCCAGGGTCCCAAGCATCATCCTATGCCATGCCCAGGGTCCCAAGCATCATCCTATCCCATGCCCAGGGTCCCAAGCATCATCCTATGCCATGCCCAGGGTCCCGAGCATCATCCTATCCCATGCCCAGGGACCCGAGCATCATCCTACCCCATGCCCAGGGTCCCAAGCATCATCCTATCCCATGCCCAGGGTCCCAAGCATCATCCTATCCCATGCCCAGAGACCCAGGCATCCTCCTATCCCATGCCCAGGGTCCCAAGCATCATCCTATCCCATGCCCAGGGTCCCAAGTATCATCCTATCCCAATCCCAGGGTCCCAAGCATCATCCTATGCCATGCCCAGGGTCCCAAGCATCATCCTATCCTATGCCCAGGGTCCCAAGCATCATCCTATGCCATGCCCAGGGTCCCAAGCATCATCCTATCCCATGCCCAGGGTCCCAAGCATCATCCTGTCCCATGCCCAGGGTCCCAAGCATCATCCTATCCCATGCCCAGGGACCCAGGCATCCTCCTATCCCATGCCCAGGGTCCCAAGCATCATCCTATGCCATGCCCAGGGTCCCAAGCATCATCCTATCCCATGCCCAGGGTCCCAAGCATCATCCTATGCCATGCCCAGGGTCCCGAGCATCATCCTATCCCATGCCCAGGGACCCGAGCATCATCCTACCCCATGCCCAGGGTCCCAAGCATCATCCTATCCCATGCCCAGGGTCCCAAGCATCATCCTATCCCATGCCCAGAGACCCAAGCATCTTCCTATCCCATGCCCAGGGTCCCAAGCATCTTCCTATGCCATGCCCAGGGTCCCAAGCATCTTCCTATCACATGCCCAGGGACCCAGGCATCATCCTATCCCATGCCCAGGGTCCCAGCCATCATCCTATCACATGCCCAGGGTCCCAAGCATCATCCTATCCCATGACCAGGGTCCCAAGCATCATCCTATCACATGCCCAGGGACCCAAACATTATCCTATCCCATGCCCAGGGACCCAAACATTATCCTATCCCATGCCCAGGGTCCGAAGCATCATCCTATCTCATGCCCAGGGTCCCAGGCACCATCCTATCCCATGTCCAGGGTCCCAAGCATCATTCTATCCCATGCCCAGGGACCCAGGCATCATCCTATCCCATGCCCAGGGTCCCAGCCATCATCCTATCACATGCCCAGGGTCCCAGGCATCATCCTATCCCATGCCCAGGGTCCCAAGCATCATCCTATCTCATGCCCAGGGTCCCAAGCATCATCCTATCCCATGCCCAGGGACCCAAACATTATCCTATCCCATGCCCAGGGTCCCAAGCATCATCCTATCTCATGCCCAGGGTCCCAAGCATCATCCTATCCCATGTCCAGGGTCCCAAGCATCATCCTATCCCATGCCCAGGGACCCAAGCATCATCCTATCCCATGCCCAGGGTCCCAAGCATCATCCTACCCTATGCCCAGGGTCCCAAGCATCATCCTATCCCATGCCAAGAGACCCAGGCATCCTCCTATCCCATGCCCAGGGTCCCAAGCATCATCCTATCCCATGCCCGGGGTCCCAAGCATCATCCTATCCCATGCCCAGGGACCCAGGCATCCTCCTATCCCATGCCCAGGGTCCCAAGCATCATCCTATGCCATGCCGAGGGTCCAACGCATCATCCTATCCCATGCCCATGGTCCCAAGCATCATCCTATGCCATGCCCAGGGTCCCAAGCATCATCCTATCCCATGCCCAGGGACCCAAGCATCATCCTATCCCATGCCCAGGGTCCCAAGCATCATCCTATCCCTTGCCCAGAGACCCAGGCATCCTCCTATCCCATGCCCAGGGTCCCAAGCATCATCCTATCCCATGCCCAGGGTCCCAAGCATCATCCTATCCCATGCCCAGGGTCCCAAGCATCATCCTATCCCATGCCCAGGGTCCCAAGCATCATCCTATTCCATGTCCAGGGTCCCAAGCATCATCCTATCCCATGCCCAGGGTCCCAAGCATCATCCTATGCCATGCCCATGGTCCCAAGCATCTTCCTATCCCATGCCCAGGGTCCCAAGCATCTTCCTATGCCATGCCCATGGTCCCAAGCATCTTCCTATCACATGCCCAGGGACCCAGGCATCATCCTATCCCATGCCCAGGGTCCCAGCCATCATCCTATCACATGCCCAGGGCCCCAAGCATCCTCCTATCCCATGTCCAGGGTCCCAAGCATCATCCTATCCCATGCCCAGGGTCCCAAGCATCATCCTATCCCATGCCCAGGGTCCCAAGCATCATCCTATGCCATGCCCAGGGTCCCAAGCATCTTCCTATCCCATGCCCAGGGTCCCAAGCATCTTCCAATGCCATGCCCAGGGTCCCAAGCATCTTCCTATCACATGCCCAGGGACCCAGGCATCATCCTATCCCATGCCCAGGGTCCCAAGCATCATCCTATCCCATGCCCAGGGTCCCAAGCATCATCCTATGCCATGCCCAGGGTCCCAAGCATCTTGCTATCCCATGCCCAGGGTCCCAAGCATCTTCCTATGCCATGCCCAGGGTCCCTAGCATCTTCCTATCACATGCCCAGGGACCCAGGCATCATCCTATCCCATGACCAGGGTCCCAAGCATCATCATATCCCATGACCAGGGTCCCAAGCATCATCCTATCACATGCCCAGGGACCCAAACATTATCCTATCCCATGCCCAGGGACCCAAACATTATCCTATCCCATGCCCAGGGTCCCAAGCATCATCCTATCTCATGCCCAGGGTCCCAAGCATCATCCTATCACATGCCCAGGGTCCCAAGCATCCTCCTATCCCATGCCCATGGTCCCAAGCATCATCCTATCACATGCCCAGGGTCTCAAGCATCATCCTATCACATGCCCATGGTCCCAAGCATCATCCTATCCCATGCCCAGGGTCCCAAGCATCATCCTATCCCATGACCAGGGTCCCAGGCATCATCCTATCCCATGCCCAGGGTCCCAAACATCATCCTATCACATGCCCAGGGTCCCAAGCATCATCCTATCCCATGTCCAGGGTCCCAAGCATCATCCTATCCCATGCCCAGGGTCCCAGGCATCATCCTATCCCATGCCCAGCGTCCCAAGCATCATCCTATGCCATGACCAGGGTCCCAAACATCATCCTATCCCATGCCCAGGGTCCCAAGCATCATCCTACGCCATGCCCAGGGTCCCAAGCATCATCCTATCCCATGCCCAGGGACCCAAGCATCATCCTACCCCATGCCCAGGGTCCCAAGCATCATCCTACCCCATGCCCAGGGTCCCAAGCATCATCATATCCCATGCCCAGAGACCCATGCATCCTCCTATCCCATGCCCAGGGTCCCAAGCATCATCCTATCCCATGCCCAGGGTCCCAAGCATCATCCTATCCCATGCCCAGGGACCCAGGCATCCTCCTATCCCATGCCCAGGGTCCCAAGCATCATCCTATGCCATGCCCAGGGTCCCAAGCATCATCCTATCCCATGCCCAGGGTCCCAAGCATCATCCTATGCCATGCCCAGGGTCCCGAGCATCATCCTATCCCATGCCCAGGGACCCGAGCATCATCCTACCCCATGCCCAGGGTCCCAAGCATCATCCTATCCCATGCCCAGGGTCCCAAGCATCATCCTATCCCATGCCCAGAGACCCAGGCATCCTCCTATCCCATGCCCAGGGTCCCAAGCATCATCCTATCCCATGCCCAGGGTCCCAAGTATCATCCTATCCCAATCCCAGGGTCCCAAGCATCATCCTATGCCATGCCCAGGGTCCCAAGCATCATCCTATCCCATGCCCAGAGACCCAGGCATCATCCTATCCCATGCCCAGAGACCCAGGCATCATCCTATCCCAGTCCAGGGTCTCAAGCATCATCCTATCCCATGTCCAGGGTCCCAAGCATCATCCTATCCCATGCCCAGGGTCCCAAGCATCATCCTATCCCATGCCCAGGGTCCCAAGAATCATCCTATGCCATGCCCAGGGTCCCAAGCATCTTCCTATCCCATGCCCAGGGTCCCAAGCATCTTCCTATGCCATGCCCAGGGTCCCAAGCATCTTCCTATCACATGCCCAGGGACCCAGGCATCATCCTATCCCATGCCCAGGGTCCCAGCCATCATCCTATCACATGCCCAGGGTCCCAAGCATCATCCTATCCCATGACCAGGGTCCCAAGCATCATCCTATCACATGCCCAGGGACCCAAACATTATCCTATCCCATGCCCAGGGACCCAAACATTATCCTATCCCATGCCCAGGGTCCGAAGCATCATCCTATCTCATGCCCAGGGTCCCAGGCACCATCCTATCCCATGTCCAGGGTCCCAAGCATCATTCTATCCCATGCCCAGGGACCCAGGCATCATCCTATCCCATGCCCAGGGTCCCAGCCATCATCCTATCACATGCCCAGGGTCCCAGGCATCATCCTATCCCATGCCCAGGGTCCCAAGCATCATCCTATCTCATGCCCAGGGTCCCAAGCATCATCCTATCCCATGCCCAGGGACCCAAACATTATCCTATCCCATGCCCAGGGTCCCAAGCATCATCCTATCTCATGCCCAGGGTCCCAAGCATCATCCTATCCCATGCCCAGGGTCCCAAGCATCATCCTATCCCATGCCCAGGGACCCAAGCATCATCCTATCCCATGCCCAGGGTCCCAAGCATCATCCTACCCTATGCCCAGGGTCCCAAGCATCATCCTATCCCATGCCAAGAGACCCAGGCATCCTCCTATCCCATGCCCAGGGTCCCAAGCATCATCCTATCCCATGCCCGGGGTCCCAAGCATCATCCTATCCCATGCCCAGGGACCCAGGCATCCTCCTATCCCATGCCCAGGGTCCCAAGCATCATCCTATGCCATGCCGAGGGTCCAACGCATCATCCTATCCCATGCCCATGGTCCCAAGCATCATCCTATGCCATGCCCAGGGTCCCAAGCATCATCCTATCCCATGCCCAGGGACCCAAGCATCATCCTATCCCATGCCCAGGGTCCCAAGCATCATCCTATCCCTTGCCCAGAGACCCAGGCATCCTCCTATCCCATGCCCAGGGTCCCAAGCATCATCCTATCCCATGCCCAGGGTCCCAAGCATCATCCTATCCCATGCCCAGGGTCCCAAGCATCATCCTATCCCATGCCCAGGGTCCCAAGCATCATCCTATTCCATGTCCAGGGTCCCAAGCATCATCCTATCCCATGCCCAGGGTCCCAAGCATCATCCTATGCCATGCCCATGGTCCCAAGCATCTTCCTATCCCATGCCCAGGGTCCCAAGCATCTTCCTATGCCATGCCCATGGTCCCAAGCATCTTCCTATCACATGCCCAGGGACCCAGGCATCATCCTATCCCATGCCCAGGGTCCCAGCCATCATCCTATCACATGCCCAGGGCCCCAAGCATCCTCCTATCCCATGTCCAGGGTCCCAAGCATCATCCTATCCCATGCCCAGGGTCCCAAGCATCATCCTATCCCATGCCCAGGGTCCCAAGCATCATCCTATGCCATGCCCAGGGTCCCAAGCATCTTCCTATCCCATGCCCAGGGTCCCAAGCATCTTCCAATGCCATGCCCAGGGTCCCAAGCATCTTCCTATCACATGCCCAGGGACCCAGGCATCATCCTATCCCATGCCCAGGGTCCCAAGCATCATCCTATCCCATGCCCAGGGTCCCAAGCATCATCCTATGCCATGCCCAGGGTCCCAAGCATCTTCCTATCCCATGCCCAGGGTCCCAAGCATCTTCCTATGCCATGCCCAGGGTCCCTAGCATCTTCCTATCACATGCCCAGGGACCCAGGCATCATCCTATCCCATGACCAGGGTCCCAAGCATCATCATATCCCATGACCAGGGTCCCAAGCATCATCCTATCACATGCCCAGGGACCCAAACATTATCCTATCCCATGCCCAGGGACCCAAACATTATCCTATCCCATGCCCAGGGTCCCAAGCATCATCCTATCTCATGCCCAGGGTCCCAAGCATCATCCTATCACATGCCCAGGGTCCCAAGCATCATCCTATCCCATGCCCATGGTCCCAAGCATCATCCTATCACATGCCCAGGGTCTCAAGCATCATCCTATCACATGCCCATGGTCCCAAGCATCATCCTATCCCATGCCCAGGGTCCCAAGCATCATCCTATCCCATGACCAGGGTCCCAGGCATCATCCTATCCCATGCCCAGGGTCCCAAACATCATCCTATCACATGCCCAGGGTCCCAAGCATCATCCTATCCCATGTCCAGGGTCCCAAGCATCATCCTATCCCATGCCCAGGGTCCCAGGCATCATCCTATCCCATGCCCAGCGTCCCAAGCATCATCCTATGCCATGACCAGGGTCCCAAACATCATCCTATCCCATGCCCAGGGTCCCAAGCATCATCCTACGCCATGCCCAGGGTCCCAAGCATCATCCTATCCCATGCCCAGGGACCCAAGCATCATCCTACCCCATGCCCAGGGTCCCAAGCATCATCCTACCCCATGCCCAGGGTCCCAAGCATCATCATATCCCATGCCCAGAGACCCATGCATCCTCCTATCCCATGCCCAGGGTCCCAAGCATCATCCTATCCCATGCCCAGGGTCCCAAGCATCATCCTATCCCATGCCCAGGGACCCAGGCATCCTCCTATCCCATGCCCAGGGTCCCAAGCATCATCCTATGCCATGCCCAGGGTCCCAAGCATCATCCTATCCCATGCCCAGGGTCCCAAGCATCATCCTATGCCATGCCCAGGGTCCCGAGCATCATCCTATCCCATGCCCAGGGACCCGAGCATCATCCTACCCCATGCCCAGGGTCCCAAGCATCATCCTATCCCATGCCCAGGGTCCCAAGCATCATCCTATCCCATGCCCAGAGACCCAGGCATCCTCCTATCCCATGCCCAGGGTCCCAAGCATCATCCTATCCCATGCCCAGGGTCCCAAGTATCATCCTATCCCAATCCCAGGGTCCCAAGCATCATCCTATGCCATGCCCAGGGTCCCAAGCATCATCCTATCCCATGCCCAGAGACCCAGGCATCATCCTATCCCATGCCCAGGGTCCCAAGCATCATCCTATGCCATGCCCAGGGTCCCAAGCATCATCCTATCCCATGCCCAGGGTCCCAAGCATCATCCTGTCCCATGCCCAGGGTCCCAAGCATCATCCTATCCCATGCCCAGGGTCCCAAGCATCATCCTATCCCATGCCCAGAGACCCAGGCATCATCCTATCCCATGCCCAGAGACCCAGGCATCATCCTATCCCATGCCCAGGTTCCCAAGCATCATCCTATCCCAGTCCAGGGTCTCAAGCATCATCCTATCCCATGTCCAGGGTCCCAAGCATCATCCTATCCCATGCCCAGGGTCCCAAGCATCATCCTATCCCATGCCCAGGGTCCCAAGAATCATCCTATGCCATGCCCAGGGTCCCAAGCATCTTCCTATCCCATGCCCAGGGTCCCAAGCATCTTCCTATGCCATGCCCAGGGTCCCAAGCATCTTCCTATCACATGCCCAGGGACCCAGGCATCATCCTATCCCATGCCCAGGGTCCCAGCCATCATCCTATCACATGCCCAGGGTCCCAAGCATCATCCTATCCCATGACCAGGGTCCCAAGCATCATCCTATCACATGCCCAGGGACCCAAACATTATCCTATCCCATGCCCAGGGACCCAAACATTATCCTATCCCATGCCCAGGGTCCGAAGCATCATCCTATCTCATGCCCAGGGTCCCAGGCACCATCCTATCCCATGTCCAGGGTCCCAAGCATCATTCTATCCCATGCCCAGGGACCCAGGCATCATCCTATCCCATGCCCAGGGTCCCAGCCATCATCCTATCACATGCCCAGGGTCCCAGGCATCATCCTATCCCATGCCCAGGGTCCCAAGCATCATCCTATCTCATGCCCAGGGTCCCAAGCATCATCCTATCCCATGCCCAGGGACCCAAACATTATCCTATCCCATGCCCAGGGTCCCAAGCATCATCCTATCTCATGCCCAGGGTCCCAAGCATCATCCTATCCCATGTCCAGGGTCCCAAGCATCATCCTATCCCATGCCCAGGGACCCAGGCACCATCCTATCCCATGCCCAGGGTCCCAGCCATCATCCTATCACATGCCCAGGGTCCCAAGCATCATCCTATCTCATGCCGAGGGTCCCAAGCATCATCCTATCCCCTGCCCAGGGTCCCAAGCATCATCCTATCACATGCCCAGTGACCCAGGCATCCTCCTATCCCATGCCCAGGGTCCCAAGCATCATCCTTTCCCTGCCCAGGGTCCCAAGCATCATCCTATCACATGCCCAGAGACCCAGGCATCCTCCTATCATATGCCCAGGGTCCCAGGCATCATCCTATCACATGCCCAAGGTCCCAATCATCATCCTATCCCATGCCCAGGGTCCCAAGCATCATCCTATCCCAGGCCTAGGTTCCCAAGCATCATCCTATCCCATGCCTAGATTCCCAAGCATCATCCTATCCCATGCCTAGGTTCCCAAGCATCATCCTATCCCATGCCTAGGTTCCCAAGCATCATCCTATCCCATGCCTAGGTTCCCAAGCATCTTCCTATCACATGCCTAGGGTCTCAAGCATCATCCTATCACATGCCTAGGGTCTCAAGCATCATCCTATCACATGCCCAGAGACCCAGGCATCCTCCTATCATATGCCATATACAAGTCATAAAAGCTTTGCAAAAAAAGAATAGCAATACCTGATATCAGTTCATAGAAGAAATAGATAAACTACTCACGGCAAAAAGCAAGTGCTAAATCACCAAAGTGGCCAATACTAATTTCAAAAATAGCCTGGAAAACAAAGGACCGGCTACTTTCCTGATTAGAAAGCAGCCGCTCGTGCCTTCACACGCATCTTTCTCAAATACAGTTCCCTCAAAATATGTGTCCAGTGTCTTATTGGCTCAAATATATTCCACAAGAGCACTCGCATTAAAACATTGAACGAAACAACGTAAAACAAAAGGAATTCCAAGCATTCAAAACATATCAATGATAACAATATGAAAAACGATATTATCCGACACAAAGCATCATAAGCAAAATCAAATAAAACGTTTCTTGGAGTACATCATCCAAAACTCCTCATTGTGATTATTTAAGATAACTCCGTCTTCTACACCAAGCACTGGTAAAAAACCTGGAACAATCAATGCCATAGATTTGCTCCCGTGTACAGGAATCGAGCACTGCTACTAAAATGGAAGTCTTATGGAGGTTAACAAGTGGAAGCCACCATTTTGGGCTGCACGTCTATCTACGTGTTTATGACGCAATGTCTGTGCTCTGTAATGAGATTCAGATTGGGTCTGCTTCCTTCAGAGCCTCAAGAAAATATTATGTTAAAGTGGCCCGGACACATTCCTTCATGATTAGCTAGAGTTTGACTGATTGCGATCGCCCATCACAGTTTTTTTTTATTTTAAAGCCCATGCCCAAGCAACCCAAGTAGTCTGCATTGGCAATCATAACACCACTAACAAATTAATTGAAACTTAATTCAGGACTGTAGGGGCGGTAGCTTAAATAACAGCATCGCCTGTGAACAATAATACACAAAGTTTCTCGCCATTATTGGCGGGAACTTCAATTGCCTGGAAGTGCAAATGGATGTCAATGTCATTAATTAACAGTGAGAACAACAACAGGGCCAATGCATGTCCCTGACACACCCCATTGGACACTTGGAAAAATGTGGTTCTTTCTTTGGTCCGGTCCCACCTACCGTTGCTTAATTTTGATGAGATGTAATTGCTTGATGCAGATGTCTGCAGATGCCCTGAGATATCAATACTTCCCAGACGAGTTCTTGGTTGACATTACTACGTTATAGAGGAGCACGCCTCTGTTCCTTCCGCTTATCTGTGCATACTCAAGGCCAGTCTAAATGTCTGCTTGATTGTCCTTATTTCTTTGCGGAACCCCGCCTGCGTATGACGCATGCTGTTATCCGCTGCTCATTTGCTTAATCTTAGCTCCAGGAACGTTGCATATGTAAGGTGCCTCTCCCTTGTTTATTTGCATTCTGTATATATCCTGAGCAAAGGAGTCTGACACCTCACTGCGCATATGTGTATACCAGGAGTACCAAGGCGGATGGTGGATGGACCCTAGTATGGACCAAAGGGAGTTCCCTCCATATAGGAGACAGTTACCCCCAGTGCCCCGGTTGAATTAACAGAGTCTGGCTTTGTGTCACAAACGGAGACCGCTTTACTTATTGTATATGTATCAGAGCAACCACATCTTTGTCACACATCAGCCATATTACATTACTGAGCTCCCAATAGAGGCTCCTTCAGATAATACAGGAATGTATCAATGTTCACCATGTTCATTTCATCACATTTAGTATCATTTAATTACACTTTTCCATCTCAGGTTTTTTTCTCAGAACGTCCTGTGGGGTCTTTGGGACTCAATTCATTACCATTAGATGAATAACTATTCATACATTTGAGTGCGGGCCCCTACGAATTGGTGCATACACTTTGTTTAACTAAATATACACTTATTTAACACTGAAATCACTTGAGAATGTGCGCATTCACCTTTTGGCAAATAAATCTTCAAATATATCATGTAGGTCACATGAGAAATTGTGCATTCACCCGAGGTACTAAATATTCATATATATCATACTGGTCACCTGGGACAGTGTGCATTAACCTTTGGTAAATAAATATGCAAATATATCATGTAAGACACATGGGACAGTGTGCATTAACCTTTGGTAAATAAATATGCAAATATATCATGTAAGACACATGGGACAGTGCGCATTAACCTTTGGTAAATAAATATTCAAATATATAATGAAGGACACATGGGAAGTGTGTATTCACCTTCGGTAAATAAATATTCAAATATATCATGCAGGTGACTTGTGAAGTGCACATTCACCTGTAGTACTAACTATTCACATATATCATGTAGGTCACATGAGAAAATGCACATTCACCTGAGGTACTAAATATTCACATATATAACTTGTAGGTGACATGAAGGAGTGTGCATTAACCTGAGATACTAAATATTCTCATATATCATGTAGGTCACATGAGGAAGTGCGCATTCACCTTTGGTACTACACTCACCCCACCTTACGCCAAGCTACCCAGTCAAGACACTGGGCAATAACCCCTCCTTAGCGCTGCCTTCGGCACCACCCCAGAGGGAATGATACAGTTCAGCCCCCAGAGCGGGTGAAATGAAGCAACTACACTGTTCCCCTCAGAGCTTTCAGGTCATCAAACCCCGGATCAAACCCCACTATACCAACCAGGGCCTAGGACCGGCCACAATAAGCCACGAGAGGGGTCTTTCCCGGGTCTGCATGGCCCAAAGGTCTGGGCACCACAACGCCTTCTCCTCAGCGTCTCAAACAAAACCTGTTAAGCTCCCTTTCCTCGGAGTGCAGGTAAACTCACAGGCCTCTCCGCGTCCTGGATGGGATAGGAGAGGAGGACTTTGTCATCCGTCTGGGCACTCCACGGCCCACGTGTAAGCTGCCGGCTCACACAGGGCTCGGAGCCCATTCTTAATGTTTCCCTTTCCTACCTTACTCAAACTTCTTAGCCTGCGCACCACCCCGCTCTCTTTTTCACTGTAGCAGTGGCTGGCCGGTTTAAACATGCCTGCCAGAACGCCCTTACTGCAGCCCCCGGCCCACTCCCTCGACCCCGGGCGGAGGAGAGAGACTGGCTTCCACCAGGCAGGCGGCCCAACGGGAAGGACCGCCAATGGAACACAGAGGGCCGGGATGCCCTCTGAGACAGACTTGAACTCCTGTCTCCCTTCGCCTCTTCCTTGCTCTACCCCTAGCGGTTTCCTTCAGCCCCTTATCCATTGCGGGGACTCACCAACGGTAACCGCCAGCAGGGGGGCCCGTGACAGCCCTGAGGTGAAATCACCTCACAGACAATCCCGCTCCCCCTGCTGGTGGAGCCTACCATCATTGTCCCAAGCCCTCTCTGCACGCCAAAAGGAAAACCCTTGCATGAACACACAATACTACAACAGTGTAAATAAACATGAACAGCCATAACACTGTGGCATAATTACGATGATCACCAAAAACCCACAGTAAATGCAGGTTTACACATAGATTCTGCCTAAACCACCAGACAATTCAATAGGGTTATAGTTGGATGGGCCGTTACGGTTCTTGTTTTTAAAAATAAGAGCAAGTTCCTCAGATCGCCACGACCTAGGAGGATTGAAATTCATATTAATGGAATTAAATAATTTCACTATTATAGGAACCTGTATTGTTGGATCATATTTAAATAGGTTGATTGGTAGATGGTCAGGGCCAAGGGCTTTCCCACTCTTTTGAATGCACAATACAGGCATCACCACATTAGTGAGTTCTCAATTTCACTTGACATGCCAAGGAACATATTCACAGTTGGAAGCACTTCAGAAGTAAAATCATTATATAATTGTTTAAAATGCCACCTATATTCTGGGATATGCTTTTGGAGAGCTTGTGCACTGTGTTGAAGAACGATTTGCTAAAAAGCGACCTGTATGTGGCTTCTCTAGTATGTCTGAAGCTTATTCCATCATTGCAGTACAACATCTCATACCACGAGTCATAGCCCTAGCTTGTTTCTTCATGTTATGTCGATATATACTGCGCATCGTTACCACCCAAGGGCAGTCTCCAGGCGCTCACATGGCTCTGCAAGAAAGAGGAGGGGGTTGGTCAGTGAGGGAAGAATGATAAGATAGGACCAGGAGAAACTGGCATCTGTGTGTGTTGGCTTGCAGTTGGTTGGTTGCGTCCACAGGCTTGTTGTATCCGTACGGGCAAGGTCCATTGCCTGGATGTTGTTTGTTGGCTGTTTTGATAGAACAGGGGCGTGTAACAAACGGTTCTATCAGTTTCACCAGTGCTTCATAAAGTTCTATGTTGAGCAAGCTCTCCTCGAGTACATTATAATTCAGCATTGGGTAAATGACATTATAAATAAGAGCTAATATTTGCTCTGCATCATTCTGATTCCCCTTGAGGCTACATGTGTTGGAACTAATACAGATATCCGAGGTGGCTGGATCAACGTGTGCCCTCATTGGTTTACATTTATGTAACTTTCGGGTTAGGACCAGTGGATGGTGATTGCTTTTGGTACGTTGGAGTACTCATGATTCTCTAACCAATGTCTAGTTCGAGATGTCAATAGGAATGTAGTTGGTGTGGCAATTGGCGTTGCCCACTCTATATGTAGGGCTAGCCAGAACCTCCCCACAGGTTCAACCATTACAAACCTGCATAACATTTTCTGCAAAGAAAGACCCAAAACATGATATATTCTTATACAGTTTCATAATAAGCAGAATATGCCATTCTCGGATACCACAGCCTTCATCCTCTGCATTTGAATTTTCCTTTAGGGTGCTTGAGAGCTGGAATTGGGCATTGAATCCCCCACAATAAGCTTAATGCACAGACATCGATGGTGATACTGGTCATCCATGATTTTATATAAAAATTAGAAAATAATCATAATAAGACCCTCAAGCAATTCTATTTTCAATACTTGGATATGAGGGTTATTAGTTGAAATAGATTCTATCATCTTATTAAGATCCATCTTCACCCATGTCAGGAGACCACCTTTGGGTTGCCCCCCTATCGCCTTTAATTGCAGGGATAGCAACATTTTCCCATTCTGGTTTATCAAAACAGATGTCACCCAAGTCTCCTGGAGTGAAACAGTGTGGTTTGCTTGAACAAAGAGATGCCAATCATATCACTCAATTTAGGGCTTATACCTGCCACATTCCAGGATCGAGTCTTCAAGTTTGAGGATATCTCATTGATGATCGAGTTGCATGTTACCGTGTAAAAGTGTGTGAGGACCAAATAGTATGTCATTCCATGTTGGTCAAATCAACCCACGAATTACACGATGTCACATTTGTATTTTTTCAGCAACCACATTCCCTGCCAGGTGAATGATATAAGTTGCATTGGCAATTTACAGGTTGGACCTCTTTACTATGGAAACGATGTTAGTGTTGGAAAGCTGAAGTGCTCTGGTAGAAGAGGCAGGCTGAAAGTGTTTGCTTGCAACCCTTCCTGGCTGGAAGGGCAGAAGGACTGGCCGTTTCCTCTACTCCCTGGACTGGGTCCCATAGAAACTCAGGAAGAAAGGAAGAGCTCTGGTCTCTGGTTCCTGCCTCATTCCACTTGTGTTCTACACCGTCTTGGACATCGTCTGCATGTCCCAAGCTTCTTTGTGCCAAGTGCTGTAGTTGCTTGTTAAACCTCACTGTGTGCTGAAGCCAACTTTCCCGCTCAGCAACCCAACACAGAATCACCTCCTGAGAAAGCTCCCAGACACCTGGATTGAGCCTGTAGAGCCCAAAGAGCAAGCCTGAAAGGTGTCTTTAGTGGAACAGTCATCCTGGCCTTGTTTGAAGGCACCATTGACATTTAGGACCCACTCTTTACCTTTCAAAAAGACATATACTTTGAACTTGAACATTGATGCAGAGACGATTGCCTGTCTACTCATGTCTTCAGCCTCGTAGTGCTCTTTTATCCAAACGTCATGTCCTCCCTTTCATGGATGGGTTATTAATGTTTTTTAGTAGTTTGTTTGCATTTTTGGTTTAATTCAAAACTCCTATTTATTAACACAACTTGATTTAACATTTCATTTTTTTGGTATCACTTTAGTTGTTTGGATGCTTCTGTGTTAGCTCACACCCCGCCTGAAGAGTATAGCCTGTACTCAGCCACACGTTACCACAAGAGGCAAAGTAGGTACACCTCTTGGATTGTGCCTGTTTCACCTTAGGATTGGGACCACTACCGGTGCAGTGGTAATGTGGGGCTGAGAAGGAGTGCTAAACTATTATGTGTGCCTGTACTCCTGCAGAGCAATAGTCATTTTGTCACAGTCACTCAACACGCCGCAGCATGGCTCATAACTTGAAACAAGATATTGTACCATGTGTCTCACATCCTAAGGGCGCTGGACTGACTTCCCATCCAAGCCAGAATACTCTTTTCATATAATGCACCCACCGCTCACACACCTGCCCACCACATTTTGCAGCATAAAAAGCACATTTTGTACACAAACATTTATTTATTGCAGCATTTTGCAGAACTTTTATAATTGATTGGAGGGTGTAAGATTGGCACATTGCAGGTAAGAGGCAGTGTGCGGCACTACAAGAGAGCCAGGTTGTCATTATCTGTACCTTTTGTATCAATTTAATAGGAAGAGTCCCAGATATCCCAAATGTCCCTGGCTTGACAGAACGGTGTTTGTTTTGCACTACGTTTTTAACTATATTGATCATTATCAGTTATAATGGTGAAAATATTTCCCTTCCATGTTCTCCAATCCCCCAAACACCCACATACCTCTCTCACCAACACCCCTCACACGCTCTTATTTCCCATCAAATCGTACATTCCCGAACCTCCTCATTCTCAGTCATGCACATACTCACCTGCTCTGTCTCACTGCCAAATCGCAATTTGTACTCACCAGTCCCTGTCAAACTCTAAATCATACTCACACCTTCGCTCCCCAGTTCCTCCTGCAGTCTATCATATGCACTTGCTGCTTCTGCATCTTGCATGCTTTCTCCCTTTCTATCTCACTCGTCCCTCATCCTTTCTCCCAATCCGCAGCTCACTGCCTCTTTCCGGCCAACCGCTCCCTCTCTGCTTTCTGACTCACCGCTCCCCCTGCAGACCGCACACCCTCTACTTTCTGGTCTGCCGCTCCCACTCTGATTTCTGGCCCACCGCCCCACTGCTTCCTCTCTGTTCTCTTGCCCACCTCTTCCCCCACTAACCCACTGCTCTTCCTCTGCTTTCTTACCTATCACTCCCCAGCTAACGCATCACTCCCCCTCTCTCTCTTATCCATCTCATATTGTGACTATTTTTAAAATGTATATTTTGGCCAAGGTCCTCAAAAAATGGAGTATCTAAAAATAGAACAGAGGATAAGCTATTTTTAGATAACCAATTTATGGAAATGAGCAGGCAACCATGTTCTTTAAGGTGACATGCATTTCCACGAGGCTGAGCTGTAACACAAATGATGCGCTGCCCAGCCTTGAATGCAATGGTGTCAGAAGTTCTCTCCGGACAATGGCCCTCATTAGGACCCTGGCGGAGAGGGTTTTACGCCGGCGTAGTGCATGGCGTACCTCTCCGCCAGACTACGAGTTCCCGTAGCGCCATGGAGGATTTTTACGCCTGCTTTTTGCAGGCGGAGAAATCCATGGCGCTACGGGACTTGTTGTTAATTACGCCACCGTAATTTACGGTGGCGTAATTAACACCTTCCCTACTCCCATTATACCCTATGGGGCAAGAATGGGAATGGGGAAGGGTAAAATGGGATTGGGGACTTACCGCCCCGCCAAGGTCGGCATGGGGAAGTAAGTCCGCCAACCACCTTGGCGGAGTTGGCAGCTTAGCGCCATGGACCATGGTGCAAATTGCACCATGGTCCTCCGCCAGGGTCGTAATGAGGCCCAATATGTTCTACAGGCTCCAACCGCATTCCACCGCGACGGGCCCCTAACAGGCCTGTCACTATAAAATACGTTCCAAAAAAAGCATTTCTATCCCGTTTGAGGAAAAGAAATGCAAATGAGACAGCAGGTCGGACCTCTGCTGTCAAACTTTTTTTTAAAGCTGAATGTTTGTATGTAACACATATGCTGGCCCCAGCCCCCCACTCAAACCACTGCAAAGGATGGATTCAAGCCCCAGTAGGCTGGTGTCCACCTTTGGAAGTCCATGCTTCCTTTTGCAAAGCGCACATGTTGTAAGCTAGTCTCATTCTGAGAATTGGCTGAGGTCTGTGTATTATGAACACGCACACGGAGTGGCACTAAGAGTAAACCAGCATTGGCAATGCAAACAATGTAGGCTTTTGTGTAGCTATGGGAAAGACATTTGACAGTCATTGTTAACTGTCCATTAATGATAGCAGCTTCAAAAATGGTGCATGCACCTGGGCATATGATAGCAGTTCCTGGCACATGTCTATCTAATACCTATACACAAGCTGAAACTATTGGATGTGCAAATGCTTGTTTTTCACAGGACTTCAGTGAAGGACACCCATATTACCTGGCCAAAGGCAGACCTGGTTAAGCAGTTTTATTTCACCACTAGGGTGTTTAAAGCACCTATTAAACCAGTGGCCCCCAATCCATAGATTGCGAGCAACACGTTGCTCGCTGCCCCATTTTATGTTGCTCCCAGAGCTCTGTGAGGGGCAGGGTGAACGTTGCTCATGTTCCGGCTGTGGCAGCCCTTGGTACTGCAGACTGGCCCTCTTTGCAGCACAACTTCACCGCGCCAAGGGGGAGTGGTTAAAAACACAAGTCTACAGAAGTGCCAATGCCTGATTCAAACTCTCGTTTTGCAAGGAATAATCTCCTCCTGGGCTATTAAATTGATGCTGTTTGAAAGATTCTTTTTGTCTAAATTAACTCAAATATAGGATACTAATTGAAATAATTGTATTTTTTCTAATGATGAATTGTTGATGTAATTTGAATATATTGTTTTCTTTGCCTACACTTTTAAGATTGGAAATGTGTGAAGTAGATATTGTAATTTTTTATTATTGTTGATAAAGATTGTTCTGCATTATAATTGTTGTGTGCTTAAGGTTTTAGTAATTGTAAATAAATGCACAATAAAAGTTTTTTTTAAAGAATTGGATTGTGGCATGTCGGAAATGTAATGTATTTGCAAAGCTGGTCTCTGGTGCCTAGGCCTCACACGTGAGCACGTCCCTGTGCTCAACGTCCCATTGCGGAGAACAGAGATTACATGGAGAGAGAGCCGCCTGCTTGCGCGCAGTAGCTCCTATCAGACCTATCGCCAGGTCTTCAGGTGCTGGAGCTGTTCATGTCAGCTTATCTGCATTACAGAGCCAGTCAAAGGAAGGCGATTTCCCGCCATTGCAGCCAGGCAGGGCAACCTACATTCATTCAAAAGGCCTTGGAGCTCGAGGTAAAGGCGTGGCCGCAGGCCTTGATCTGTGCCGAGCGGAAGCCGAATGGGAGAGGACGTTTGGCTTCAATTTGTCTCCACGGGTGTCCCTGCCCGCCCTCCTTCTCCACCCCAAAGGTAAGGTGGGAAATCCTAAGGCTATACAGAGTCATTGGGCAGGAGGCTAACATATTCACTACTGACTGATGGACTGGCAAGGCCCCTGTAGCACGGTAAGCAGTGTCCTCAGAACCGGCCCAATCAGCAGGCACAGCGCACATTAACACTCTACTTTCACTGGTCGCCAAGCTTCTCAATGGTTTTCTTCTCTTGCCAGGTCCAGGTATGTGGTGTGCGATTTTTGACACTCCACAACTAACAAGCTCCGTGCAATGCTTTTGCCTTTTGCATCCTCCCTCTGTGTTTGATTTTCTTGCTAGGCCCACCCATAGAATGACAAGCTATGTTCAGTGCAGGCCCGGCTCCAGGAATTTTCATCTGGGTGGGCCAGGTTTGTGATCATGGGGGCCCAATTTCCATTGTGTGTGGGTGTATGAGTACCCTAAACAAAGTGCTGGCATTAATCCAGCTCTCCCAGATCCGTGGTCCAGAAAAAACGTCTTCCCAGATCCGGACAAAAATACATTTGCACCGCTCTATAAAAAACTGTACATGGCAAAAGAGAAACAAGGAAAATAGTGTTGCAACATCAATCTACCTACCTTCCCTTGCCATTTAAATCCATGGCCATCACCCACAGATGCCTCTCAGCCAAGGCTCCGCCCTATCTTTCTGAAAGAATCACCCTTAACACATCTACTAGACCCACAAGGTCACACATGACCAACCAGACCTACATACCGACATTCAAAAGAAGCAAAGCCGGGGGGGCTAGCTTCCAACACATAGCACCCAAAAACTGGAACGCTCTCCCCACAGCGCTTAGGAACGAAAACTCTTACCATGTCTTCCGCAGACTACTCAAAACCACGCCGTTTAACTCCACCCCACCGTCCTAACTGTTTTTTCACAACTGTATATAAATAAGCACAACTGTATATAAACATGCATATATGTTCAGCAATGTATCTATATCCATACCATGTTTGCCTGTAACAAGTAAGAATGCTTTCAGTCAGCGCCACGATGCCCCTGGGCAGATGTGCGCTGTACAAATCCAAATAAATAAATAAATCTGCTTTTCCCTCTCTATTATATCCCCTTCTTCACTTCTCCTTCACCTTTCACACCCCAGCTACCTTCCATCAGCTCCCTCTGACCACCGTTCCCATTTACCTCCACTCCCACCTACCCCAAAACACCCACCATGTCTTTCTTGGCCTGGTTGGGGAGAATCAAGGGTGATGCTTCCTCCTCCTCAGCGAGGACTGAGCAGCGAGGCCCCCAGTCTTTGTTCCATCTGAGACAGTGAGCACTCAACAATGCCACGCTTAAAACTGTGGCTACTCCCAGCAGGCTCCAAAGGAGGTGCTTGTTGTCCCGCCATCTTGTTGTAACAGACAGCCCCCCCTCCAGAATACTGAAGCCAGGACTAGGGCATATTGTTTCTTACAAAATGACATTTCGAAGCACAGCATTTTAATTGAGTTGAGTGCACGAGGAAGTGCTAGTATGCAGGAGAGAGAGCCAGGGTTGAGGGCAATTAGGATCTGGAGGCAGACAGTGCAGGTTAAGGGCTTTCCAGCTTCCTGGTATCGATCTTGGTGGAGCTTGGCAAGGAGGAGAGGCCCTTACTCCCCTGCCTTGCCCCTGTACATCATTGTCTGGTACATGCTGTTTACATACTGGTATATGAAATAGGTAATTGTCTATGATGGCTTTTTGTTTGATATGTTTACTTTGATTTTCTATTGAATTTCACAATTTTGTTCAATACATGTGGCATTGTATTTTCAAAGAAATGTGTGTGTGTTCTTGGCAGGTCCTGACGCATGCGCTGCCCAACTATTAATCCACGAGTGAGGCTTTTTTAAATAGCTTTTACTGTGAACGGGATCACTTCTAGATGCAACTTATATTGGCAGGTAAGGGACAGTGGGCCTCATTACGACCCTGGCGGAAATCGGAAAACGATGGCGGAAATGCAATACCGCCATCGAATAGCGCTCGGTGCGACTATGACCCGTCACCGCAAAGTACGAAGCCATTAGCGACACCGTAGTGAACGCCAACGCTAACTGCACCAAGTACGCGCGCGCGCGCCATGCCAAACCGTAAATACCACCATGGCGCAAGGGTACGCGAATTCCGACCCTAGCGGACATGTACCTAACGCCATCAAGCATGGCGGAAAGTACCATTCCGCCATGGTGAGAAGTACGGCATCGCGAATCAACCGTAAACGGCCCCACTGAGTGCCTGTACACCGCTCCCTGCCCACAAAGTACAACTCCCCGTAGGTGCAATGAAGTCACAATGCAACCAGTGAAATGTACAAGTCACCCATGCATGCCAACGAACAAAAGAATCACAAGAGGGGCCAATGGGAGCTGCAGGGCACAGATGGCACGAATACAGAAGCCATTCCAATGGACATGACCACAGTCCCCCCCCCAGAAACGCACGCAAACACAGGCACCTGTGACCAGCAATATTCCGAAAATCACATCATTCCACCAGTCCACCTGGCTGACCGGCATCTGTTACACAAAACCCAATCCCCCGCCCCTGAGCAT
Source organism: Ambystoma mexicanum (assembly GCF_040938575.1). Taxonomy (NCBI): domain Eukaryota; kingdom Metazoa; phylum Chordata; class Amphibia; order Caudata; family Ambystomatidae; genus Ambystoma; species Ambystoma mexicanum. The sequence continues at coordinate 197,419,098 of NC_090926.1, read as the reverse complement.
GACAACATTCAAACAGTCATATTGGCAGCCCCCATCCCTGACCTCACTGGGCTTCGTAGGCAAACGCGCCCAGCACAGTACCACGCAACTAAACTCCGAAGCTGGAACCCAATGCAGATCTCCTCACAATACATCGCTCCCCAAATAGGAATATGCCACATCACTCGCAAAGAAGAACGCTACACGGCCCATATCAGAATAGAAATTTAATGCACAACAAAATCACCAAGCCCATACAGCCATTAGGCCATGAACTCCAAAACACATATCACCATTGTGGGCTGCATCCGCAAGGAATGACCAGCTACTACTTGTGTGACGCCCTGTTCCATCATGGTACACAGAGCCACATTCACGTACGAAAAGGCAACATGGAAGCGCACAGAACCGCAGGGCCGTCCCAATGGGGAGGCACTAGTCCAGCTGAAAGGCCGAAATGTTGCTCCGAGCCACTAGTACTGCGTAAGGGCATGTGGCCCATTGGCGATCGTCCCATAAGATCGTAATGCTGCTCCACTGATTAACACGAAGCAGCAGGTGTCGGGAGTAAAAGCCATCTGCAGGAGTGGCATACAGATGGCAGTGGCAAAAGGGGAGGAGATACCTGTCAACCAAAAGAAAAGAAAAAGAACAGAATGGCCATCAGAACTACATTCGAACAACTCACTTCAATGATCACACTAAATCCACAGCCATATGCATGCTAGCCCACTCCAAAGGATCATCACCACCCCAAAACCACTTGCGACTCATAACCATCTATATCGAGGTGTAAACACCATCACAAACGAGTGTACCTGTGCATGCGTCTGTCAAAACAGAATCCATCAGATGGGAATGTTAACGTGCATGGACACAAGTGTCTGAAGGCGCGTCGAGACAGGGAGGGCTCAACAAGGCCAGATAGACGATGGTCCCACTATGGCAGCCCTGCATCACATAGCGCAGGGGAGGCGGATAGATTCCAAGAAGCCCTGTACATGGCAAACTCTGTATCAAATCACCTGCCCATGCATCCATTCATCATTCCCTCATCCCGGTATAAAAACGCCTGAATATTTACTCACATAACATTAGAAATATCCATTGAGTCTGTGCGTTATGCAGCCTGCAAAATCCACAGTGCCCCAGCCCGTAATTCCAGTGTTGTGAAGTAACATGTATTTGGGAACGTCCGGCCTCATTGCCCACGTCGCTATTGCGCATCCCAAACTATTCATATCAATCATTGCATCCTCGCCATGGCCCCTGTCTCAAGGACATTGAACAATAGAACGTTATATTTGCAGTCAGACCTGTGGGCATCTCCTCGCCGCTAGCTGAAAACCGAAAGCGCCGCCCTTCGAATTCCTCATTTGCAACATCACGTCGAAAAGGCATCTGTGGCCATTTGAAATCACAAATTAATCCATCTAGTGCGGCTGTGTGTGAAAATGGCAACTGCCTTCACCCACAAATGGGACGCCCCGCCCGTCGTTGCAACTCGGTACAGTGATGCATGAGGGCCCACCGTTACTCGAGTACTACGTTCCACTGACCCATCACAAGTCTGTTCGCGACTGCAAAGATTGTATGTGAAACAATGGGACCATAGCCGAATATACATATCAACAAATGTTACACGGCCATCGGGTACAAATACATGATTGCAATAGCAAGATGCCATTCCTCGAATTGCAGCGTTGTGTGCGGGACGTGCTCGGCCAAAGGGGAGAGCAGCTTGCACAGGTGGAATGAATCACCACAGGTGGAGGCCATACAGCCTGAAAACACATAAATTGCACACCCAGTCTCCTCCCACAACCACACCCACTCCGAAATGCTACCGGCAGGACTCGCGATGTTGGCCCTGGGGGACCTGATAGCACTGCAAGTACTCCAACTCCAAGAAGAAGACGAACACCAACTACAACCGGCCGCACGGAGGAGACGCAGGAGGAGGAGGAGGCCAAGGCAGGGCCAGCAAGGGCCACCAGCACAGCCACTACCACCACGCAGGCAGCCCGCAATCCCACGCCTCCGAGCACATCCGTTCAACCTCACTGATGAGCAGATCCACACCCTCTACCGTTTGGACCGGGACACCATAGCCGCCATTGTGGACATGACACAGGCTGACCTTGTCAGCATGATAGATAGCCCAACCGCCATCCCACCCCTACTGAAGGTGGTGTCTGTACTCCACTTCCTGGCCACAGGCACTACCAGCACACAGTCGGACAGTTGCATGGCATTTCTCAGCCACTGTTCTCACGGACACTATTGCAAGTGCTCGATGCCCTCCTGCAGCACGCAGACGACTACATCTCTCTACCACGCTCGGAGCAGGAAATTACCAACACAAAAGTGGGATTCCATGCACTTTCCGGCATACCGAGTTGCATTGGTGCCATCGACTGCACCCATGTGGAATTGGTCGTCCCACATGCCATGGAGGCCCAGTACCGCAACCGAAAACAATTTCATTCCCTGAATGTACAAATGGTGTGTGACTCCAACAGGATCATTACACATTGTTGTGCCAGATTCCCTGGATAAACCCATGATTCTATGGTCTTGAGGAACTCTACTATACCACGCTACATGGAGCGACACGTAGGGAACAGATCCTGGCTACTCGGTGAGTCTCATTTCATGCATGATGATGTGGGGTATGTGATGCGGCAATGACCTGGCAGGAAGGGGGGGGTGTGCGTACGTAGCAATGGCATTCCACATCATACGTTTATCGTCCACATACAGGTGATGCTGGGTATCCACTGAAGAGATGGCTCCTCACACCAGTCCGGAACCCACGGGACCAGCATGAGGAGGACTACAACCATGCCCACTCACGTACCCGTGTAGTCATTGAACAGGCATTCGGCCTACTGAAGACTCGTTTCCGCTGCCTCAGCAGGTCTGGCGGGGCACTCCTGTACCGCCATGAGAAGGTTGCAAAGATGGTCATGGCATGTGTCATGCTCCACAACATGTGCGTACGTAGAAATGTGCCCATGCCCCCTGACGCAGAACTGCAAGCACCTGATGATGGTCATGATGAGGGTGGGGATGTGGCAGCACCTCAAGGAGTCTGCGAGGCACCGGAGGGCCGTGACATTCGTCAGCATCTCATTGATGCATGCTTCTAGCACTCACGCCTGGTGGCTGATACATGGACACGGGACTCGTGGCACTGTGTGTGTCTGGTACATGCACAATATGGACTGTACGCCTATGATGGCCTAGTACACAAAGATCATTGTCCACACATCTCATTGGTTGATCGTGCACTGTTTATGGCATATGTGATATCATGTTGAACACCCTATCGACCCGCCACCCAAGTGAGCCCAACACACCCCCTCCACCCTCCTACCTCCCCCCCGAACACCAGTGTCCAAAGATGCTCATTGTCAGTGGGCTGTCGCTATTGCAAGCCCCCTCTGCGGGTATCAGGGGCACCCCTGCCTGTGGAGCGCAGGTTCCTCCCAGATCTACGTTGGGGGCTGCCCTGGACGGAACTTGCAACGGATGATGTCTCTGCCTACTCACGTCCATGCATGTCCCTAAGGGTTTGTGAGAGCTCAGTGAGCACACGGCGCACTGCGGCAAGTTCGGCACATACGTCTTTGGACGTCGCATGCAGTTCCCCCCTCAGGCTCTCGGTGCTTCTCTCCATTTGGACTCTCAGGCTCTCGGTGCTACTCTCCATTTGGACTCTCAGGCTCTCGGTGCTACTCTCCATTTGTACTCTCAGGCTCTCGGTGCTACTCTCCATTTGTGCCCTTAGTGTCTCTGTACTTCTCTCCATTTCTGCCCTAAGTGTCTCAGTTGATGTTTCTATGTCTGCCTTAGTGCCCCCACATTCATCGGCATGGTCCTTGAGGAGCGTGGCCAGTTGCTGCTGTTGCACGATTAACTGGTCGAGGGACTGTTGCCTCTGCTGGGCCATGGCCATTTGCGGGTGTGTCACAGAGGGGCTGTTGACCTCATGTTGCCTTGCCACAGGGCTTGTGGGGGATGGCCAGTCGTCGTCTTGTGGGTGCCCCTGCGTGGTATCCTCATGTTGTACGGGATGGGACAGACAGGGGGATTGGGACAGGTCATGGATGGATCTGACTTCGACATCCCCGTCTTCTGTGTCGGAGCATGCTGCCATCAATGGGGTGTCACCTATGGTGCTGCTGCCACCAGAGGCAGTGCCTTCTGTGGCATCCGTTGGGGGGACCTGTGGTGGTGGTGTTGTGGGCATGCTGGCTACTGGGGTGCCTGTTGATGTTCCCTCCTCTGTGCTGCCACCTGATTTGTGCTGCTGCCGTGTCTTGATGCGTGCAGCTGAGGTGGAGGGTCTTTGGCCGTTGGTCTTGGCCCTCTTTGCAGGTGTGCTGGTAGGGGTGTCCTGATGCTCGTCGTTTGGATCGGACCCTGTGGTGGAGTAAAGGAGGGCGAGGGTTATTAATGGGTCTGTGGGTATTGGAATGGCATTGTATCACATGCATTGGGGTGGTACCTGAGGGTGATTTGGGTCGGGGCCTTGGAGGTGCTTTCATTTGTGTGTGGAGTGAGGGTGCAGTTGTTTGGCAGCCTGCAGTTAGGGTGTGCCTGCTGCACGTGTAGTGGGTGTTTTAGGGGTTTTTAATTATTTATGTATTTATTGTGAGTTTTAAAGTGCGCTATCAGGCCGATGTGTGTGGACGTTCTCCTGGACATGTGTTTCTGTTGCACTATGTGGACACATGGTACTTCACATGATTGGACATTGTGGATTTAGCATTGTTTTATCTGGCCCACCTACCTGAATCTTCGGATGTCTGCACTCCTTTCTCCATCCCTCCGACTCCCTCTATGCTCTCCATTCCGATGGTGGAGGCACAGATTTCTTCCCAGGGGGCCAACTTGATGGGTGATTCAGGACCTCGCCCGGTGGCTGTGGCAATGTTGCGGTTGGCAGAGAGTATGCTGCGGACGCGTATCCGCAGGTCGGCCCATCGCTTTCTGCATTGCTGTGGGTTGCGGGGTGCGGTCCCCACCGCACTTACCCGCTGTGCCACCAGAGCCCATATGGCCTTCTTGTTCGCAAGTGCCGTCCTGGTCATTTGCGTGGAGAATACGACGGCAGCATTCTCCTGGAGGGTCTCTGTTAGCACGGTGAGTTCCTCACGGGAGAAGTGGACCTGCCGCTTGCGGTCGCACGCTTTCTTCGCTACTTTTCCCATTTTTCTTGGTTTCGCTCGGGTGGATGACGGGTTGGGGTGTGTCTCAGGGTAGTGTTTTTAGTGGTTGTGTGGTTTTTGTGGTTTTATAGGTGTACGGCGGGATGTTTGCCATTCCGGGCCCATGTTTTTACTTCCGTTTCCGTATATTTACGGTCACCGTACTTTCCGGTAGGCGCACACTGCGGTGTCCGCTGTGATGGGTGGCGGTATTGCACCTAGGGCGCCGTACGGCGGCGGTGTGGGCCGTTTTGGGGTCATTTCCGCCATCGCGGACTTTGCACTTCCGCCATGCCGTGGTGCTCGTGCCCGATGGGTCGGAATGGGCCGCACTTTGCTCCTTCGTGCAATGGCGGAAACGCTATTTACGCTGTGGCGGTCCGGTCAGTCACTTTCCGCCAGGGTCGTAATGAGGGCCAGTGTGATTGAATTATTTGCTCAGGATCACACACTTTAGTTAAGCGGCAAAGCCAGGATTTGAGATGGGCTTGAAATGTAAATACTTGACCACACATCCTCCAAGCTCAAGTTGGTACAAATATGTGTTGAGGTTTAGTTTTGAATATCCAAAATAATATTCAATTTTATACAATTACTTTACATAGTCACATGATAAACCAACCTGACAATGTCATCATTGTAGAAATGTGTTGATGAAAAAGAGTAAGGGAATAATTTTGTTTTGAATCCTAAATTAAACCACTCCTGTTTACAGTTTTTGTAAAAGGCCTATTGTAATTGTTTCCACCAAGTACTTGTAAAGTGAACATAAAACACTGGTAAATATCGCCTTTGATCTTCACTTTTCCACTATGTGTCTGAAAAGGTGTAAATCCCTCCCACAATGAACAATTATAGGAGCCAGCCACAATCGTTTCTTTTGGAATCTGCCTTCTTTTACCAGTATGGAGACTCAGCTAGCTCTTACACCAGAATGAGTGTCAAGAGTGCTTCCACAATAGACTACTTGCTCACCAATGAACCAGCCAAGAGTATAACAACTGACATGGCTGTCATCCATCACAAGGAAAGTGATCCCCTTCCTCTCTGTGTTATTTTGGAGATAGTGGTCAAAGAACATGAAACACTTGAAACAGGTGAGGTTATCTTAAATGACCGTCGCGAATAGTGTGGCTATTGAAGGGCTCCACCTTATCGCTAGTAAATGTCAGGATCAACATAAAAACTCTACTTTTGACATCCTACATGAGTTTATATACTGAATGACACGTATTAGTGATACAACAAAGAAAAATCCTAAACATGGCTGTCCTAGTGAACGATGGAACAAGTCAGCTGGTAAACACCTGAGATATGATATGGTATGATAGGTTATTTATAACGTGCTTAATACCCAGAGGGTTATAAGTGCAGACCTGGGGATCAAACCTGTGTTGCTCCATGTCATATTGCTACCAAGGCGAGCGCGTTGCCCCTAAGCTATCCTCCCGAGGCAAATATGACCACAATATCCAATTGGCAAAAAGAGCAACGAGACAAGAAATAGCTAATGTTACTAATAATAAAAGAACCAAGGTCTCAAGGGTCGATATCCTATTAATATATATATAAAACCTCTTATGGATATCTTGAGGAGACATCAAGTTAAATTGCACTCATATGCTTTCTGGGATCACAATTGGATTTCTCCTCCAATATAAAAAATGTGGGGTTGTTTTATACCCTACGGATGCTAAAACAGATCGTGTCATTCATAGCAGACAAGGACCAGGCCACAGTTGTTGGGACTCTTATCAACTCACAACTAGACTATGGTAATGCTTTGCTGACAGGAATTCCAGCAACCCAAATTCGGAGACTGCAAGTAGCCCAAAGTGTGGCAGTGAGAGTGGTGGTTAGGGCGGCAAAATCATCCCCTATTTCTAAATTAAGGTGACTATTACACTGGCTAGCCGTGAAGGAAAGCATAGACTTCAAAATCCTCTGTGTATCTTTAAATGTGTGAACCAACTAGCATCAAGTTAGTTGTCAGATAAAATTAAGATTTACACTCCAGGCCGCCAACTACGCTCTTACGATAAAATGTTGTTGCGAGTGCCCCGATCAAGATACTTTAGTAAAGGGGATCAAAGGTTTGGACTTTACGGTCCAAAACCTTGGAACAGCCTCTCAAGATTCATTTGAGAACAAAAAACTCTTATTGCATTCCGAAAAGCCTTGAAAACCTATCTATTTTGTTAATTGGAATACTGATGTTTAGTCATTGGTCTGAAAAATGTTTGAACTGATAACATTTCTACAGCTTGGCTACCGTGGGATACATCTGGACCCAGATACAATTAATTTCGTTAGGAGTGCGCTTACAAATAAATAAAATCAAAATCAAATCAAATCCTGCTAAGGGTAAAAGAAATCAAAAACTGCTTCGGAAGCTTCCTGAGAAGATACCGAAAGAAACAACAGTATACATTATGGTTAACATTAACATCTTATGCAGGAAATAACAATAATATGGGATTGTGGTCTACTCTCAGTGGGGCAACTAAACGAAATATGCCAATAAATAGTGTCCCAGAACCAAGCTGGCGAATTCATATTCAGAATACCCTCGGAGCATCATCACCTAGTGACAAACACCATTTCCAGACAGATTCCTCATGGTCCTGTAGTCAGCCAATCGAACAGATCTCCCATACGATAGCCAATCTTCCATCATCACAAGCAATTGGTCCTGATGGGTCTTGTAATGCCCTCCTTAAATTGTCACCTGATGCTTGGGCAAATGCTTTGTATCCACTATTTAATAAAATGGGGAGTAGTTGTCATTTACCAGCAACATAGAAGGAAAGTATTATACTTCCAGTGTATAAAAAGGGCAAGTGGAAACTACCCACCAACTATGGAATGCTAGCAATGCTATACATTCCTGCCAAAATGTTTGCATGTGTCCTTTTAAAAGAACTAAATCAATGGATTGACAACAACCTGGTTTTGCCTATTAGCCAGACAGGTTTCAGGATGAAGTCTAGTACCCGCCATAAACTGATTTGCCTAGTGTACACTATTGAATATGCGTGGGAGTGTCGGCAATTGCCAGTTTATGCTGCCTTCATCGATTTTAGCACCGCTTTTGACACGGTCATGAGGAATAAGCTATGGAACAAGCTAGCAAAATGGAATATTCCTTATGGCCTGTTAAAAATGATACAGCTGCTTTATTCTGTCACCAGTGTCTGAGTAAGAACTGACAATATGGGCCATGTTACTAACACATTTCCAACAGTGCGGGGGGTTAAACAGGGATGCATACTGGCAGCTACACTTTTCAATTTGTACCTCGCAGATCTGGTATCAACCTTTAACTGCTCGGATGCCCAACCAGTCAAATTTGGGTCACTGAATTACAATTGGCTAGGATATGCCGATGATTTTTTGGTAGCTGATTACACACCAAAAGGTCTTCATGTACTGCTAGATGCCCTGAGTGAGTATGCGGTGAATAATGGCCTTCAAATTAATATTGAAAAAAACAAGATAGTAGCATTTCAGGGTAAAAATAAGAACAAGAAAAAACTGAATATGGTGTGGAAAATAGATGGAAAAGAGATGGATCAGGTGAAATGCTGCAGATAATTGTGCATAGTAATAGATGAGAGGTTGAGCTGGGACGAACAATGGACAGCTAATGAAACTAAATGTATGTCCATTGCACATGCATTTAGTAATTTTAATACCCACCAAGTGGAATTTCCATCAAAACTATTCTACTGTTATACACTTCGAAGGTAGTGTCTTGCATGCTGTATGGCGCAGAGGTGTGGGGTTATAAATTGACTAATGAACTAGGGAAACTCGAGGCCAAGATTCTGAAACGTCTATTTCGTATGTCCCCTTCCCTCCCCATTGAATTTCTAATGTTAGAATTCTCCATTGTGAAAATCACGCGAGTGCGTGTACATAAGCTAGCTATGATTTACAAGAAATTGCAATGTCTCAGTAATGGGACTCTTTTGAGTGATTTTATGAAAGCCTTTGCGGCAACGGCGAATCAAGCGCAAATAGGGACCTTGGGTCGGCTGCATGTAAAACATAAGAAACGTATGAAAGAAAATCTGACCATAAAACACCCTGCGTCCTTATATCAAATAAAACATTTCTGTAAGAACACAATACTCGATCAGATCGAGGTACTTACGTTGATGCCTATATCAATAACGAAAGCATGCAAAATTATTTGTTGTGCAAATTTAATCTGGCAGAAGTGATGGAAATAATAGGTGTGTGATTGCATATAAAACAAGAAGAACATACCTGTCGATTATGTGGTAACAATGAAATAGAATCCATCAAACACATTTTGTGCAGATGCGAGAGTCTGAACACAGCGAGAATGAGCACATTGTGAGCAGACTGAAATAAGTGTGCTGACTTCTCACCAATAGATATGTGGTCTAAATTGATGAGTGGAAATTATGCTAATCTAATATATCATGTAATGAGATTGTATAAAGATACTACCAAAATAGTATCAGAGTAACTCTAGGTGAAAGATAATAGATGTTACTAGAACATTTTTAGTCTGTAATTAAGTATTGTAATTCACATTATGATTTTCTGATGCTGATGTATTAATTTCATTTTCTCTTTGAATGTGTACAAAGCCCTGTGAGGCTATATGTATTAACATAAAAAAATGTTTTAAAAAAAGCTAAATGCCCCCCACAACCCAACTCCCCCACTTCCTTGGATCACACATTCAAGGCCTCCTTCCTAGGGGGTGCCAGGGAGTGGCCTTGGTGGGGGGGCCTGGCCCCCCTTGTCCCGCTGCTGGTGCCGGGCCTGGTTCAGTGTGGCAATTTCAATCTCTCTTTACGTTGGTCTCTTCATGATGGTCTCTTCAATGGTAGGAGTCTCATTGTGAACCACATTAAGTACCTCCGAGTCCAGCCTGTTATTCTTCCCTACAGATTTCAAACATGAAACGGTTCCATCTGATAATATCCCCCCAAAAATGTCCCCATACAAAAATGGCACTGTTGTTTTTTGCGGTGATATCACCACATGGAACCTGGGGGGGATACCCCGCAACCCCAACAATTTTATTAAATGGAGAAGGGGAAACTCACAAAACCCCTGCTCCCGTTTACCCCATATATTATCCCCCTAAGTAATGTTGCCGATGCTGTTTCCCGGCGACTAGATGTATGACATTATTTATTGGGATAATATTACCTGATACCCATGAAACAATGTGTTGCTGCTCCACAACAACATTTCTCTACCTGCCTAGGACTCTGAAAGGCACCAGTCTATATGATGCCTTGTCAACAAAGGTACAGCAGTATAGGCATACACGAACTTGGGGGGCTGGGTGGACGCAGAAGTGTTATGTGTATTCCAGTTCAAATTGACTTGTATTTGAGCATGAAGCATGGTGTGCATTTTTGTTTGTAGGACAACAAAACCGACGCACCTCGTCTATGCCAACCTTGCCAGCTCTCTTCAAATGTGTCCTGGGCAGCTGTTGGAGTGGGTTTCGAGCCCAACAAGTTGAAACCTTCACCCGCATCTGTCACACAACCTGACAAAATCTTTGGCATGCCGCTACCTTTCAAAGAAAACCCTTTGTCAGAGGAACTCTTGCACACAGTTATATGAGCTATCCCTGTATGCTGCATGCATTTGCAATATCAGAGATTTGATTGGCAAGGATGTGGGAATATCTAGAGACTCAAGAAGCCACAAGGGGTGCTCATTTCCTCACACCCAAAGGATAAGATCCAACAACTGCTGGCTGGAATTCGACAATGCAGAAACCAGCTTCGCAGCAGGTGCATAAGCCCACCCAGCTATTTTAGCAGCTTCAATCTGGAGGAGGGAGTATACATTTTATCACTGCCTATACTTCTTGTGGCTCCCCTTAATTACCTTCCTGAGTTTGTGGGCGAGCATGGCAGCCAATCACATCTGGAGTTTGTTTGTTTGTTTGTTTTATTGATTTATATGGCGCACCAAACCCATAGGTATCTGGGCGCTTTTAGATACTTGCAAGTATACTTTCAGCATGGGTTACAATAGTTACAATATCAACAATAGGTTACAATATTTACAATTTATTATGCTTAATAAAAACAGAGAGTATATACATACAGTAGAGGTGCAGCAGAAAGTACATTGAATATACATCGACAGTCAGTGGTAGTGGTTACAATGCCAGAGAGACATATCAAAAACTTGAAGAATAACTTGAGGACCAGGAAAGGGGAAGAGGATTGTCCATCCATTCCCCCATTGAGTGAGGTATTATTGCATCGCTGGCCTGGCAGCAATTCTTTATCATCCAATTGTGACATGGCTTCTGGTAAAAGATTTTAAAGATAAGACACAGCAAAGTTCATTGTCACTCCATCCGGGGCTGTGCTAACTCGGCACACATTGCTCTCTCCTTGAATCAATTGTGTGGGTTAAGCTGTTCAGATAACTGTCTGGTGGGGAGGGATGGGGGCAGGCTGGGAATCATACAGTACCGAGGTTTAATCACCTTGATAAGGCAAAGACAGTGCTGGAGAACAGGGAAGTGAGCCTGGTAGGTCTTATGGGTTGTTATCATGTTTTTAGGCAAATCATATAGCGTCTTACTGCTGCAGCTAAGCACTACTTCAGTCCAGACTGATATTGTGGGTTGAAAATACAGCCCCAGAGTGACAGAAATGGAGAGGCCATGCTAGGCCCCTATTGTGAGAGTGAAGCTGGCTAATGTGGAGTCTCTTTGATATATAAAAACAAGCACAAAACAGTGATTTCCGACACAAGGCCTAGTGAAATGAAAAGAAATGGGTCTAGTGCAATTATACTAAAATGGACAAGTGTGCAAGTAAAAGGGAATCTACCTGAGAACTTAAAACTATTGGATATGCCCAATGAATGGCAAATTAAACGTGGTGCTGCAGGTGCAGTCTTCGTGTAAATTGGGAAAAGGCTCTTTTTTGACAGATTCAAAACTGCATCAGTACACATGTGAAAAAAACCAGGGGGAAATGTGTCTTACATTTAAAAAGTGTAGCCAAGGGACAATATTTCAGAGAAAGGCACTTATTTTTCACAAGTAAACTGACATTTTTATTGAAAGGCTTACTTGTTGGAGAAGTGTACAAGAATTGTCTTTGTAACTGTGGCCTATGTGTGAATAATACCAAAAGTGAACTTATATATGTCCAAACCATATGTAAAGAAAGATTGTATCATAAACAACATGCAGAGATATAAAGCTAAATGGTACATGTTACATGTAGGTACATGTTGCTGATTTAAAGCTCTATTTTGTGAAGTATGGATGCAGCTGGTGTTTTCCCCACCGAACTGAAAGGTCTGTGCCTTTCAAACTTTGAACTCAAGATCTGATTTGAAAGGGTAAGGTAGCTGCCATGTTGTGAGTTTTTTAATTAGTTTTTATTGGCATTTATCTTTTTAAAACATAAACAACCCCTTACCCCCAGCCCCCACCTCACACCTCCCTACTCCCTTCCGGGTGGCTGCACATCTTTTAATTTCAACCAGTCACCATTACACCATGTGCTTAGTTCAATCATCAAAACAAGTCCAATAAACGGATTCTTTGCGGATGCCAATTGACTTGGTAGTCTTTGTGGAGGAAGTCCAGTGTCGTGTCCCAGTCCCCCTTAAACATTTGAGGGTCTCCTTGTACTACATAAGTTACCCACTCCAAAGAAACATAATGCTAGATCTTCACCAGCCATTCAAGTTCTGTGGGGGCCGACATCTGTTTCCATTTCTGAGCAATCAGCAAAACAGCTGACATACCGATAATCATATACGCCTTCCTTTGTGATGTCGTTATAAAAGTGTCCAGTACGTTGCCTAAGCCCAGCATTGCCTCCCCCATTTCTCTGCATATCTGAGGACCAAATATACCCTTCATTGCCGCATTAACACTCTCCCAAAATGGCTTCAAAATGGGGCAATCCCAACATATGTGCTGCCAAGTCCCGACAACTGTGCATCCCTGCCAACATTCCGCGGACATATTGGGGTAAAATGAGCACACATTTTCGGGAGTTAGATGCCATTGCACCATTACCTTAACCCACATTTCTCGAATCTGAAGCAATCTCATATGTTTTGGAATCCCCACCACTCCTCCTGCCATCGCTTCGACAATATTGGGGTGTTCAAACTTTTTTACCATTGATCCATATGCCCCCAATGCACATGGGTTGGAGATTCTATAAACAATGTATATAATGCTCCAACCATATGGTGATGACCTGAATTAGTAATCAAATACTTTTCAAATGGGGCAAGGTCCCTTGTTGCTGCCTGTTTGTTTCCTAGCTCCTGGACTAACACCTCAGGTGGATAGTTTGTTGGATGAAAGAGTACAGAGGTATGGCTGGATGGCAGTAGCAAGGAAAAAGGGAAGTGTCAAAAGAAAGCAAAGGAAGGGAGCATATCTACAGATGCCTCTGATACATAAAGGCGTGGGCAGAGCCCAGTATGTGCAATGGGCACAGATGGACAAAAACAATTTGATAAAGCGCTCCTGCCATTGACAGTGAAGTGGGGAAATGGATATACGCACTTGAAAAACAGACTGCGGGTATACCCCTTGCAGTTGGTGACAAGAAAATTCTGTTAGTGTTGATAGTGGGAGAACAAACAGGAGACATGTGGATTAAAGCAGGATACCCAACAGTGAGGCTAGACGGCGATGCGCATGATGCCGCACCATTCAACAATATCAGGGCACAGATGTAGGGCACACTGAAGTGCACCTACCCAGACACACCCGATCTGCAGCCCATAATGCAAAACACTATGGCTGATGACGAAGACCCCGCACAGTACATTATTAAGATTCAGGAGATGTGGAGGGTGGAGATTGGGGACCATTGGGACCTATCAATTCCTCTTTAATATTTTGTCATCAAACAGGGCTTACCAAAGGAAGTGCAAAATACCCTAGACAAAATTATAGGCATTGAGGCGAAGGGATGGGCGGAAATACAGATGATAATAATACATTAATGCAAGCGAATAAAGGAGCGTGAAATGAAGCGGCCCACCAGCTGCAGGCAAATGAGGGGAAACTAGTGCAGAAGAAGCTGGCTAAGGTAACTATAGAAGGGGTTGTATCCACATTGGCATAAACAGAGACAACAGGGAGTGCACAGGTCTCCACAGAGGTTCGGATGGCAGCATTTTGGCCAGAAGTAGGGGAAGGGCAGGGTGGAGGAGGACAGCAGTACCCGACTCAGGAGTGGCAACAAGGAGGTCAACAGCATGGGTGGGGCATGTTTAGGGGAAGTCAAGGGGGCTTTGAAGGGATGAGGCCAATAGGAGTGGGTATGGGTCCCTCCCAGTGTTGGAACTGAGGGAAGTGGGGACACTTTTTGAGGGAATGCAGAAGCAGGCCAGGGAACGGACATAATATGTCAAATACCTACTACCCACCACTCCAGAGTGCTCCACAGATGTGGGCACCGAGGATGACCTCTATGCCCTATGAGATACACCAGGCATATGCGCAACTTCCGCTCAGGCCCCCAGGGGCACAAGCACTACAGATACAGACCCAACAGCAGCACTATCCACAAACACCTATGCCCCAGCAGGGAAGCAGCAATATGCAGACATCCAACGAAGTTCCGAATGGCACCATAGTACCATACAGAGGAGTGAGAGTGATGGGTACAAACCTGTTCACGTTCCCTGGGTCAAATATCTATGCAGATTAGGACAGCCCGCAGAGAGCACTTGCATGCCCGGTCCTATCTATGACAGTTAACCCTGATGAGGTACCCTTGGTGGGCACAGAGATAGGAAACAGACACTTCATTTTTTTGGTTGACTCGGGTGCTACAAAATCATGCATTAGTAAGGGGGATTTCCCGCTCTCGAGGAAAACTCAACATGCAGGGCTTCTCTGGGGCTTTCTCTATGGTTCCATACACTGAAGAGGTTGACATAAAAATGGGGGGGGTTGGTAATGCCCCCCTACTGTATTCCAAAAGTTTGCCAGTTAACTTGTTCTGCAGGGAGCTGCTCAGCAAGCTTAACATGATGATTTTGTTCACTGACAACAGCATAGTTTGCACCACACCAGGGATGTGTGCCATACAAGCAATGTTGATAATACACGCAATGGGATTAGAGCTGGTAGTTCAGGGAATTCCCATCAAACCTGACATGTTTGTGTATGGAATAACTGTGCTTGTAGAGGAAGTGCCTCAGATTGGCAAAGGGTATTGGTGAGTGCCCTCAGATTTCAATTTCCACCCTGTTGTGTCAACTGAATTGGCACCAGGTACAATACTGTCCCTAGATTTACATGGATTGGTGGTCTCAGAAAAAAGGATTGTCATGATAGGGACTGACCAGCATGGGTGCGAGTGGAGAGCAGTACTTTGCATTGACCCTACGATACCTCTGAAGGAGGTCACAGATGCAGAATTGTTTGAAGACAAACCAGAGGACTGAGAAATTGTGTTGGAAATATGTATCCCTTGTGAGATAATGGTGCAGTACAGGAAGGTTTGGTGTCCCATAATGGCCCTCACAACACTGCCCCATTTCTTGACATGGACTTAGAGCAGGTGCCCCAGAGGCTGTGGACGACTAACCCCCATGATGTAGGGCTCCTGCAGGGAGTGACCCCAGTGCGCATTATACTAAAACCAGGAGCAGTGCTGCCATGAGTGAAACAATACCCACTTTAAAGGGGGGCAGACGAGGGAATAAAAGATACAATCAGTGCCCTGCTTGCCCAGGGGATGATTGTGCCATCGACCTCCCCATGCAACACAGATATATACCCTGTGAAAAAGGCAACAGGTGGTAGTTGGGGGATGATTGAGGACGTGCGCCCCCTAAATGATATTGTACAGCTATAATTTCCTGTGGTTCCCAACCCTACCACAAACTTATGTAGCATCCCCAAAGAGGTGACACACTTTACTGTAGTCGACCTCAAAAAACAATTTTTCTCCATACCAATACACCCATACTCCCAAGTACCTCACCGCCTCTACCTATGGGGGGATGAGATTTGAATACAGACGGCTACCAAAAGGGTACTGTGAGAGCCCCAGTATCATTAACAGGATATTACACGCAGACTCATGTAACATCCAAGTGCCCAGTATGATCATCCAGTACATTGATAACTTGCTTGTGTGCTGCGACTGTGAACAACAATGCAGACAGGACTCCCTCGCACTTTTACAGATCCTAGCATGCAAGGGATGCAAGGTTACAGAGCAAAATTGCAGTACTGCCTCCAACAGGTCTTATATTTAGGGCTGTTTATATCAGCAAATGATAAAAGAATAATACCAGACAGAGCAGCATCTGTGCGTGCCACCCCACGACCCATGACAGTGAAGGAGATGCACAAAATCCTGGGGTTGTGCAACTACTGCAGGGCATGGATACTTGATTATGCCGCATACACAAGGTCGCTCTTACAGGGCCTCAGGGAGGCACAAAAGACTGACAATAAGGTGGTGTGGACTGAACAGATGGTAGAGGGCTTTAAAGATCTCAAGGAAATGATATTGACTGCCCCAGTGTTAGCAACACCAGATTACACACAGGGATTTTACCCATCCTCCCTCTCCAATGGCCAGCTCATGACTGCAGTACTGACCCAAAAGAGCACATTTGGCCACAAGCCACTGGCATGTTGTAGTGGCGTATTGGACTCAGTAATGCAGGGCCAGTTCGCAAGTGAACAGGCTCTTTCAGCAGTGGCATTTGCCATAGAGAAGAGTTCCATAATTGTGATGGGCTGTTCCATCACCATCTATGTGGAACATGGCGTCTTTGCGACCCTATAATGATCCAAATCCACTTTAACCACCCAGAGAGTATCAGCATATGAGATAATTCTCTCCAGCCCAAATATTCACATTGTACATTGTAAAACAGTGAACCCTGCAATCTCCATTACAGAAGCATGCACTGATGAAGACATAGCATGACATTACTGTGTGACGTATGAGGGGGAGGAGGATGACATCCTCAAGCTGAAGGACAGACCACTTTAAGGGGGGAGGCCCTCTTCATTGATGGTTCAGTGACAATTGATCAGGACATAGGTCTCAGACACACTGGGGCAGCAGTAGTACGCCTAGCGGAAGGGGAATATGAAACATTGATTTTAAAAATCTTTACCAATGCATTACTCAGCACAGGCAGCATAACTCATTGCACCAATTGAAGCACTACAAGCATCATAGTGGTGTGATGTGACGATTTACTCAGACTCGACATACATCACTACCACTGTGCATGCTGGTCTGTCATGGTGGAAAAGGAGGGGCTTTAGGAGGCAGACAGGTACCCAGTGCAGCACGCTAAGCTGTTACACAAACTGATGTTTGCACTATCCCAACCTTCTGTAGTGGCGGTCATCAAATGCTCTGCCCATACTATCAACACTGACAAAGTGTCACTTGGAAATGCTGCTGCAGACACCATGGCCAAACTCGCGCCATACATCCAAGTTTCCAATGTAACTGAATATGTCCTCATGACACCTTCCACTGACCAGCCCCTTGATTGCTACAATGCCCTGCCCATCACGCAAATTGCAGTACAGGGAAGTATCCCAGACGAGGAAAAACAATTGTGGGTAAAAAGTAGGAGTGTACCGAATATTTAATTTACTATTCGGGTTAATACCAAATAGTTGACCTGAGTATTCGGCCGAGGTTGAATAGTTACTAAATAGTAGATTATTACTGGAAATGTGTCAACAAGTCATGCAAGATATGCACAACAAGTCAAAACTGTTGGCTTTGCCATTGCTTGTTTTAACAGGACTTCAGTGCAGGACATGCTTATAAATAGTTAAGGTCAGTTCCAGGGACTGCAGGAGGTGGAATGACTTATAATGAGTTTAATAAATATATAAGTATGTTTAGTGAAGCATGCAGCAGGTCATCTGCAGGCAAGAAACTGTGGTGTTTGGTGAATAAATGTTTGCACAGTGTTAATCTGTAAATATTTTAAAAGAAGGCATTCAGAAACGTGAGCGCAGAAGACTATATCTCCTCTACTGTAAGCAGCGCCTCTTCCATGCTGTAAACTAATCAGAGATTTCTGAAAAGCCTCTGACAAACTGGTTATTTCCTGCAGCGTATGTAAAGTTTGTCTGGATTCTGCAAACTCATCTGCAGTCTGACCGCAGTTTAGTGTGAGAGACGCAGTGAATACTTGTCACAGGGGTTTCTGAAAGGCCTCCAATTTCCTGTTTGTTTCCTGCAGTGTATGTAAACATTGCCCTGAAGCAGCAAACTGAATTGCAGTTTGACCACACCTCTGTGTGAGAGTCACTATGAACATTAAAAGGCAGTCACATGTTATAAAGTGCAGCATTTGGGTAACACAATGGTGCTATCAATCGTGCACCCTCGGCGTGGCCCATCAAACCCATTGTCTCTGGCTTTACACTTCATCAGTATTCATAGGTGGTGATAAATGATGATAAACCCCCACCACCTTTTTGATGTTCACTGGGCATTTAAAGGTGCGGCTGAGAGGAAATGGCTGTGTTTCCCCCTAGGTGAGGTGAATGCTCTTACAAAACTAGGGCGTGGCTTTCTCGGAGGAGGTGAAGGCCATTATTCATGGTCGACTCATCTGACTGTGGTGATGTTATCCCTGAAAAGTGACGAGGATAGACTGCCAGCAGAGGTCAGTTCACTGACTCTGAAGTAAAATGCATGCAGGTACATGGGTAACATTTCCATGTTGCTGCAGGCATAAGAGAGAGGTCAGGCCTTTTTCTGCACTCAATTCAATTAATCCTGCACACCACTTATAACATTTGCCTAACTCTGATAGCGACACACCAGTCTAGGGTTGCATTTTCAAACATGTGTCAATCTAATACCACAAAGATATCTGTGAACAACAGTACACCTTATTCTATGACTCGTGCCCCTCTGTGGACATTGAGAGGCACGGTCGTGGTTTATGCAGGCAGATCTCGGAAGGCGAACAACGCAAAATAAGCTTTTAAACAAATGAGGCATACATGGTACGTGCATTGGCCATTTAATCCCTTGGAGCAGTAATTGCACATGGGGCAATTTAGCGCTGTGTTTAACGCTGACACATTCTTGGCTAGCGGCATTTTTACATTTTGCTACTTACTGTGTGAGTCAGAACGAGGCACTGAATTATAAATGTGTCATGCAGTTTCTCAAATGCATAGTGGTGTGGTCTTAATTGTGGCTGCATTATCTATACATGTCTTTTTTTCAAAATTATAAGCTGTGAGTTACAAAAGCATGCATAGGCATTGCTGCACAACCAACATCTCTCCCCAGTGGCGTCCTGATCCTATTACCCTGTTGTAGCAGTTGGTAAAATGACAGTTTTGCAGTGGCCACTACAATATGGTAAGCTCCCATTAACCAATAGGCTCAAAATGGATTACCAGTGCACATTTCCATTTTAAACTCTTATCGAGTAAATGAGTCGTGGGTCCAAAATAGTGCTTGTCTGATTGGGAGTATTATTATTATTACAGTGAAGGTTCAGTTATCCGGCTGGAGAAATGCCCATCACCCACTTTATATCCCCATAACCGCGGATTGTAGCAGCATGCACAGTACCACAGCTGGGGACTGGGAACAGCAACCACGTTAGAAATGAGCTGTGAATGCCACCTAGTGGTCGAAGTGCGCTGTTGCAAGCATTCCCACGGTGAGGAAAAGTAAACCTGCAATGAACACAATCTGCGATTAAAATGGTTAAATACTAGAGGTGTAACTTCAGCTTCGAGTAAGCATTCCATTAGGTATTCTGCCGAAGCCGAATACCTACTTTTCTGTAGGAATTCAGCTGAATACTTACTCAAAGCTGAATTTTGGTACACCCTTAGGAAAAAGAGGTTGCACACATCCCCTACAGATCTATTGTGGAGGCAGGGATGTACAGGAAAGGTAGTAGTGCCATATGGCCTGCTCATAACAGCATTTGATCAACTCAATCACCCCTCTCACAGCTCCAAGCACCACATTGCTGCTGACATACAGGAGGATTAGATTGTTCCAAATCTCCAGGAGCACCTAGCAAACATGGTCATTAGATGCATCATGTGTCAAGGTTTCAGCACAGGCATGACATTAAGAACATTGAGAGGCACTCTACCCCGCTCCAATGGGCCGTTCCGCAAGTTCCATATCGACTATGTGGACATGGGGGAGCGGTGCAGCAGTTCCAGATATTTGATCATTGTTGTCTGCCCCTTCTCATGTTGGGTGGAGGTGGGTCCTTGTGCACATCCAGATGCCAAATGCTCTGCTAAATTTCTGGTCCACAAAATGTTTCCCAGATGGGGCGTGTGTGATGGATTCTGATTGGGCAATGACACACAATTCTTCAATTAATTATTTAAAGAGAACACTACACTACTTGGCATTAAACACTGAATGTGTACGATTTACCGCCCTCAGGCCAACAGAATAATAGAAAGCATCAACGGACTGCTAAAAAATAAACTTTGAAGCGTTGCACTATGTTAAAGAAAAATTGGGTGCATTGCCTAGCCCTTGGCCCTGTTCAGTTTGCGCACACAGCCCAGCAAGGACCACAATTTATTGCCCCATGAGGTGGTAACTGGTCTTCGCATACACACACCAATATCTCCCATCAGAAGAGCGTCAGACGTGCAGAGGGCAGCAGGGGTCTAGATGACAAGTTTAAAGACTATCTAACAACCCTAACATTGCCATTGCATGTATTTCCCAACAGATTGCACTGCCTCAATCAGAAGACACGCCAGCGCCACTGCTGACTGCACAACTGAACACCCACCCACTCAACCACTGCTGCCAGGAGAATTTGTCTATGTTTGGTCATTTGTCCGTAGGTGGAACAGCCCCAGATTCAATGGACCATTTGAAGTGGTCTATTCCACTCTGCTTGCAGTCAATGTTAAGGGCCTCTGGTATTAAATCCATTTGTCTGATGTTTGCAAGGCCCCGTCAGACATTACAACAGCACTTTAATAATTGGCAGTGGACATCTACCTCATTCCATTTCCTACTGCCATAGATCAAAGTTCAGTTTCATGTCCTCCACAAACACGTGCACACGCACAGCTGATACAACACTTAGTTTACGTAGCCAGGTGCCCTCTTGAGCGTGTCTCTATCTCTCTCTCTCTTCTTCCCTCTTTCTCCCCCTCCATCTCTTTTGTGTGCATAAATATTGCCATTCAGGTTCATAGCAAGGATAGAGCCGGCACCTTCCCATAACTCAATATATGAGCAGATGGCACTAGTGCCTTCAAATCACTCTATACATATTAGAAAGTGTTATGAATAAAATGTTAGCTCTAGACATTTGTATTCATATATGTGTGCTATGCATTTGGTAGCTCTTGTGTTTGCCATGTCCATGGTTACTCTGGGGATTTATTTAGTGAGGATTTTTATGTTAGAGGGAAATATAAAAGGGGGAGGGCAGGAGTATATTATAACTTTACTTTAAATAGTGTTTCACATGCAGACTCAAACAAAACCAAATGTTCCACACATGTACAGACGTGTGTATGATTCCCAAAGCCCAACCCACAAGCAAATGTATCACTCCCAAAGCCCAACTCAATGCCTCAAAATGTTAACACCCCACCCCCTCCAGCTGGAATATTACAAATGTATTGCTAAATACCTATTGTTTTCCAAATTTACCAACCCTGCTGATGTAAATAATGTAACCACGATCATGAATAGATATAGAGGGGTACCCATGCGCACAAAAGGACAAACTCGAAGGCAAAAATACATGCATATCATAGGCTTGGTCTAGACGCTATAGATGATGTACATCGGCCTGAACTGTCTAATAGTTGGTATACGGATATGAGTGTGGTGGGCAGAAATAGAGCGAATGGAAGCTGTTATGTGTGTGCATTAATATTGCATGTGTCAGGGGCACCCAAGGTCGTAGTGCTAGATGAAGTACCAATTCTAAAGGCACAATGCTTGGTACATATTGCGCTTTTTAGGCTCAGAGGCCCTTTTCATGGCACACAATCTAAGCCTTGAAGTGGTGGATGCAGATTGCCTGAAATGCAACAACAATCCAAAAAGCAACCATGCATGTAGAGACCTTCTTTGGTAATAGAAGGACTAAAATATACAAATAACAAATGGCAAGAATCAACAGTGAGCTGCATGCCAGAAGGCCTCATAGGGTACGAAGAAGGGGTTCCAGCGAGGGGTGGAAGCTGCATGTGCACCATTCTGGACTGAACATATCACAAACCTAACATTGATTGAAGCAATGGAGAAACCAGTGAAAGTGGACGGAGAAGAAACGTATAAACTTGTCTTTTACAGTGCTGGAATGATACCTGTAGGATCCAATGAACACTGTAATAAAACTCTCCTCTTTCCTGATCTCAAGAAAGGCACAGCGGCAGTGATGGATTACTACTGGGTGTGTGGCCAATAAGCATACTTGCACCTCCCACCATCATGGAGGGGCTATGGTTCGGTGGTCACACTGCAGTCAACCCTACTAATTGTAATCCCAGAGGTACACTTGCAAGGGAAGCCAACAGTAACCCCTTGTCAGCACCACAGTTTCACAACCTCCCATAGAAAGAAAAGCGTGAACATCTGAAGAGGAAGAAGAGCTTGAACTATCTGCCCCAGGACTCAGCAACCCTGCGCAGCGAAATGCCAGATGAATCAACCGGCTCTTCAGTAAGGCAGAGACCTTTTTTGCTTCATTGATACTGCCCGGTGTGCAAGCAGCGGCCAATGCCAAATGGGTGCAGATTTTCCGCTGGGATCTAATACAGCTTGCAAACAACACAGAACAAGGGTTCAACGTCATAAAAGTGGAACCATGTGCCCTTAGACTGATGATAATGCAGAACCGGTACATCCTGAATATGCTTACTGTCATGGAAGGAGGCATGTGGAAGAAAATTGGTGATTCTTGCTGCACATTCATGCCTCCCGGAGATACTGAGAATGGTTCACTGTCACACATCATCGAGGCTGTACACAACCTGGGGGTGCGCATGAAGAAAGAAGCTGGCATACAAAATTAAGACTGGTTCAATATGGCTTTTTTCTTGGGCTCCATCCTGGATGGGGGTGATAGTGAAAATGCTGGGGCCCGTTATCTTTTTTTTTTTGGGTCATTTTTTGCACTTGTCAGATGGGACTGTGATGTTGTGCAAAAGTGGTGCTAAATAGTGCAATGCTGATGGTCTTGATTGGGGTAGCTCCCAAAGCACGTTGTGGTACCACAGAAAGCAGTACCCAGACAAATCACCCAAGCAAACCATGCATGGTTGAGATTTACCACCCCTTATATCCCCCTGGCACTGTCATGAAACCTCCACCCGACCTTGAGAACTACATCGAATACTGGGTTGACCTAGCTTGGGATGGGCATTGCATTTACATGACATGTACCCCAGAAAGAATACGCCCAGTCTGGGGCAAGCCTGTGAGATGTGTGCGATGCGTGGGTCCCAATTAAGGACTCAACGCTGTACTTAGAGGCTAAAAGACTAGAGGAAGAGAAATCTAGGAGCAATGCTGTAGAATATAGAAGAACTCATGCCCTGTCATGATGCCTGCTCCCGGGGAGCCGGTTCAAGCCCTGCGTCCCCGAAAGCGGACATCCAGTCCCCAAGGAAGGACCCAGCAACCCCATATAGGGGCCCTTTGGACAATGTCCTGGCGCCTATGGCGCCAGGCTCATAAAAGACATCAGTCCTGGCGCCATGGGCGCCAGGCTCATTATGAGAGTGCTTGGGTGCACTTACCTGATGCAGACCATGCTGCAGGATCCCGGCCTCCTTGAGACCTGAAAGGAACTACTTTACCTGTGGGACTAATTTACCATCCGGGCGTGGTCGGGGAAGGATACATACCTGATTGGAGGAAGGATACATACCTGGAACTTCTTCCAAGGCTATTTAAACCCCATCCGAACAGCCACACGTGCTTCGCGTTGTTCTGCATCTAGCAGTTGGACGCTCACCGTGTCTGCTCCTGCATCCTACTTCTGCCATGCCTGCCAGCATCCTGGATCACCTGCAAAGGAAGAGAAGAAGAGAACAGAAGAAGGAAAAATCCTTACCTGCTAAAACCGCATCCCGGAGACATCTCGCCGACAATCCTGAAAAGGAAGACTTTTATTTAAAAGCTCATCGCGTCGATCGCTGCAGCGCCGCATTCCACTCACCTTTACAGGGCGCCTCCATGTTCAGCAGCGATCATCCGGATTCGCAGTCACGCCCCAGCGCCTAGGGAGAAAAAGACCAGAACAAAAGGTGAGAGAGAGAAGGGCCACGGCTCAGGCACGTTCCGGATTAGCTGCTGTCTTGCAGTAGAACACCGGAGTTGGCCTCAGCCGGTCTGCCCTGTGAAACCGGATTGTATGGAGAAGTCTGGCGTGTTATCGTGAGAATCATTACCCATTGTTACAGAATTATTACCCATTTAGGGATTAGTTATCCATCATACATTCTGATTAGTAGTGACATGTAGAGACACATGTTATGTTTGTAGAAACATGTAGAGATATGTTGTTATGTATTATGTATGCATTTAGAGACACGCATGAGTATGCATTGAGTCTGCATTATAGATTGTGCTTGGGTTTGCGAGAGAGAGTAAGCACTAGAGAAAGCATGAGGCCTATGGCATTTTGAAGCCATCCTGAATGAGACACAGAGAATCGCTGCGGCACTGCGAAAGATGTTATGAGTTACAGTGAAAGATTGGAATGCGTAAACAATTTGGTTGGCAGGCAGAGATAACGTGTATCTTGTCTGAGTAGAGAAGGGCATGGTATCAGCAGGCCTACCTGGTCTGGTGCTGTGCAGACAGAGATGCTGGGGGCCATGCAGGGAGTGCTTTGCCTTGCACACAGAGACATGCAGAAGAGAGGGATTTCAATGGAGTGAATGGAGAAATATGAGGAGATGGTAGGGTGGTTCGCAGACAGAAGAAGGCCATGGTATAGATATGTAGAAATGTCACGATGACCAGAATACGCAGGCATTGAGCAGAACACCACAGACCTTTAGGCACTGCTCAAATTTAGAAATGCTGACAGATAGACAGAGAGGCATTTTAGCTTAGAGAGACATGTTACCATGGATATGTATGTACGTCATTGAACAGTATATTGAGGGGTGAGGATTTGGGAGTTTGTAGTTGGAGATGGAGTTCTAGATGGGGATGACACACTGACACTCTGAGAGATTGAGAGATCGAGGGAGCTGCTCTCTGAGATTGAAGAGAGATGTTTGGCGGTGGCATAGGGGAGACGTTTGGATGACTCTGAGAGAGGAAGCATTGGGGAAGCATTCTGATGAGAGCTGATGAGATCGATCTGGCAGTTGGCAGGAAGACCAGACCACTAAGAGGAGAGGCCTGGCCCCGACTGACTAGCTTGTTGCAGAGTTAGCTGAAGAGGAGAGACAGGGCAAGAGCTGAGTATCGATCTGAATAAGATATGTGCATGGGGAATTAGGCAGACACTCACACAGAGCTTTGGCTGACATGATAGATGGGGTAATCAGACAGGGATTGTCTTAGAGAGAGAGTGTGAAGGAATGGTGTGGATTAGAGAGGAATGCTGAATGCTGACGCTTGCTTTAGGCTGTATTAGACATGATAGATCCAGCAGGACTGGATAAATTGCTATCAGATGGTAGTAGATTTGCACCCAGAGCATAAAAGGTGCAAATTTGAGAT
Source organism: Ambystoma mexicanum (assembly GCF_040938575.1). Lineage (NCBI taxonomy): Eukaryota > Metazoa > Chordata > Amphibia > Caudata > Ambystomatidae > Ambystoma > Ambystoma mexicanum. The sequence goes on along the minus strand of NC_090926.1, from coordinate 197,393,177 downwards.
TTGCATTATAGTAGTGTTTGCATCATGCATTGCTGTGTATGAATAAAAGTGTTTCTATTGTTGAATCGATTCATGTGTTTTCTTTGTGTCTTTTGTTAGTGTGTCCATAGGAGTAATTTAGGAGTAACACAGTGCACAAAGGCCCTGAGATAGTAGAGCAGGTGGGGGGGGCATAGCGATCCACACCCCCCTAGGAGGTAGATCTGGGTATGACAGCCCCTCATCACCAGGATCTCCAGTCGCCCTCCTTGGCCTGCCCCACTCGCCCATACGTCTCAGGCGCTCTGCTTCACAGGGCGACGGCTCTGTCTCCTCTCTGGCTTATTACGATGTATTACGCCTGGAAGCTTTGCAGGCTCTGCACTCCTGTTTGCTGCTCACAGAGTCTTCTCTCCACCTCCACATTAACAGCAACGTTCCCCGCAGCCATCTGCTCCTGCTGGGCATGTATAAAGTCTGTTTCACAGCTAATGGCACTCAATCTCATCTCCTCTTTTGCCAGAGAGAGCGGGAGCTGCGAGGTTAAGCAGCCATCTTGTCCCACACACCCTGGTGGTCCCCCACCATTTCTTCTTTAAGAAGATCTGAGAACACATTTTGTCTAAGAGTGAAGGCAAGCATGGGTTTTAACACAAACAGACTTTGGCTTTGGACTTGAGGACATCAACAGCCCTTACAAACATCAGTTTAAGGAACAACCCTTTTAGAGTTAGGCAATTCACCAACTCAACAATGTTTTTCAATAAAGGTTTTTGAACTGTTGCTTTTGAGTCTGTTTCTCTTGATACCATGCCTGTCTCACACCACCCATAGACGTAGTGGTTATGAAATAATCCTGACAAACCCAGTCATCACCATGGTAAGATGCCACATAGTTAACTCAGTAACATTTGTAACCAAGCCAGTTGAGCTCCAAGATCAGGTCATTGACTGGGCACAGTATGAAGGGGAGCCAGACGAATACAGTAGGGTGAGTGGAGATGCCCTAGACACCAGAGAAGTGCTCTATGTAGAAGGGTCATCGAGTATAGACCAGGAGAATGGTCAAAGACACACTGGAGCAGCAGTAATAAGATATGTGATGGACCAAGAAGAAGAATTTCAAATAGTGATGCGACAGGGGTTACCCTCACATTATTCAGCACAAGCAGAAGAACTTATAGCACTTTTAGAAGCGCCAGAGGCATCATTAGACACCAATGTCATCATGTATACAGAATCAGCTCATATAACATCTACAGTACATTCAGGCTTCTCGAGGTGGAAGAGAAGAGGATACAGAAGAGCAGATGGGTCATCAGTCCCACATGCGATTTTATTAGCCAGGTTAATTGAAGCATTGAATTATGCCCTTCATATAGCAATCGTGAAGTGTGCAGTGCACTCGAAGGGGAAAGACCTGATCTCACGTGGACACACAGCTGTGGACGCATCCGCCAGACCGGTGGCTTATATGCCCTTTCCAGAGGAAAGTCAAACACATGTCACAGCAATACACGGGCGACTGCCAGAAGCTTACAATGCATCATCAACAGAGCACATCATTGAGTTCCATGAAAGAGTGCCACAGTAGAAAAAAGCATTATGGGTACAAAGGGGATGTGCCCTGTCACCAATCAACATCATATGGATGCAAAAAAACACAAGTAAAATAGTAATGCGCATTCACCTAAGCAGCACATTGCTGCTGACATTAGCGAGGACTGGTTTGTGCTTAACCTGGCCGAACAAGTCAATATTTTTGTGACAAACTGCATCACATGCCACAAGTTCCATCCAGGCCACACTCTCAAGACACTCCAGGCAACATTGCCTTGCCTCTCAGGGACCTTCAAAGAGCTCCACACAGACTATATTGATATGTTGAAGAGATGCAGCACCTAAAGGTACATAATAGTAGTTGTGTGCCAATATTCCCATTGGATCAAAGCAGGACCCTGCGTGAATGCGGATGCCATATCTGCATCAAGGTTCCTTGTGAGAGAAGTATTCCCCAGATGGGGTATTTTTGAGATACTGAGGTCTTATAATGGCCCTTATTTTGTGAACAAGTTCTTTAATGAGGTAACAAGATTATTAGGTATCAGGCATAAAGTATGCACAGCGTACCACCCACAGGCAAATGGAATGGCGGAGCATTTGAATTGTCTACTTAACATTAAGTTAGGAAAGCTTTGTGATACGCTAAAGAAGAGCTGGCTCTGTTGCCTGCCTTTTGCCCTGTTCAGACTGCGCAACCATCAAAGCAAGGAGCACCACCTATCACCTCATAAAGTGGTGACATGAAGGAGGATGTACACCCCGGCTGTGCCCACATGAACAGTTTCTGATGCACACAGAAGTGCAGATTTTTTGGGGGAGGAATGTAATCGCTAAAACTTCGCTTGTAATCGATGCGATGTAATCGCTTCATCGCTAAAACATCCCTTGGACTTAATAGACTAATTGTGGAAACGGGATGGCCAGAGGATAAAAGAGTCACGTTGTTTTATCGAGGCCTACGCGGAGAACTTAAAGATGTCTTGGCCCAAGTTGTAAATCCGCCCCAAGAATGCACAGAGTATATAGACTTAGTGGTCCAATTGGATCACAGACTTCAAAACAGAAAAGCAGATCGGTCCAGGTTTGAGACCCGGGTGTTGGTCAAGACCCATACTAATCCCAAGAGAGTTGATGTCTCTGAGCCTATGCAAATTGGAGGGGTTAAAGGACCCTTAACTCAAAAGGAACGTGAAAGGAGGCGGCAGTTAAAATTATGTCTTTATTGTGGGAATTCTGGGCACTTTCTACGAGATTGCCTGGCAAAACCGCCCCGAAAGGCGGTAGGAGCCGCTGATAAAAACCATGAAGACTCTGTTTCGGGAAATGACTCCGCCCGACAAGGGTAGGGGTCCGCTTGCCGAGCTTGAAAACTAACTCTCAGACCTCGCATTTCATTGTGCCAATGGTACTCGTAGATCCAGAACAGCCTAAGCGGTTGCATGCAATAAAGGCATACATCGATAGTGGGGCTATTGGAAACTATGTGGATCGTGAATTGGTCTCTAGGATTAACCTCCCTCTCTGTCCTAAAACCAGCAAAGATGTCATCACCACAGTCGATGGAACTGAAATTGCCTCTGGACCGGTAACACATTCCACTACTGAGGTGACTCTTATTGGTCCCGACGGCCATCGGGAGGGTGTTGTGTTTGATGTAATCAAGGCTCCACAGTTTCAGGTTATTCTTGGAATCCCTTGGTTAGAGACACATAATCCTCTAATTGATTGGCGAGCTAAGAGAATAACCTTCCCGGATTGTACACAGACCTGCTACCCAGAAAACCTGAGGATTAATTTAGCATCTGTAACCTCTGCCTCCATGCAACTACCTCCGGAATACCAAGACTTTCAGGACGTCTTCCAAAAGGAACAGGCCAACACGTTACCTCCTCACAGATCGTACGATTGCCAAATCAATCTGGTGCCCGGTGCACAAACCCCTTGTAGCAGGATTTATGCCCTTACCGAACCTGAGAATCTGCATTTGAGACAATATTTGGATCAATACCTAGCTAATGGTTTTATTCGCCCGTCAAAGTCCCCGGCATCCTCGGCTTTGTTCTTCGTGCCCAAAAAAGAAGGCGTCCTTAGAACTTGTATCGATTACCGCGCATTGAACCAGATAACGGTTAAAAACCGTTATCCTCTGCCTCTGATCCCTGAACTCCTTGACCAGGTGAAGGACGCTTGCATATACACCAAGTTAGATCTCCGTTGGGCTTATCATCTGGTACGAGTTAAAGAAGGCGAGGAATGGAAAACTGCCTTCCGTACTAAATACGGATTATTCGAGTACCAGGCCTTTCGGATTGTGTAACGCGCCGGCTGCCTTCCAATACTTCATGAATGATGTCCTTCGGGAACTCATCGATGTTTGTGTTGTCGTATATATCAATGACATTCTGGTGTACTCCTCTTCGGAATCTGATCACAGAAAACACGTCAGGGCAGTACTTGAAAAACTGCGCCAACACAAACTATTTGCTAAATTGGAGAAATGTGTTTTCCATACCACAGAAGTCGAGTTTCTAGGTTTCATCCTGACACCCAAAGGAGTCCGAATGGACTCAAGAAAAGTGGATGCCATCCTTAAATGGCCATCACCTAGCTCTGTAAAAGGGGTTCAAAGCATGCTCGGCTTTGCCAATTTCTATCGCAGGTTTATCCCGGAATTTTCACGCGTGGTACAACCCATTACTGCACTCTTGAGGAAAAATAAACGTTTTGAATGGTCTGAAGAAGCCGAGCAGGCCTTTCAGGATTTAAAAGCTAAGTTTACCTCTGCACCTATATTGAAACACCCGCGTCCAGATCTCCCTTATGTCGTCGAGACTGACGCATCCAGCCTAGCCATGGGAGCTGTCCTGTCCCAAAGAGATCCCGAAACCAACCAACTGCATCCCGTAGCATTTTGGTCCAGAAAATTCTCGGCACCCGAGGTTAATTATGCAATCACGGACAAAGAACTGTTAGCCATTAAGTCCGCTTTTAAAGCCTGGCGGCATTATCTGCTTGGCGCTCGACATACCATCACAGTGATCACTGATCACCGGAATTTACAGTATTTGAAAACCGCCAAGGCTCAGTCATCATGGCAGCTCCGATGGGCTTTGTTTTTCGCTGAATTTGATTTCGTGATTACCTATCGACCTGGCTGCAAGAATGGCAAAGCAGACGCCTTATCCCGAATTGGAATGGGAAAATCTGATACAAACTCAGAACCAGTACCAATAATTTCCGAACAGAGGATTGTAGGCATGACTTCGTTACAGACGCTTGAAGACATTCAAGCCAGAGTGAAACAACTCCTGGACCCTACAACCTTACAGGATTGGATACAAAAGGGATCAGACATTACCATAGATAATGGTTTACCTTATTTCCAAGGACGCTTATTCCTGCCACATAAGGAATTACACGAACTAGTTATTTCCGGTTATCATGATACATTAATAGAGGGAAACCCCGGTATTGCCAAGACAGAGGAAAAGGTGAAACGACAATTTTGGTGGCCCTCTTGGCGAAAAGATGTTAAATCTTTTGTGATCTCCTGTGGTGTTTGCGTCCAAAATAAAAGTCAAAAGAAAAGACCAGCCGGTCTCCTTCAACCTCTAGACATACCGCCAGCACCCTGGCACACCCTATCAATGGATTTTATTACGGACCTGCCTCCTTGTTCGGGGTACAATACTATTCTGGTAATTGTGGATTTGTTTTCCAAAATGGCCCACTTTATTCCTTTGAAAGGTTTACCTTCAGCTTCTGTCCTAGCCAAAGAATTCCTCGAAAATATTGTACGGCTACATGGATTCCCATCTATACTAATCTCTGACCGGGGAAGCCAATTCATTTCCCACTTCTGGCGCAAATGTTGTCAAATGGCGCAGATCGACGTAAGATTATCCACCAGTCACCACCCTCAGACCGATGGTCAGACCGAGAGGGCAAATCAGACCCTTGAGCAGTACTTACGGTGTATGTTACAGCAATCTGAAAGCAACTGGAAAGACATTCTTTGGATAGCCGAATACGCATATAATAATTCGGTACACTCTGGAACTGGCCACAGTCCTTTTTATACTTTGTTTGGGCATCACCCTCGAACCTCAAACCTTGACTCACCTCAGAACCTCGGAATGCCTGCAGTAGAACATCTGCATTCTACAATTACCCAAGCCTCTAAAGAGGCAACTACGCATTTACAACAAGCCAAGAGAAAATACAAGGAGAATGCTGATCTACATCAGAGTGAAGCACCTCCGTATCAGATTGGGGATAAAGTGTGGTTAGCTACCAGACATTTACCACTCAAAGGGCCTCGAACATTTAACCCAAAATATCTGGGACCTTATTCTATTACGGCAATAATTAACCCAGTGGCTGTTAAACTTGATTTACCAGCTAGTATGCGAATTCACCCTGTTTTTCATGTGTCACTTCTGAAACCAGTGGTACCCGGAACCCGACTACTCAAACCTCCAGAACCGATTCTAATAGATGGGGAGCCCGAATTTGAAGTGAAGAACATTTTAGACTCAAAAATGTTTAGGTCAAAACTGTTCTACCTAATTGATTGGAAGGGGTACGGGCCTCAGGAGAGGTCCTGGGAACCCAGCGACCATGTGCATGCACCTCGATTAGTCAGGAAATTCCACCGACTCTTCCCAGACAAACCAAAACCCCCAGAGGGAACAACCTTGGGAGGGGCCTTGGGGGGGAGTGCTGTCATGATGCCCGCTCCCGGGGAGCCGGTTCAAGCCCTGCGTCCCCGAAAGCGAACATCCAGTCCCCAAGGAAGGACCCAGCAACCCCATATAGGGGCCCTTTGGACAGCGTCCTGGCGCCTATGGCGCCAGGGTCATAAAAGACATCAGTCCTGACGCCATAGGCGCCAGGCTCATTATGGGAGTGCTTGGGTGCACTTACCTGATGCAGACCATGCTGCAGGATCCCGGCCTCCTTGAAGCCTGAAAGGAACTACTTTACCTGTGGGACTAATTTACCATCCGGGCGTGGTCAGGGAAGGATACATACCTGATTGGAGGAAGGATACATACCTGGAACTTCTTCCAAGGCTATTTAAACACCACCCGAACAGCCACACGTGCTTCGCGTTGTTCTGCATCTAGCAGCTGGACGCCCACCCTGTCTGCTCCTGCATCCTGACTTCTGCCACGCCTGCCAGCATCCTGGATAACCTGCAAAGGAAGAGAAGAAGAGAACAGAAGAAGGAAAAATCCTTACCTGCTAAAACCGCATCCCGGAGACATCTCGCCGACAATCCTGAAAAGGAAGACTTTAATTTAAAAGCTCATCGCGTCGATCGCTGCAGCGCCGCATTCCACTCACCTTTACAGGGCGCCTCCATGTTCAGCAGCGATCATCCGGATTCGCAGTCACGCCCCAGCGCCTAGGGAGAAAAAGACCAGAACAAAAGGTGAGAGAGAGAAGGGAATAAGGAAAGCTAAATCTCCATGTTAAGACTTACCTGTTGATTCATTCCCTCTCCATTTCGGGTCCGCGCCGCATCCTGGCATTTCCAGACCCCGGCCCCTAGGGGGAAAAAAAGACATCAGCGTTAATGAGCGAATGAAAGGACATTACCAAAAAACGCTCATTAAAGACTTACCTGATTTCTACAAGGATTTCACCTCTCATCTCAGGTCGGTGCCTGTTCCCCGGCATTCCGTACCCCGGCCCCTATGGGGAAAAAGACACTGGCATTAGTACATTAATGCATGGACACAAGGGGAACCTCTTATCAAAAAACTTACCTGGAAGCCAAGCAAGTTTGGTTCTCACCAATCTGAAAATCCAGTGAAGTAACTGGATACCAACGCGCCCCTGCATCATAAGCAGGATGGAGAGCTTGTCCTTCCGGACCCTAAGGTGAAACGCTACGAGGAATCACAGAAGGGTTTTGAGGAGGGTGAGAGGGGAAAGTGGAGGCCGATTGCATTACCCCGCAGACAGTTAATCCCCTATTTTCGCCTACAGAAGGATACTTCTGCGAGCCAGACAAGCCAGATTTGGGGGCCCGGTCCAGTCCGTCTTCCGAACCCTGCGCATCACCTAAGAAGAGGTCACAGCAGCGCGAACCAGGCCAGCGCCTCCGTGGGAGTCAGGTGAGCGTTACATGCCCCCCCTCAGGGAACCTATTGGGGAGTTTGTTGATGTAGAAGTAATGAAATGGGGGAATGTTGGGAAGGAGACAAGGTCTTCCCACACCCTAGGTGATACCGAATAAGACACAAATGTTAGAAGACCCATTTGGGGAGCAGGGGGGAGGAGGGCACACACAAAGGGAGGTGAACGATCGATGTAATGCAAGCTGTAGAAGAGATGCAAATGTGAACACCATCTTAGACAAATACCAGCCATCTTGGAATGTAGACCCAAACACGACGAACAGTATTAGGTCCCTCACATGAGCGTGAACAACACCTCCACATCGGCCTGATCCCACACAGCGCATTAAATCCTCCATTGTTCCAAAAAGAGTTACAGGCCCTCACACACAGGAAAGAATGCACCCCTCAAGGTAGTTGGCAGTACCATCCTGTGAGGAAGATGGCAAGGTTGCCTGCCCCCAATGATACCTACACGAGAAATACAGCTCTGCAATGCTTTTATCCTAAGACCCCCGCTTGCTACAGTATCATTCAAACCCAGACCACCGACCATAAAACCTTTACATCCCTCGATCGATCACTAAGATCAGAAGGCAAGGGTATCGCACCTTCAGAAATGGGTCATGTGATTTGTGCAGCGAGGTGCAGGGTAGCAACTGAATTATAGCCCTAAACTAAGGTGGAGGACCTTGGGAGTTGCTGAGCTGCCTGGGAATGAGTGAAGCATGTGAGTTAGTGTGACATTGGCTCTTTTACAGCCCATCGATATATCTGTTAGGTGTTTGCAACAATGATAAGGTCACATTGCATAACAGAGTAGCCAATTAATTGTTAGGCCAACCTCATTGCGTGTGACGAACCCAGCAGCACCCACGTAGACGGAGATGAACAGATGAAGATGGACCAAATGCCCTGGCATCCCATATGGAGCAGGCCCTACATGTGTAGTGCCCATCTAATTGGGATGGTAGAATTGTGCTTTATAGTACGAAATCATGAGTGACACTGTCTGTGTTTTTATGGTACTGCACATGCTCCCAAGTCTTAGAACGTTCTCCTGCAGGAGAGTCCTTTGCTGATATTCTTTCGGTTTTGAGGAAATAAATACTTGTTACCTCTGCAGGCGCGTCTTGGACCCTTTTCACTAGCAGGTTGTATTTTTTCTGGGGGAAAGGGTTCCATTGGTGAAGCCTACATGGACCGGTTTTCTTAAAGTGCCATGGTATTTTTTTTACTAGCGTTATGTCCAAAGGCAAAATGATGAGTGCTCATATATGGCCATTTTGGTCTACATTGGTGCAGCCAGTATGGTCATGGTTTCTTACAGTGGCATGGCATTTTGTTATGGCGTTGCATGTTCTAACACCAGCATAGGCATGGTAGGGCAGAGCCAGCATGTAAGTGTTTTACACTATCCTAAGACTGAAAGATACTGTGGGCAAAGGCATCATGAAAATGTACTGAAACATGTTTTTGTGCATTGTTGGGGAGAATGCCCAATCCCAATGTAAAAGTATGCAAATGGTGTTTATTACTGCACATTAACATGTCTTACTTGCATTATTAACTTCTATAGGATTGTAATTTGATTAACAATATGTTTGCTAACACCTAAATGCCAATATGGTCTGTCAAGGTTCAACTGTTGCTCACCTTTTCATTTCATACACAAAATGTTGCTCACTGGCCACAAAGAGTTGGGGCCCCAATATTAAACCATTACCTCTCAGAAGACTGCTTTGAAAAACCCTGGCATGCACTGAAGGGGCAAAGTTTGATTTTAAGACTTGATGTAGTTAGCTGAAAGAGGGATTGTTTTGGGCGGGGAGGGGCAGGAAGTGAGTGGGAATGGACATAGGGATTTGCATGGCCAATTGCAGTCAAAAGGGTAAGCAAATAACCAAACAACACCTGCAACCATTGTGTTCCTCATCATTTGCCATCTATCCTCTAGCTGTACACCAAAGCAGTAGTTTCGGATTGTAGGTAAAGTGCCAATGTATTGCCAAAACTAATAAGAAAGGATAGATCTGAAGACTAGTGAAGTCACCCATTTTTTACCCTCAGATTCCGTGTCTGTGCTGGTACCTGCCCGCACCCCCCCCCCCCCCCCCCCCGCCCTCACATTCGACGCCTTAATCTATATGAGTGAAGTTTTTTCACGTGTCTCTTAAGAGCACCTCTGAATGTCTGCCTCGGCATCCCAGCCACTTTCCCGTCGGGCGATTCCCGCCCGTGATCTCCCTGCACACTGCGCCAATTGGAAATAATTATATCGAAGTTCTAGGCGTTCGGAAATCTCTGGGGCGCCACAGAAAATGCCATGGGCGCTGTAATTCTATTTTTTCCACCCGGTCCTCCTAGGCGGAAAAGGAACCTTGTCTTGCACGTTAAACACCTGCTCGGGTATTTCCAACTGTACTTTCCTCTTATTGGAGGCGCTAAAAACATCCGTAATTGCTGTCATTAGAAGCTGCAGGTAACTGGTCCCCCGCGCAGCGCGCGCTTTTTCTGACAGGCTGGTGTTCGCTGGGCCCCCTCCTCCTCCTGCACCTGTGTGAAATGTATCTCATTTAGCAGCCTGCGGGGGTCCTCTCGAAGCTTCCCCAACTCCCTGCAGTCCCTTCGCACTTGCTGGAGGCAAGTTTACGGACCACGGGCTCTTGGACATGTAGGATCATTGAATAAGTGCACTGCGCAGAGCGTCGAGAAGAGGCACAGACCGGCCGTAAGCAATGCCATCCATGTGCGCGGACCATTCCTGACCCGACCCCTGACCTTCGTGTGTGCCCAGCAGTGGCGGCTGGGCAACATTTTTTGTTGCGGGGTGCACATTCGTCCACTAAATTACCACCAGGAAGTGTAGCGAGTCAGCTCGAATCAACCAGAGTCTCCCCCTGCCCCAAACAAGTCAGAAAACGCGCTAAAAGATGGTACATTTTACTGAGAGAGTACATTTAAAAATGAAATACATTTAAAACACAGGATTTGCAGTCCTGGGAAATGCGACAAATTCCGAGGCTTTAGATGCCAGAACGCCAGCAATGTACAGGAGCATTTTGCAGGCCAATCAGGCTTCTTCATGACCGAGAGAAAATGAAGGCACAACCAGGGGTAATTAATACCTAAAGATAATGGCAAAGTTAGTCGTTGCTTATTACATATTTTTATTTTTTCTCATTTTTACTCTTCGAATAGGTAACTGTGTGCTTTACGTCCATAGCCTTTTACATTATCTTAAGGTATTATAGATGTGTCTTCACTGTCTCCACATCCCTCTTCCTCGTTCCAATACTGATTTATGAAGTGACCCACCTCCCCCATGAACCCCTCTTCTATTTCTGTTTGTTCCGTTTTGGTCCACCCCTCCCTGGGGTTATAACCTCCACTTAGCACAACAGCCTTGCAGGGACTTACCTTCATAGGTCCTCTTCTTCGTCACCTTGCGGGTCCTGGAGGTATAATCAGTAGTGTCGCTAAGGCGGGGGGGGGGGGGGCTGGAGGGGCCCAGGCCCCTCCTCTGAAATCCTGCCTCCCCTACCTCAGCTGGGCTACTTTCTCTGCACTGTCTGCAGTGCTGTGTCTGCCAGCACAGCACACACACAAAGGGCCGCAATCAATGCTGCTGCACAACAATGAAGAGCTGTTAAGTCACCCTGCAGTGAATAGCAGCTCCTTCAAACATAATAGCTTACAAAACCGCTAATGATGGGTCAGTAGTGACTTAATGGTTTAGTGCCTCCATTCTGATGGGAGGGGATGTTCACAAAAGGGGTGTGGTAGTTGGTGTGCACAAAAGATTCTCTGCAGGAGTGCTTATAACGTCACACATTGACCTTTCATAGGCAGCCCCCCTACTTTTGTGTGTGGCCCCACCTACTTTTGTCTGTGACCCCCCACTGTGCCCCTCCTAAATTTGATTCCTGACAAAGCCACTGGGTATGATGTGTAAGCAATCAGAAGCAGTGTCACCCTGCCAAGCTTGGGGCAGTTCTCTTGGCCGGACTCCAGGGACTCCTGTTGGACGAGGGTGGCCTGATTGAGATAATCTAAGGGGCTGTGCTGCTCAGACATGGCTCATGTTGCAGCGGATGATCCAGCAATCAGTCAGGGAAATGCGCTGTAGCACAGCTCAGGGAGCAGTTCTCCGTAGATATTACAGCAGTTCTGGGACGTTGGTGGTCAAGGGGTTGAACTGGGACCTAGGTAAGGAGTCATGGGAGGGGCCACCCTGGTGGAGGCGGTATCCATTTTATCGGAAACAAAACAGAGTGGTACATAACAGAGTGGACAATAACACAGAAAAACAGAAAAGTTTAAATAAATATATAAAGGGTAGTGGGGTAAGGGGATAAAATGGGTCAGGATGGGGTTGGGGTGGTTTTAAAAGGGTGGAAAAAGGGGGGGTTTAGGGAGAACCCCCCAAATAAAACAAAACAAAAATAAATGAGTGTTTTTCTGTGTTTTGTCCATGAAGAAATTCACCATTCTGTAATTGTGATCGGTAAGATGACATATAACCATGGAGTTGTGCAATATGATGTGCGAAATCATGAGAGCAAACGCCCCTCAAGCTTAGTTGGCTTATGTCTCTGCTAAATTATAGAGCTTATATTCATCAGCTATCTGTGAAAGCAAGTCAAATGAGTCTTGAGCCAGATAATTAGAGGATCTCTCCTTTCTTCACAGCTGTTCATAACATTCTTTCTCAGGGAGGATACGAAAGTCTGGGGGTGGCATTGTGTGCTGCATTTCTATTGTCTGGAGCACTGTTGGCTCTTCTTCAGGCAAGGGCCCCCCTTCAGGTGCCCTTCTGGTACCACCAACAGGGCAGAGTGCAGCGTTGCTAGCGAACAATAGCCCCTTCAAGAAGGTGGGAGGTGCAAGTAAGCTTGCTGGCCCAGACCCAATAATAAATCATCAATGCCGTGCTGCCTTTCCAGAGGTCTGGTATTAGTATAGTTCTGTTACACCGTTAATTTGATCCCACTGAAACAGTTCCTTCGGTGTAAAAAACATCGTTCATAGTTTTCTTCTTGGTGCACTTTCACTGGTTTTTCAATTGCTGCTATCCATGTTAGTTTTGTGACATGCTCTGTCCATATTTGTGCACATGCTTGATCTACGAGAGCTAATGTTTTTTCTGGATATCCTACAAGTCCTTCTGCTTTGCACACCAGAGATGTTTCTTGCCATTTATTGTTCATGTACTTCGCCCCTTGAATTGTCAGGTATGGTTCTTTAAAACAGTTGGGGTTGGTGGAGCTCATTGTGCGTATTCGAATGTCTGGGTCGACAAGTTCTAGGTGGATGCTGCGTGCCTGGAAGGTGCCTTTAATCCTACATAGCACAAGATGAATTAGACATTGGGCCTCATTAAGACCCTGCCTGTCTGGAAACAACGGTGGCGGTAAACCCGCTGCCATTGTTGTTTCCTGACCGGCAGATTACGAGTTCTGCAGGCGGGTGGTGTACCTCTCGCCAGGTCTGACATGGCGGTAGTAACGCCACCAACCCGCAGACGGAAATGGAAACACCGGCTCCGTCATAGACAAAACCAGTGTTTCCATAGTCCCCATCCCCATAGAGTCGTATGGGACTTCATGGGAATGGGGATGTATGGAATTCCGCCTCTGGAATTACCGGGTCACCGGGGTTGTAATGCCCCAGTGATTCCGGCAATCACAGAGGCAGTAATTAATTCCAAGTCCGGCATGCAACCTGCCAGTTTTTCCGGCTCGGTTACCGCTGAATTTAGAATGAGGCCCATTGGGTCTCTATCATGTGTACTGCCTGTGGGACTAAGACCTTGGGTGCTCCAGATGCGTGCAGTATTAAGGAACGGTATACACGCATTTCGCCGAATGAAATGTCATCGTGGGACATTTCATCGCCGGAATTCTCATCGCCAGAAACCCTTTTTAAAAAAAAATATTTTTTGGGGGGTGTTTTGTGCGGGTTGGGGTATGATTATTAAAGTAGTGGGGGCTGGGGGAGGAACCCCCCATAAATAAAAAAAATAAAAAAATACAGGGTTTCTGGCGATGAGATTTCGGCGATGAAATGTCCCACGATGACATTTCATTAAGCAAAATCACGTAGAAGATAAGGAACAGACGTAGCAACTCCCATTAGTGGTTCACCTTCCTATTGCACTCATGTCAGAGTACCAACTGTTCGAGTGTTCGGGATGGCGAATATCTTCTACTGCATCTAGTCCTAGACCATGGTATGCATCATATTTGCATTGGTGTGCTTGTTTTCTGGTTCTCTTATTACGTATTGTGTGCCTTTTCACGACTGTGTGTTTGCTGCTAGTCATATTTACATTACTGCTCCCATTACACAAGGAGTTTTTACATTTGGCATTAGTATTTGGAACATTTTACTATTACATATAGTGGTTTGGGAGCTGCTACTATTTGCCACTGTTGCATTATACAGTGGTCCGATTTTCATTACAGTTGTTGATTGTGAAATATTGAGTGATACACTTCATTCATCCTTTCATACGTGTTCAGTCTTGTGCTGGAACTGGGCATTTTGACAGGAAAGGAGTTAGGGGTCTGGGCGGTTTCCATCACCGTGGAGCACATAGGGGTAAAACTACGGCCAGTTGACGGTTCTTCAGTTACATTTGAAAGAAATACAGTAACATTGGGGCATATTTTAGTCTCATTTAGAACCAATCCTGTGACATTTAAGGGTATACTCATGTTCCATGTCCCTTTAGACCTCCCCCTTCTTTTAGATGGCCAGCCCAGATGAAAGATATTCCCTAATAAATGCCTAATGCAAACATAAGCATTGTAAACAAAATTGCTGTAAAATGGAGGTCACAGTCATAACTGTAGGCCCTAGTATTACTAATGCTATTTCTATCTATATTCAGAGAATCTCTCAGTGGCGCCATCTCCATCATTGTTGTATCTGCAGATTTTGGAAAAACAGGAAGGTTGGGAAATAGGGAAGAGAGAGTTTTAGTTTTGTGTTGCTCGTGCTCTAGCAGCAATGCATGTACTGTAAAAGTTATCATATGCACTAATATAGTCTGCATAGAGCTACTGTTTTGAGGTAGTTCTGTCTGGACACCTGGTGTGTGTCCTTTGGGGTCGGGCGAACATCGGAGAGGTATATCCAATATCTCAGCCCCTTCACCTGTACTGCAAAAGGGATGGAAAACACCACTTTGTAGGGCCCATGGAACCTGGGGTTGCTCCATTTCCGTATGAAGCTTTTGACATAAACGATTTCCAGAGACAACAATGGTTGTGCGGGGGTGGTGTCAGCTTGTGGAACAGTTGTAGTTTGTGCTTCTTCTATGTGTTTTTCGGGGCCATTTGCTTTGCGCTACACCTTGTCACACGTGTCAGCTGGGACAGGTATTGTTTGAATTCCTCCCCTAGGATTGCAGCTGCTCTATGAGCATCTGATGATCTTCGTACTGGTGACAGGGGTGTTTGCATGCGTCAGTGTGATGCTGGAAATGCATCGGAGGGACAGGGCCTCCGTATCCTTGTCCTTTACTGTTCTTATCGTGTGTTCTGTCGTGTTTTCCACGCAGAAGTCCATGTGGGACTCCTGGCGGTGCAGCTCTCTCTTTTTGGTTTGGTGAACAGACCCATGGGATACCCTTATGGCACCCGTGGGTAGGGGTACAACCCTGTGCCCCTAGTGTATGTTTTTGGGCACCCGTGGGTGGCCCACAGAGCAGGGTATGGGCTGGTGGCAGCTCCATGCTGAGTTTGACAGGTGCACTGAGTATCCTCCATTTTGGGATACCCCGGCCCTGCCACTGGGATCAGTTGATTCCTGATAGGAAACAAGATGGCCCCTGTGGCCTCTTGCTTTCTATTGCCTGATACCTTGTTTTCCCAAAGTCCTGGGAAGCCCTGACTCTGTCCCTTCCCCCTGACGGGCTGTTGGGTGGAAGTTCCATATATGGTGTTGTTGTGAAGGCCCAGCTAGACTGACTGGAGCCTTCCCGTTGACTGTATGATGTGGGTACCTCCTGTGGGTGGGACCTGGGTGAATGGAGAGTGTGACCAATATGCACTCCTTGTTGTGGCTGTCTGGTTTCTGTCATGAGGGACAAAGACTGAGACGGCCCTGCCCGAAACTGGCCTGAATGCAGTGTGTAGTGTTGAATGGCTGAGTACTTGTCTCAATCCACATTCCTTGTTGTGAGCGTCTGAGCGGGAGAAGAGTGGCCTGAATGCCCTTCGTGCCTGATTGGCTGACCGACTGCATGAATGCCCTTCTGTACGATTGGCTGCTGAGTGTGTGCCAGCAGTATGGATGAGAGACCGGATAGTATATCTGGGGACCTCTCACCACTGGAAATTGTTCAGAAGCTGAAGTCCACTACGACGAGTAACTGGAGTAACTGACGCTTGACCTTGAGGCCCCGCTGGAGGAGAAGGATTGCTGCTGCTCTCCTTCACGATCTGAAAGCTGCTGTGTCTCCAAGGACTGACCCAGAGAGGACCTGGTAAGGCGCCCTCTTCCCGAGCTACGAGGGACCATCGTGCACAGCTGATCTTTGCCAACGCTCCCTGGTAGACAGACCTACGACAGGCTGCCGACCGGAGACGGGGACTGCTACGGAATCCCAAAGAGAAGCGCCCGGACTGTTGTCCGCCACTGTCGACGACCGCTGTCGCCGACCGGAGCCGCCGTGCTCCCTTTTGCCTAAGAACTTTCTCTTGATCAACGGACGCTCTCGTCTGCATCGCCGTGTCCGTCTCCTGCTGGAGAAGGCCTGACCGTCGACACGCCGAGGAGTATCCGCCGGTGGGTTTCCCGCCACCCAAAGACCGCAGAGACGCCGACGACTCGACGCCCTTGCTGGGCCACAGTTCCTCCTCATCTCTTTGCGGTCCAGAACTATCGTCACCGAGGTGCCCCGCACGCCTCTTCCTTGCAGGACGCCAACGCTCTGTCGTCGACGAGCACCGCTTGGATCGAAGCCTGCTGCCTCATCGACGGCGTTCTACCCGGTTCACGGTCGGACGTTCGACGCCCCGTGTCTCCCGCTGGAAAGGGAAGGCATCGAAGAAGGGCCGTCGATTCCCCGACACCGAACCCCGAGTCCGCGACGCCTCTCGACGATCCGTGGCTCCTGCCTTAAAGGGGAGTCACTCAAGAAGGATCTGTCGACGCCTCGCCGACGAACTCTACTCCACCAGGTACATTGGGGGGGTAAAACCATTGTAGGAGAGAACGAGACTCTTGAACAATATATGGACTGGGCTTGTTTTATATATCGTTATTTTGCAGGTTGCCCAGGTGGGGGGATCTCCACTCAGAACTGCGTCCCGTGGTAGGGGCCAGTCTTCTGCCTATTGTTTCATCCGTCTGCTTTCTCCCCTCTCTCTATTGCTGGTTTCCTTGCTATTGATCTGTGTGGCATTCTGACAGTCTTGTTGATGCACTCTAATCGAATATTAGTGGTACCACTTTAGAATTGTAGATATTTACCATTGTTGATTTTCCGGAGCACAAAGTGCGTTATTGTGATAAGTGTACATAACCTTTGAATATTAATTATATAAAGACTGTGTTTTCAGTAATACAGTGTGTGGACATTCCTTGTGGGGGCTTGGGGACTACACTGTACTTAAGAACCAGCCTGCATCACCTCCTGAGAAGCTAGGCCTTGATTGCTCGTCCATTGCTACCATATTGGAGAATCTTGGCTGGGGTCCTCTGTGCCTCCCCTCTACCATATAGAGAGCGGAAATACAGACACCCCCCATCGGTCCTGACAAGCTGGTGGCAGCGGTGGGATGCTTATGGTTTTAAGACTCAGTGTATAACCGTGCCACTTACAAAATATCTGCACTTTATTAAATTAAGGTTTAGGTGTGTTCCAAATAACTGCATTACAAGCAATGGAGTCCATTGTGAATGGTAAATTGACTAGGATGAGCTTAGAGGCTCTCCAGAGTGCTTGTGAAGCCAGGGAGTTAGACTTTGTGGATAAGTCTAGGGCTGAGCTGATGGCTGCCCTGGTGGACTACCAGACTGATGGTGAAACTCTTGATGAAGGGGGGGATGCAACCAGTGAGGACTCTGCCCCTGGGGTTGTCGCTGAATCTGTTTCTGGGAATGCCGCATTCCTGCTGCCTCTGTTCCAAACCCCAGCAATTCCATGGAACTTGAGTTATTAAGGATGAAGTTGGCCTTTGAATATCGCAAGTTGGAAATAGAAGCTGAGCTTAAGAAAGAGGAGCTGGCACAGCAAGTAGAACTCAAGAATAGGGATCTTGCGCTCAAAGACAAGGACACTGAATGTCAGAGAATCCAGTTAGAGAAAGCTCGAGTGGAGACTTCAGCTAAACCAATTGAGAGTGGCAGGTCCCCAGCCACCAAGTTTATGAAAGATTTGGTTGGTGTGTTTTTGGAGGGTTCAGATATCCTCCAATGGATTGAAGCGTTTGAAATGGCTTGTGCACTTCATGATGTTGAGAAAAGAGATTGGGCTAAGTGTTTGTTAAGCAGAGTGCCTCAAACGGGATATGACTGTATTCTGAAGCTGAGTGTGGAAGAAAGGGGTCAGTATGAGTGTATGAAGTCTGCTTTGATTGCCAAGTTTGGCAAGATCCCTACCCAATACCTTAAAAGGTTCAGGGATTTTAAGAAACGAGAGAATGTGTCTTGGGGTGACTGGGTGAGTGCTGCGCACATGAACATGATGGGGTGGATCGATGGGTACAAGGTGAAAACTTTTGCTGAATTATCCCACCTGTTGTTTTTTGAGCATTTTTCTGAAGCCTGTTCACCAGAGCTGCGTCAGTATGTTGCTGACCAGAACATTTTGGACCCCTTTAAGCTGGCTAGGTTGGCTGACAAGTGGGTCTCCCACCGGGTGTCCCCTAAGGACTCCAGCGGGAAGGACAAGGATAAAGAGAAGGGGGCCTCGCCAAAAGCTGAGGAGACCCCCAAGCAATCACAGTCGAGTAAACCAAAACCTTCCTCTCCTAAGAACCAAAAATCTAGTGGGGATAAGTCCTCTGTGGGTGGGAATAAGAGTAGTGGTCCCCCTGCTGCAAAGCAGGCTCCCAGTGGTTCCAGTACCGTACCTCGCACTCCTAGCACTTGTTGGGATTGTGGGGCTCTGGATCACCGAAGGGGTGACTCCAAGTGTAAAGGTAAGGCACTTGGAGTACAGGCTGTCAGCCTGACCTACCCTTACCCTGTGTCTGAGGTGGAGGCCACCGTCCTCCCCTCCTCTACCGGGATCACCTTTGGTGCTCCGGTAGAAATTTCCTTAGTGTCCCTTGGGGCCTGGGACCAGTACGCAGAAGTACTGGCGACGATCCCGCAGAACACCCGTAGGTTTTTGAGAAGTGTCCTCTTGAATGGCCAGCCTTATACTGGTTTGAGAGACACTGGGGCAAGCATGACAGTGGTGGACAGGACCCTGCTCAAGCCAGAGGACTATGTAAGTGCTCCTCTGAGAACCACCAGGTTAGCTGGTGGGCCTCCCAAATTATCGCCTGTAGCCTTAGTCACATTCATGATTGGAGACAAGACAGCAAAGCTTCCTGTCCTGGTTCAGGACAATGTCCCTGCTAACATTCTGTTAGGAAATGATCTAGTAGAGTTGGGGTTGATCTCGGATGGTCTTCCCATGACTGCCGCTGCGGTCACTAGGTCACAGGTGACACCGGGTCTGGCTGTGAGTCAGGTACCCGAGCCAAAGGCGCGGCCTAAGGCAAGAAGAAGGAAGACCAAGAAGGCCACCTCTGTGGGGGGAACCCCTTCTCTTCCTGCTGTTCCGACAGCACCCATTGGGCTCCATGCTCCGGACGGGCTGGGTCCAGTGGAAAACCCAAACTCAACTCCTGTGGGAGTTGAGACAGAAGACTCTCCTGTGGGAGAGGTTCTCAACCCGGAGGATCATCCCGACCTTCAATGCTTGTTAGCTGAAGGGAGACCCTCCCGGGCAGACTTCTGTAAAGGACAGAGAGAGTGTCCCTCTCTCGAGGGTCTGCGGACACAGGCCCTGTCCCAGGCACAAGGTGAAGTGCCTAGGACATTCAAGATTTATTGGGAGGGTGAGCTCCTTGTTAGTGAGCCCACTAAGCCTGAACCTGGTGCCCTCAAGAGGTTGGTGGTACCCCAGGTTTACAGGTCCTTCCTGCTGCAGTTGGCGCATGAGGTGCCCTTGGCTGGTCATCTTGGTACCAAGAAGACTAAGCAGAGGCTCTCTGCCCACTTCTACTGGCCCCGGATGGGAGTGGAAGTGGGGTCCCACTGCCGGACCTGCCCGACTTGTCAGTTGTCTGGCAAGACTGGAGGCAGGGTCATTGCCCCACTGCAACCCTTGCCAGTGGTTGGCACACCGTTTGAGAGGGTGGGCATCGATATTGTGGGTCCCCTGGACCCTCCCACTGCAGGTGGACATCGGTTCATCCTGGTCTTGGTTGATCATGCCACCAGGTACCCTGAGGCTATACCCCTTCGGACTATTACTGCCAAGGTGGTTGCCCGGGCCCTCCTGGGCATTTTTACCCGTGTTGGATTCCCCAAGGAGGTTGTCTCTGACAGAGGATCCAACTTCATGTCGAGTTACATGAAGACCATGTGGAAAGAGTGCGGGGTAACCTACAAGTTCTCCACCTCTTACCACCCCCAGACCAATGGTCTGGTTGAGAGATTTAATAAAACTCTCAAAGGCATGCTAGGTGCTTTGGAAGAGCCCCAAAGGAGGAAATGGGATCTCCTCCTGCCATGCCTGCTGTTTGCTTACAGGGAGGTACCTCAAGAGGGTGTTGGTTTCAGCCCCTTTGAGTTACTCTTTGGACATCCCGTGAGGGGGCCCCTCGCCTTGATCCGAGAAGGCTTGGAAGCCACCCCTCCCGGTCCCGCCAAGCAAGTGGGGGACTATGTGTTAGGACTCAGACGGAGGATGACACAGATGATGGGTCAGGCAACAGCAAATCTCAAGGCCAGCCAGGAATTGAATAAGTACTGGCATGACCTTAAAGCTACGCAGGTAGATTGGACTCCGGGACAGGAAGTCCTCGTGATGGAGCCTACCAAGCCTCGAGCGTTGGCAGACAAGTGGACTGGACCCTTCCGGATAATCTCCAAGATGGGCGAAGTCAATTATCTGGTTGACCTGGGTGCCTCCGGGGTAACCCCTCAAGTATTCCATGTCAACAGGCTCAAGCCTTTCCACCGGCGAGCAGAAGTCTCATGTCTCTTGCTAGCTTCAGGGCAAGAAGAGGATGAGAGTGAGCCCCTTCCTGATTTGCTGCATAGCAACCCTCGGGACGGCTCAGTGGAGGGAGTACATCTCTCTCCAGATTTGACAACTGAGCAGCAGAGGGCCTGCCGGGCTTTGCTCCAGCAGTATGCCTCTCTGTTTTCGCTGACACCGGGCCTTACACCTTGGTGTAGGCACGAGATTGACACTGGTGACAGCGTGCCTGTCAAAAGCAGGTGCTACCGTATGTCAGATACCGTTAAGAACCACATCCAGGCTGAGGTCGCCAAGATGTTGGATCTGGGTGTAATTGAACCCTCAACCAGTCCATGGTCCAGTCCAGTGGTCCTTGTCCCCAAGGCAAGTTCCCAGGCCGGTACCAAGGATTGGAGGTTCTGTGTAGACTACAGAGGAGTCAATGCCGTCACCAAAACTGACGCGCACCCACTGCCCAGGGCTGATGAGCTCGTGGACACCATAGGTGCTGCCAAATTTGTGAGCACCTTTGACCTCACCTCAGGCTATTGGCAAATAGCTCTGACGGACCATGCCAAGGAAAAGACGGCATTCTCAACACCAGAGGGACTCTACCAGTTTAGGGTCATGCCTTTTGGGTTGAAGAATGCCCCTGCCACTTTCCAGCGGTTGGTCAATCATGCGCTCAGTGGGCTGGAGGCCTTTTGTGTGGCCTACCTAGACGACATTGCGTCTACAGTTCCACCTGGGAAGCGCATTTGACACACCTGGATAAAGTGTTGCAGGCATTAAAAAGGGCTAACCTCACTATCAAGGCCACCAAGTGCCAGATAGCTCAGGGGAAAGTTACCTATCTTGGTCATGAGGTAGGCGGGGGTCAAATCCAGCCTCTCTCCAGTAAGGTACAGGATGTACATGACTGGGAGACCCCCACTACTCAAGCCCAGGTGAGAGCCTTTTTGGGCCTCACTGGGTATTATCGCAATTTCATGGCGGACTATGGGACCATAGCTGCACCACTGACAGCTTTGACTTCACCCAAACAACCTAGGAAGGTTAATTGGACTGAAGAATGTCAGAGGGCCTTTGATGGCTTGAAAGAAAGTCTGTGCAGGGCACCCGTGTTGTGTGCGCCTGACTACAGCCGACCCTTTATCGTCCAGACGGATGCCTGCGACACCGGAATTGGAGCTGTCTTGTCCCAGTTAGATGACAAAGGGAGAGAACATCCTATCATATTCATCAGTAGACAACTCAAGGGTAGAGAACTTAGGTGGGCTACTGTTGAAAAGGAATGTTTTAGTATAGTTTGGAGCCTTAGGCGTTTTAGACCCTACCTTACGGGGTCCACCTTCAAGGTCCAAACAGATCATAAGCTCCTGAAGTGGCTTATGCAGATGAAGGGTGAGAATCCGAAATTGCTCAGGTGGTCCATTAGCCTGCAAGGGCTAGACTTCACCATAGAGCACAGACCAGGGAAGAGTCACGATAATGCAGATGGCCTTTCCAGAAGGTATGTTGACCGTCTGGATGAGGGTGTCTATCCCGTGGGAGATTAGGCACCCTAACCTCAGTCTGGGGGGGGCGACTGTGATGCTGGAAATGCATCGGAGGGACAGGGCCTCCGTATCCTTGTCCTTTACTGTTCTTATCGTGTGTTCTGTCGTGTTTTCCGCGCAGAAGTCCATGTGGGACTCCTGGCGGTGCAGCTCTCTCTTTTTGGTTTGGTGAACAGACCCATGGGATACCCTTATGGCACCCGTGGGTAGGGGTACAACCCTGTGCCCCTATTGTATGTTTTTGGGCACCCGTGGGTGGCCCACAGAGCAGGGTATGGGCTGGTGGCAGCTCCATGCTGAGTTTGACAGGTGCACTGAGTATCCTCCATTTTGGGATACCCCGGGCCTGCCACTGGGATCAGTTGATTCCTGATAGGAAACAAGATGGCCCCTGTGGCCTCTTGCTTTCTATTGCCTGATACCTTGTTTTCCCAAAGTCCTGGGAATCCCTGACTCTGTCCCTTCCCCCTGACTGGCTGTTGGGTGGAAGTTCCATATATGGTGTTGTTGTGAAGGCCCAGCTAGACTGACTGGAGCCTTCCCGTTGACTGTATGATGTGGGTACCTCCTGTGGGTGGGACCTGGGTGAATGGAGAGTGTGACCAATATGCACTCCTTGTTGTGGCTGTCTGGTTTTTGTCATGAGGGACAAAGACTGAGACGGCCCTGCCCGAAACTGCCTGAATGCAGTGTGTAGTGTTGAATGGCTGAGTACTTGTCTCAATCCACATTCCTTGTTGTGAGCGTCTGAGCGGGAGAAGAGTGGCCTGAATGCCCTGCGTGCCTGATTGGCTGACCGACTGCATGAATGCCCTTCTGTACGATTGGCTGCTGAGTGTGTGCCAGCAGTATGGATGAGAGACCGGATAGTATATCTGGGGACCTCTCACCACTGGAAATTGTTCAGAAGCTGAAGTCCACTACGACGAGTAACTGGAGTAACTGACGCTTGACCTTGAGGCCCCGCTGGAGGAGAAGGATTGCTGCTGCTCTCCTTCACGATCTGAAAGCTGCTGTGTCTCCAAGGACTGACCCAGAGAGGACCTGGTAAGGCGCCCTCTTCCCGAGCTACGAGGGACCATCGTGCACAGCTGATCTTTGCCAACGCTCCCTGGTAGACAGACCTACGACAGGCTGCCGACCGGAGACTGCTGCGGAATCCCAAAGAGAAGCGCCCGGACTGTTGTCCGCCACTGTCGACGACCGCTGTCGCCGACCGGAGCCGCCGTGCTCCCGTTTGCCTAAGAACTTTCTCTTGATCAAAGGACGCTCTCGTCTGCATCGCCGTGTCCGTCTCCTGCTGGAGAAGGCCTGACCGTCGACGCGCCGAGGAGTATCCGCCGGTGGGTTTCCCGCCACCCAAAGACCGCAGAGACGCCGACGACTCGACGCCCTTGCTGGGCCACAGTTCCTCCTCATCTCTTTGCGGTCCAGAACTATCGTCACCGAGGTGCCCCGCACGCCTCTTCCTTGCAGGACGCCAACGCTCTGTCGTCGACGAGCACCGCTTGGATCGAAGCCTGCTGCCTCATCGACGGCGTTCTACCCGGTTCACGGTCGGACGTTCGACGCCCCGTGTCTCCCGCTGGAAAGGGAAGGCATCGAAGAAGGGCCGTCGATTCCCCGACACCGAACCCCGAGTCCGCGACGCCTCTCGACGATCCGTGGCTCCTGCCTTAAAGGGGAGTCACTCAAGAAGGATCTGTCGACGCCTCGCCGATGAACTCTACTCCACCAGGTACATTGGGGGGGTAAAACCATTGTAGGAGAGAACGAGACTCTTGAACAATATATGGACTGGGCTTGTTTTATATATTGTTATTTTGCAGGTTGCCCAGGTGGGGGGATCTCCACTCAGAACTGCGTCCCGTGGTAGGGGCCAGTCTTCTGCCTATTGTTTCATCCGTCTGCTTTCTCCCCTCTCTCTATTGCTGGTTTCCTTGCTATTGATCTGTGTGGCATTCTGACAGTCTTGTTGATGCACTCTAATCGAATATTAGTGGTACCACTTTAGAATTGTAGATATTTACCATTGTTGATTTTCCGGAGCACAAAGTGCGTTATTGTGATAAGTGTACATAACCTTTGAATATTAATTATATAAAGACTGTGTTTTCAGTAATACAGTGTGTGGACATTCCTTGTGGGGGCTTGGGGACTACACTGTACTTAGGAACCAGCCTGCATCACCTCCCGAGAAGCTAGGCCTTGATTGCTCGTCCATTGCTACCATATTGGAGAATCTTGGCTGGGGTCCTCTGTGCCTCCCCTCTACCATATAGAGAGCGGAAATACAGACACCCCCCATCGGTCCTGACAGTCAGCAGTTACTATTTGGTGGGGGGGACAGGTGGTGGTCCTTACTGGGCTGTGTGCGCAGATTAAACAAGGCCAGGGGCAGGCATTACACCCAATTCATTTTCAGGGTGTTGCATAGTTTGGAAAGTCTGCTTTGAAGGAGGCTGTTGATTCTTTCCACCACCCCATTCGCTTGTCGGTGGTAAACGGAGCACATACACTGCTTTTATTCCTAAAAGGGTTGTGATTTCTTTGAACAACTTGTTGAAAAAATGAGTGCCGTTATCTGACCTCAGGACTTCACATACTCCCCAATGGGGGAATACCTCCCTGACAAGGAATTTAGCAGCACACTTGGCATCAGGGTGGACACATGGGCCGGCCTCAACCCATCTCAAAAATGGGCACACTACCACAATTAAATATCGTGCCCAATTGTATCTTTCTCCCATGTCTGCATAATCAATGTTCAGCTCACGGAATGGGCCGACAGGGTGGGGCAATGTTCCTCTCAGAGTTCTCAGTGTCATCCCAGTGCTAAACACTTGTCACGTTGTGCATTGGACCTTCATCATTGCTAGGTGGTCCTGTAAGTTTTGGACAAACCAATCCTCCTGAATGTCCATTGTAATGTGTTGTTTAGAGCTATGGGACAGGAAATGCAACTGCTCGAAGGCTGTGTGCAATAATTAAACTGGCATTACTACCTTCCCTGTACTCTGCTGTCTCCATAAGAGATCTGTGGGTGATTGCATGCGTCCCTGTTTTATCCATATGTCCTGCTCCTCTGGGGGTGCCCTACACTGAAGTTCAATAATTTGTGTGATAGGGAGGGCCGTGTATGCGTCCGTGTCTGGCCTGGTGAGTGCAGTGGTCACAATGTATTCTAGTGATGGTTGTATTGGGAGATATGCTGCAGATGTTGCTGCTGTTTCTGTGGTTGCATTCCCTAATGAGATTTTGTCTGTGTTCTGTGTGTGTACTGTGCATTTATTTATTTTATTTGTATTTATTTATTTATTTATTTATTTGTTTGTATAGCGCTATAGCCCGAGGGCATCAGAGCGCATTACAGTAAGACAGGACATGTAGAAATAGAGAACGGGACAGTGGTATAACCACACATATAAATCAGTTCTGTGGTGTACTAAGATTTATTGTCTGG
This sequence comes from Ambystoma mexicanum, assembly GCF_040938575.1. Lineage (NCBI taxonomy): Eukaryota > Metazoa > Chordata > Amphibia > Caudata > Ambystomatidae > Ambystoma > Ambystoma mexicanum. Next base: position 197,367,290 of record NC_090926.1, on the reverse strand, counting down.
TCAGGAATTTATTTGAATAGCAGAGTCTTTAGTTTCTTTCTGAAGTGTGTGTAGTTTGTTTCCAACTTCAGGGTCACGGGTAGTTCGTTCCATTTAAGGATACTTCTGCCCGAGAAAGCCTCGCCAAGACCATTCAACTTTTTAGCTGGAATAGTTTGGAGGAGGCATTTGTTAGAGGATCTTAGGTTCCTGATTGGTTTTTGCCATTTGAACTGCTTTTTTAGATATGCAGATGCTTTGCCAAATAGGCATCGATGGACCATAGTGAGGGATTTGAATATAATTCTCTCCTCAATGGCTAGCCAGTGTAGATCTCTTCTGTCGCTTGTAATGTGTTCCCTTCTTGACTTGCCGGTGATAGTCCTAATGGCATTGTTCTGAATCACCTGGCATTGCTTCAGGCATTTGCTATTTGCTCCAAGGAGCAAAGAGTTGCCATAGTCAAGTCTACAGAGTATTCTAGCTCTGGCTATCGTAGTGCTGTTTTTCTGATTGAGCAGAGGTCTGATTATTTTGTGGAGTGTTTGGTGGTATTGGCAGTTTCTTTTCAAGTAGGCAGTATGAGCCTCGGCTCCCAGTGAGGCCTGTAGATAAACTCAAAGCGTCTTCACTTTCCCTGATATTGAAATTTGAGCATTTTTGATACTGAATGGGGAGTATAATGGGTTCAGTTTTTTCCTGGCGTGTGAAGACCCAAAAATCATTAGTTCCGTTTTGGTACCATTAAGGCACATCCAGTTATCCTTCATCCATCCTTCAATGATGTTATATATAGATGTTAGTTTATCACTGTCTTGTTTATAGTCTCCACTAAGCTCGAAGACCAATTGAGTGTCGTCGGCAAAATTAGTGAAGAATATGCAAAATTGTGTCAGCATAGTACATAGGCAGCGCATGTATAGATTGAATAATAGGGTAGAGAAGCTTTTCACAAACGCCACCACAGAGGGTTCTCTGAGGGTGGAAATCAAGGTCTTGAGCAGCGCTGCATGCTGTACTGGTGATATCAATTTAATACAGGTCATAAGCTATCCAAAACAATTCACCCACACCAGGACAAACCTGTCTCTACTGTCTGGGATGGACAGCTATAATAAACAAAAGAAGGAGATATGGATTAGCACTCTCAAAATTAGATTGTGACCAGCTCCTCCTCCCGACAACTGTAAGTCCTGAAAAAATAGACTCTGTAGTCACAGTCTAAAAATACATATTCAATTTTATTTCATTTAGTATTCAAATTGAAAACATACTAAGATCACCCAGACAAGGAAGTTCAAATACAAAAACCAGAAGCAACACAATTCATTGACATAAAATGTACAAAACATTCTTAAAAAACATGATACAAAGACACAATGGGACAATGGGACAATGGCATAATGATCCAATTCATGTATGTGTACTAGAAGAACCCAACATGTTTCTGTCCCTAACACCCCTTTGTTTGGACATTCATCAGGGGCTTTCTTGTTTCAATCCTTAATATGTTTCCAGATCTTGTATCTTGGGTAAAATTCTCAGTAAGCCATTTTTACAAAGAATTGTGCAACCAATTCAAAACAAATAAAAGAAAAAGAAGAAAAAAAGTGGAAAAAAGGTAAGTCACCAAAAAGTTAATTTCCAATTTCATATATGAACCAACAATGATGTACTGGTGAGCTATCTGCTCTCCGGAGTCCCCTCCTTCTCCAGTGTGACAGACCTGCATGTACCGTGGTGGTGACAAAGGCAGAGTCGGAAAAGACGGTAACATAGCACCCCTTTGAGGCCTGCACGACTTCTATGAGCGCTAACAGTTCAGCTGCTTGTGCAGAATAATGTCTGGGTAGTCTTTTCATGACCAGTGTTTCATATTCCTCCTCTTCTAGACGTACCACTGCCACCCCAACATGTTTTTCACCTGTTTCCTGGTCAATTGATGCTGACCCGTCAACGAAGAGCACTTCTCCCTCTTTTAGGGGGCTGTCTTTTGCTTTGGGGATATCATTGCCTTCCCGTTCATAGGATGCACAATCATGCTGTTGCAAGTCCATAGCCATGCATGGCTGTGTGAGAAATGTGGCGTGGTTTAATGTTTTGCACCATACTACATGGATAGCAGGGCTGGACAGTATTATTTCGTATGCTGATGCTCTTTGTATGGTGAGTGTGGACTTAGAACTGTCCATTATTGCAAAAAGTGAGTGCTCCATGTATAACGTTACTGAGCACCCGATAACAACTGTGGAACATTTCTCAATGGCAAAGTCAGCGGCAGCAAGGGATTGTTTGCATGTGAACAGTACCTGCATGACAGAATCGAGCGTGTCACTGTAATAGGTTAGTGGTTTATGGCCCATTGTGCTTTTCTGTGTAAGTACTGCTATCATGAGTGTGCCGTTTGAGTGGGAGAAAATGTAGAACTCCTGTGTGTAATTAGGGGTGGCAAGGACAGGAGCTGTTGAAATTACCTCTTTTAAGTCATTACAACTAGTTATCATTTCTGCTGTCCACTCGATTTTGTTGCTCTCCATTTGGGTTTCCTTAAGGCCTTGTAGGAGTAGTCTGATATAGGCTGTGTAGTCTTAAATACACGCCCTGCAACAGTTGCATAACCCTAGGAACGTCTGCATGTCTTTCACTGTGAGTGGCTTGGGAGTGGCACGCACTGTAGCTGCCCTGTCAGGAATGATCTGTTTACCATCCTTGCAAATGAGTTGCCCTAAGTAAAGCTCTTCCAGTTGGCAATACAGGAGCTTTTCCTTGTCCACTTTGTACGCCTTTTCTTGCAAGTAACTGCAGTAGTACAATTGAGCCGTTTTGACAGCTCTGCTCGCTGTTGCTTCAGACCAGTAGGTCATCTATTTATTGAATTATTGTGCTGGGCATTGTTCATTAGATCTTCATGTAGTATCCTGTTAAAAATAATGGGGCTCTCAGAGTACCCCTGGGGCAAGCAACAGTGTTCATAGCGCTTCCCGCCCAGGGTGAATGCTGTAAGGTACTGTGAGTCTGGATGGAGGGGTACTGAGAAGAACGCATTCTTCAAATCGACCACATTGAAGTGGGTAGCCTCCGAATTGTACACAAAATGGATGCTGGGTTGGGAACAAGTGGAAACTCCTTTTTTACAATATCATTAAGGGGTCGTAAATCCTAGATCATCCTCCAACTGCCCCTGTTGCCTTCTTAATGGGGTATATAGCCGTATTGCATGGTGGCGTGGAGGGCACTATGATTATGTGGTGCAATAAGGCCTGTAGTGTTTCCTGAATACCCTCCTCTGCCTCCCTGGATAGTAGCAGCAGTGGGAGATTAGGCAGAGTTTAGTTACTTCCAATTCAGTGCATATTCTGCATAGATATAATGGTTTTGAGTCTGTATCCTCTTAATCTGAACCCTTAATCTGATCCCGTCCACAGTATTCAAAATGTATTCTGTTGGAGTTGGTAAAGACTTTGGAAACCACTCAAATACCTTTTTTTGAGAATTTATTTTTTAATTTTTTCTTTGTTGACTGTGTAAATAGTCTCGTTCATTACAGAGCGCGAATCAAATCAAGGTCTAAATAGCTAACTGTGCAGATTTGTCTCTGAATTGGAAGTAACTAAACTGTGAAGTAACAGCGAATATTTAGAGGAAATCCCCTCACAAAATTTGTATTTGTGTAGTAATAGTGTGGAATTGAAAGAAACTAGACTGTGAAGCAACAGTACCTACTTGAATGCAAGTTTTATTGAATGATATGAAAGTCATTTTCACTACAATCGAACAAAGATATTTGGAAAAAGTCAAATTATGTGATGCAACAGCTTTTTGACCTACATGTATGTATAAGTTAACTCATCATTTCCTGTTTGGAATAAAACGGCTAAGATAATAGATAACCTATTTGGCTCAATTAATTATTGGTAAAGACTTTGTAAACCACTCAAATATCTTTTTTTGAGAAATTCCTTTTCATTTTTTCTTTGTTGACTGTGTAAATAGTCTCGTTCATTACAGAGCGCGAATCAAATCAAGGTCTAAATAGCTAACTGTGCAGATTTGTCTCCCTTTACAGTCTAAGGCTAATAGACCTTTGTTCTGCTGCTCTGCATCCAATCCATTTCTACCTAGTGAGGAGCGCCGAAATCAGCCAAAGACTGTTTCAATTGAAAATACTAATCATAAGCTGTACTGAGCTGCAAACTCCAACAGAATACACGGCATATACATTTTGAATACTGTGGACGGGATCAGATTAAGGGTTCAGATTAAGAGGATACAGACTCAAAACCATTATATCTATGCAGAATATGCACTGAATTGGAAGTAACTAAACTGTGAAGTAACAGCAAATATTTAGAGGAAATCACCTCACAAAATTTGTATTTGTGCAGTAATAGTGCGGAATTGAAAGAAACTAGACTGTGAAGTAACAGTACCTACTTGAATGCAAGTTTTATTGGATGATATGAGAGTCATTATCACTACAATTGAACAAAGATATTTGGAAAAAGTCAAATTCTGTGATGCAATAGCTTTTTGACCTACATGTATCTATAAGTTAACTCATCATTTCCTGTTTGGAATAAAAAGGCTAAGATAATAGATAATCTATTTGGCTCAATTAATTATTGGTAAAGACTTTGGAAACCACTCAAATATCTTTTTTTGAGAAAAATTTCTTTGTTGACTGTGTAAACAGTCTCGTTCATTACAGAGCGCGAATCAAATCAAGGTCTAAATAGCTAACTGTGCAGAGGGTCCTATAGTTAGTAGAACCAATGAGACATTGTACTTTTGGTGACGTTTACAGTAGCCATTTTGAAGGAAGGGCTTAGTTGCCCCACCTGAAATTGTTTATCCAATCCCCCCTCTCCCTGTTACCATATACAGATATAGCACCTATATTAAAGTTACCTTCCTAGAACCAATCAAGCTGCATGCTAAGTTTTAAGATTTACACACAGTGATGGCGAGTTTTTGGTATATATTTCATGCTTTTCTGAAATTAATTGGAGTTGAAGCGAGAATGAAGTTCAAGCGATTGCTGATATTCATTGAACTCCCCGTTTTTTGTTCTTGTCATTAAACGGACTCCCTTTGCCAAACTATTGAGTTGTCATTATTGATTTAGTGCAAGAGTATTAATCTGCATCCCCATCCATCTCACGGGTGTTGCTACTCATCTTAAAGTGATGTTTGGAAACCCCCAGTTCTATGGGCCGGATGGGGTCACCACTGCACAGGTTGTTTACACTAGGGCACTCTTAGCACTTACGCACATATCTTGGGAACACTGCACTTGGGCTGCTGCAAGGTTTCTGTAATTCGGCCCCAGGTTTACTAGCATTCTGCATGAGCTGAACATATGACAGCCCTCCATCCAGTGTGTACCCGTGGGGAATGCAATGGTGTGCTAATGGGCGCGTTTCATCTTTAGATATCTGTTTTTGATGCGGTGGGTGGTCGCCCTCTTTCTTACCTTGTCTCCTCATGGGGGGTTTCTGACACGGCTGTAGTAGACGGGAGAGAACCAATGACAACCACTCAATGCACAATCGGGCACTTCCATCTTTGTAATTTTGGAGGCGCAATCTGCGTGTTGTATGCCTGCTTCCTTACGTATTACAGATTATATCTCCACCCAAGGAAAGCTAGCCGGTCCACAAATGGTCTGCACGTTGTGGCAGCGTGTGTTCCTGTTTAATGGTTGGTGGTGTGCAGGTATCCTACTGCGCCATTGGCTCGTTTTTTGTATCATACGTTTGGCCTCCTGATTTAGATCTCCTAAATGTGTACCTTAATGTCTGTGTGACAGGTGATATTCTTACTTATCGAGTTCTTTGACAAAAAAAAGCAAGGTCCCAAGGTGTCCCCTGTCCCCCCCAGATTTTATGGGTCTCCCTCGCCCCTGCTGAAGGTCAGCAGGGCCCTTCGAATATAGCTCTGAATTTTAGGGGGAAAGAGGTTGAAGGGCTGGAGCCCAATTAGCCCAATGTTGTTGTGCCTTTGTTTCTGGCCCTGCAGGTATGCTGCCCTCTGGAGTGCTCTGCTCAGCCAGCCTCTGCTCTAATCTGTTGAACGGCTGGGGCGGCTGGCTGGAAAAAAGACCCCCATTGTCCTTCTTGGCCTCAACAAAATGGATGGCTGGGCTGCCTAAGCTAACAAGTTGGCACCTGAATATGTATACACATGGTAATGTCAGGAATTGGCCGAGAACTACTTCACCTATCCATCAACTATTAAAGAATGCATGACTTCCAGGAGAGACTGATGTGGGGGTCACTGGAGACAGCAGTGTAAATGCACTGCGCACACTCAGACTGGCACATAGGGCAAGGCCCTAAGTGCTCGCCTGACAGGAAAATGGGGGCTGATCTTTTTGGCTAATGTGCGACAGTTTGATGACTCAGTGTATCTGGCTGGTAGTTTTGATTAATATTACTTTCCAATTGTGCTTGAAAATGCAGCACATTCTTAACACGTCTCCAAAACGATGCTCATGCTTCACAAATTCGTAATTTGACAGCAGTGTTGACGTACAAGTAGGCGGCTCCCCACAGCCACATTTTCATCATTTGCACAGTGGAGTGAAAATGTGTTGGGCAAAAGGCAGCATACACCTGCTCACATGCTAGACTGCGTTAACTTTTAATTGTGAGCACCATTTGCATGTTCGCACGACAAGCACCGCTCACAATTACAATTATTCACTCCCCAAAATGCTTGCCTGTCAGACAGTGTTTCATTTTCATTGTGATAACCGCTTACCATGCGAGAAAGGTAAGCAGCGTTCACAATTACATATAAACGCTGCCGAAATGCGAGCATATCAGGAAGTGTTTAATTGTAATTGAACATGCTCCCTGCCATGCGGGCATGACAGGCAGCGTGTACAATGGATCACTTTGCTGTCCATCTGCTTTGTGCTGGTGCATAATGTAGGCAAACTCCAAAGGGATCTCCAGCATTTATACCGGCATGACAGTGTCTAGGGAGGATAGCTTAGGGGCAACGTGCTCACCTTGGAAACAAGAGGACACGGAGAAATGCAGGTACGATCCCTGTGTCTGCGCCTAGGAACCTCTGGGTATTAAGCGCGTTATAAATAACCTATCATCATATCATGACAATCCATGGAGCATTTGTGTGTCAGAGAGAGGCGCAGTGGAAACGCAAGTTGCATTGCTCCCCTCTTCTCCACCATACAAACGATTGAAAATGAGCTGTGGCGTGAATGGAAGGTATTAAAGTCTTACTCAAGGCTTTTACGCCTTCCATTTATGTTACGGTCAATAGGAACATGAACTCCAATGTGTTCACAGAAATATCTTAAAATATTTGCCTCAAAAAGTCATGAATTCACAAATTGTGTAAAGGGAACTATTTTTTCATCCCAGTCTAATGCTGGTACTCTGGCTCACCAAATGTAGCTCGGGGGGTGGGGGGCACATCCGGCCAGGTGTCCCTGTGTGATTTATCTCCTCCATTGCCGTGGTCGGGTCCATTGTGTCACTCCTAGGACACCTAGAAGTCCTTCCTGCGTGTAAGGCACATGTAAAGCAATGTTCACATACACAGCAAGTGGCCAGCAATACAGAAGCACATGTGAACGGAAAAGGGCGCTTTCTCATCGAGAACTGAGAGCACGAACCACAAAAAAGAGAGTAAGATTTAAGCAAAAAAGAGCCAAAAAGAAACAGGGGAGCAGAGAGAATACAACGGACACGAAAGCGGAGGTGTTGACAAGCGTGTTATTAAATGACCCACGGGCAAGAAGAGCAACATGGGATTGAAAGATTGAAAGATGGCAGCCACATATATGAGGTAGCCTTCACATCACCCCTGAAAGAATCTGTGTCGTATTTAGAAACCAAAAAAGCCCATTGAATTTGCCTTCGTACCCTTGGAAAGACGAGGCGAAGTTAAGTGAGATGGTGGGCGGGCTGTATATCCAGGCTTAGAGTGTAATCCTTGTGATGCATCAATGGACGGGTTGGGGTGAGCAATGCCCCCTCATCCCCCGGCACGCCGACCCCGAGAGCCACTCAAGAGGAGCCTTTGTATCCCCCGTGGAAGCGTGGAAGGCTGAAGCAGCCCCGCTCAGACGCGTGCCTGTGATCCGCAGGCTGCACGCATGGCCAGGAAGCATTCTGGGGAGAGGTACCCGCTCTTTTCCATGACGCAGCTCAGTGAAATTCCGTGCAGAGCTGGCACGCGGCAGTAGCTTTCGAAGCTCAAGCATCATCCAATACAAGCCATCAAATAGCACGGTGTCCAAGCAGTCTGTGCATGTTGAGTGAGGTAGTAACCCTTTCTCATTAAAATGTACCTGACCCACTTAGGTGTGTAGGGGCATGGGGAGGGGGGCAGGAGCTTTACAGAACTGCTTAGTGAAATACTGCGCACAGTACGTTGCATTATCCCATGCGGTGGTCTGAGGAATCCATGCGTGTTATGACTGTACAGCCAAGGTGGTGAGGCTGTTCCGAAAGGGAGGCATGTCTCAAATGCTGCAAGCAGTCTTTCTGATAGACCCCAAGTCCGCTGCGTGGATCCCTGTCATCTTATTGGCCCAAAAGTGAGGCAGGGTACGGGGGCGTCGGGGCACCCATCACTCTCGGAACAAAAGGTTTTGTCATGCAGAGGGCAAAAAAGAAAATGTACTTTACATTTTTCGGGAAAGAATGGGGGCATACCTTTGATTTCTTGTCAAGTATTTAAATCCATTTTAGCACAATCTTTCCGGCTTGCAGTGTTTCGAAACCACAGCATGAGGTAAATACCTCAATATTCCGCATGAGTATGATCAGTGAAAGCATGCTGAACTCCAAATCTCAGCTGTTTTTACAACTTACACCAAACTCACAATCATTCCCTCTCAAAGTTCACTGGCCTGGATGCGCAAGCCCCTCGCAATGGCATTGCACGATCATGCTGGTGCCTGTATACCGTTGGATGGGGTGTGGCCCTGTTTAGGGGCAATAGAGTTATGTTATGTTATGTTAAAGGTACTTATATAGCGCACAGTGGGAGAGGTAGTGTGCTGTTGGCAGCTTCAGCTCGGTATACACCGAGAGCTGGGCTTTGGTGAAAGTATCAGATCGGGCGAGGCCTTGTGTGCTGTAGGTGTTCTTTATGTGTTTGCAGTGTGGTAAAGCGCGTGTGGATTGCTGGGATAGATAATGGTTGTGTGAGTTTTGTGTGGGTTGAGTATGCAGAAAATTGAGGGTTGGGTTAGTGGGGTCTGTATCCTGATTCAGATACTTATGGTTCCGTTTGCACTGTATCCCTGTGGGTGGGGTTGCTGTTGGTTCTTTATCGGCCGTCTCGCTGTGGTGGATCTGCGCGGATCCAGCTGTACCATAGTGAGTATTGTATGGAGTGATAGGTGTGTCTGAACCTTTTCTTCGGGTGTGTAACTGGGCTGGTACTATCTATTCTCTTGTTGTCTAATGTGACCCTGGTCAGTTACATTACATTACATTACATTGCATTTGTTATGCACGCTATTGACCCTTGGGCATAAAGGCGCAGACAACAGAAAAAAAACATACAGCACAAGGAAGACGTCCTTAAATAAAGAAAGATCATAATGCTCCACTGACGTTTTTCCGCTATCCCCAGTAATATGAAACAGCGCTATTGGAGAAGTCCGTATTTCTCAGTTAATCAGGCAAACAAGAAGGTCTTCAATTCCTACTTAAAAGACAGGAGGGAAGAGTGGCTCCTCAGACTTATGGGAAGATTGTTCCACAGAGAGGGGGCCTTCACTTTAAATGCTCCCTTTTCCGCCTTTGATGTCTTGCATCTTGGCTGTATGATCTGATTTAAGGAATCGGATCTCAGAGATCTTGAATTACTCTTTGAAGTTATGTGCTGTTGTAAGTACGCAGGCATTACTTGGAGCCGGCATTTAAAGACTATAACTAGTACTCTTAAGTTTATCCTGGCTTCAATAGGGAGCCAGTGTAATGAGCGTATGGCCGCAGTTACGTGACTGTGCCTAGGAAGTCTGAGAACTACTCTGACTGCCCAATTCTGGGCAACCTGCAGTATGTGCAGTTCTCTTTGGTTAATGCCAAGCAGGAGGCTGCAACAATAGTCCAATTTAGCACCTATAATTGCCCTAGCTATTGTCTCAGAGCTTTCCTGCGAGATCATGGGCCTCAAATGAGCCAATAGTCTGATGTAATAGACTATCCCCGCCACCACTGATGAAATATGAGCTTTCATGCTTAATGTCGAGTCCAGTATTACTCCTAGAATTTTAGTTTTCGGTAAGGGTGTGATGATGTCATCACCTAGTTTGAAAGTGCTATAGTCTTGATTTAACTTTGTAATCACCTTGGAGCTGCCGACTATCAGCAGCTCTGTCTTACTGCGATTTAGAGCTAGGAAATTATCCAGCATCCATTTTTCAATTAGGGCAAAAACTCTATTAACCTCTGCCAAATCCTTTTTGTGGTGTCCCGTTAAGTTAATGACACATTGGGTGTCGTCTGCATAATTGGAGAACACGACCCCCTCTTCGTGTAACATAAAGAAGAATAGGGCCATGAACAAGTTGTACAGACATGGGGACAAACTTGCCTTTTGAGGGACCCCATAAAGAATGGAAAGTGGGCTGGCTTCTGCGGTAGCTGAGCAGACTCTACTTGTTCTATTCTCTAAGAAAGAGGCGATCCACAGAGCTGCTGATTCTGAGAGGTTAGCCACCTCCTGTAGCCTTGGAATAAGGATTGAGTGCTCAACTAAATCAAAGCCGCTGATTGGTCTAAAGAGTTAATCAGGGAGAGACCACTTCTATCCATTTCCCCCATTCATTTAGATTTCAGTTCCAAAAGAGATGTTTCCGTCCCATATTTCTTCCTAAAACCCGACTGATTTGGATGGAGGATGGTATGAAGGTCTAAGTGCTCTGCAAGTTGACTGTAAGCCACTCTATGCAAAATCTTTCTCTCAAGAAGGGTGTGTTGGAGATGGGTCGGAAATTTAGAGGATTGTCCATTGGCAATCCCGTTTTTTTTAAGGTGGGGGTGACCATAGTTGCTTTTAATTCGTTTGGAACACTACTTGCCTTCAGAGAGGCATTTATAAAATTACAAACTGCTTTAATACACTGTGATGGTTTCATGTGCTCTATAATTATTAACAGTTCACTTTCTGTGATCGAATGAAAATTAAACTGGGGAACTGACGGGTCACACGTAAATCCTACAGTTACTACCCTACCAGCATCAATGGTTGACTCCCTTTTTTCAAGCACTGTTGTCCTGATTTTGTGAAGTGTATTGTGCAAACCTTTTTGTATCAGTTGACACCATTCCGCATCAGTTTTAACTAGGGAATCAGGTGGAGCAGGAGTGGTTTCCTGTTCCTTTAGTATCTTGAAGATTTCCCTTGTATTAGATTTAGCTTTATTTATACGACCATGATGAAAATCTTTTTTTGCTTCCAAAACCGATTTTTAATATTCACGTACAATATTCTTATACTCTACTACTAGCTCTGGATGAGGTTCCTTTTTCCATGCAAAGTAAGCTTTGCTGACCTCAGATGTTTTGATTCTGAGATCACCCGTGAACCAGGCCTTACCTTTATGCTCATTGACCTTGATCTTTTTCAATTAAAGAGGTGCAAGTTTATCATATGTACACGCCAAATTATCTATCAGTACTATTTCAGTCTGAAAGTTCACAAGACTATCATCTAACAAAGGCTCAATGTTAGCCATCGTGATTTTTTTTAGATTCCGTGTCTCCAATTGAAGTGGCTTGATTGGCAACTTCATAGGGAAAGGCATGTGCAGCGTAAATTGCACAAAAAAGTGATCAGACCAGGGACACGGGATAGCACTAATATTATTAAAATTGGCATTAAGAGCGCCTTTGCCAGTCTAGGGTGTGGCCATATGCATGTGTGGGTGAATACATTAATTGAGAGAATCCCAGATTATCTGAGGATTGTTTAAAGTCCGTTGCTGGGCGATCTGAATCGTCACCCAGCCAGTAGTTAAAGTCACCGAGAAGAATAAATCTAGAGGTAGGTTTGAGTTGTGGTAAAATATATGAGCTAAATTGAAGCTTTGAATTGTTCAGGGTCAGAGTGCTGTTGATGAGGCGTCCTAGTGCATCCGTGTTGGTCAGCCTGTGTATTCAGTCGTTAGTTTCCTCCTATCATGACTATTTTTCAGTTAGTTCTTTGGTTTTCCGTGGGGTGACTTCCTCAGGGCTATTGTTTGGTTAAAGTTTGTGTGTGATGACGCATTGTGCTTCCCACTGTATCTTGATGAGCATTGTGTAATGTGGGTGATTATTCCATTTTTCACCCTCTGGATTGGAGCTAATGGTACGCAGTTCCATATTCCCTTGTTATCTGCCGTGATTCGGTCTGTTGGGAATGGCTATAGTTTAGGGTCAGGATCCTATTGATGGGTCGTCCTGGAGTTTCTGTCTTCGTCTTGCTATGTATTCGGTCTTTGGGCCTATTTGATTGTGTTTTTTTTTCTTCAGTTGATGGCTTGGTGTGGATCAGGGTCTGTCTGTTCATTCATCAGTGTTTTGGTTGTGTTTGTGCTCCTGTGGTCGGTCTTTCTAGTTATGACATGAAGAGCCAAGTGTTGAGTAGTTTCCTGAATAGTAAATGGTTTCTTGTGTTACGTATGGTCTTGGGAAGGTCATTCCAGGTTTTCGACGCTTGGTGAGAGAAGGAAGATCCTCTGAGTTTTCTTTTGTTGTAGGGTTTCGGTTCCAGGCGGATGTCAATGCTTGACTTGAGCATTCATGTTAGTTGATGTAGATGCAGTTTGTCTCTCAGGAACTCAGCGCCTTGGTTGTGTACTGCTCTATGCGTGATGCACATTTTTTTAAATTTTATTTGTTATTTCTTTGGTAGCCAATGTAGTGTTTTCAGTGCTGGTGTGGTGTGTTCTCTTCGGGGTAGTTTCAGAAGCAGTCTGGTTGCCGCATTTTGTATGCGTTGTAGTTTTTTTTAAAGTCCTTCAGGCATACCTAAGTATAGGCTGTTGGCGTAGTCTACTCTGGACATGACGAGGGCGAGGATGGTGGTTGTTGTGTTGGTGAATGATAGAAATGGTAGGATCCTCTTTGCCGCTCGCAGGAGAAAGAAGCATTTCTTGAGAAGAGCGTTTACTTGTGGGTCTAGCGTGTGATTATTGTCCATCAGGACCCCAAGGTTTTTTACAATCAGCGAGGGTGCTGGGGTTGCCCGAGTTCCCTTGGCCAAGGGATCAAGTGATTTTCTCCTCTGTTTTTTGTGATGATCATTATTTCTGTTTTGCCTGGGTTGCTTTTGAGGCAGTTGGAGTTCATCCAGATGAATACATCGCAGAGGCAGTTTTCTAGCGTTGAGTTCATTTCCAGGTTGTCTTGTATTTTGAAGATTATTTGTGTATCATCGGCGTAGTTGTAGCAGGTGAGGCCATGACATTTGATGATTCTAATTAGTAGGTATAGGTAGATGTTGAATAGTAGGAGGGGGGGACGATCCTTGTGAGTCTCGAGCGAGCAGGATGAATTTTCAACTGGTCTGAATAGTGCATGTTTTATCCGAGTTCCCACTTTTTTCCAGGTAAAACCTCTGCACCTGTGATCTGTGAGTTACCTTAGCACCCTTTGATGGTAATGGGCTTGTTCTATCCAAGTGTTATCAATGTTCTGTCAATATTTATTCTTAAAGCTTTGCTTAGCGCTCTAGAGAATGGCGGCTTCTGTTGCGTCTAAGCAGACTTCTCGTTCTAATGGAGGGTTATCCCTGCTGTCTCTAGACTTGCTTAGCGTTCTAGAGAATGGCTGCTTCTGCTGTGTCACAACTTCTCATTCTAAAAGAGGGCTATCTCTGCTGTCTCTAGACTTGCTTAGCATTCTAGGGAATGTCTGCTTCTGCTGTGTCTCAGCTTCTTATTCTAATGGAGGGCTATCTCTGCTGTCTCTAGACTTGCTTAGCATTCTAGAGAATGGCTTCTTCTGCTCTGTCTCCGCTTACTTCTCATTCTGAAGGAGGGTTATCTCTGCTATCTCTAGACTTGCTTAGCGTTCTAGTGAATGTTTAACTATGTTGCCCCTAAGCTGACTTCTCATTCTGAAGGAGGGCTATCTCTGTTGTCTCCAGACTTTCTTAGCGTTCTAGAGAATGGCTGATTCTGCTGTGTCTCAGCTTATTTCTCATTCTAAAGGAGGGCTATCTCTGCTGTCTCTAGACTTGCTTCGCATTCTAGAGAATGGCTGTTTCTGCTGCATCTAAGCTGATTTCTCATCCTAATGGAGGGCTATCTCTGTGGTCTCTAGACTTGCTTAGCCTTCTAGAGAATGGCTGCTTTTGCTGCATCTAAGAGTACTTTTCATTCTAAGGGAGGGCCATCTCTGCTGTCTCTAGGCTTGCTTAGCATTCTAGCACATGGCTAACTCTGTTGCCTCTAAGCTGACTTCTCATTCTGAAGGAGGGCTATCCCTGCTGTCTCTAGACTTGCTTAGCATTCTAGAAAATGGCTGCCTCTGCTACACCTAAGCTGACTTCTCATTCTGAAGGAGGTGTATCTCTGCTGGCTCTAGACTTGCTTAGCAATATAGAAAATGGCTGCAACTTCATCTAAGCTGATTTCTCATTCTAAACGAGTGCTATCTCTGCTCTCTCTAGACTTACTTAGCGTTCTAGAGAATGGCTGCATCTTCATCGAAGCTGAATTCTCCTTCTGAAGGCGGGCTAGCTATCCCTGCTGTCTTTTGACCTGCTTAGCATTCTGGAGAATGGCTGCCTCTGCTACATCTAAGTTGACTTCTTATTCTGAAGGACGGATATCTCTGTTGTCTCTAGACTTGCTTAGCGTTCTAGAGAATGGCTGTCTCTGCTACATCTAAGCTGACTTCTCATTCTGCAGGACGGCTACCCCTGCTGTCTCTAGACATGCTTAGCTCTCTATAGAATGGCTGTAACTTCATATAAGATGACTTCTCATTCTGAAGGAGGGCTATCTCTGTTGTCTCTAGACTAGTTTAGCGTTCTAGAGAATGGCTGCCTCTGCTATATCTATGCTGACTTCTTATTCTGCAGGAGGGCTATCCATGCTGTCTCTATACTTGCTTAGCGTACTAGAGCATAGCTACCTCTCTTGTATCTAAGCATTCCTGGAAAGCGCTTTAATTTTTATCTGTCCATGGCGTTTGCTACTGTAATCCTGGGTTAACTCCATTTCACTGCATCTCTTCTATGGAGTGGGAGACCTCACACCGCCTGTTCTACCATCTCATAGCGCGGCATACTCTGCGCATCACTGCCCACAGTTTTGCAACTGCCAGTCCCTATACCTGCCCCGTATCTGCTGTAACAAAATGCAGTGAAACGTCAGAAGTGGGATGGTGGATGGAATAAGATAATCAGTGGACTATATGTGTACATATTTCATTTACAATGTATGTTTTGTTTTACACTACAGTGTATGTCTAAAAGAAAAGGTCACCTAAAGGTGACTATTTTGGTGAGGTGAATGTTGCTGGAAGTGTCCTCCTGGGAACCAGTAGAACTACAGACAGGTACCAGTAATGACACAACATTCCCTCCTATTCTCCCTTTTCTCTCCCATATCACCTGATGATATTTCTAGACAAGTCCGATCTATGGAAGTCTCATCCAAATAGGTGCTCCCCTGCTTCTCCAGAACTATCAAGGACAATATTGTCTCCCTTGCGCCAGCCCTGGCCAATTTCTGCAATCATTCATTTGCCGTTGGACCCTTCCCTTTCCTCCTCAAGCACTCCCTTGTGCACGCTCTCCTCAAAAAGCCTTCTGCCGACCCCTCCTGTCTGGATAACTACCACCCTTTCTCCATTACCCCCTTCCTGGGAAAACTCTTGGAGAAGTTGGCCATCTCCCAGTTTATCCACCACACTGAATCTGTTGGTTGTCTCCACAAACACCAGTCCGGCTTCAGAGCTGCCAGAGGCACGGAAACTGCACTCATGGGGCCTCATTCCGAGTATGGCGGTAAGGGATAGCGGCCACCGGTAACGAGACCGGTGGCGGTATTCCCTTACCGCCATACTCCGAGTTCCCTCTGCGCCCTCACCTTTAGCGCCTGCTTTGAGCAGGTGTTAAAGGCGAGGACGCAAAGGGGCCTCCAAGCCAATAACGGCGACCGTAATGAACGGTCACCGTTATTTGCATCTTCCCCATTCGCACTGAGCCCTATGGGGGCTCATTTGGGAATGGGGAAGAGCCTTGGTGAATGGGGAATTACCGCCCCGCCAACCTTGGAATGGGGCGGTGATTCCGCCATCCACCAAGGCGCTGCCGTTCCGGGTACGGCGTCAACCAAGGCGTTAATAGCGCCATTGGTTAGCGCCGTACTCGGAATGAGGCCCATGAACACCTGTGAAGACTTGCTTTCTAATCTTGACTCCAACTCTCCTTCCGTTGTCATCTTTCTTGACCTTTCCTCTTCCTTTGATACAGTCAATCATGCCACCCTTATAAATTGGTTCTGTGATACCCTTGGCATCACTGACCTGGCTCTGGACTGGTTGACCTACTTCCTCTCTGACCGACCTTCCCAGGTTCAACTGGGCCCTTTTCTCTCCTCCACTTCACTCTCCACCTGTGGTGTCCCTCTGGGCTCTATCCTCTCGCCTTGGCTTTTCCACATTTACCTGGCCCCTCTAGCCCATTCGATATCCGCCTTCTCTCCTAACGTCCAGTGTTATACGGATAATACGCAGCTTTCCTTCAAGCTGCCCTCCGCTGCCTCCTCCTATCTCATTCCTGACTGTCTGTCTGTTATTCAGGCATGGTGCACTGCTAACTATCTCTGCCTTAATGCCAGTAACACTGAGATCTTTCACATTGGGACCCTAGCTCCTTCCTTTCCTCCTACACTCTGGCTGCCCTTCATGGGCCCCCTCCCCTTACCCTCCCTTGAGGTAAAAAACGATGTAATTTTCGGCTCCACTCTCCTTCTCTCCTCATGTCACAGACCTTGCAAAGAAGGCCCACTTTCAGCTGCACCCCCTCAGACGTGTTCTCCCCTTCCTCATCTCCCACCAGAAACTCAATGTCTCCAGAGATCTGGTCCTTTCCAGGCTGGACTACCTGCAACAGCCTCTTCCTCAATCTGCCTAATTCCTCCCTGTGCCCCTTCAACTAATCCAGAATAGGACTTTAAAACCTATCCTTGGCCTTAGGCCCAGGGACCACATCTCTCCAGCCCTAAAATCTCATCACTGGCTCCTGGTTGCTGCAAGGATCAAGTTGAAGACCTTCTGCATAATCCACAAGGCTTTCTTGGGTCTGGGATCTCGCTACATCCACCTCTCTCTCCCTAAATGCCTCCCTGCTAGAGCCCTTCGGTCTTCTAGCTCCAACTCACTGCAGATCAGATGCTTTTCCAAGCAGAGAGTGGGGGCAGATCTCTCCCCTATGCTGGTGCCTCCCTCTGGAATTGCTTCCCTGCCCCTCTCAGTTCCAGAAGCTTCTCAACACCTTCCTTTTCTCTTCCTCCTTCTCTCTCACCCTCCCCTACTAATGTTCTCCATGCCTCTTGACTGGCTGCTTGGTTCCTTCAGAATCTTACAGGGCACAAGGCCCTTCTTGACCAGTCTATCCCTGCACTTGGTCACCCCCTCAATCTGGACTTGCCCTTCCGGGCTCCCTCCCCCTGCACTAGCCTTGCTGGGCGTGCCCCCCTTGTTCCCGTTTAGCCCCGTTCCTCGCACTTACCAGGTGGACACCCTTTCCCTGCACTCTCTGAATTCCCCTGGCTCTGCCCACCTGGCCTCCCCTGGCACTTTCCCAACCCCGGGCCCTTCCGTCGTGACCGCCATTTCCGCCAAGGACCAGCTCCAGATGCACAATATCAAGGGTGACATGTAGTGAACAGGATACATCAATAGGCTGTTTGCCAGAGACATAAACCCTCATTTTAAATGGGATGGAGTGGTAAATCAGGGTATAAAAGCAAGTCGTGATACTTCCCATTTTCAAGCAGTGACAATGGAGAGGAAGGACACAGAGTGGAGCTGAGATCTCCTCCAGGCATTCATACTACAGTTTGTTGCTATGTTTCATTTCATGCCAGCATGACATTTTCATGCAGGTGTAAAACAAATGCATTCCTATGGAATCCGTCTTGCATTAGAATCTGCTATCGCACTTTGAAACACTTGTGTATAGGCGTGTTATAAATGCCATATCATATCAGGCAGAGTCCATAGGAATCTATTAGTAAACACTGCCCGCAAAGCATAATTTGGAGATTGCTTTTAGTTTTTCACGAGATGGAGAGGAAGATGAAACAATACAAGTGAGATTGTCTCCCTTTACTCCTTCCTTCACCTTGTGAATGTGTAAAAATACATGCAGGGGAAACCACAGCACTTAAAAGTAAAGGTTGGTGGCCTTCCGCATGAAAGTAACATTACATAAAAATAAGGCTGAGAGCAATAGTGTTTTTCTTAGCTCCTGCAATAACACAATACTAACATCACTAAGGGAGTCATTTTATAATGAGCGGAGTGCAAACTGCACTGAATTTTTCACTCCACCTCATTTTCCTTCCCTTCCAAGGCGTAGGAGTTTGCATATCTGCTGTGCTTTCCTCCACCATCTTGGAAGAGCAGACTGTTTTACGGTTGCATGAGATTACCATGCAGGGGTAAATGAAATGGACTCCTATGGAATACCCCTCAGATTATCACCTGCTAATGAGCACGCTGATTCCATAGGAATCCATTAGAAATTGCCACCTGCGGTTTTCAAATAAAAGAGGTGAAGGCTGGAAGGTTTTGAATTAATCCTAACCTCTGGCATTGCTCTGGACAAGCCTCCAGACCATTGTTCTTCACCTGCCAAGTCATTACAAAAGGGGAAGGACCATATGCAAATCAGGCTTGGTCCCGCCCCAAAAGGGGCAGTCCAGCCCAAACTGCTTGGTCACATCCCTTCTGCCCGAGACCACAAGCGTCCCAGACATTTTCCGGCCTAATTGGGCATGATCAGTGAGGAGTAGCTTGGGTTTCTAGGCACAGCAGGCACGGAATCCAAATCTGGGCATACCCGTCCCACTCTTGGTGAATAAAGCAAAACAAAAGAGGTGATGGCTGAAAGGTTTTCAATCAATCTTAACAAAGGAATTGCTCTGGGCAACCCTCCAGACCATCATTCATCTCCTGCCAAGCCATTACAAAAGGGTAAAGACCAAAAGGGGCTGTCCAGCCCAAACTGCTTGGTAACATCCCTTCTGCACAAGACCAGAGACCCCCAAGACATGTTTCAGCCTCATTGGGCAACATCAGTGAGAAGTAGCTTGGGTCTGTAGGCCCAGCAGACACAGGACCCACGCCTTGGCATACCCATCCCACTCTGGGTGACTAAAGCAAAACAAAAGAGGTGATGGCTGGAAGGTTTTGAATTAGTCTTAACCTCTGGAATTTCTCTGAGCAACCCTCCAGGCCACCATTGTTTGCCTGCCTGGCCTTTACAAAAGGGCAAAGACCATTTGCAAGTCAGGCTTGGTCCCACCACAAAAAGGGCAGTCCAGCCCGAACTGCTTGGTCACATCCCTTCTGCACGAGACCATAAGCATCGCCACACAAGTTTCAGCCTCATTGGGCATCATCAGAGAAGCTTAGCTTGGGTCTCTATGCCCAGCAATTATGAGACGCATGTCGGGCATACCGTCCCATTTGAGGTGACTAAAACAAAACAAAAGAGGTGATGGCTGGAAGGTTTTGAATTATTCTTAACCTCTGGCATTACTCTGGACAACCCTCAGACCATCGTTCTTCACCTTCCAAGCCATTTTAAAAGGGGAAAATTCATATGCAAATCAGACAATTTGCAGGCAGTGTTTTATTTTTTTACAAAGGTAAGAGTAAAGCTGAAAAATAAAGGGAGCTGATTTTGCCCAAGCCCATAATTTGGTGGCACGGTGTTGGCATGTTAAAGGCTATGTACAAGCATGTAGGCCACCTTTTGCCTTGCCCTTATGCACTCTGCCGTACAAATAGAGTAAACGCTGCCTGCCATGTACGCATGGCAAGCAGTGTTTACAATGGATCCCTATGGATCGAGTCTGCTGTTTGCTGGTGCAAGAAGCTGGTGGACTCCATGGGTATCCTAATGGATGAGTTGTATGGTGGAGAGGAAACGAGTGGCGGAAACGGAAGTAGCGTTCCGCTCTTCCTCTCTGCCATACAAATGAATGAAAATGATACATGACATTAATGGGAGGCTTTTATGCCTCTTTGATGAGCCACCACATAATTTTCCCTGTTTTTGCTGTCTAATTTTGCACTATGCTTCATACATATTTTAAATTGCATTTAGGTGTCCCAGCGCTACTTAAGTGCTAACAATGGTGGTTTCCTGCAAGCAATTAGCATTTTCTTTAAACCAACCCCATCAAAGTCCATTCAGACATCGGTGTTGCCAGCTTTTGCCAAAACCATTTTGAAGCTGTTATAGGAGTTAAGCTGAAAACTATGAGCGGGCACCTTTTATTTAAAAATTAATGCTCTACTCAAAAAAGAGAGCAAATAAGACCTTATTCAATGCTACAGTTCTGAAATACAATGTGTAATGCAGTACTTTTCAGACCAAGGTCGAGCTTTACGTTGACCATAAAAGCCAGTACAGGGCAGAATAAACTGCATGTTGATGGCGGCAAGCTGCAGGTTGTGGGTGTTCAGTTTTAAAGGAATGGTTCGGTCAGAAATATTTTAGTGCTGCAAAGGCAGAGCCGAGGAGGCTACCTGAAATCACAAAATGGATGCCCCCTAGTGCTTGCGATTTTAAAGTTTGAGCTTCATTTGCTCGAAACTTTCCATAGGGACTTAAAATAAATATATACTTTAGATATTTGTTTTATTATTGGCCATCTTTTTGGCCAATAATATTTCTGACCGAACCATTCCTTTAAGGCTGTTTTGAGGGAAAACATGCCAAAGTTCTCTGCATTGGTGCCCGAGGACACAAGCACTGGGAAGAGATGATACACACACAATGAAACTCAGGAGGGCTCAAGGGGAAACCTGATTGTCTAGAAGGACAAGGCAGCTACAGAGAGTATTTGATGCAATACCGGGCTTCCAGACAGTGGCGGATGGCACATTGTTTAAGTGGAAAGACGTAAATGTTTGCCACTAATATCTGGCAGAGACTTAGCACAGCAAGAGAGCTGAACCAATCAAGTGGTTTTGGCGGGGGGATGTTAGGTAAGATTATCATGTCTATGATAAATCTTCCTGACCCGTGTCAACCCCAGAACCTTTTGCTTTAACTAGGTAACTATTTTACATTGTCCCTAGGTGAAGGGGAATCTTTTTCCTCCCTCACTGTGTCTTTTACTCTTTTGATAGGTGACCTTTTTATGTCTCTCCATACTGTATGGTTGGAGTAATAGTTTCCTATAACTTTTGGGCTTAGGCTGGGTTTCCCCTTTCGGCTTCCCTGTTCATTTCTCTTTAATGTATGTGGGTGAACTACAGTTCCCAAGTAATAAAGAGGGATTTTCATCCCCCTTTACATGTTATATAGTGAGCCAGCACAACCCATCTTATCTGGAGTGCTGGGGGATAAAATGTATCCCCTTTCTCACTTACCTCTAACATTGTTGTTACAATTGCAAGTTTGCTAGGCTGGTGGGAGTGGTTTTACCTTTATGACCTTTAGTCATTTTTACTCGCAGGCTGTTAATTCAGCCTCGGTAATGCACAGAAGGACCACCATTTTTCTAAAATGGTGGGATTTTTCTTTTTCACCATCTCTTGCTTGCTTGTGGTCTCTGTGGTCTTCCCCTGCGAATTTAGGCAGGAATGACCTCAGTTGAAGTTTTGTGTTTGGCAGGAATCCTTTGTATTCCCTGCCAAGTCTCCAGAGTGTCAGAGAAGGCGGGAAGCGAGGGAGGAGTCCAACACTCTGCAGCCCTTTGTCTTTCGCGTTGCCCGAAAGGAGCCCAGTCTCAATGGGGGGCTGGCTTCCTGATTGGACAGCCAGACGGCCCTTTTCTGTAAAATACAGGGAAAGATCGCAGAAGTTGTGCTGTAGTTCCTGTTAAATGCTCCAAACTTGGAAGCTGCAGACAAGTCGACCACTGGAGCTGAAACCAAAGAGGAAGATGAAGAAAGGATGTCTGTAGCAATTTCCAGTGACTGGAGAGCCTGCTGTGTACCCAGAGCCTGATGTAACCCTTCCTTCCAATTGACTTAGCCGTCCCAAAATCCACAACTCCTACCAATAAACTGGTGAGTCCCACTAGTCTCACGAAGACCTGCATTTTGAGCCATCCCACAATGTGCTGTGACCTTGCTTGGCTGCGAAACCCTAATACCCTGCAACCTCAAGCCTGATTGCAAAGATCTTCCGAAGTCCGAATCCAGCTAAAAACTTGGTGGACCCCTCCTGGACCTTCAGAGACATGATTCAAATCCCCGAAGTCTGCAAGACTGCAGCACTGAAAGAGTGAAGAGAATCAGATCGGCTATATTTGTTCTTCATCGAGCTGCTGTAAAAAGGTGCCAAATCCACAGAGCAAGGAGAAAGAATGAAGAGTCCTTTGCTGGAAGCCTCCCCTCTGACGACTGCTGCTGCAGTTCCTGTCCAGTGTCCAGTTCTTCCGTCTCCAGACCAAGAATCCAGTGACCGGGTCCTGTACTGCTGTATCCTGAAGGCATCCACACAGAAGCTCTTCTTTTTTCCTCTATAAGGTACTGTGTGTGCTTGGGTAATACTTACCTTATGTCTGGTGTCCATCTTGTGAGGCTGAGTGGGTGATTTGTGTGGTTGAGAGTTTTCCCATACCACTTTCCCGGGCCTTATACCGGAACACACGTAGGGAGCCTTCTCAGAAGTCCTTGCACACTTTAACTAACTCTGAAAGTGAATACTTACTTGTTTAAGAAGAATATCTCCTATGGATCTTTAACTTACCTACAACTGAACCCTATCTCAACCAGCCTACAGCTGGCTCCTAGACCACCAGGTTCCCTCTTGTGCCTCTGAGAGAAGTAATGCAATAGAATAGGGAAGGACAGGATAAGAAAATGATTCTGCCTTGAAAGGTATAACAAGTGTTTAAAATATACTTACTTGTGAAGGAGTTGGTTGGTAACTGCCCCTCTGAGAGTGAGCAGTTACAAAATGTCTTACTTTGAATGTGATCTTCCATTCTGAAAAGTATATGTAAGGATATTTTACTCACCTGTGAATTGGTTAGAATATTAGTGTATACGTTCACCAACTGGGTATTGCTTCCCCTGACCTGCTATATAGCCTGTCTATAATAAGTCTGCTGGTGTTTTACTTACCTTGAATGCATTTGTACAATTCTTAAAAAGTGTATTGTAGGTTTTACTAACCTTACATAGCTGCTTGCCATTCTAAAATAAGCTAAACAGTTATTGCTTACCTTAGTTTGTGTTCCACTGATCTGAAATGCAACTGTAATTGTATATAACACCATAGGGTCTTACTCACCTGGTACAACTGTGTGTTATCCTGAATGTATATATATGTTTATACTGTTCCTTGAATCTGTGTTCCACTATTCAGAAAAGTATCCTAATAACATGGTTGGTTTACTGTGTGATTCCTTAACTGAGTGTTTCTGCATGAGTGACATGTCTACTACCGTTGACTTACTGAAAAGCAATCTAAAATTAACTGATGGTTTTACTCCCCATTAATAGCTGTGCCCTATACTAAATGTGTTTGATACGGTGTGACTTTCCTAGAAATATTGTTAGTTTTCTGAACATGGTCAATGCTTTGATCTGTGTAAAGCATTGTGTTGTGTTTTTAAAATTGTGTTTATAAATATTGTGATAGTACGTATTTACCCAAGATTCATCTTGGCCTACTTGTATTCAAATAAATCATGTATTTTTTTACAATATATAGTGTTTCAGTGTTTCTTTTGACCATATGTATGCTACAATTTCTTTGTACCAATCTACAGCCCTCCCTCCTAAAATATGCCTGGCAGCTCAGTCTATGCTACCCAATACTCAGGTCGTACAGCCTTATAATAAGAGTGCCCGCCCCCCTGAGAAAAATGTAAAAATAATGGGTTAAAATAGTGTGTTTTGCAGCACACATTTCTGTGAAAAATTAGGGAAAAAGCCACATAGTTTGCAATTGGTTTTGTATGATAGCACATGGAACAAATCCATAGATACAAGCAGCCCTACAGATAGAGGGCCTGATTCACAGAAGTGTTTTATAATGGCGCAATCCCATAAGAAAGCGCTCTGTGACTCAGGCCCAAAGGGTTTACCGGACACTTTTACTCCCTAATAATAGGTAAATACTACCCAAAAATAAAAATAGGGAGTAAATATAACCCCACCCCAAAATATAAAAGAAGAAACTACTATTATTAATACCTGTTCAGAAGAAGTAAACAGGTATCTTTGCACGTGCATGAATAATCAGGTGCAAAGAAATAATGATTACAAAAGATTTCTGTTTTCCAGTTCAAACACATTTTTTAACTGCTTAAAAAATATACCCATTGGTAGGGGTGGGTGAAATGTTCACCCGCCAGAGGAATATGAACTGCGCTCCGCTTCTGAACTTTCTGCAAAATCAGCATTACAGTTTCACCACCACTGAAATTTCTCCCGGTTTTCTGCAGTTTCACACAGAGTGTGGTGTTTTGTTTGGTTTCGTGTAGTGAGACGAGAAACTTCGCACAGGTCCTTTTTTCAATCAGTGCTAGTTTCATGCAGTGACACGAGAAACAGCAGGTTTTTCCGAGCCGCGCTATTTTCAGGCAGTTCCACAAGAAACTTTGCGTGGGGTTTTGACTTGCGCTAGGTTTGCGCAGTGAGATGAGAAACTTTGTGCAGGTCTTTTTCAACCTGTGCTAGTTTTGCAAAGCAACACAAGAACTATTGCATGGTTTTCCACGATCCGTGCTAGATTTGGGTAAAACTTGAAACTTTGCTGTGGCCTTTTTTTTCGATCTGTACTAGTTTCGTGCTACTGTGGAAAAAACTTCACACAGGTCTTCCAATCCACGCTAGGTTCGCACAGCGGCACGAGGAACTTCGCAAAGTTTTTGTTTCGATTCATATTAGGTTCGCGCAGCTGCATCAGAAACTCTGCACTACATCTTTCTATTCATTCTAGGTTTGTGCAGCGGCACAAGAAACTTCACACAGTTTTTTTTCCGATTCGTATTAAGTACGCGCAGAGGCATCAGAAACTTTGCGCTGCAGCTTTTGAATCATGCTAGGTTCGTGCAGTGGCATGAGAAACCTTGTTACGCATCTTTCGATTGGTGTAGGTTCACACAGCGGCACGAGAAACTTCATTCCGCTCTTTTTGATTCATGCTAGGTTTCATGCAGCATGAAACGTTGATTGGCTCTTTTCAATTTGAGCTGAGTTCCGCAATGGCACAAGGAATTTTTCGATACCCGGGGCTGGTGGAATGGCAGATTGAAATCAGACAGAGTTAACTCCCGCAGCTGGCAGCTGGCAGTACGCAATTAAACAATTTCACTCTGCCCTACCCACTTAGAAATTGGACTTTCATGTTTACTCCCTAAAAAAATAATTTTACTCTGAACTTTAAAAACTAGGGAGTAAAATACTCCCACGTACAAATCTTATCTGGAGCACTGGATGCAAGTCACCAGCAGTGCACAAGATTATTTCCCAACGTATTTTGTTGATGCCTTTTCCTACAATATATTGTGGTATAAAAAGCATTTTCTGGCTGGTTGTGCCCATACATGTCCATTCAGACTGCGCCAATATTGGGCAGGGAGGATACCTCAGGGGCAACACATTTGTCTTGAAAGCAAGACAATGAAAAGCAGCACAGGTCTGAATCCCTGTCCCATGCTTGGAGGCTAGTCTGCGGAATAAAGTGTGATATAAAGTATCAATTTAATGTAATATATGCCAATATGATAATGTAACAACTTCTGTTGGCTTTGCTAGTAAAATTGCTGTCACATTAAGAAAATATTTCCAGATTGGCTCCATCGATATAAGCCAGTCTAGCCACATAAAACACTTAAGTTCGCTTTACCCTTGATGTCCAGTAAACAATTACATGACACAGGTTTTAAACATGTCCAGACTGGTTGCACCAATGTATGCCAGTTTAGCCATGTAATAACACTTATAATGTTTCATTTACCCTTGATACAAATAGAAATGCTCTGCCAAAGTAAGAAAGCAGATCCATACTGACTGTGCCAAAGTAACCCAGTCTGGCCATGTAAAAACACTTACCATGTTAGCTTTACCCTTGATGTGCAGTAAAAAATGCCATGCCACAGTAACAATATAAGGTTAGACTGGTACGGCTCTTTCATTATTGTGCTTTATTACTTTTGTGAAGCCCCAAGGGCTCTGCAATAAAAAATATTTTTTTTTAAATACATCATGGGGGTGTGCCTCTGCTCAGAGGCAAGCAGCACAGTCCTTCGTGCAAACAAAGCACCCAGGTTGGACATTGCTGCCTGGCACTGTACTTTAGGGGTAAGATGTACATTTAGATTGAAATTCTAACTGTATATCAGAATGTTAATCTAAACGTGTACATCTCTCGCCCAAAGCAAAGGAGTGGAGCCCTCTCCAACCCTAACAAAGGAGCCCCCACTGCTTCCACACCATGTAGAGGCAGTACTTTAAGCAAGAATTTCAAGGCGGCACCCAGAATCAAAGGCTGAACAGCCACTCGTCCATTTAGCTACTGACCTTAGGTAGCTCTGAATAGGATGAACCATGTTGTCATCATCTGAAAGGGTCACTGTAAAGATGGTGCCAGGATGGCGCCACCTGAAATGGGCCCACTCTCCAGGGTCTGTTACAGTTTCCCAGCAGCCCTCTCCCTCCATAGGAACACTTATGCGGTCACGTAGCACTGGCTTGTTGCAATGAACCACCCACTAGCTGCTTCCATGTCCTCTGGTCACCTGCTCTGACAGGCTTGGGGAGTAGAGCTAGATGAAAAGGCCCCTTTCTGTATCACAGAGCAGAATGCGGGATTGAGAGAAACATCCACCTCTTCCACCATTCCACCCTGGATACCGAATTTACCTTTGTCTCCCTGTGCCTTGCACGGCTGAAAAGTGTGCTGACAGCTGCACTGAAAACAAGCACTGGCAAAGCTAACCCTTTTGGATTTGTGTAGACATGGGATAGGCATTTTCCAGGTGTTGCCTAATGGTACTACCTGGCCATAAAATGACAACAACTCGAAAAAGGTGTGAGTATCTGGGCATATGATAGCAGTGTCTGGGAAATACCTATCTCATTACACATGCCAAAACAGTTGGCTTGTCAATGCATGTTTTTAACAGGACATCAGTGCAAGGAAAATATGACAATTAAGTTACTGAAAGCATACTTGGTTAAGACATTTGTATTACACCCATAGCTCATTTACAGCTGTAACTATGCCATTAACTCTCAGATGACTGCTTAGAAATAACACTGCCAGGGAAGTCTTTAATATTACTGCTTGATAGAGCTAGCTCAAAGTGATCCCAGGACGATGTGCTTTTTGCAGGGGGTGGCAGGTAGTGACTGAGAGTGGTCATAGGAAACAGCATGGGTGTGGACAGTCCATGGGTTGGTAAAAAACCAAACAAAGCCCACAAACTGTGCACCTCCTTACATGTCATCTCCCGTCTAGCTGTACTCCATTGCAATTGCTATGTTTTCCAGCTGGTGCTTAAGGGCCATCTAGTAGCCAAAGCGAAACATAAAGCCCTGGGAACTCTGCTCTAACAACAGAGTGGAGCCAAGGGGCAGATTCTCCAGAATCCACTGTAGCAGCGAAATGTTCACCCACCCCTAGTAAGTGGAGCCATTCTATCAGCCCCATCACGAGTTTGGCGGTAACCCTTAAATGCGGCGCTAACGCTATTACCAGCCGCATTTAAGGGTCCGCCAAATCACAGGATTGGCTGCATTTATCTGCAGCTCTGAGCTGGGGTAAATGCCCCTGGGAATTTGCTGATTTTCGAGTAAAATGATTGCGCAGAATTACCGCTGATAGTAGTTGCGCCTAAAATTCCCCATTGGGCTCAATGGGGAATTGCCGAATGGGGAATTACTGTTCCACCAAACACATGATCCTGCACTAATAGTGCCGGGGGTTTGGCAGTAACGCTATTAGCCCCGGCAGTATCCCGGCAGTAATACCGCTGGGATACTGCCCAACTCGTGATGAGGCCCTATGTGTTAATTTGTAACAAGGTATACAGTGAAGCCACGGAAATGGGACAGAAGCTGTTGGAGTGGAGCTCTGGTATAGTTTGCCCTGCCGGAGCTCTGCTTCACCCTGAGATCCAGGGGCTAGACCAGGAAACTCCCCGATCTGTACCAAAGCAGAACTCACAGACAGGCAGCCGGCACTTCAGAAGACTGCGCACAAGAGACTGCATGCAGAAACAGCAAAAGCCTCACATCCTGGTCAGAAGCTGTATAAATTGGAATATATGTCTTGCTAGTTACTGCCTTTTTTTGTTAAGGTGAGTTTTGTGACCAATTAAAAGAGCAGAGGCCAACTTCCATTACTCGCTCAAAGAGGTTACTTGCCGAATCACTATCAGACATGTTTCCAATTTTAAAACTGGGGGCATTCTTATGTTCACAAAATGATCTCTGCTCATATGCAAATCGCCAAGCTTGCGTTCCATAAAGATATACTTTGATGCCCCTCAGCCCTGTCCCCTCTGCCCCAAACCCTCTCCACACCCCCAAGGAGAAGAGGGTTCCCAGAGTAATTCTTTTCCATTTCCAGCACTGAGTTCAGTACTATGGCGAGTGTGGACAAAATAGATGAGGCCTGCAGATCCTATTTTGTCTATGAGTAGTTGCCGTGCCCGCACTCACCCCTCAAAGGTGAACTCAGAGTACCGCCCAATGAAGCAACAGTGGCTTCCTGGGGTGACCATGGTGACTATGGCATCCTGGTCTCTGAACTGCCCTCACCCATCTCAGGTGTAGCCCGTCAGTAGGTGCACCTTCTGTAGGGAATAACTACTAGGAGATGTGGGAACAAACAAACAAGCTGTAGTATTGCTTGAAAGGTGTCGCTGGGATTTCCATTGTTACTGTTAAAGGCACAAGTCCCGCAGATAGCAGTATGGGAAGCAATGAAATTCTGAAGCGAGAAAAGGGCTGGCCATTTACATAAGCTGGTAGCCGGCTGCTCAGAAGCCAGGTTCACAAAATGCAAACATTTTCCGGTTTACGTGTAGCTACTGGGGTGAAGAGGGCATGTCAGGGGTGGGCTGGGAAGGTTGGCAAGGGGGTGATTCCCCCCGAGCCGGCTCTGGTTCTCAGAGCCAGACCAGAAAATGTAAAACAACACATTTAAAAGGTACAAATCTATCAGAATCTAGCCTACCTCAAAGGAACCGAGTGCTGCAAGGCCTGCTCGGCTTCCGTAGAGATGGAGTCTTGGTTTCAGCAATGTTGCAGATGGGCCAGGTTGGCCCGCACACATAAGCCTCCACAGTAGATGAGTGAGTAGGAGAAGAGACTAGGCACAGAAGCAGGTTTATACTGCCCAGAGGCAATGAACGCATTTAAATGACAGATTCTGTGACCCTGGACGGTAATGTTGGCACCACTGCACCCCATAGACCATTGGTCTGTTACAATCCTCAGCAGCTTATCGTGGCATCTACTTGCCAAGAAAGTGAGGCAAGAAAGTGAGGATCCATATCTTATTAGAGTTTGTCCTTGGTTTCATTTTTAAAGAATGCTTCCCCTATGCCCTCGTGAATTGTGTGATTACTGGCAAGTTCTTTACTAAAGGAGTTTAATATGACCCATCGATGTTACTATACAGTGCTTATAGGAACGGCTGCTGGATTGTTGGTGGTACTCATTTTTTAGCACAGTTGAAAAACACACACATACAGATGTAATATTCAGGAACCAATTATTAGTAGACTACGAACTAAGGGGGTCATTAAGAGTTGGGCAGATTTTTTAAATGAAATACTGCTGGAGAAAGGTACCACCTCCACCAGTGGTATTTCAGAAAATCCGTCCAATTCAGAGTTTACCACCAGCAGAGGTGGTATTTTTGGAATACCACCTCCTTTGTTGATAACGTAAAAAGGTATTTTCTTAAACTTGTTTTTGGGATTTTCCCCTTCAAAGTGAAGGTGGAAATGGATTATGTAGAGTAGTGCCTCGTACCACTAGAGTCCCTTCTCTGCGTTATTTCCATGGGGTGGTGGGGGATAAAGAGATGGCCAACTTCTCACTCCTTACCGTGGTTCTTGGCTAAATGAACGAGCCTGTGCTTTCCTTCTGCACAATCAAAAAAGCTTTCCAAAAATTGTGGCCATTTTAGTTTGTTTAGGTAGGTTCTGCCTAAAATCCTGCTGCCATTATTCCCATAGATACAGATACACCCTTCCACATTTGCTTTACCCAATCACAAATACACGCAAACACATTAGCAAAGTCACATAAACTGAACGTAACTCCACACACACACAGACTCAACCTTCCATGAAAACATAAATAATATGGCAGGTCACCCTGAGTGCTTCTGCATTACCAGATCCCAGACAGACTCACCCTGCAGTGTCCACTGCTTTCATGAACTGAAATATGCAGCCGACATTCCAAGAAAGTGCATCTTGGGAGCACAACAATACCCAAGTCCGCTCTGTATCCTTTTCTCTGCATTGACCAAGTGCAGACCCAACCACAGCTTCTTGTCATGCATGTGTGGCCGAGACTGGCTAGCAAATCAAGGTGGTCTGCCATCTACATGTGAGCAAGGGCAATGGAGGGAGGTGAATGAGAAGGAATTGGTGCCTGAGCAATGTGGGCAAATGAGCGGAGTGTGATAGAGGCAAGGCAAAGGGATATAGTTAAGGGATGGCATCAAAGGGGAACAGAAGTCTGAAAGTTAATTGATAGGAAGGGGGTGAAGGAGGGTGATGGGTAAGGAAAATGGAGCAAATGAGACAAAGGTACAAATCTCATTAGGTAAGTCATATGATTATTTGACTGCATGCGACTGCACACAATTGTGGGACTGGCTCAGCCCTTTTCTTTTTTCCTGACAAAGTGATGCTTACTTGCTTTATGAACATGTTTAATTAAAATGTGTCTCACATTTTGTCAGATGGCCTCAACACGTGCCTTGGTGCTCTGAAATCAGATTTATTGAACAGTGTCCTAGTTTAGCCCTTGAATAAAACTTTGCAGAAAGCGTTTTGTTGGTTCTAATATTCAAGATGAAATAGGAGCAGATGAAGTCTCCGACGCTGTCTAAATTGGAAAGCAGAAAGCTTTGGCTTAAATCCCCACCCTGCACAATTGAGGCATTATCTGATCCTGAGCAAATCACTTTGCATCGCTGTGCCTTGTTTTCCTTAGCTCGCTGCAGGGAAAGTGTTGCGCATATGGGTTTATAACCTTAAATAAATATTAACCCTTTATATATTGTGTACCGGTGAGGAGGCAGTATGACAAGTGAAGTTCTCCTGGTGTGGGGGGTGGGTAGATAGAATGCAGGTAGGGCTTTGTGTTGTGTGATGGGGAGGCAGGAAGCCAGTGGTGAGTCTTTTGCCCTGCCAGCACGGGTTTGGCTTTTAGGGTGGAACCAGACCCCCTGACGTGGCTGTATCAATGAACTCTTTAGCTTCTCTGCCTCTTTAAATTGGTCTAAAATGAAGGATAGGATGGGATGGAATGAGACGTAGCCTGCTCTCAAATTGTAAACTTGGATTTGGGGAAACCTGGGCTCAAATTCCAGCCTTCATATTTTATTAAATTATATGGTGAATTAATGTTACTACGTTTGGTATGTGGGGGAGGTTCCCTAGGGCTCTAAGAAATGACAAACATAACTAAATAATATGTCGCATGAAAGGAAAGTCATTTCAATGATGTCTACTAGATATGCTAGAGAATGTGTAGAAGGGGAGAGGTTGGTAATGAGTTTAGTTGTTCTGGAATTATGGACCACTTCATTGAGGGCTTTCCCCACTGCACAATACAACATAAAATTGTGCTTGCCCCCCGGGCCAAACGTTGCCAGTCCTCCCCTGGGCTGGGCATGGGGGTTGGGGGAGTAGTGCACACTTTTGTGTGGAAAATTCTTTGATGTTATGGCAAGGCAATGCATTTCTCATGTTACTGATGGACCCACAAGTGGCCTCCCTCATCACTTTAATGAATACAAGGTTTTCTTGCCTGCTTGCAGAAGCTGTTTACAGACTTTCAGTTTTCTTGGAATTAGCGCAGTGGGAGTATCTTGACCCCTCCTCTGTTGGACCCATAATACCCTGCTGCTCTGCTCCCACTTCCTGACTACCACCAATCAGAAGGCATCTGTTAATCCTCCCAGGGCTTGGGTGGTGTGAGCAAGATGATGCGAGAGTCTAGTTGTGGTAATGGGCATTACCGTAGGTAATCTAGGCATTACCCCACACATGGCTTCCCTCGTCACCTTCCCAGCCAAGCCCTTAGACAGGAACCCACAAGCATAGCACACAGACACTGACCAGGGTAGAATGTAGCACGCTTTATTCAGTGAATATTCCAGCACAAATGATGGCACGTGAACCATTCCCAAAACCATGGATGCCGCAGAAGAAGCCGGAAACGACAGCCTGTAGTGAATAAGGAAAGCCCAAGTTGCTGCCGAGCATCTATCAGGTTGTAATTGTAATTGTCTATTTATAACGCACTTAATACCCGGAGGTTTCTAAGCGCAGACCCGCGGATAGAACTTGTGTTGCTCAGCGTCGTCTTGCTTCCAAGGCGACCGCGTTACCCCTGAGCTATCCTCCCAAGACAGGGTGCTTGAGCCCAGGAGGCTGCCATTCCCCTAGTTGCTCTTCCTTCAATGATGGGGGATGAGGAGCCCCTGCCACTTCATAGGCCTTTGAGATCCCCCTGTAACTCAAAGGCTCAGCGATGAGACGTCTCACTTGGATCCTTGATCGGGCTTGCCATGTGCACCTAAGGTGACGAGGGTGTCCTTTTGTAGTAATGGCTATTACTTTACATAATCAACACAATATCAGCTATTTTTGTGATTGAATATACCAAGTAATAGATTCATGAATGCAAGAGGTCAGATCTGCAGTGTTTGCTCAAGATCAAGAAGGCACATTGCGTGCAATCCCACCACCAAGAGAGTTGATTGTGAACCCCACAGCAGCACAGCACCGGGCAGATCTTGCATGGGGTTTGGGGCAGCCACAAAGAAGAATTGAGCTTCTTTTAACCACTGCTACATTGGTTACATCACTCTGACATCACGCATAGCAGTGCTTGCTTATTCTCAGTACTTAATTTGTAAGAAAATAAGCGACATGACACAAATATTGTCTCGCATGCTTGCGACACTGCGGGCGGGCAGTGCCCCACCAATGCTGCCACCACCCACACCTGTTCCCCACAGAGTTGCCCCATTTGGGGTTAAACTACAAGTCGCACCTGCTCATTGGGGTTGATGGATGCTCTGGCTCTGGCTATCATCCCTTCATAAGCAATCTGAGTCAGAGACAATACGTTCCAGGGCTCAGAAATAAGTGTCGGGCTGAGCCCTGGCAAACACCCCCACAAATGAAGCACAATTTCTACTCTGTCAGGTCACACAGAGGAATGTATTGGAGGGGCTTAATCCCCATGACTTTATAGAAAATAATGCCCATTGCTATTCAGACCCTTTATTCATTTTTGAAAGATTTGCACCAAGCTACTGTTATATGTAGGAACGGAGCTCGACCACAGGACTTACAAACGAAAGGACATTTATATCTGCCATTACAGAGGACATTTTGCAAGTGTGAGGCGATTTCTGAAATGACATTGGGGCACGTTGTTGTAACTTGTGTTAGATCCATTTTGGCAGCACCATCCAGGCAACATCTGTATGTGCCAAGGACGCCTGGTTCAAAGAGCCTATAAAGATCCACTGGGCAAGCTTCCTTTTCAAGAGTGAAAACACTAAAATACAAACACAATTTCTCATTTCCAAATGCGGTACTGTGCAATTGCTGACATTGTAACTAAGATCAGGACATACCTAGAAGCACTTTGTGCTGTGCCTGCATTTTTGTAGAACCGCAGCCTGTACATGAATGCTACAACATGAAAGCATACCATGATGGACAGAGAGCATGGTTGCCCACAAAAGCAGCAGCAGTACACATGTGTCATCATCACATTCCCTGTTGCGTGTTTTCCTCCTTTCTTCTCAGCTCAAAGCCCAGCACACATGCATGTTCACTCCTAATACTGTTTCGCGACCGAACTTGTCAGCCAAGGTGCTTCCAAGTGACCTGTAATAATCTTCTAAGCGAATCAGATATTCTCCCAAGTATTCTTCAGAACTCACTGCCTGCTGTGTATTGACTCCTCAAGGGGATGGCATTGATGTGGTATTGAGGCTGGCAGGCATAAGAAGGAACTCGAGTGCCCTCTCTATCCTTTCTTGCAATGGAAGCACAAAATACACAATTTAAGGTGCCAAATTAGGCTAACATTGGGGCTGATCTGCACAAAATGACCTGCAGCAGTCTTTGCTATCCGATTTTGCCTAGGCCCCTGCGGCTATCATACCGCACAATTTCCTTTTGACAAAGGATCGCAAGACGGCTATTGTGTGCATTTCCTCCTTCCTTTTGCCTTTTGTTGTGGATTAGAATGAATCACTCACTGAGCCTTTGGGGTCACTATGAGTTCAGT
Source organism: Ambystoma mexicanum (assembly GCF_040938575.1). Lineage (NCBI taxonomy): Eukaryota > Metazoa > Chordata > Amphibia > Caudata > Ambystomatidae > Ambystoma > Ambystoma mexicanum. The sequence goes on along the minus strand of NC_090926.1, from coordinate 197,332,611 downwards.
GGTATATCAGCAGTAAATATTCCGAGATACCACCAAACTGTAATACCGTTGGTCTGGCGGTGTTACTGATGGATTACAAATGGTGGTGGTGGTGTTAGTCCCCATTTAATTGGAGTCCTATTTTGGCGGTAGTTCCCTCGGCGGTAATTCTGCCGAAATTTGGTGGAAAGTTGGCAGATTTACCTCCAGCTCATAGGTGAATCCTCTAATTTCCAGTAATGCAGCAGTAACGGTTTGCCTGCCGCATTTTCACTGTACCGCCCAACTCATAATGAGGCCCAAAAAGTCTCTCTATCCACTTTCAGATAGGCAGTGCACCACCGGAATGGCTACAGAGAGAACCTATAAATAGGGACAGTTATCTGCCACCTATTTACTGGGTGTCACGCCCATGCCCGCTAGCCCAGAAACATGGCCCAGCTCTCACCCTTATGGTCCACCACCAGTGGATGAGAAGGCTGTTGCTTGAAGGGTAATATGAACAATACCACCCTCAGAAGCTGGGGTCTACCTGATGCACTGGCTGAGGAAACTGACATCTTCACTCCTTCTGTCCACCCCATCCTATTCCAAACCTATGGATGCTGATTGCGGTCTCAGTCTCACAGAGAGAAAAGGCAGTGGCAACACTGTCTATCATCAGCCTAGTGATGCAGGGGAACCTGAGTGGCTGTTCAAGAATTGTAGAAATGGCGTTGCTGTGCCAATGAAGGTAACGTCCTTCATCAGTGTGACATGGTCGTGCTGGGATTTTGAAATGATGTTTTGCAATGTGTCCCACCACACAAAGGTACTCAGCTCAAACGTAAGTGTGGGTTTATCAATAAACTCCTCTCGCCATTTGGGCGTGTTTCTGATAAGAGAGACGCACAGAGTTGTGTGTGTGTCTGTGTGTGCCCTTACATTTGTGAGTGTGATACAAATTAGGAGTGCACCCCTTTCCCTGCGGGATTGCAGCAACATTTGTGTGTGTGCCCCTTCCCTATGGGAGTGCAGCAAACATTAGGTGTGCTCTCCTCCACTGCAGGAGTATGCAACAATTAGATGTGCACCCCGTCCCTGAAGAAGTATGTGAGAAACTTGTGCGTGTGTGCCTCCTTTACTGTAAGAGTGTGCTATAAATTGTGTGTGCAAAGATTTACCTGCAAGTGTGGCCTTGGAATTGTGTGCATATCCGCTTCCCTGCCGGAGTGTTAGAAATCGTGTGGGCACCCTCTTCTCAGCGAGAGCGCAGGAGACATTGTGTGTGCCCCATTCCTTGCAGGAGGGACGCACACATTAGGTTTGCATCTCCTTTCCTGTGGGAGTGGGGTAACCGTTGTGTGTGCTCGCCCTTTCCTGAGGTTTGCAGGTGTGTGTGTGACTTTGGTACGATGTCAGCGGCAACACAGATGAGTGATGCTGGCCACACAGACTATTTGGAGACCCCCACACTGATGTGGGTGGTCATACTGGCTAAGTTAGCATGTGTCAGTCAAAGATGAATTCACCATCTGTGCAGAAGTGAGTCTGATATTGCTAGATGTTATATATCGTGTGTGTGTCCGTGTGTGTGTGGGTGTGTGTTTGTGAGGGGTGTGGGGGGTGGAGGTGGGGGTCATCAGAGGCAAGACTTCTGACTGGTTTTGTTGGGAATGCTCACTGTTACCTGCCTCTCATAGAAATGCTCTTGCAAATGCCTCTTGAGTGCAATCTTGCACATTTTAATTGTGTCTTCTCGCTACGACCCCATGCTCTCCCACAGTCCAGGACACTGCCATTTGCACTTTAAAGTGGGGTCAGGAACAAAGTGCCAAACCGTAGTCAATGTTGTTTTTCATGCATTGTATGCGTGGGTTCTCAAAAAAGGTTGCCATAAGTTGTCTCCCCAGCTGTGCAATGTCTGACTTGCCTGTGCTTTCCCGTTCCTTTTGTTTTTTTGGACAAATTTGTTTCCAACAAGTATACCCATGGAAGTAATTCATAATGGGGCATAGAGCTGTGGCTCTTTTGATGTGTGGCTTCCTCAAAAGGCCATAGTGCAGAGCATATATTACACACCAGGTGCCAATGAGACGGGGCAAAGAAGGCCAGCTGAAAAGAGAGTAGATCTTGGGTGCCATGTCAAGCCTTTCAAAGGTAGAGGAGAAATCACTGACAACCCTGTCACTACCAGGTGGAAAACATGTGTAAAGCGTAGGGCACACATTGTGATTTCCAGCTTTATTGCAGAAATGTCTTTGAAGCCTGTGAAGACAGCCACAACGCCCAATTATAGCTACTCTGCCACCACCTGCTTCACTTTATCCTAGATGCCGATGCGGCTTCTGCCATCTAAGCCATACACAAAGTGGCTTGTTGGTGGGTGGCATGCTGATGCTGGCATAGCCCTTGTCACTCACCAGTGTGCCCACTAGAAGGGAAGGCGATGCAATGCACTGTTACTTCCATGTAGTCAGTGCTTTGGCCCCTTGTCATCAAGTGGGCTTTCCTTCCTTCTGATCTGTCCAGGTCTGTCGACCGCATAATACAACTCGGGTATAGCCGTTTGTGCAACGTCATTCCATATGGGAATTTCCCAGCGCGCATCAGAACCTGCCATCAGATCCCAAAGACATTTGCTCTCAAAACCTATGCCAGGCACAAGATCTGGAGGCAGCACTATCGCCAGTCTGGCATTCACCCAAATGGCTCACTGAGACTGGGCTGACCCTTACCCATTGCCCCCAGGTCCTCTCCCACTCTGATGACATTTTAAGGCTCTGTAGAACTATATAGAATTGTGGCAGGTTTATAGTTCCAAATCCATTCATCAGGATGGGTTACTCCCACTTGTGCCAGACACACACGTTTGGTAAGGGGGGTGGGGGGCGTGGGCTGGCATTAGTGAAGTATCAGACACAGTCAAGCCAGTGATGGCATTAGAAACACAAGTAACTACCTCAATAGGTGTTTTAATGCTCCCGGAACTCGTAGCTGTGACCGATCGGCTACTTCCGGTTGTTACGTGTTGCTGTACCATGTTTCCCCTCATGGTTCATACATCCCAACAATTGCAGCAGCTGCTGTTTGTAAAACTTGTAACATTTCATTGCCTTCCTCTCCCTTTGCCACTTTTGGCTGCTGGCCTTGAGGGCATCTTATTGTTTGTTGATTATTGCCACACACAGCTCTGACAGCCCTGAGTGCACTTTTCAGATTTTGGTGGTATTGTGCTGTGTGCTATTACATCTGGCCTCAGCTGAAAGAGCCTGCAAATAATGTCTTCCAAGCAATGTTTCAGCTTTGCAGAAATTGTGCAAATAAATATAATAAACAATTCATTCAAGTGCTTGTGTGTGTGTCAGCATGCTTCCAATAAAGTTAGACAACCCAAAGAACATCCCCCTTCACTCCAAGTGTGCTAATAAATTTGATAAAAAATATAAGTGCTCGTGTGTCTATTGATGCACTCAACCAAGTCATGCATGGGCATGCATTCAATCAAGCCAAACATGACCAAGACTTTTCCCCTTTATTCATATCCGCCTATTTTATTTGGGACGTTAAGGCGATTCATGGAATTATTTGCGTGTAAAACAGTGATTAGCGTGCCATTCTGCCCGCAAATCCCTGTTTGACTAATTGGGATTTGCGGGCAGAATGGCACGCAAATACTCGTTTTACACGCAACGAATTCCATGAATCAGGGCCTAAGTGTGTGTGGGTTATGAAATAGGGAATCCATTTGACAAGAAATTCAAGTGGTCCTATATGTCAGCTACTGTGCACAACCTGGTCATGCATGGTTGATTGGATGCATGGATTCCTGTCTGGCTCTGTCCATGTGGGCTAGGTGAGCCTTCCACCTTTATGCTCACTACACGATCATTGCTGCAGAGAACGGCCGATCCGCCTCATATCCCTAAGGTGCTGTGATGCACCACAAGACTGTGGCCAGCCTTTCCATGATGGCTGCCTCCATCACGGAGCATGCAGCTTTGTTTGCTACCTTTGAAGCTCTTTGCCAGGCCCCCACCGCTGGACCATCTGATTGGTCACTCACCTCTACATCTGAGGCCGTGTCCTCATGCTGGCAGGTGTCGCCGGACCAGCACAAAGGCCTCTCACTAAGGCCTTGGTCGATTCCTGTCTGGCCCTGTCCAGCCATGGCAAGCCCATATTTTCACCCCTCACCAGCCTACCAATGTTCTGATCCATCTGCAATATTGAGAATACCAGGGCTGTCAACTATTGGATTCATTTTTACTATTGTGCTGAGCCGTTACATGCATGCTGCACCAGGTAAGACAATATCCTCTACTCCTGTTGACCCTTCCCCTCTTCCTTACTCCTTCTTCTGAGCTCTTCTTTGACCTGGATGGATGCAGACGTCCCTATAATTGCTGCTTCTCTGGCCTCCCGGCATGCGCCACTCATTGTGCCTTCATTTGTGGCTCACTGCTGCGAGCATTGTATTGGCTTCTGCAAATGATCACCATCTATCACTCTCCATAATAATTACGCATAGCTGATGTAGCCCCTACTTAAACCAGTTGTGGCTTCACCAATATGTGCAGTTATGTCCCGCCTTACTTCAGGACTCTGCCCCCTCTCATTGTCAATGCCTTACAATTGCCTGATTGGTCCCCTGCCTGCCCACTTGATCTTGCATGCCAATTATGCTTCGAGGCGACACCAGCAAGTGGGGACTTTGCACTGATTGTCAACCTAGGTTTTGCTGTTTTTGTCATTCCCTACCAGTTACTTCATTGTACAGACTATGTCCACTTGCACATGCACACCCGATGTAGCCCCCCCATATCATGAGGTGTGGCCTTACCCGATTGTGCACACACAATCTCTCATTATGCTTTTCACATTATGCCTACCTGCACTCCATTCTGTTACGTTTGTTTTCTCCAACTCTGTAACTGGAGAACACTAGTTGTTTCTAAACTATGGACCTACTGAAATACCTGTCTTGACCTGGCAGCATGTGCGCTGTAGATGAATCCTATCTTGTCTGCAACTACCTGTTTTTGCATATACCCGCCTGCACACGTGATGTAGCCCCCGGCACCATGACATGAGGCTGTGTCAGCCTGCAAACACAAACCTATTTTGTCTCATATGCTTGTCTGCAGGCCTGATGTAGAGACTGCACCATGAGGTGAGGCTTTGCCAGTCTGCATACACACACCAATTCTGTCTGTAACCAATACACGTTTTCTAGCAGTTCAATAAAAGTACCACGCACTTTCTGTAACTAGCGCCTAGATGCCTCAGGGTTTTGCGCGATTAAATAAATGCAAACATTAATTTAAAATGTCTTAAAGACGTTTGGTATTTATTCAAAGGGTTTCATGTGATAATGTCGCCTTGGTTGGCTACATTTTTTTCCTGACCCCTGAAATACTTTACCCAAATATGCTAGGAGGGGTATACTTTTAGATTATAAACTCCATTCCTAGAATATTTGAGGAAAGTGTTTGATTTTACTGAGGTTGAATTCTTTGGGCAATTTCCCAGGTGACTTTATCACTGGACACCATTCAAAGTGTGCTAATACATTTCACAGGAAGCTTGTGTTTGTCAGCTGTTACACTCACCCAGGTTGTGTGTGAACACCCATTCAATCAAACCACAACCCCCAAAGACTTCTGTCATGTATAATATGCTAATAACTGTGGCAACAAATTAATTCCATATAAACAAGCTACTGCACACAACCAAGTCATGCATGCATGCAATAAATCAACCTGCAAAGCTTAAATATGTTTGCCCCTCCCTGAAAATGTTGTCATCAATTTCACAAGAAATTCAGTGTTTATGGCAGCTATTGCACTCAATAAGTCATTCATTAGTACACATTCAATCAACCAGCCGCCCCCAAATACAGTTGCCCTTCCCTTGAAGTGTGCTACCAAATTTGATCGGAAAGTCAAATGCTTGTGGTAGCAATTGTGTTGAAGCAAGCTGTATGACATTGTGCATTCAATCAGCCAGTGTTCTCCAAAGATGTTTGCTCTCCCCTAAAAAATGATAAGACATTTGACAATAAATTGAAGTGGTAGCAAATGAGTCACACCTATGCCAGTGAGGCTGATACTCTGTGCACACTTCTATGCATATAATAAATGCAAAACATGTATTTCTGTGTTCGCCACATTCACACAATTTAATAACATAATAATATAAATGAGAATTATTCACAAATTATGTTCAACAAAATAACGTTCAAATAATAATTGCTCCTGCTCTTGGGTATGTTAGATTTGTTACCACTTTGTGGTGGTTATAACATTATGCATACATTTCACAATGCTTTCGCAATTTTATGACGTACAAGAAAGAAACGATTTTCTGAAATTCACAGTATAGTTTCCCTGTGTTTTTCTTTTGTTTCTTTCTTCGTTCAGAAATCTGCCTTGATGAGATCTCCCAGAGTCCCTGTAATCCTGTTGTCTACCTGAGCACTCCCAGTCATTCTTCTCACCAACCCTCTGATTATTAACTCCCAAACTCCCAGTCTGCTTTAACCAAACCCTACCATTCCCACAATCCCCTTTGTTCATTTCTGTTAGGTTCGTAATGCCGTATCTTCACCACAGGAGCTGCTCATCCCACAGACCCCCCTCCGGACGCCTCCAACCCAACCTTCCTAAATACAGTTCAGTCAGAGACTCCAGGAAGGGGAAAGGGGTAGTGGATAAAATTATAAAAAGACATAGGTTGCACAGAGAAGTCCACTCTGCTCCAGTTTCCACGTTCTGTAGCAGAACAACAAAAAGAATAACTTGTAACATCAACTTTCTGAGTTTAACTAATCCTCTATTCAGAAACTAGTGAAAATATCTCTTACTTGTCACACCTCTTCAATGGCTTAAGAATTGTTGGTTTAAACAGTCACTCTATCTCTCTCTGTTTAGTTCCTCTTGGGAAGAATGTCTCCAAGAAGCCAGAGTCTCAGAAAATACCTATTCTAACAACTAAATTTAACTACCTAAACTAACAACATTTCCTTGTTTTTTGTATTTTGACATGTGTACATATTAACAAACTAGAGGGAGTTAATGTGTTTTATTTTGTGTGTAACTCAGATTGGTTGCTGCCTTGATTTCTGGACTGAATTCCTGAGAGTGCTTCTCTGAAGCTGTTTAATTTAACTGAGCTCACACTTTTCTTCTTGTATTCTTGCAGGCTCTTGATTCTTTTATTTTGGTTTCATTTCTACTTGTAGTTTCTTTTCCTTTCTGTTCTTAATGCTCATGCAAAATCGTCAGCAAAATTGCAAACTTTTGCAATCCTTGCTCTCTTTCAGTTCAATTAATACGCTCTTTGATTCCTATGCGCACATGTTTTTCTAACTACTAGTTGCAGACCTCAAAACTTGTGTCTCTTCTTTAATTTAATTTATATTGCTCTTTTCCTATTAATCTTCCTTGTGTACATACTAACTCACTTGCAGGCTTAGATGTTCGATGGCAGGCAGATCTGAAATTGACTTGTATGCTTTTGGAAACAAGAACCTTCTTTCCGACTCCCACGCATGCGTGTACTCGGAGCTCCTTGGTTGCTGCGCCAGGGACCGATGGGGGGAAAACGATCTGCTTTGTGATGTGTGCATAAGCGGCCAGTCGCTGGGAAGAACACAGAACATGGCGTAACAAGCAAAATGTTGAGATTCACAAATGCGCACCACACCTTCCTTGCAAATGTGGTTCACACACAAGCTGTCCCTCAAGTGTTCGTAACGAACGCTCGCTGGATAACTCTGGCACTTTAAGCAGGCTTTCTGTTGAATGAAAGTTCTACTTTCCTTGCAGCATTCTAGATTGTATTATTTCACAGTTTAAGAAGCTGCAGTACTGCAATCCTTTTACTTTTAATAATTCCGCTTAATGCTTTCTAAAGGTTTCGCTCCCACCTGGATTCACTGTAGTTGCAGACTGTAGAATCTTCGCTCCTTCTCTTCTGATACTGGTTTCTCAGATTTCTTCAAATTAGCTATTCTGAAACAGCTATTCTATTGGCCTAACTTGGAGATAAACTAAAAACACAACCTGACTCTTCTATAATGTTGATGAAGTTAGCAATTAACATTAGCAATTCTCCTGAACATTGCAAGTGATTGTTCTTGAAACTCCAGCCAATCAGCTCCCCAGCTATTGTTCAGACATCTTGGCTTGGGAGAAAAAAAAAAAAAGGTTAAGGAAGATAGAGCAGAACTGTCTGCCCAATCCCCATTAACATCTCCTTCGAATAAAACATCCTCCCACTCTGTGCACAATCACTGGCCTCCAGTCAACCCTGTCTTTAAACCCCCTGTTACCAACCCTGACAATTTCAAGATAATAATCCCAGTCATCCACGCTTGTTCCACAAACCCTACTCCATAGGATATCTGGAAAATCTACCACCCCTGTCTTTTGATACGAACACTTTCTCACAGCATGACAAACAGCGGACTAAAACCATAGACATGTCCTGACACAAGGGTCAGGCAGAGTCAGACAATTGACAATAACCACGCACACTTGACAGCCCTTTACCTTTCCCATGGGGATAAAAGCCGCACACTTCGTGCAAGGCCAAACACACTAGGAGACAGCTACACCAAACCGGCAGTACAAAGGGAGAAGAAAAACAGTGAGACCTGGAAAGACGACAAAGGGGGAATTGCCCTTGCCCTTTTCATCTCAGACCTACAAAGCCTCCAGAAGGGAAAGCATAAGGCCAGGAGTTACAGCTGGCATGCGGAGCAGCAGACGTCAACGGTACACGGAGGACTCCCACATTGATAACGGAGGTGGAGAGGCAACCTGGCTACTGTGCTACTATCCTTGAGAACAAAGAAGCCAACGTGTTCAGCACAGCCAGTTAGTTAGAGGAAGCTGATAGCAAACCAAACTGTGTTGAGCCCAAGATTGCGAGTAGCAACATTTTGAACGCAAGAATGAAGAACTTGTGTGTATGTTTGAACTTTAAAGAAAGCCCAGGCAAGGTCCAGGTACAGAGGGGTCCGGCACTAAGTGGGCGCTCATTCAAAAGGCTATGACCGGGACCTGTTTTTGAAACTACAAGAACCAGAAGGCCCTAGGAAAGGGTGGCGTGAGGCGTCAGAGTGGTCCTACAAGGGTCATGTCGAATCCCTTGTACAATCGAAAGTCTCTGACCTGTTGCCAAAGGAAAGCTAGGGGAAGGGGACCCTGCTTTCCACTATGATTGTGAACTGTGATAATTAGTGAATGTGAACCCGAAAGAGGGATGCCGAAAAAAAGCTAGCCGAAAGAAACCCTGCTTTTTGGTAAAGCTGAGCAATACATAAACTGTATTAGGAATATGTGAATGTTGAATAAAGGCCATAGTGAACCCAATGGAGGAAAACCTGTTTTCTCAAGAAGGATCCGAGTCCGGCAGAGGGAGATCCCAGGGGCAAAGAGCAATAGGACATAGAACTTTTGTTTCTATACTTGTTTTCTGTTTTACGAAAAGGGGTGAAGAATAATACACCCGAGAACAGTGTATCAATGAGAGTATCACCATGTTTATGTCTGAACGGATATTGAAGCTCTTGAAGATTACGAGAGATATTTGAGAGGCTGTTGTGAACCCGACAGAAGGAGGCCTGTTTTTACAAGGAGGATCCAAACCCAGCGGAGGGAGATCCTAGGGGCGAAGAGCAATCGCCCAAGCTGTGAAATAAAAGAGAACTTTTGTTGGTTTGTTACTTTGAACCAGCAGTGCTAAGGCATGAGATTTTTGCAGGAAAAAGAGTTGGCCTCTGAAGGGGTTTTTGATATCGTTGAACTGAACTGTGAACCTCGTGCTGTCAAGGCCCGGGAGTGTGCTGTGCTCAAGAGTCCCACCTTGTCCCATGCTTCAAACGTGGGGAAAGGAGACCAAGCCATACCATCCTGATTTATAATTTGTGAACATTTCTTTCTTTTGTGGTGAACATTATCCCACACTCTTTTTGTAATTCAGTAGTAAGGATTGGCAATTGTTTTTATTTTTAGTATAGGCCCTTTGTATTTTACAAGACACCACTAGGACTGCCTTATTATTATTTGATGGTTATAGCTTGCTCCCATCTTAGATTTAGGTTTAGATTAGGTGTGTATCTCACCCATTATGAAGTTCAATAAACACCTTTGAACTGTGATCACTTGTGTCTGTCTTTAGTGTTGCCACCATGTGTTCCTTAAAGTGCATCCCTTTTCCTTCTTTGAAACAGTCTGTCCTCTTCATTCCTTTACAGGATGGGTTGTATTTCGTATTGTTGCTGGAACTGTCTGTGATATAAATAAAGTAGATATTTTTTATAGAACCCTTACTGGACAGTCGCTTTTATCATTGGGTAATAACTGTATTTTCGCTATGTTTCAACTAACCAACGATCCACGACCTTTCAGAGATAAGCCTGCCATTCCGTCCATGTTACCAAAATTGGTCAAGGCGATTTATGATTTGCTTATTCCAATCTGTTCGGATGCCTTTTGGTGTACTATAGGTGTGGAGCAGATTGGTGGTTTAGAAACCGATATTCACCCCTGGACCAGTGGTGTCCCGGAAGTTGATTTGTCACACCCTGATTTGTTTAATTGCAAATCTTTGTGGATCAGGCCGAAGGAGTCCAAAGTGTGAGAATTGAGAGGTGTGCTGACATTGGGGGAGTTCACATTCCATCTGGCAGCAAAGATGCAAAGTAATTTCTTTTAAGAAAGAGATTGGATTGGCAGAGGGAGTCAAGTGCACTAGAGTTACTGCACACGTTATCACGTCACTGCTTATGGTAAACGTGTATTTAGTCTGCACTGCTAACGGCAGATAGAGATACAACGGATTTTCCAGAGTAGCCAAGACCCGTTCCTTTAAGACAGTTTCTTTGTGGATTGAGTATAATTGCAACTAGTTGAACGGTGTCATACATGCTTCTCCTGCAGATGGTAGAGGCTGCACACTTGTACATTGCATCCTGCTTCAGCAATGGCACAGTCACAGATAATGGCTGGACATTATACTATATTTTGGACACTCTGTGTTTGCAGGCTGAAGGTACAGTTTTCCACTGCACAGATCAAAGCAAATCCTCAAAAATAAACGTACTAGGAATGTGAGGTATGGCAGTATTTAATACTTGGTATGAGTGGGAGATGGCAGTACCTGTTACTCGGCATGGGTGGGAGGTGGCAGTACCTGTTACTGAACATGGGTGGGAGGTAGCAGTACCTGTTACTGGACATGGGTGGGAGGTGGCAATACCTTTTACTGGGCATGGGTGGGAGATGGCAGTGCATGTTACTGGGTATGAGTGGAAGGTAGCAGCACCTGTTACTGGGCATGGGTGGAAGCTGACTGTACCTGTTACTGTGCATGGGGGGGGGAGGTGGCAGTACCTGTTACTGGGCATGGGTGAAAGGTGGCAGTAGCTTTTACTGGGCGTGGGTGGGAGGTGGCAGTACCTGTTACTGGGCATGGGTGGGAGGTGGCAGTACCTGTTACTGGACATGGGTGGGAGGTGGCAATACATGTTACTGAGCATTGATGGGAGCTGACTGTAACTGTTACTGGGTATGAGTGGAAGGTAGCAGCACCTGTTACTGGGCATGGGTGGAAGCTGACTGTACCTGTTACTGTGCATGGGGGGGAGGTGGCAGTACCTGTTACTGGGCATGGGTGGGAGGTGGCAATACATGTTACTGGGCATTGATGGGAGCTGACTGTTACTGGGTATGAGTGGAAGGTGGCAGCACCTGTTACTGGGCATGGGTGGAAGCTGACTGTACCTGGTACTGGACATGGGTGGGAGATGGCAGTACCTGTTCATGGACATGGGTGGGAGGTGGCAGTACCTTTTACTGGGCATGGGTGGGAGGTGGCAGTACCTGTTACTGGACATGGGTGGGAGATGGCAGTACCTGTTCATGGACATGGGTGGGAGGTGGCAGTACCTTTTACTGGACATGGATGGGAGGTGGCAGTACCTGTTACTGGGCATGGGTGGGAGGTGGCAGTTCCTGTTACTGGACATGGGTGGGAGGTGGCAGTACCTTTTACTGGGCATGGGTGGGAGGTGGCAGTGCCTGTTACTGGGCATGGGTGGGAGGTGGCAGTACCTTTTACTAGACATGGGTGGGAGATGACTGTACCTGTTACTGGGCATGGGTGGGATGTGGCAGTACCTGTTACTGGGAATGGGTGGGAGGTGGCAATACATGTTACCGGGCATTGGTGGGAGCTGACTTTACCTGTTACTGGGTATGGGTGGGAGGTGGCAGTTCCTGTTACTGGGCATGGGTGGAAGCTGACTGTACTTGTCACTGGGCATGGGTGGGAGATGGCAGTACCTGTTACTGGACATGGGTGGGAGGTGGCAGTACTATTTACTGGGCATGGGTGGGAGGTGGCAGTACCTGTTACTGGACATGGGTGGGAGGTGGCAGTACCTTTTACTGGGCATGGGTGGGAGGTGGCAGTACCTGTTACTGGACATGGGTGGGAGATGGCAGTACCTGTTCATGGACATGGGTAGGAGGTGGCAGTACCTTTTACTGGGCATGGGTGGGAGGTGGCAATACCTGTTACTGGGCATGGGTGGGAGGTGGCAGTACCTGTTACTGGACATGGGTGGGAGGTGGCAGTACCTTTTACTGGGCATGGGTGGGAGGTGGCAGTGCCTGTTACTGGGCATGGGTGGGAGGTGGCAGTACCTGTTACTAGACATGGGTGGGAGATGACTGTACCTGTTACTGGGCATGGGTGGGATGTGGCAGTACCTGTTACTGGGAATGGGTGGGAGGTGGCAATACATGTTACCGGGCATTGGTGGGAGCTGACTTTACCTGTTACTGGGTATGGGTGGGAGGTGGCAGTTCCTGTTACTGGACATGGGTGGGAGGTGGCAGTACCATTTACTGGGCTTGGGTGGGAGGTGGCAGTACCTGTTACTGGACATGGGTGGGAGGTGGCAGTACATGTCACTGGGCATGGGTGCGAGGTGGCAGTACATGTTTCTGGGCATATTGGTGCTAACTTGGCATGTTGAAGCATCCTCTTACTCAGCATTTGGGGGCTGCCTGTCACAACCCATAGGCTTGTGTAGGATAATACGGAAAGGCCCCAGCCACCCCTGTAAGGTTTTCCAAGCTGTCATCAGGTACTGACCAGTTGCACACCCTCGAAATGGTGTCAAATGCGCAATTCACCACTTATGTTCACATAAATAATTGAACAAGCACCGCCATCCCGTTATAAAGGGTTCTTTAAATACTTGTAAATGCTATTAGGTGCACCATTTAGCATAGATGTTGCCAAAATGCGTTCCTGAATTTGAATGATACATTCAGCAATAACATTGAATTAAGTAGTATTAATTAAGTATACTTTCGAATACTCACTGTCAATGCAATCAAGTGTTTACGGAAGTGACTTAGGGTGAATTGAAGGTTGTAAAGTTTTGGATATTCAGTGGAGGCACAGCTCTTGGGAATGCTGGGCATGGGCTACTGGTCCTGGAGGGTGCTGTGGAGTGAACGCAAGGCTGAAGATTATGCAGGGGTCGCCGGCCAAGCTCGAGTGATGGTGAGGAGGTGGGGCCGCAAAACACCCGCTTCGAATAGGTTGGCCCTGGGTGAAAGAGCTCTAAAGTGAGCTGGAGGGCTTCTGGGCACCTTGTTGCAGGAGCATGAGATGGCCGACTCCTAACCATGCACTCCACTGCTTTTGTGGTCAAGATGGAAACACGGGGGAGGTGGTTTTGAGTGTGGAGGAGCTATCCTCGCTAACTCACCAGTTCTATGACCAGCATCTTGCTGGGTTTATCTCCCATGACAGCAGCGCCTGCTCTCCACTGTCAGTGGTCTGACAGCATGGCTGGAATGTAGATCTCCTAGGGAAGGTGGGCGGGCTCCAGATCTCTTGAATGGCAAGCTTGTCCTCCACTGGCGCAGGCCAATTGCTTGCTGGACCAGCTGCACTTTGAGGGGCTCGCGGCAGTCAGACCCTGAACAGTCAGGAAAAGGGCTCCCAGGTGAACCTGCCACTGCAGTGGCAAACCTCCTGATTGGTGGGAGGAGTAATTAGCTATTTCCCGTTGGAAGGTGGTGTGGAGCAAACCCAGGGATTTAAGGGGGTTGGGGGGCAGTTTTATTCGTGGGATCTTAATAGCAACCCCCGTCCCTCCCCGCCCACTCACCTTCTGCTTCACAGTACTTTGGGGAGCTTATATCTGTATGCAAAGCTCCAGTTCACAAGGGGCTGAGCTGGGTTGGATCAGCAATAGGTCACACAGCCTTCAAGCCGCTCCAGCTGAAAATCCGTGCTCCAGATTCCTGCTCCTTATTGGTTTTTCAGTTGTCCTACGATTTTTTTAATTAAAAAAGTGTGTTTGTAATGTTATGTTATGTTATGTTATTTTGCACTTATATAGCGCCTTATATACCATTGGTATGGTCTGAAGGCGCTGGTAGGTTGAACGCCCTTGGGAACCGAAGTTCAGGTCAGTAGAGAGAGTAGGGAGATTCAACGGCGCGTGTGCGCACCCGGTTATGTGTGCAGCTGGTGTGGTATTCGTGTAATAGCTGCTTCTTAGCGGTAGGTGTGGTGGTTGAGATCAGGGGTAGGTGTTCTTTCTGGCAGGATTTATCCAGACCGACTGTGGCTGCGTTAGTGCCTGAGGAGAACGCCTGGCTGGGGGGTGTGTAACCAGCAGTGTTTACTTAGAATGATGGGGAGTGAGCGGGAGATGTTAGTATGAGAACAGTTATACCGAATGGTGTCATAGGATCTCTGTGTTCTAGTTGAGTGGTGGTGTAAAGAAGAGAGTAAGCGTGGGGTGTGATATGATGGGTTACATGCTCTTTTAAATGTTCCCTGCATTCCAGACCATACTATTTACATCGCGCAGTTCTATGCGCTCCAGTCCGTTCTATGGACTTTTATTTATTCCATGCGTCCCCATCTGCTACACACTCCGGTCTGCTCGACGCACTCATGCATTCCACGTCTGCCTCTGTATTTCGCATTCACCCACCTTACGCAGTCACCAGTTTCTCGCATTCACCTGTTCCCCGCACTCATCCGCTCCCTGCACTCATCCGCTCTATGTACTCATCTGCTCTATGCACTCGTGCTTTCCACGCATTCAACTCATCCGCTCCCTGCACTCATTCGCTCGCTTCACTCATCCGCTCCCCGCACTCATTCGCTGGCTTCACTCATCCACTCCCCGCTCTCATTCGCTCACTTCACTCATCAGTTCCCCGTACTCATCCGCTCCCCGCACTCATCCGCTCCCCGCACTCATCCGCTGATATTGTGTAATTCAAGCATGTAATGCTTCCAGAAATTAATTTAACATATAGTCTATCCTCACAGGTATTGCAGAAATGAAGAGTCTTACATACACCAAAGGGGTTTTAAATTAAGGGGAAGACAAAGGAGGCAAAAGGCACTCTCGGGGGACAGTCGGACCTCGCAGGTCGAAGATGTGTGATGTGCTGGAATGAATTGTAAGGTGGGCATTCCCTTACCCATCACCAGTTTGGATGCCAGCCCTGATGGAAGCGGTGGCATCCCCTCAAGCCCTTCAGAATCGGGGAATGAGGGGTGGTCCTGTGTGTGGTGATCTCCAGCCTTGAGTAGGAGTGTAATGTGAGATCTCCCAAGTGGGGAATGGCTGGACTTTGCCATAGAGGGTTTGGTGATATGGAAAGGAAGCTTTTAGGCAATCGCAGCAGATATAAAACATGTATAATCTCTCTGGATAGAGGGTTTGCTGAACTGTCCAAATGACATGGAAGGGAAGCTATTAGGCAATGGCGGCAGATATAAGACATGTACAATCTCCCTGGTAATGGTCAAATAGAAGGTGGGAGCAGCTTAGGTTATGTTTTTAAGTTCTTTGGGTTTTCCAAATCCCTAAACTGCCACTTGTGTAACCCTGCAACATGGAATTCCGTTGTCTACTGTATTTCTGCTCCTCACTGGGTTTCCGGTAGACGCATGTCTTGCTTGTCAGATACTGCACACATGATGACAGAGTACTACGAGCATTAGGAGGCAGCCCTGAGGCTGTCCAGTAGTGTTAGGAATTGGTGGCTGGCAGACGCTATGTGTGGGGTTACGGAGTTCTGCGTGAGGGTAAATCTGCGGCGAGTGTTGCTATACCAAATGGGGCATAATGCCAATGAGAAGTTAGGTCACGCTGAGCAAGAGGAGTGAGACACAGGTAGGTAGTGGAAGCATGCGTGATGGCAGGACAAGTGTGTGCAAATGCCAACCCCTGTCTTACTTTGCTTAAAAGATTAAAATAATTGCAGGTGATAACAAGGAAACTGAACGGGACTTACATGCCTGGTTCATTGAGTAGGAAACTAAACGGGACTTATATGCCTGGTTCATTGAATAGGAAAATGAACAAGACTTATGTGCCTGGTTCATTGAGTAGGAAACTGAACGGGACTCATATGCCTGGTTCATCGAGTGGGAAACTGAACGGGACTTATATGCCTGTTTCATTGAGTAGGGTCCCATTGCTGTGAGTCCTGGATCTATCGACAGTTTTGAAAGAGCCGGTCCGGTCAGAAAGAAAGGCGTCACCTTTGTAAGGGAATGGTAAGGAGACAACAGAGGGGACATTTGCTGGAGAATTGCCTTTGAGTGAAGCTCTTTTCGTTGAGCACTGCTTCACTTCCGGTTCAAGGACGACTGTGCACACAGACCAGTTCTGAAGGGAGTCGCACAGGCAGAGATTCACAGACAGCCTGGCTCTCGCCGAATATATGTTGAGAGGTGCCTTACCTTGTGCAGGGGTTCCCCCTGCTCATTAATGTGCTAGTGGAGTCATACTCCCCCTTGCTTGCACGTCCCCTTATTGTCCAAAGTTTCATTCAAGTGAGAGAAGGAGCCAGAACAGCAGGTGGAGCAGAGGGGGTGGAGGCGGGGCGGCTGGACACAAATTGCAAACCGCATGTGTACTTATGTACCCATATTTAAGCAAGGAGGGGGTTGACGTTTCACTTCAGAACTTTACCATGTAGCCAGCTTGAGTGCACAAGTGACACCCAAAACTCAACATGTGGTTGTCATGCTCTGGAAAAGAAGTATAACGTAGCACAGCGGAAACATATGACCTCTATTCTGCAATAGCCTGAAAAGAACTACTCTGTGTGTTTAGATGTTCAATTTAGACTCACCTGCTTTTGCAGGCTGCTCCTGAGCACTTGCAAACACCTTCAGTAGCAGCTGAAATGAAAACCCAGCGAGATGCTGGTCATAGAACTGGCGAGTCAGCGAGGATTGCTCTCCCCACACTCAAAGCCACCTCCACTCTGTTTCCATGTTGACCACACAAGCAGTGGAGTGCATGGTTATGAGTCGACCATCTCATGCTCCTGCAATAAGGTGCCCAGAAGCCCTCCAGCTCACTTTAGAGCTCTTTCACCCAGGGCCAACCTATTCGAAGGGGGTGTTTTGCAGCCCCACCTCCTCACCTTCACCCGAGCTTGGCCAGCAACCCCTGTATAATCTTCAGCCTTGCGTTCACTCCACAGCACCCTCCAGGACCAGTAGCCCATGCCCAGCATTCCCAAGAGCTGTGCCTCCACTGCATATCCAAAACCGAACAACCTTCAATGCACCCCAAGTCACTTCCGTAAACACTTTATTGTATTTACAGTGAGTATTCGAATACACTCTGCAGCTAGGCGTCATGTGGGCCTGTTTGAAGTATACTATGTTAGTATGATAAATGTATAATTGCTCCCACCATTCTGCAGGTCCAACAAAGGATAGAGTAGATCCGTGGAGCCTTTGTTATTTAATTAGGCTGGTCATGGCAGGGTGAAGGTTTTGCCCCCCACCCCTTTGTGATGCCTTGTTGTACTCCTGGGTGTCACATTCCAACTCAGAGTACATAGGTGTATGTGTATGTCGTGCGGAGAGCATAGGAAAATGTATGCAGATTAGCCCCACACATTTTCCAGAGGTTGACCTATCCTTATTCAATTTCATATAACATTTTTAAAAAAGCCCAGGTGAGCGCACACCCACCATGCGGATGGCCAAACTCCTCACATACAGCAAGTAAAAATTGTGAGACAGAGCGTGAGAAGGGTGGTATAGAGAGGTTAAAACACAGAGATAAGAAGGGACTAGAGCTAAAATTCACGACTCTGAACTGGTAGTCGCCTGAGGCAGGCCAGAAATGGGGTAATTTTAGTACCTGGGGGTAAGGAAACGAGAATCCTGACAGCAGAGTGTAAAAGCGGGCAAGGATGAAGAAAAGCATAATTAGGAAGAACAATATAAAGTGGGCAACAATAATAGAAGCATGAAAGGACCAAGGAATGGACGTAATTTTTAGCAGAGGAGAAAGTTAACAAAGAACGTATTTACTTAACATTAAAAAAAAAGAAGACGACAAGAACGAACAACTGATGCAATTTGAATCTGAAATGAAAAATAAGTATCAAACAAAATTCCTAATTTAGGAGCTTGCAATGGCATAGGCAAGTGAAGCGGTGGGAAACAGATTGGTAAAGGAGGAGAAATCTTAACAGCAGCTGGGAAACATACAATTTCGGTTTTTCTTAAAGGTTAAGCAGAGAAGGCGATAAGCCATCCAGGAAGACATTGCAACAAGGCAAGAAGAGAGACGATGATGTATAGAATCATTGAACGAAGGAAACCATAAGAAAGTCTGTGTGTTGTCTGCGTACTAAAGTCTGTGATTAAGGAAGTGAGAGAGGAAGTGTAAAGCATGAATCGAAAAGGGCCAAGAACTGGCCACCAAAGAACACCATGAGGAAGGGAAGAAGAGCACGGGGGAAGACCTTTCCAGGAAACAATAAAGGGTGAATTAGAAAGATAGGAAGAAAACCATTTTAGAACAGTACCAGAAAACACAAGAGATGATAGAATAGGGAGTAAAGTAGAATGATCAGCAATGTCGAATGCGGCATTGGGGTACACCAAGATCAATAGACCTCCTCAGTACACATCCTCCGCCAGCCTCCAATCTCAGGTCATCCAGCAGTGAGAACACAACTGTCACTGGGACTCCTCCAGCTCCGACACCAGCATATTGCGAGTCCAGGAGACCATCCTCTCCACCCACAGTGGAAGCTGGGCCAGACCTGCTCTTTCAAGCAGCTGAATAGACATGAATCTGGCATTTCAGATGTCACTTGGATCCAAGAATATCTTTTTAAGCTGTGGTCAATGGAATGGTATGGGATTCTCATCTTCTTGTCTAAGCTGTACTCATCTCTTGGTAATCAGAATAGATGCCCTTTTGAATGTTTGCCAGTATCAAATGATTGATGAACAGTAACTCTCTTAATCTGAACCACCCAATAAAAAGCCTGCCCCCCCTGCATTGGCCTCCCACCTTTGATCCATGCCCTATACCTGCAAGCACAGTGAAGAATATTGGTGTTTATTTTGACACTGGACCAACCTTGGAACACTTAACTAAGTTGTAAAACAGGTTTATTTTTCATCTGAAATGCTTCAAGCATCTATTTCCTTATCTTGGTAGACAGACTCAAACTGAGGCTAACATTGCTGTGGTGCTTTTTATCGATTAGATTGTGCTAACAATCTTTATCCTGGTCTCCCTGACCAGCAAATTAGACTTCTACAGCTGCATCAAAATACTGCAGCAAGAGTCTTGATGTGTACACCTCTCTGAGAACATATATCCCCTCAATGAGTGCACTTCGTTGGCAACCAGTTTGAGTCACTTTGACTGGTCCATCGTACTTTGACTAGTCCATCGTGCGCTATTTGGCACAGGCCATACTTTCCTGAGCAAGAACTTCAGACTCCACCGACCTCCAATACCTCTCAGTTCAGTCACCCTAAGTTTCTTAGTCAAACCAACATATCCGTTTTTTCAGCTTAGGGGGCTGGCATTCTCTGTTCGATCAGCCAACCTCTGGTACGTCCTTCCAACATCCTCTAGCCATGCAGATAATGTCCTTCTTTGCAGGTGCAAACTGAAAACAAGTCTCTTTACTTAAGAGTAATAAACCTGCAGTTGACTATCACAACCTACCTATGCAGCTCCCTTCAGCTCCCAGAAACCACCACGGTGACAGCAGTGCACTTTAGAAACCCTATTTAACATACCATTGTTTACCTTGGTAATGATAAATATTAATTTTTAATAAGGACTATTGCAAGATGGCTCTAACTTACCTGCCGGGTTGTTGTAGAAGTCTGGGCTTTTGAGGTCCCTACGGATGTTCGGTGCCACAGAGCTCTCTGATGCCCCCATTAAGACCTTACAACCTCCATAGGTGTGATGTTTGTACAGGGTGGCATCGAGTGTGGCAGTCTCAGCCCATATGCCCCTTTGCCATTCACAGCTCTTTACTGTGAATTGTGGCTAGCCAAACGAGCACTCTAAATGGGGGCGCGTGTGTGTGCGCGAGTTGAATCCTAAATTGACGCCACACCTATGCAGTCTTAGACTTTCGATTAACTGTGCATGCATGGGTAATGTAAGAATTACATTTCTCTGCAGGTTTTTGGATACATGAGGTATGTGTTTATTTATGCAATGTATGCCGCAGCCTATTCATTTTCATTAAATAGGGCCTAAAATAGATTGTGGGTTGCTCCTTTTTCCCAATATCGAGAAAGAGTGATGGCACCAAGTTTATTTCGTACTGTTGTGTGCACGGTACACATTTCTGATTAAACGTCTGAACTTCTTCGGAGAGGAACCAGCCATCAATGTCCTGTTTGCCAAGCCATGTTATGTGATGTTATGCTTAACACCGCCGTGAAGGCTTTTATGCTACACTATCATTTTCATATAAACTCATGAACATACAATTAAGCACATGCTACACATAGCATCCTCGGGAAGAGCTCTGCCTGCTAACTCTAAGCTGGCTTATCACTCTAGGTAAGTGTTTTCTAGACCCTAATGTAGTCCTATAAACTCATTTGCCGTTCTACAATTCACTGGCTATGATGACAACTGGGCAAATAGAGCATAGCCTGAGGTTATTGCCCTTTCAGGAACATGGTTATCTGATACAACAGATTGCTGTCAACAGTACCTTCCCTCCAGGCTACAAAGTATTCAGGGCTGCACGCAAAGATCAACGAGGTGGGGGTGTAGCGCTTGCTCTCAAAGATTATCTTGAGTGTTATGATTCCACTGCCTACTACTTGGATGGTTGTGAACATCTTATGATAAAAATTCAAATCAATCCAAACTCCTCTCTCATTTTACTGATTATGTATAAACATCTGCAGGCTGTTCCTGCCTTTGAAGAACAGCTCATAGGATTGTTGAATGGGATCACTAAAGTAAATTCCCCAGTTCTTGTAGTGGGTGATTTTAATATTTGGGCTGAGGATCTCCCTCCTATCCTCCTTGGAAGTGATATGCCATACCAGGCTGGTTAAAGTCCCAACGCATCAAGCAGGACACACTTAAGATTGGACATTATCCCATAATGTTCATACCTCTGCTTTTAGTACTCAATGCTGCCCTTGGTAGGATCATTGTTTTGTTAATACCATCATTACACTTCCTATCCCCCCTCCAAGACTTGATACCAATGCTAGGTTTAAGATCACCTGTAGAAACATTAAAAATGTTACACCTACTGCTTTCTCCTCCCTTGTCCTTTCTAAATTAGGCCAGATTGATGCGTTTGTGGATACCTCTGACCTAGCTTGTCATGTATTCTCTGCTATCAATGACACTATTAATATCTTGGCTCCAGAAAAAAACAATTAAGTGAAAGCCGAGACCATTAACAAAACCTGGTTTAATGATGACATTTTGGAGGCTATGAAAATAAAAAGAGCACACGAACGAGAATGGAGGAAGTATCCTGCTCAACCACTCTGGAAAAATATAAAAAATCGGTTTTACATTACAAACATATTATAGTTGAATCAAAAAAGAAAACATATAATGTCCGTATTGATAATGCAAAATCAAACTCTAGAGAATTATTTAAAACTCTCAAAGACTTTGAAAGTCTTACATCTACTTTCCCTCCTATCCTTAAAGACTCTGCATGGTGTCAATCACTCCAGGATGACTGTATGAACAAAATAATGTAATACTCTGAAAAGGAGGTCTACGAGATTGTCATCAAAATGAAACATATATTATGTCTAGGTGATTCATGTCCCCCTGAAATTCAAAAGGGTTCCTTGGACATTCTGATTCCACAGATTACCAAAATAATCAATTCACCCTTCTCGACAAGAGTAGTACTGGTCGATTTGGAGGATGTCTGGGTCACTCCGCTCCTGAAGAAGGACTCTCTTGATCCCTCAGTTCCTAAGAACTATAGGCCAATTACCAACGTCCAATATTTGTTGAAGATTCTGGACAGAGTGGCTTATTTACAGCTCCAGAAATATATTGAGGAAAATAAACTTCTGAATCCTTAGCAGTCCGGCTTTCATTCCCAGCATGCAACAGAAAAAGGCCTTTTGGATCTCAAGTCTAATATTGTGAGACTCATTGAAAGAAGCCACCCAGCACTACTTTTGCTGCTAGATCTCTCCGCGACTTTCGAAATTATCAATCACAATTTACTATACATTGACTACTAAGCATCTCTAACTGCTCAGATAGTGCTTCAAAGTGGATTGCCTCCTTTCCTGGTACTAGAACCTCTAGAGTGGCTGCTGAGAGGGCCCAAGCTAACCCCACCTCTCTCACATGTGGTGTTCCGCAGGGTTCATGCCTGTCTCCATTGCTCTATAGCATTTATATTAGACCTTTCCTTGATCTTTTAGACAGTCTGGGTGTCCAGTTTGCAAATTATGCAGATAACACCCAGATCCCTTTTGAGTTGTCTGTCAATTACAATGAGGATGCTGCAGCTGCGAATGGTGTTTATCACGAAATTCAAGCTTGGATGGCACATAACTCGCTGGCACTCAATGATACAAAAACTGAGCTGCTCATTATGGCATCCGGTCCCCGACTGAAGAAACTTAATCCTGAATATGCTCACTTTGTGATAGCAGGTAACACAATTACTGTGAGTAAATCTGTTAAAAGATTAGGAGGTTTTTTAGATGACGATTTATCAATGAAGAAGCAGGTTTCTCAGACCTGCTCATCATGCAGACATGCAATTAAACTGCTTCCTCAAATCAGACCATGTCTTTTTATTGAAAATAGGTCTCTCCTAGCATCATCTCTTGTAAAGTCACACCTAGACGATTGCAACAGCTGCTAATTGGTACATCACAAGGTAACCTCCAGTGTCTTCAGACCACTCAGAATGGGGCCATTAGCGTTGTATTTGGTCTTTCCAGACATGATCACATCACTACCTTCAGGAAGAAATTGTACTGGCTCCCAGTGAAGCATAGGATTAGACACTGAATCCTCTTGCTCACTTATAAATGTCAGAATCAGAGTGCCCCTCATCTTACTCAGGGGCTATCGCAGAAACAATCGGGCAGAACACTGCGCTCTTCTGACAACCTTCAGCTTAATCAGCCGCAATCACGGTTAAAAAGTTTGGTAACTGTAGTTTTGAATTCAATGCTCCACCTGTATGGAATGCCCTGTCTTCTGTTATAAAAACTTCTGAATCTCTAACAATGTTTAAGAGAAATGTAAAAACCCTGCTTTTTAATCTTGTGGACTAATTACTCATCTCTTGTTTTTCCCTTGAAATATTTTTGTCCTTTGTTTCTCATCCTGACTTTTTCTGCGCTCTGAGACCCACAGGGGTGTGGCACTTCTAAGAATTCAAATAAATTAATATAAATAAAATAGCAACACATTTGTATAACTTTAAATACAGCAGATCACAGCAGGTGAAGGGTGGGATCTGCTTAAATTCAGCTAGACTTTGGCAAGCAATCTGCAGAGAAGACCATTCAATAAGTAGAGCGGCCTCTGGGTGAGAAGCAAATTGGTGAACTGGGATTGAAAAATGGCGCATTGGGAGTTAGAACGAATTCTGGTGGATAGGA